>NC_092826.1:43710620-44388536 GCF_039878825.1 Excalfactoria chinensis
ATTAATTGCATTCGGAGATGGAAAAAAACGATAATGGAATAAATCATAATGTGGAAATACTTTAACACTAAAATTTGCTTATGGATTTTCATACAGTGCAAGGAGTTTGTGCAAAATACGAGGTAATATGTGTTCTGTTAAACGTGTGTGTGCATTGTGATTGTCCTCGCAATAGCCCTTGTAAAGCTAAATTAACAAATTCCCACAGTAGCATGGGAACAAGGGGAGAAGGGGCCACAATGTTATGTACAATGTTAAGCAGTATACATAATTTAATCATGCTAATTTAAAGGAGGAGAGTGTGTGTTGAGGAGGGGGGGGAAGAAGGGGAGGGGTGTTTCAGCTAATTTTTAACACCCAATTTGGCCTGATCTGTGCCTGGACCATTTGAAGTCAGGAATAGCATCTTGTTCTGCCCAAGTACAGGACTGGGAGGTGGGGAGAGACTCAGGCTGAGAGCCGTATGCACCTGACAGCGCTGCTTCGCCCCCCTCCTCAGCCTTTGTGAGTGCACCTTGACCCAAATGTTTCTCTTCTCCAAGAAGTGAAGCACAACAGGACTGTTTTCTCCCAGATGAGAATAAATCTTCCTGGTTTGTTTCCTGAAACAAAGGACACCAAGGGAACGCACCCCGACTTACTGCTGAATGAGAGTGATGCGATGCTGCACACAGATCTGTGCTGAACTCGCTTCTACCCCTCCCTCCCCAGTCTTTGTTGTATGCTACCAAGTAAATATGCAGCCAAACTCAATGTAAATCATAACCCGCATGGAGCCACAGCTTGCCATCCAGACCCAGAATCCTACAGAGGTTTGTGAGGTGGAAAGACTGTGTCTTTCACACAAAGCGATGGTTATGCTCACTCCCATCCTCCCCCTTTTACTTACTGCTTAACCCTTTAAGCTGTGTTTGATGCCCTTCTTAACAGCCTCCACCCCGGTGGCTCAGTTCTTTTTGATTTCTCCCTTTTTCTCTCTATTTATTTATTTTTTAATCTTAAGTCTGACCTCAGCATCTCAAATCAAATAAACACGTTGCGGGCAGAATGAAAGCTGCAAATGCATTTGCTCATTTAACCCGTGAGCTTGACTTTAACTATTGAAGTTTCAGATACAAATGAATAGCTAGACAAGCACAAAAATGACATCATTTTGAGGAAATAAATAGATGCATCCAACTGAGAAGCAGGGCCAGTGCAAGTCGGCAATTTTTCTGGGAGAAAAAGGAAGGAAGTGCTATTCAACCATCCCACAGTTTTGCTTTTCTACCTTCCTGTTGAGTCTTGATGCAGACCTGCTGGTATCCCCTGCTAGGGGGACAGTGAGGAACCCTGCTGGCAAGGAGCCACTTCCTGCTCATGTTTTGAGGAGAAAGGGACTGCTGTGCTGCTGCAAAATGAGGTCGCTTGCCCTACACCTTCTCAAGGACAAACTGTGCCTCAGTTCTTGATGTGCCCCCTCAGCCCTCAAAAGTGGTGGTAATACCGTGTGAGCCCAGTGTGATGGGCGTGCCTCCTCCACCCATAAGCCAGTTATACCCTACTTTTCAAATCCCTTTGTACGTATCTGTGCAACTCTAGGTTAAAGATATCGTTACCTATAGCTGACAAATGGACACTGTGTGGATGGTATTACCCCGGGCACTCTGTTCCAAATGCATTGTGTCTAACAACAAAACCCCCCGTGAAACTCATAAAATTACCAATTTCACAGTTGACTTTCTTCCTGCTCTGCTCTGTAGCCTTCATACTCCTGGCCTGTCTCCACACACTGCAGGAGATGATGTCGGACCAAACCAGCAATGCTGCGTTAAAAAGGTTCTTGATATAAAAACAAGATCTATCTTGGTACTGATTAAAACATCTGCAGATTTTTGCCTTATTTGGATAAATCCTTCAGACATGCATCACCTGCCATTATGCAGTGGCAAGCACTGTGCTGCCCAAGGAGGGCTTTTGCAGCAGCCAATGTCAGATTCCACCCCTGTGAACCAAATGCTCACGTACACAAAGTGTATTGTTGCCCTGCACAGGTTGTTTGTGAAGAATTAACCCAACATCCATATTGGGGTTTGGCCTTTCCAGCTCTTCGGTGGGTTTAGAGGTGCAATCAGCATTACTGTCCACTGTGTTTCTCACGTGGAATCTCAGTGCACTGCAAAAACATGAATTAAATCTCACACCAGGGCCCAGAGGGCACTTATTTTACAAAAGGGGGCTGCAAGTAAGGGGAGAATAAAGGCTTTCCTGCACAGGCAAGTTACTGCAAAGGATCAGAAGCTGTAAATTTACAAGGCACACTAAGTATTCCACACTAGCTTCCTTTGCAGATGCTCCTAGGGCACAGGAGTTATTTGCAAGGTGAAGAGCAACTGGGTGCCAACTGCGCAAGTAGGGCATCTGTACAGCAAGTCAGTGCACTGCAGAATCACAGCCTGGGATGCTTTGCAGGAAGCTCCCCTGTGCCAATGACAAGCTCAAAGTGATCCAGCCCAATCACTTGCTGAATGACCCGGGCTGCTTTAAACCCTGGGACTTAGGTTTCCTACTCCCTGGATTGCCTTCTTTTCCAGAGTAGTAAAGAGTATTTTGCTGTCTTCTTCTATCTCAGTAATTTATTTATTTATGGTGAATTTTACCAGACTCCTTGCTGAGGAATGCCAAGCCTTTTGCAGCTGCCTGCTACTCTGTTGATTTACTCCTTCACCTACCTTCTTATCATCTGTCCTGTGTGGCTTTTTTTTTTTGCAATGTCCACATTTTAAAGATGAGGACAAGTATTTACCCATACCATCCTGTGCAGAAATTGTCTTTATTTTGCAGGGTAGTGTAAATTCATACAGTCCATTTCAGTGTGAGTTCTGCCACTCATACCAACCTTTAGTAAATGGCTTCATTTGAGAATGTGTCTAGTGTATATCTTTCCCATTAAGGACTAGAAGTTCTCTCCTCCCAAAGGTTGTCCTCTATCCCTGTGTTCCTAGCTCTGTAGTTCTTCCTTGCCCTGCCCTTCACTGTCTCTCTTTATGCTGACTTTGCAATTTCCAGTGCCACCCATTGTTTCAAAACAATTCTCTCTCTTTCTAATGGATCTGTTTACAAATCTCTCCCACTTTTCTCTCCTTGATCTTGCCATTTTCCTCAATGTGGCCCTCAGTGAAATCCTCATTTGTTTATCTAGTTCAGATGGTAAGGTCTGTCCTCAGTACAAAGAACTTGGTTTTGAAGTACTAGTGAACTGCACACTATCTGTATTAACGAGCTGGCTGACTTTGACTTCTACTGCCACTAGGCAGAAACAAGAGTTAGTGAGTGAATAGTTGTTCCCTTTACACATATCTGGCCATAAAGAATGCAACAGGCACTAAGCATAACAGAGTACAGGCCCTGAGCAGCATTATCACTGGTCCCCAATAAGCTCAATGCCTGTAGATTTTGTGATAGAATCCAACAATCCATAGCCATTTATCACAAATTACTTTGCTAGTACCACAAATGTCATGAAAAGCTCTGCCATTGCAGCATTTCATGTCAAACCTACCTCCTTCTTCCAATGCTCTGGTCTTTCCATAGCACACAAAGAACTGCCAACAGCTCTTGTCTCAGTACCCATAAATAACAGAAACTGCCTTATTTTTATAAACTTGGAATTAACGCGAGCTGTTATGTGGCAGTTTCCCAAAAGTGACTTTTAGTGCACCTCAATCTCCTTTTTAATGGCTCTATAGCTTGCCTAAAACATTGCCACTTTTCAAGGCTGTCTTCAAGAAACTTGGTAGTGCAAGGAAACCCTGCCCTGCTGAAACAGGATTAAGAACAAAGTGGGTTAAATGACAGAGCGCCGACACGGGTTCATTTAGTTACCATCACAAGATCTGGCCACAAATATATTGCACATTACTCTACTGTGAGTTATCATGGCTCTGACCCCTCTCGGGAGATCCCCATGCCACCACTGTATTAACGACTGCATCTGCTTCAGAATAACCTTATTAGCTTGCCACAGCTGAGCCAGTAATCTCATAGGATTTTTGTCCCGGTCCCTTGCGAGGAGTGATTCTCTTCTCCTTGAATCCAGTTCGATGCCCAAAATTTAATAAGTTTTCTTGGACCCTCTGCTCTCCCTCCTCCTCCCCCTTTTATCATCTGCTGTAGGGACCATGAAATCCCTGGTAACCTCCCCAAATGCCATCAATAACTCCTGAAATGCCATGATGTTTGGTGGCTCCTTAGACAAAAAGCTATGTTAATTAGGTAGGAGGATTTTTTCATCCCTTTTTTTAATCCAGATTTTCCGCCTACGCATCCACTATGGAGATGTACTGAGCACCTCAAGTAACTAGTGCAAAGCTACAGAACCCAAGTGCGTACCTTTATCTATGTAAATGTTGCCCTCGAGTCTGAAGCCTTTAGTGGCAAGAGAAATCTCTCATGGTGTTTCTGGTAAGATGTGAGCAGCTCTGTATGTGGCAGTGGGGTATGTATTTGTGTGTCTCTCTTTCTCTCTGCTTCCCATATGACTGAATTCTCTGCCTGCTATTCCTTGTAATCTGCATCACTTGATCGAGAGGCACAAACGATACTGAACACAGCAAGGTGTCTATATAATCATTAACTCTCTTGCCCTCTGGATAGGACAAATGATGTACAAGCCTAAACTCGCTAGGGGTCTTCTTTGGGACTGTGTCCTGGGGGAATCTTCTCCTATGAGTTAATGGAGTATCCCTAAATGTGCTGGCTGTTTCCTTCTGTGTGCCCGTTCTTTCCCAACTTTCCTTTCACAACCTCTGGCATCAAAACCAAAGATATCACATTCATAGCATGTGCTTTTTTTCAAGACCCATGCAAGGAATAGCAAAACCATTAACAAACCCTCTGAATAGAATAATCTGCTGTAACATGATCTGCAGTAGGCAAACATTTAACCACAATAGTGTTTAGATTATTCTTGCCAGGATGAAATAAACGCCTTTTAATTCTCTGTTGAACAATCTTTGACTTCTTTCTTTTCCCCTCTCTCTCTCTCTCTGTTTTATTTTTACTGTGTTGGCCTATTTCTGGTAGTTTCCCCCACAATACTGTGGCCTACACTTGTTTTGACTGCACAGCTGCCTTCCTGCCTGCACTATTTTACATATTTTGCTTTTAGCCTGTAATGTTTGTAGCTTTTGTGGCTGATGTTAGAAGGAGAGTTTGACAAGTCCATGGGTAGAATGGAAAGCATGCTAGACTGGGAGTTGAAGCCGCTCCTCGCCCACTACCTGCTTTGTTACCTGGAGTGAGTTGCGGCACCTTGGTAGTTGTGGTTCTCCGTCTGTGAAACGACCACCATAATATGGAAATTCTGGTTGTAGGGAGCTTTGACATCTGCAGCTGAAAGCATCACCTGAGTGCTGTTAACATTCAGCCAGAAGCTTCGGCTCCCTAGCTAGCCTAGACTGCTCAGTTCAAGCCTCTCCAGCTCTTACAGTATTATGTTGTGTCCCATCACCCTGATGGGCACTCACCATCATGCAGGGCTTCCTTTCCAGAAAATATCAGGTGAAATGCTGAGCAATGTCTTGAGTACTTCTACTGCCCTGCCAGGTCTATTCTGTTTCTTTTGTGTTCAGAGTCCCCTTCTGTTTTGAGCCACTGCTTGGCAGGCTTGGGATGAAACGTGTCACAATTTGTCTGTGCCAGGTATTTTCCTTTGCTGTAGTCTCCACGTGTATATTTCCTAAGGGTGGGAGAACCCCAGATAATCATCTTGACTCTCATAAACCATGTCAAGGCTAAGGTATTGTCTTTAGTTCTAGAGAAAACATCGGCTTGTAAATCAAGCAGGAAAATGGTACAATGAACAAAATACATTTGTTTCCTGTTTGTGATCATGAAATATGCCTTTCTACAGCACTGGCATGTTTCTGGCTCTCAATAATGTTCATTCTTTTTTTTCTTTCTCTACCTAACCCATCTGCCTCTTACTGCCTTTTGCTTTTCTTGACCATCTTGTCTAGAATTTCTTTATTGCTTGCTTGTTTAATGCTTGCTTTTTCTCACAGGTACAGACACAGACTTTACAGGCATTGTTTTATCTTGTTTTCCAATTCTGTTTTCTCTATTTATTTTTTTTTTTCATATTGTCTCAGTGCTTTCCCTTTTGTTTATCTCTCATTATTCTTCCTTTTCTCATCAATTTTCTCTGCCCATTTTTCCTCTCTTTGCATATTTTCTCCTCTGCTGATCCCGTCTTCTCCACCAAAATAGCCAACCCCTTCCTTTTATTTTTGTCTACCTTTCATTCTCTTGATTACTCTTTCCAGAGGTTGATGAATCTAACTTGCTCTTGAAATATTTAAATATTTAATAACAGGATGACAGCTATTCCCAAGACACTTGTGTCAGCGGACAGACAAGAACCCCCTACCCTTGGAGTCTCCCAGCAGGCCTTTTATGCACTAGCATATACCCAGGAAACAGGAGAGCTGAGGGGAAAGAAAGGTTGCAGTTGAAATTAAGTCCCCTTGAGCCATCTCTGATTCCTAGTCGGCTGAATAAAAATATTCAGACATGTAATTCCTTCAGCGCCTTTGTTGCAGGTGATAGTAGAAGCTCTTCCTTTGTGTCTAAGAGCCTCTTTTCTCTTCATGACTGACCTGGCCTTGTTACTAGTGCACAGGAGAGAGAGCTGGGGTTATTCTGTGTTTTATTGCCCTTCACTCCTCGACCTTAACTGGTAATGGACTTACCAGGGACATCACCGAAAGCTCCCTCCTCCTCAGCCTCTCCCTGGCAAGACCCTCAGAGCTTCTCCTAAGTAATAACTCATCCTCTTGCCATGCTACACAAACTATCCAACTGTAGGCTTTGTACTGAGCTCTGGTATTTTCCTTTAACAATCCCGTGTTCGTTCCTCACTAAATAGACACCAGTGGATTTACACGTTCCTCTTTCTTGCACTATATGTAGCTTTTATCCTCATTTGCCCTCCTTTTGGGGAGGTTTGTCTTACAATCTTTCATGCATTTGGTGGTCTGATCCAGAGAACACGTGGTAGAGAAACAGAGACATTTTGGCTTTTGTATTAGGCAGTTTCCTCTTCCCATCAGTAGACATTCTTTTCCCTATGTAGTTCATGTAATCCCCTGAGTTGTTTGAAGCCTCTCTTAATAATCTCCCTGGTATTTCTCCACACTTAGAGCTGTATTTCCTCTCTTCCTTTGTTTTCCCATAGCCGATGACAAGAGAGGGAGGGATATTTTCAATAAAACATTCAGGCCCAGCACTAACTCACATCTCAACCCAACTGATGAAAGGTCCCCTTTGAACATACTGCCAGACAAGTCTTTCTCTTCAGTCTGGGACAAGAGGGATGCTTAGGAGTTGTAGCTGTGATGGCAAAACTTGTCCAAGTGGCAGCTGCTGAAAGAGGGCAAATCCTTTTTCTCCAGAATTATGTCTACATCTCCAAATACATGCTTATGAATGTAGTTCTGCATCACCAGTATCGTTTTCATTTCTTCCAGCCTTCTGCCTTTTTTTTTAATTATTATTTATTGTCTTTTTTTATTTCCTTGCTTCTCCAAGATAGACTTTCCATATATAAAGTTCCTAGATGAAAAGCACAAATCCATTTGCTCTTTCCTCCACATTTCATTCTCTTTTTCTTCAAAGACATCCATTCTTATGTGCCACTTGTTAAATGTCTGGCTTGTAAATGTCCTTCTCTGCCCTCCACAGATCCCATACAAGCCAGCCCAACAACCACAAACATTATTAATGGAGAAAATACATGATAGTTTCTGTATATTGTTCAAAGAGATTAGTAATCTTGTCTTGTGGTGTGTTTCAGTCCTTAAAGATGGGGAGTAGGAAAAGCATTTTAAGATCTTGGGATTCCCTTAAACCACCCACTCTGAAAGGAAACTAATGTCCAGGTAGTTCAGCCTAGGCTGCATATGTATGGCCAAACCAAGAGCTAGGTGCAATGAAGCAGAGTTTGCATTAGGTACTCTCTTTCTGCTGGCGTGTTCAGCTCCTTCCACCCCACATTCTGTGCTGTTGTTTCAGCTAATGATTCTTGCCTGACTCCTTTAATTGGGAGGTGGCATTCCCCTCCTGCACTCCCCATACAACATGTCAAGTTAAACACAAGTCACCTTAGTTAGTGCCAGTAGGTGGGGGGAAGCACAAAGGAAAAATATAACAACAATTCTGCTTGAGCCTTTGAAGTGTTAGACGATCAATCTGTCTGCTTGAGTCTGATTCTGAATCCCTCTTTAAAATGCATCAAATGTTTGAGCCTGAAGTTCCGTCCTGACAGCATCTGTGAGTCTCTGTGGAGACATCTGCTCCACAGTTTCACAGACGCTCCCTGTGCCTGTGTTCACATGAGAAGGGTTTGATCCAAAGGCCTAGCCGGAGCGAGGCTGTGCGGGGCTGAACAGACAGACACTTCTAGCAGGGTCCTGTGGAGTCTCAGTAGCTAAGACCCTGTGGAGCTGGAGTACGTGTTCTGTAGCAAGGGCCAGAGGTTTTTATTCTGCCTTTCAAGCAGCCTGTTTGCCACCAAGCCCACAACAGCTACAGGGATGTTTGCTCGGGGAGAAGAAAAGTGAAGTGCCCTGGCTTCTTGGATGCTTTAATGGCAGAGTTATAACCCAGGTCAGCAACAACGACTGAAAAGAAACTCCAAATGTTTCTTAATGGAGAGCTAGGAACATTTGGGTTTCCTCAAAGTAAGAACAGCAAATAACTATGAAGCATTAGAAGAACTGCTTTCCTTCCACTGTGACTGTGTGGTTTGCTACACTGTACTTGGCTGTTATCTCACAATTAATGTGAGAAGTAAACCAGGATTGCTTTTTCATCTTGTTGGAGCTTACATACACCACAGCCTTCAGTACTCATCTACCAGGAATGGCCCTTTACTATGCTGTATGTATGGAGCTCCCTTAAAAGAGGGACTGTAAAAAGTTCATGTTATGACTTAGCACCATATAGATTTTACAATAGCTTTCCTGGACAGCCTGCAGTGTCAGTAGCTTTTCCATCACAATGGTCCCAGAGACCATTTTAGGCGAGCAGTACTCTGTAGCTGTGGGTTTTAGCAACAGCTTTGGTAATTGTACTGTTTTCACAAATGCCAGCGGCTCATTAAAAGTAGACTGGGGCCATCTTTAAGGGTTATGAAATAATCTGAATTCACTCCTTGTGAAATTAAATTTGGAGTAGTTCAGACCTACGAGTGGAACTGTAAGCAGTCTTCCGAGATGGCAGCTTGCTTTATAGGGCAGCCTTCTATTTATTGCATCACACAGCAAGATAATAATTTGCTGATCTGTCATTAGTGCCATCAATTTAAAAAAAAATAAAACCCCTTGTGTGTTCTCTTTGCTTTAGGAATCATGGTTCACAAACCTGACAAACCGGTGGCATTAAGCTGTTTGCTGTACACAAGATGCAACTTTTTATGGATCATGTATTTGAAGGAAGATTTGTTGACCAAATTTATAGCTTCTTTGTCCTTTCATTTTATCATGCATTAGGATCTGAAGTCACTTGGTGGACTGGCAAATCATTTCTTTACTGGTTGCTTACTCAGTAGGTAGAAGCAAAGTCAGGAAATCATTTTGCTTCTTATTTTCCATTGCAGACAGAGCTGTAGCCCAGATGAGGTGGATTCTTCCACATTCTGTTTACACCTTCAAATCACATCTAATCTCCGCTACCATCAGAAAATAGAAGGGGGCTGGGAGGAGAGATCTTCTAAAATTAAGATGAGGGGTAGCAGCAGTGCTGTCTCCTCCCCAAGACAGCTACAGACTACCAAGAAAAGGAGAGTTTTTTAATCAGCAGGTTCCTATGAGACATTGTGCTGAGGCTGTAGCAGAAGTTTTGGCACATGCTGAGCCTGAGGCGAGGTGGTCAAGGCAGGCAGACAGCAAGTTGGAAGGAACACATCCTTCTCCACAAGGCACATGCAGCTGGGGATAGCTGAGAGCCCTGAGTGCTGCCAAAGAGGGGACTCTGCAAGCCACTGTTGTGGCCATTCTTCTGGTCAACATGGATGGCAGATATTCATTTTCTTTTCTTTTTTTTCTTTTTTCTTTTTTTTTCCCCCTAACAAGCAGGAATCTTCACTTGCTCCATTTGGGAGACCAATATAATCCATAGACTTCAGTGCACATAAGCCAGATGGCAGATCTGAGTAAGTTGTGACCAAAAACTTTTGAACTTTAGCCCAGTTCCACACCAGTGGAGGATGTGTCCCCAGTGAACCTGCTATCTGCGCTCATTCGGCATAGCTAAGAAGGGCACAAATAAGTCCTGTGCAAATAATTATGTTGGATCCGTTTATGCCTAACATTTATATATACCCGCCTAATTGAATTGAGTGTCTAATCCCAGGATTCATTATCTATTTCCCTAGCTAAGTTTTCTTTCCTATTTATGTTTAGCACCCAGCTGTCCCCTCCTCCAAATGGTCAACTGTTGCCCCATAAAAATCTCCACAGCCGCCTCCCAGACCTGTCTCGCCAGGCAGCAATTTTCTCAGTGCTGGGTGCTGGGAGTTTGGTCATCCCCCAGTGCTGGATGAAGGTAGTTAAGGGGAAAACTGCATGAAAGAGGGAAGGATGGAGCACGTTGTTCTCGAAGCCGTCCTTGATAGTTATGCTGGAGAGAGTTCAGTGATATTCAGTCAGGACAAGGTACTGCTGCCTTTTGTAGTAATCAGAATAAAGCAGTGAGAAAGATCACTTGAAAAGCTTACTGGAAGTTATTGATAGAAAAATTCTTTCTGCACGAAAGATTATAAACAGAGTTTTATCTGAAGATGGATTTGTTTTAATTTGGCATTGATGTATTTGGTACCTAGTAGGATCAAAGAGAACGGAATCAAAGAGCGAAATACAAGCAGAGCTGCTTCTCTGAATATTGGCCTCTTTTATAGATATAAAATCTCAGGACTAGAGTGCTCGAATTTATTTGTACTGATGTTTGTTTAAAGATCAATATTAAATAAATTGGTCTGGAAGCTATAGTCATAAAGCAGCTGTCGGACTAATGTAATCCCACAATGCTATTTTGTCTACCACATGAAACCTGGTTAGCTGTGTTCTTCTAATAATATGTGGATATCTGGTGAAAAAGAAAATAGCTGAACTGGATTTGGTGTGCTTGGATTAACTATGTGTGCATCCATATATTTGAAAATTCAGCCTGGTGATCGGATTGGAAATCAAGGCTAACTTTCAGATTTCCATGATAAATTCCAACTCTAATTTAAATAGTTGTGGAAAGGATTTTATGCCGTTCACATTGAAAGTAGCGAGAGGTGTTATTCTTGTAACTCTGCCTGTTTTGGCTTCGGATGTGTAATAAATCTCCAGTGTCTAAATGCATACAGTTTATGTGTTTGATAGTAAACAAAGAGTTCTTCATGGTCATTCTTCTGTGGTTCTGTTGACAATTCACAGAGATTTTCTCTGTGATTTCTCTCAATGAAAACGAGAAGAAAGGAAATATTTCAAAATGTAGGGCTGCTTTGTATTATGAGAGTCACACGAAGGACCTCTGACAAGCCTAAGATTTCTGCGCATTTGAGAGGCTGTCAAAAATGCTCTGAGCCAAAAATGGGATTTGTTTATACAGTGTAAACCAGTTTATCTAAAGGTCTGAGGGACACCTGAAAGCTTTGGATAAGAAGGTGTGGATTAAGCCAGTGGCTTTCAAGAAGGTCTGCCCTTCAAGTACCCCACACCAGTTGACAGTGAGAAGGCAGCCAGTGCTTCTGCTCCATGCTGACATTTTGGTAACCTGCAAGGGGCCCCATTGGTTTGCCTACCTGCTTACATTGGTTCCAACAGCTCCCCAAATTTCAGTGCACTGAGTTTCAGAGGTCACTTAAATAGAAGAGCCCAAGCTTTTTTTTTCCATTTACAGACAGTCCCAGTCCAACCATTTAAAGTCTCCTAATCCAAAGCCATCACCAGTGCCACCTGCTTAGACTGTGCCCAAGACCACCACCAGGCACACATGGTGACACATGGAAGAAGAGATCCACTTTTTGTCCACGGAGAAGCCTTTGTGGACTTAATGATGTTTTCATGAACTTTGTAAGCCACAGTGCATCTTCTGCAGCTTGTATCCAAGTGGGATCTGTCTGCATCCCGTAAGTTTCAACACCCTTATCTCAGCCATGTTGTGAGTGTGTGAATGTGTCATTTCGATGTTTCACTGTTAACAAGCGAATGGCTTCAGTGTCAGGATCATGATGCTCACCCTCCCACACCACAAACCCAGCTGTATGCATGCAGCTCACATCCAGTCCTACAGTGTGCATAGACAGGCGTGTGCCTGGAGACATGACAGTCCAATGGCGTGAGTGTCCATAGGTGTAAAGAAAGACTTTGTTCTGACACACACCCCAAGGCACACTGGCAATCTGAAAAGTCATTTGTATTTAATTGTAAAAGAAGATAAGGTATGAATAAAATTATTTTTTAGCAACTGCAGCATATTTAAGTCTCACTGCCTCCTGAAGGGCTTTATGCAATAATTCCCATCCCCACTGGCCAGCAGACCATTGCTCATAGCTCAGGGGAAGCTGACCAACCTTTCAGTATTGTCTTCTCTTGTCTTTCCCAGTGATTTCCTCAGTCTTTGTGGGTGAAACTCTTAATTGCCATGCACTACCATTGGTCACAACTTTAAAACAGAGGCGGTGGTACTTTCCCATCCTACGTAAAGCACTTTGGGAATTCTGTGTGAATAATACTTTTGCAGATTGTTCGATGTGATAATGATGGAAAATAATATTGCACTGAAACCAGGAAGAGAAGGCATGCTATCCAGGCATGTCAGTGGGGGAATGCATGCAGAAGTAACATTCCCAGCTGGCAGCACAGCGACCTGCAGTCCTGTACCAGACATGCTCTGAAACAGCAGAACCCTGTAGCTGCTGCTTTAACACTGGGATTTGCAGATGTACAGCAGTGTTCTGCAATTTATATGTTGCTTAAGTAGCAATGTCTACATTTCTGTGTCTTTACATGTACTTATAGCAGAAGCTTTTGTTTCAAGTAATTTTAAGTGGTTAATTTCAATGCGGTAAAAGTGGGACATTTTCCCCGTGCATTTTTCTTTTGCAGAAATGCTGGGTGTATAACCATCGTATCAGGAAAGGGTTTAACATGGGGAGCAAGAGAAATCGGTGGTGGAGATGAAAACCTTTCCTTTCCATGAAATACATTCTGTAATGTAATTTAACTGCTGGTTCTGCAGCAAGGAGCAAAATCCATTTTCCAAACTATTTAGGAAGACTTTTCATGTCCAGAAGCCTAAACCATGGAAATAAGGGAACCTGTTTACTAACATAGTGTGGTGTTGCCTCTCTGGCATGTTTTCAGTGCCGTGAAATGAGAACAAATAGGCCATGAATTTGTAGATATGTGAATGCATACTATATGCATAGTTTCAATTTTTGTAACAAAGACATAAAACTTAAAGAAGAAATGTGGCTGATTGTGCTGAATTATTACTCCAAGATAGATTCATCAAATCTCCCAGCTGTATAAGACAGGGCTTACTAATGAAGTTCCCTATCAAAAAGAAAAGCCTAATTTTGATTTGGCTTAGGTAATGAACTTCTTTTTCCTGGTGTGATTATCTGCATGGGGTGGCTAAAAGAGTAGCAAGAGAGAGTGCGCTCACAGAAGCATTATGCAAAATGTCTTTTGTCTCTTTTTGCTGGGATATATTAAATTTTCAATGTAGTCTATGTAATATAAAATTATGATAATGACTTTTGGCCCACTGTGAAGGCAGCTTGCTGGTCCTGAGCATGTGTGTCTGGCTTGAGCACTAGGATACACTGTGGGAGTTGCCTTTTCTATTAACAAACCTCTAGATACCTAATGATGAATTTTCTTTCACCAAATGTTCTCCTTTTGTCTAAAATACAAGCATTTTCTAAATTGCTTTTGAGAAAAACAAGAGAGGCAGAGAGGTCTATGGCACTGACAAGGGATATTGAAACAAAGCAAGAAATTCAGTTAGCATCGTTCTTGCAATTATAAGCCAACCAAAGGGTTGTTGCATGTAATAGTGAAAATATTTACTGCCTTATTGAAATAAATGATGGCATTGCATTAGTGAAAGAACAAATCAAGCAATTTGCTCATACAATGTCAGTGCAAGTTCAGTAGCATGAAACTTGACAGTTGAATTTATTGCAGGTAATTGTAGCAACTTTAGCAACCCACAGCCTCTTCAGTAATTGTGAAATCTTTCTCCTTTTCTGCCCTTTGTTTCTCATTCCTCATCAGAAAGGCCAAGCAATGAGAATAAGTTTTGTAGGTGTTCGTTATGTGCTTTTATTTATTAAGCGAGACATAAAGTCAGAAATTAATATATTTTAAATAGAAATAATGTTTTGCGAGCATGGATTATAGTCAACTAGGAACATTTCTTTCTGTGGGAAAAGATATTTTAGCAATCTAACATTTGCTTTCTGTGGCTTTTCACATTTCTGCTTTTTTTTCCTTACTCTTGGGCTGACCTCAGAGTCTGTTTCCTACCTGAAGCCCTGGTCATCCCTGTGTCATATCACTGTTAGAGCTGTTATCTTGGTGTTGTGCTCAGAGGATTAAAATTCCAAGTGGGTAATGAGATGCAGCAGCCCATTAATTGAGTGGGCCATTTTCAGATGGATGCCAGTCATGATAAAAAATAACGTAATCAAATGTATACAGAAAATGCAGGTCGGATCCTGCCAACTCTGTGCGCTTGTATGTGCACCAAGCACACCAAGTTCCTTGAAGCGGAACTGCAGGATCCAGCCCATATAGTTCAGACTGTCATATTATTAAGGCGATTATTTTTCAAAGTTTCCCAGGAGGCCTCAGCTGCCCCCCGAGGCAGCTCCAGCCGGCAGCTCGCTGTGGCATGTGTCAGGGAAAGGGCAGTGCTCCGGGTGGCTGTGTACCTGATGGTCGCAACAGAATTGCAGAATTATCCATGTCCTGTACCCATTTGCATGCGGAATACGGTAAAAGAGGGGAGTTACCAAGAAACCATTTGTCTTTTGTGGAATATTTAGTATAGCTCTATATGAAAATCTGGGGAGGGGGGGTGGTGGCTGGAGTAGAATGTGGTGGAATAATAAAAATAAAAGCCTCATTTTTAATTTTCTGATACCACAGAGAGCCAACATAACCTTTAGCGGATTAAGAGCAAATCTCTCCAGAAATGGAATCAAGCCTTCTTCTCTCCTTCTTACTAAAGAATGTATTGTAGGTTCTGCATTAAATAAAAGCTCTGTGAATATCTGAGCACACATTAGTAGGTCTAAAGGTTGGGAATGTGTGCAATTAATTAATTAAATTATTATACAATATAGCTGCTAGCAGTGTAAGCCTGTGTTCTTTTGACCCTCCTCTATCCTCAGCCCTTAATGCTATAAATGAAGACATATAGGAACAATGCTGGCATTAGTTTTAGGGTTCACGGTGACAGACATAATGAGACTTTTTCTCGTACATCTATAAATGTCCTACCTTCGGGTGGGACAGAAAACCTCTCGGCGTCTGGTGTTTCTTTATAGCTGCCAGTAATCTCTGACTGCAATCTTTATTAAATCAGTCCTCTGGTCTCTGTGAAAACCATTTCCTTACCATGTACCGCTATTTAGATTTCATTTAAAAATAAATAATAAAACCTTCAGAGACATATGGCATTATACCACAGGTGTCATGCCCTTCAAGGCTGCCTTGTGCATAGCAATGGCTGCAGATCGATTAGAGAGCTTGAAGGTTCTAAGAAATGAGTCTGCTGCAGGTCCGAAGGGTGGAAGGCTCGAGTATGTAATGAGGTTATGTCTGTGCAGTGCCTGCCTTTGTGCAGGTCGGCAGACAGCGTACTGCTCTGTTCCCGTGGCCAAAAAAATAGAGCGTTCTCTTGGTCACTTCCCAAGCTTCCATATGTTATTGCTTTCCTTTTTTTTTTTTTTTTTTTTCTTCAGACGCAGCGCTTAGGTAAACGCTGAATGTATCAAACTACACGAGGTTATGTTCGAATGGCAGAAAGAATGATTCTTGGCAGCCACATTCTGTGCTTTTTATCCTTAATTCTGCATCTGTGTTTTATCAACTGAACCAGACAGCGGCAGATGAGCAGAAAGTTCTCTGTGGAAGGACTTTAGGAAAGTAAAAGCAGTCATGTCGGGAGCAAATGGCTGTGCTGCTTTCGGAGCTCCCTGTAAATGGCAACGTGGCTGTTTTTCTCTGTGGAGCCTTTATACCAGAAATCTTGATTTCACTCTGATTATTTTCTAAAACCTTGGATACCTTTCAAAGTTTAAAGCCTCTTTTTCTTTCTTTCCTCCTTTTTTTTCCCCTTACTCTTTGATCAGTTTACTTACTGTGAGATCGACTCAGTAGTTTGACATCTTTTTTGTTGCTTGGTCACAGATGGTTGCATGACAAATGCGTACATTTCACGTGCTTCTTCATATAGGATTGGTTAGGTGTATGCAATATGCTTCATCTTTTCAAAAAGCAGAGCTTAGACTCGTTTTTAGCATTTGTTTGTGTAAGGAGATTTCATTGTAGAGTTGGGGCTTTGGCCCCATTAATGCTTGGTACACGTGCTCACCAAACGGCTTTCTGGTTATTGGCCTGTAAGTGGGATGTTTTGCAGGAGATTCGGGTCTGTAAAGCTCTTTTCAAACCCTCCGGCTGGGGCACCTCTGCATTTGTATTAATGCATCTCCTGTTCTTGCGAGTAAATGGCTGGCATTCTGTTTTTGTTGGTCTGCCAGCCAAACTATGAAGTGGTAATTGAGTCTGTTTTAAAGTGGAAGGCTTTACACAGTGCTTTAATTGTACTCGAGCCAATTCCATAAATACACACTCCAGTATTAAGTTATTTTGTACTATAAGCACTTATGCAGAATCCATTTGTATTGCATTTAGCAAGTTTGCTTCACTTATCTTTAAAAATAAAAATAAAAAATTAGAGGAATTCTGTCCTCCCTCTTACATGCTTTTAAGTCACAGAGCAGGTTTGCATCTTTCAAAGCGATCTCATTGTTGGTCTCATCAAAACGGTCCTGTCCTTCTCTGCACCCTCTATCCATGTGTGGAAAATGTTGCATTTATTATCACACCCAGTTCTATGCATCTTCCAGATGATTTAACTGAACTGATGCTATGGAAGATATGCTGACTGGCACTTTTCCCATGCTTAATGTGTTAACAAAAGCCAATAGTGTCAGTTTTAACAGTTTTAGTTAAATTCCCATGACACCCTTAACAAACGTTGAAACCTCTGCCATGTCTTACCCTGACAGATTCCCTGCCGTCATTGCACACTTAAAATAAATGTCATCCCCAATCAAAAAGTTCACATTTTTTCTGACAATATAATTTGTTACTTTGTTCCTGTTTTATCTCTTTCTTCAGCACAATAATCCAAGGGCACGTCTGTTACTTTCTTTTAAGGGTTTTGTGCCACCTCCTGCTGTTGGAGCTAGAAGCATGGAAGCAAGTGCTGGAAGCAGCCCCTACGCTTGACTCCATATAAAATGAAGTGTTCTTAGTGAGAACGTTTGGAATAGGAATTGTGCCTCTAACAGAAAAGCTAAGAGTGGGCTGACAGGGCTGGCAACACTGCCCATCAAAAAACAGGGCTAGCTGCGATCACTGAGTTCCATGCCCTTGGCTGATGCTTTCCCATCCCATCTTTTCGGTCATCGATTTCACAGCCTTTCCTGTTTCAAAGACAGGTTTTGCTCCACAATGAGGAGAGAGGATGGTACCCCAAACAGTACCTTTTGCAGGCTACCACTGGCCATATACTATAGCTTCCATTGTCTGTGTTCTACCTGAGAGTGCACATATTTGTGCAAAGAGAAGCCCCTTTGTGAGCAGCAGCATCTCTTTGATCTAGCCCATGCAGGCCATTACGGAGAGATGGTAGGCAGACTTTTTTTAATTATTGTATTAGAGGTACAATTGGCACCTCTCTCTCTCCCTCCCTCTCTTTCCCTGCTTCTCTCCCGCGCTCAGAGAATAAGAGAGGTGGCTTGCACAGCAGCTGCTTAATTTCCCTGGCTTCACACTACTGTTTAATGATCCGTTTCTCCTGTGCCACCTCTCTCATCTACTGAAAGATAGGTACAAATTGTACCTATAAAAATTATAATACAACTCTGGATTATCTTTGTTTTTCAAATTGTGATCATCTGAATTGAGGTTTAACACTATTTTCTTTCTCAGCTCTTTAGAAATAGCCAAGAATAAATCAATATATCCTACAAGGAGCATTTCGGCATAAAGATTTTACATTTGGGGCATTTGGCAGCCTCTCATATGGTTGGTTGTTTTTGAAGGTGGAAGATAAATCCCATGGAGATAGCATCCAAACAACCGTATGGCCACTGAGCCAGACTGCAAACCATTGCAAATGGCCAGATATGCTGGCAGGTCTTGCTATGAGACTGCAGCTGTCTCTGGGAACCTTAGTGGACCCTGTAGCAAGTGCCGGGCTCTGTTTGAGAGAGCTGGGGTTACAAATAGCTGGAGGAGTGATGTAGAACTAGATAATCCTTCATGAGGGCAGGGGGGATAACTGTGAGACTTCCTAAAGGCCCTCCCAGGGTTCCGATCCTATAAATGGTGGGTAATAGGAAGGAGAAAATGTCACCCATATTTCTAATGCATTGCTGTCTTATCTCTGGGAGTGGTCCCATAAGATCGGGGCTGATGTATTTTAGCAGAGAACCAGAGGGAAGTTCACACCACAAGTTACCCTTTGTTATGTCTGTTCCAGGACTGAACTTCACTCCCCAGGAGATGCCAACCTCTTGTGTTTGAAAAGTACTATAAAACGTGTTTACAATTTCTTAACATATGGGAGAATCTGTGATATTTGTGAATTTATTTACTCCGTTGTCTAACTGGAGAAGGTCCAGTGACTGAATAAATCCTGTTTCAACACTAAAAGAAGGTAAATGTTAGTGTGATGTCCAAAATAAATAAACTCTGGGGAAAAAAAAATAAAAGAATCATCAACCCCAAACAAAAAGATAACAGAAGAGTGTCAGTGCAGTTACAGAAAGGTTGCGCATTTGAAACTGCAGGTTTTCATACAGCAGGAAACCTTCTCTTGAGTATTATGACAGTTTAAAGGGACCTCCATAATGATTGATATTCAGTAGATTTTCATGTGTTTTCAAAGTTTCTTTCTTAAAGGAAAGCCATTCACATGCCTGATTAGTAAGCAGAGAGCAACCCTTCTTAAAAGCTGTGTTAGGAAGCTGGGGAATTTGCGTAATTTAGAGAAACGTGTTGGGCAGAGGGGTTTGGAGCTGAAGGTATACTGCCTTTATGGAATGTGCTGGAGCCCTCATTCTGAATAATAGACACCGCCACTTCCACTGAAAATACTGACTCACAGCTTGGTGAATTTAGGCATGGGGTTAGAAGTCTTCTTCTTCACTTTGTGTTTGAGTCCATTTCTTAATACTGCTGTTGCAAACCAAGCCAGCAGAAAAGGTATTTTGGGCCTGTAACTGCAAAATGTAGGAGAAAATGGAACTGAGTTTAGGTGTAACAGCCATCACAGGAGACAGAAGTCAAGATAGGGTGGAGCGGTGGAAAAAGAAGCTGTAAAAGAGCCAGAACCAATGCCATTAGCCATAAAGCAAGTTCCTGTGGGAAGCAATTTCACAGAATTTGTTATCCCATTGTGAGTTTCATACTTGTCCTTCTTCAGTTTCCTAGGGAAGATCTCATACCAGTGACTCCCCCCAATCCCATTTCTTTTCACAGTGTAAGGGTAAGATAAAACCAGCAATAACTCGTCCCTGGTGGCCTCTCTTCTTAAGATGCCCTGCTCTGCATCCCCCTGCCATGAAAGCCAAGAATACTGTTCTTCTGTTCTCCCCATAGCCATACCGCAATCCTGATCCCTGATTTCCTTTACACAGCTGCACAGAACAAATTAGAGGGATTGTTTGTGGCTGAAAATGTTATTCTACTGATCCCAAAGCCTGGACTGCCATCAGCATTAGTATAGAGCCTAAAAACATCTGTTTGTCTGTTGGGCTGCACGTGTACCTGCATTTTCAGGACATTCTTGCCCCAGTAATCAGAAATGTCAATAACACAAGGCAGTGCCTAGTGAAAGTGTCATAGAACCAGAAAGACCTTCTGCAATCCAACTGCATGAATACTGCTAGAATAAAATTTGTTTGACTGGAACATTTGTCAAAGGGTTGCTGATGATAAACACGTATCAAATCCACCCTTGAAAAGAAGTAACCCAGAAAAAGAGGGAGAATCACTGAGTATGTCTTTCACTGTGAAGTGTTTCCCAGGTTCTGCTGGAAATTCAAGTTGTTTATAACCAACAGTTCTTCTGGAAATTGCTTTGAAGAATCTTAATGATTAGAAATAATCATAAAGCCTGTTTCCATGAATACCACTTTAAGTGCTTTTGGCTTTTACAGATCTTTGTTATGTGACCTTCCACCACAGCTATGTGAGCTTCCAAATCAAATGTATGCTATGACTACATCTTTAGAATTAGATGTCTCTTCCAAGAGCACAGAGACCAACAGATGCTCTATGGTCCCTTTTGCTACCACTGCCACAGGTACACATTTTGAGAATAATTCCATTTTCACATACTTTAGTTCTTCCAACTTGTTTGGACACCTTTCAGATGTTTTCACACTGACCAGCAAATTGCCAGGGCCTTATTCAGCAGCATTAGTGTCCATCTCCTGTACCTACCTAACTGTTTGGAACTGGGAATGTGACTAGTATATAGTAAACCTTCTTCACACTTCCAGTTGGCTTATGGCTACAGCACATGAACAGTCACTTTGTGCCTTTGATCAGCCATGCACACACTATCTTGCAGCCACTGTCAGCATGCGATTCAGCCAATTCAGCAAGCACATGTGGCTTGCTAAGACATACACTGAAGTATCCTAATTTCTTTGTGTGTACTTATCTTTCTCAGGCACAACTGGCTTTTTCTTTTTGGAAAAGGTGGTAAATTTTAGTGATGCTGGGGACGCTTTAATGAAGATAGAAAATAACATATTGCGTGCTTCTTTTTCTAAGTCAGCAATTTATGGTTATCCGTTATCAGTGTAATGATATTTTCAATATTCCATCAATCTAACTTTTCTTATCAGTGTGATAACATAATTGTGTATAGATCCTGGTATAGAGACAAAGATGTGGTTCAAGAAGTGGATGCTTAGTCAAAGACGCGTAGATATGTGCTGTTTATAAACAGCACCACACAGAGCATATATTAAAGAAGTTCAGTAGAGGTAATTTTCAGCCTATTGACTTGACTGAAAAAGAGGCATGCCAGCTCAGATACCTGCTTGTAAGACCATGTTCTGAATAAAACTATCTTAGAATGGTCTTGATCATGAAAAATACCGTATTATTCATAACAATTTATTTTGAAAATTGTGACTGTTTTTTCCTCCCTTTCTTTTCTAGGGGAGATGGGTAGGAAGAAATTTGTTGCTTAGCTGATGAGTGTTCTTTGGGGTTGTTGGTTGTGGTTGTTTATTTTTCAGGCAGCAGGAAGGAAAACCATCTACCTTCATTTGCTCTGACTTTTGCCTGAATAACTCGAAGGCATCGCATCCTGTGAAATCTATTAAAACCCTTCACACTTCTAAAAAAAGAATGTACAGATGTCTGCTCACTCTGCAGATATATGTGTGGTTTTAACTAAGCTGATAGAGATATGTGTGTATGTATGTATATATAAAGCATTCTAGGTAAAAACATGAAAGATAATTTAGGTGTTATTTTGATATAGATATAAAAGAATAACCTAGCAGAAATAACCCCTTGGAGCCTAGTGGTGCCTGCAGCTCTGCCCCACTGCTAGGGAACAGGGAGCAGCAGTTCCCTGCCCCTCTCTGTGGCCCTGCAGCCAGCCAAGCCTTTGGGGAAGGCCAGGCTCCCCCTGGCTGTTCCTTCCTAGGCACAGCACCTCTCGAGGGGCCACACAGCCGCTGCTGAGATTAGCTGTGCTCCACATCAGTGACAGGAGCTGCTTTTCTCTCTCAGGAGTACACGGGAGCACGGTACTGCTTCCTGTTTGAGCAAAATCAAGTCTTTAATTGCAGAGAGGCTTTTTTTCATTACCTGTTAATTGATAAATCATGCTCGCAGGTCTGTGAAACGAGCCACATGGTGAGCGGTCTTCCAGGTTTCTCTTCCTCCTCCCTCAGCACCGGGAAGTATCAGATGCTGGGAGCAGAGGGCTCGTGGTGGGGAAGGCCTTTGTCCCTCAGCACTGAGGTCATCCCCTGGCACAGCTCCTCGGGTGGCAGAGCTTCAGCTCTTGAGGCTTAGCAAGCCTTGCAACTCAGGCATCCCCTCATCTACCTGGCATCAGAGCAGATCCCAGGCTGTGGTAGTGGGCTGGGGCTTGGCTCCAGATAGCAACATAGCTGGGTTATATAGAGAAAGGTGAATTTTAAGTCACCTTCATGCACCTGCGTGGGTACCTACAGCTGCATTACATACGGATGCAGCTTCCTTTGTGCATGGTAGCCACAGCTATGGATCAGGCCTTTGATCCAAAATCAGCGGCAAAAAATGAGTTGGGCATTAAAGCCACCATCTTCAGGAGGCACATAAAACATGCATATATTTTTTAAGATCTCTTTTGTCATTTCTGTCCTTTTATTCTTGCTTCTATTGCAAGTAGCAAGAGGCCACCGTCTTGGGAGGAACAGTAAAAATCCTGAGTATAGTGAAATAATTTAGCTGATAATTCCCCACTGTATAATTTTCTACGCTTCCTGCTAGCTGACCTTGTGGGCTCCTGTCAGGTTGCTAAGGGAAATCCAGCAGGACTCCTGCTCTGCTCCTCTACTTTTAAAAAAGTATTACAGGAAATGGAGGCATGTTTATGTCAGCTTAGTTATGTGCCTATTTGATCAAGTGGCATTCTGTAAGCCTTTTCCTTGCTTCTTCTTTTTGTTTTTTTTTTTTTTTTTCCTTTTTCTTTTAAATTTGGATGATAGCTCCTCTGTTTGGAGCTCCATACAGAGGAGCTGTTTCCAGCTAATCACTTGACGTTTTGAAAGCAAAAGGCATCACCAAGAAGGTAGGGAGCAGATGTGCGTGCATGTGAGTGCACAGGAAAGGTGAAAGGCACAACTGCCGTATTTGAGGAAACTGCTGGAGCTTTGTCCAAGGCTGCCTGTGTTGCTGTGTCTTAAATTAAGGTACTGTCTGCACCAAACATTAGTAACAAGAGCATTTAGGTTACCATTTCCAGGTCATATCACCTTGGTAGTGCAAGGAAAGCTGTTAAGATCTCCTAAACATTCGATGGCTCATGCACAAATGAGCTGGCATTCCCATTCGGCTTTCAGCAGACAAATGTTCCCCACAAAAATGCATCCGCAGCTGACTGTAGCACAGCAGAGAGGATCCAGCCTGGCTGCGCAGGAATAGCTCTGGGTAATGCAGAAATAGCTCAGTGCCCCTCCTAGGTGGTCTCTCACAGGACTGAGGCAGCTTGGATGGGAACCATGGGCACTGCTGCTGCCTGTGCTGTGCCTGTTGTGCAGATAAATTGAAAATGCTGCTCGCCAGGGCAATCAATCTGGCACCTCTGACATCCCCCCCAAAATAAATGTATCAGTTGGAGTGGATTTGGCTCATACTGCAGGTTTTACTGCTATGGTAGCTGTCAAAATAAAACTTCTTCCGAGGTACAGCTAGACTGTGCTGTGGTGCCATGGTGTGCCCAGGTTTGGAATTTCATGTTTTGGGGTTGGAGCTGGGTTCTCTGTATCTCTTAGCATCTTTTATTTTCCATTTTCTAATGGCATGGGTCCCTTCAGACCTGATGCAGGGCCAGGCAAACCAGGCTTGTCCAAGGAACCCAGATTGTCCTTATGGCCTCTAACCATATTGCAGGAGATTCAAGGTTACTCATAAGGTGTTTTGGCATGATAGGTACTGCAGACAGGTGCAGCCGTTGCCTCTGCTGTGATTTTCCCTGACCTAGGAAAGTTTCCCTGAGCAACTTGTACAGGAAATAACAAAGCATTGATTGGTGTCTGACTTGTTCATAGGTAATTATAGGCCATTGATCTAACTGAGCTGGAGCTATGGTACTGTAAGCTGTGCAGCCCTCATTACCTCTGACCTGGTAACTGTAGCATCAAGACATTGGAAAATTCATCCAGAGGAAAACGGTACTGTAAGATTTTGTCTGCTACAGAAAAAGCAAAGGTGAAATGGTCATTTGCAAGTGTTAATAGGCTGCATTTGATAACAGCTTGAAACCTTGATAATAGAAAGTATATCCTGATAAAAGCACAGGGTAAACATGGAAGCTTCCTCTGGGGTTCTGCTGCTTATAGTTTGGTGGCTTGAGAACAGGAATTGCATGAGCTGCTGCAACTGTTCCAAAGAGTAATATTCATTATTAAGTGCCACTGGCCTGTGGCATGGAGCTGGGAACCTGGCATTGTTTCGGATCATTTCCTTTTAAAATTCAGCAATAGTAGCAAACCATGTCTCCTATGGATTAAACACAAGCATTTTTTTTTTATCCACATTCAATTGCACACCCCAGAATTTTTATCAATAAGTCTACAATTTATGGGCATTGATTTTGCTGGGCCTTTAACAGAAGAATAAAAAGGGCCCTCAAGGATCGAATTCAAAAACAATCGCTCTTGCAGAAATCAGGTACTTTGTATTAGTGAAGGTGGCAAATGTTTGATCAAAACAGCCTAGACAATAAGTTGTAAAAGTTATTATTTAGCTTGGCACTTTTAATTAATATTTTATTTTGGAAGGAGGTAAAACCTGTAAGTAGTCATGGAAGTTACTTGTCAGTGTGTTGGTTCTAGTCATTCTCTGTGCATCCACTTCCATAGGCAGACACACAGACTGAAGCAGTACTGAATATACTACAGCTTTTTTCTCTCTGCACTTTCCCCGCTCATCTGCATTAAGAGTTTTGGACTCAAGAAGAGACAAAACAACATTAAAAAATATTCATTTCTAAGAAGAGGAGCATCATTTATTTCTCTCTTTTTCCCAGCATCTGTGTTCATAAATAAAGGAAAATATTGTACCTGCCAGGAAGTATTATAAAAGGCACTTTCTTTCATGTCAGCTTTCATTACTTTGAACAGGTTGTGTAAGGGCATTCAGCCTGCCTGGTGCATTGGAATATGCAGGGCGTGTTCGCGTGTTTTATGTTTGCACCCAGATTTGAATATATTTGAAGATGGCAGTGGGTTTTTATGTTATGTTTGATGAAGGATTATGTTGCACCCCAGATGACAGGACAGCAGCACTGCCTTGTAAGCATGGCTGCTGGGCTGGTCATTCTCTTGAGTTCAAAGCATGTTATTTGCAGAAATGACCATAGGTGTAGGGCATTCGATAGGAGAATATTTGTAACCCCGTGTTCAAGGTAGCCCCATGAATATAAGCTTTCAGAGAACAAGTCAAGAGGTGACTTCTGGTATGTGATACACTCTAAATAGCTAAGCATTTTTACAGAAAATAACTGGTTTGTGCAGTCTGGTACTGGTCACTGAAAGGTGGTGGAAGTGCCACTATGGACACTGTGACTCTGCTTCATAGCTATGGGAATATTTTAGAAATATAATTTTCTTTCTTTTTACTACAAACAGCTATGTGTATATGTTTCAGTGACAGACAGGTGACTGCTTCAGATGGGCATAGACAGTGTAATTTATGTATCCATTTGGCATGTGCGTGTTTCCAGATCATGGCATTGTCTCCTCTTCTTGCTAGATAAGTTGAAACATTGACAGGCAGTGTGTTCACTTTTTCCTTTTATTACAGTAATTTATAAGATATTTTAGCTAACAGGAGAATGGCCCAAGGGGGCATTCTCATGTTAATTACCAAATGTGGGCTTGTCAAAATCAAATAGCTTCAGGAATAATGCAAGTAGTACTGCATCATTATATTGTTTGGCCCTCAACCCCAATATTAGCTTTCAGAAGGGGAAAGAAAGAAAGAAAGAAAGAAAGAAAGAAAGAAAGAAAGAAAGAAAGAAAGAAAGAAAGAAAGAAAGAAAGAAAGAAAGAAAGAAAGAAAGAAAGAAAGAAAGAAAGAAAGAAAGAAAGAAAGAAAGAAAGAAAGAAAGAAAGAAAGAAAGAAAGAAAGAAAGAAAGAAAGAAAGAAAGAAAGAAAGAAAGAAAGAAAGAAAGAAAGAAAGAAAGAAAGAAAGAAAGAAAGAAAGAAAGAAAGAAAGAAAGAAAGAAAGAAAGAAAGAAAGAAAGAAAGAAAGAAAGAAAGAAAGAAAGAAAGAAAGAAAGAAAGAAAGAAAGAAAGAAAGAAAGAAAGAAAGAAAGAAAGAAAGAAAGAAAGAAAGAAAGAAAGAAAGAAAGAAAGAAAGAAAGGAAGGAAGGAAGGAAGGAAGGAAAGAAGGAAAGCTTATTAAGTAGAGGTTTAAACTAAAAAATATAAAAATATATTAAAAAAGTCCAAATCTGACCCATCAGAGACCAAAAGAGGAATGTGAGGGAGAGTAGTGCAGACTGAATGCAATTCAATTCGCATAGTGAGCTTTTAAACTTTTATGTATATGTATATACGTATTCTGCTAAAAACAAAGCAAGCTGTCACAGTGTTGATTGCCATTTTCTGACACTTATAATACAGCTGAAAGTGCTTGTACCCACTGCAGCGTACCGTCAGAAAATTCTGCTTCCAACACTGCTGCTTAAGGTTTGCAGCTGTTCTCCATTTTCCCTGCGGATCAGCAGTAGTGGCCACCCAAGGTCACTGTCTGACAATGTCATTGCTCCCACCAGGCAGTGTCACACTCCACAAATCATCCAGCTCATTCAGGTACCCCAAGGTGCTGTCTAAGAATCTGTCAACAGTTGAGACCAATGGGGAAGATACAGCCGTAAATATATGCACAGAAACATGGATACATATGCCAACATAGCTGGTGCATGTTATCATTTCTGATAAGGATAACCTTCGTGATGCAGCCTTGAATTCTGATAATACAGACTTGAAGGTCTGAGAGGATCAGTCACTTTAGTCCACCTGCAGATTCTCTCTGCCACCTCAGAAACTGGCAAAGAGAGTCCTGACATGCAAACTGCTGATTCCTGGAAGTATTGGTGAGGTGGATAAGCGAAAATTACTTCCTATAAGGCTGCTCTACCAACCTGAAGTTTGACATTATTGTGTTTTGTTAACTGATTTCTTGCTGCCACTGTGTTTCATGGCACAGAAACAGAACAGACTTTGCTTAATCTTTTAACAAACCCACAGAAACCTTCCCCAGTTCCAAAATGCTACCCAGTCTGAGTCTTGTCTTACAGACGATGTCACACAAACCCCTCCAGTTGCCAAGCAGCATCTTAGGAAAGACCATTTCCAAAAGCAATCAGATTCTAGTCCTGTTGAACCATTTTGGACAGCAACATCTAAATCTACAAATCCCTAAACAAAACCTTCTGGCATTAGTATTTACCTGATTGTGCCAGAAGAGTGCTGGTGAGTTGAGCATTTCTGACCATAGCTGACACATTTTCTATGAAGCAAAATGCTGTCTCTCAGCTCAGACCAGCTCGGGCTTTGTAGCTTGAAAGCAACAAGCTGAATTTTACCTAGAAGTCAATAGATAGCCGCTGCAGTTCATCAGGGATTACAGTCTGCAATGCCTGCATTTCCTGTGTGGTCCTGCAGTGAAACCCCTATAGGTGCAAATATCTTAGCTCCAAAGGCAAAGGCAGATATGATCTTGATCAGCTCATATGCTTATGAAAATATGTCTTCCTGCTAAGCAAAAGTAGAGAGAAGAGCTCTCAGTAGTCACTGTTACCTGAATACCTAATACAGGCAATTATTCTCCAAATAAACAGGCTTAGAAGATAAGCCTTGATAATCCTTTGGCCAATGTACTTCCACTTATTTTCCCGCATTGCTTGCCAGAGCAGAATTATCATGATTTAGTTGGGTAGAGCTCTAACCAGGTATCCCTCCCCTGTTCATCAGTGCCTATGAGGTATTTGGGTAATATCCTGTCCCAGTCCAAATCAGAAGGGAAGGAGGGTTAAAGTTGTGTAAACCCTGGTAGCTGAATATGCTGCCATGCATGTTGGTATTCTCACATGTGTCATGGTTCCCATTACATGTTTACAACACTGAAGACACAGCAGAGCATTGCAGTGAAGATCTTCATGACCTATAAGAAAGGAGAGAAAGTCACCTTGTAGATTCTCCCACTATGATACCCTAGAAAAGAAAGTAAATTGCATAGGTGGTAACTTCTGGAGCAAAAATTCCTCTCCTCAGTCATTTTCAGGTCATTGGTATCATATACTGAAAGAGCAATTGTACTGTATGTAGAAGAGACTGGGATTTGACTCTTGAGGTTTTGCTGTATGTCCTGTCACTTCTAGAAATTCAGGAAACATTGCAAGCTGAAGTTCGAGCACAAAAAACTCATTATTCTTTGAGACCGTTACTCAAAACTTCATGGTGACTCTTGCAAATTGACTCTGACAGGTAGTTATCAAACACCTCTGTATCTCCATTAGAGCTTACACAGCCACAAGAAATCTGTCTGAATCTGAGTAGATCCTGAAAATTATTCCTCACAGTCAGAAGCACTTGACTCCATCACCTGAAGCAAACAACCTGGATTAACCAGCTTGTTAACCACCTGTTTTCTTTGACTCTTGCACAGTTATAGCAGATTTCAAATGCTCTTTTCCCTGTAATCAATACATTTGGAACTGGTCTTAATCCACTGGCATTTTAGCCGTCATCCTTTCTGCTTCATTAGTTAGAGGTCATCTAAATTGTGCAGTATAGCTGATCCTGCCTTAAGGCAGGGGGATGCTCTAGGTGACCTTTTCAGGTCGCTTCCAACCCTGTTTTCGATGATTCTACAATATGATCTGTCAAGACAAAGTAGATAAGCAGGTGTTTAGGGGTGTTAAAGATATGTCTTAATCTCTAATATAGCTTGCTACCTGTGCACTTTTCCTGCTTAAATCCTTAGCAAACAATTTGGACTTTTGACGTGCTTTTTAAATGCTGATAGGAAATGTCTGACCCTCAGATCCTTAAAAATAATAGTAATAATAATAACCAACACAGGCAAATGGCAATTGCAGGCATGTAACAAAGGCACATTTTTGTTCTGTGTCCAGCACCACTACACAACAAAGATGTGACTAGCTATACAAGCAGGGCTGGCTACACAAGTCAAACCACAGGCTATGAGGGACACACACGTTATTGATGCTTAATAAGAATCCATTGATGTGGAAACTAGAATAACACAGAATGGTTAGCGAAGATGGCTTTAGCACTGCAGTAAGCTGACCTGTACACAAATGCTAGTCACTAGGTCAGGCCACATATATATAATGCACATTCTTTATCAAACTCTGGCTGGAGGTTGAAGGCTTCCTATATTTAAGGCCAAGTGAACAAATCACGGATTCATTGTGTCCTTGAGCCTCTTTCTTAATTTATGCTGAGCAGTGTTCTCAGCTGTAGTGATTACCAAAGGTAGCTTTGATGGAGACCGCAGGAGGGAAATGAAGTCTCTAACAGGGTTCCCATACAGCCAGTTCATGGCGATGCTGTTGTGTGGAGCCAGCTGAAGTCAGCAGGTCAGAGACGGACTTCTGCAGACGGCTTATGGAGAAACTCCCTTGCTCTAGAGGATTTAAATGGGAACACTGTCAGGTTTAGTGTTCCCGTTGAGCTCAATTTTCTTGGCGGACTGTAAGAGGGGAGAAAATCTCAAATACAGCCCAACCCTAGGTCATCAAGGGTTTATAAAGATTACAGTCAGGACCTTGAATTTTATCTAGTAATAAACGGGACATTAGCAGAGTATCTGGAGCTCTCAATGGCTTTGCATAGTAATACCTCAAATACAAAAAAACTGAAGTATACCAGTTCGATGAAAATTTACTCTGCTTGGTTGAAGAAAAAAAGGGGAATGGAAAAGCCAGTGAAGAACGACATAGGAAGTTTTTGTTCTTCATCTGCTTAGCTGGCTGAGCAAGCTAACAGGAGACTGAGCCCTCCCCTTTGAATTAATTGAGCAAATACAATCTCACACAAATCTATTTGATGATGGTAGATATTATGCTCAAAAGGAGAATTCAACTTATTGTAAATAAATGGCACAGGAGCATCTTTCTGGTATTTACAAAGAGACGTGTTTTATCAGCAGTGTCAGCAGATAACCTAGAGATTGAGCTGGTACAAAAATGGAGTCACTCTTACAACTGAAATGATCTTTTGAGAATCAAGCCATGTAGAAAAGGGGACAAGGGAGAAAAAGATCACATAACCATTTTTCACACTTTCCACTTTTGGCAGCAAAGACTTTCAGTGTTGAATGTTCTTAGCCTAGAAATTTTCACCGCTGCCAATTTACTCTTTCAGATGAAACGTGTAAGAATTTAAAATGAAGGTTTGCAATTACTGAATGTATACATCTCTAGGTGCAGCAACGTGATGCATTCATGTATTACCACATTCAGTGGGGTAAAAGATGTGCTAGGAGAACAGGAGTGCAGCAATGAATAGAATACCCATATGTGCAAAGCACATGTGTGCAAAAGGCATGAGCATTTGTTTATTGCCCTATTGCACAGTACCTTTACAGTTCCTAGAGACACATCCATACTGAAATGTCCTTATCTTTTGTACTTCTGTCCCATTAAAAGTGTAGAATTGTTTGTCCACTAAGGTCTGTCTTTGAAGTTGTAGTTCTGGTTTGACCCTGCGGACCCTGGGTAGCCTTATTTCATTTAGTCCTTAAAATCCACCCGTCTTGGTGACAAAAGGCAGTTGCTGGAAGGAAAGTTGTAGGATGAAAGGGGAGGAATGTGGGTAGCTGCATTTCTAGTTAGCGCTCAAGTCCCCCCCTTTTTTTTGAGACCCGCATTTTATTGACCCCGGTTCATTTGCAGAAGAAAAATAAACAGCACTCCAGAACTTACATCTTCTTTTGAAATGGGGTGGAAGGAATTGAAAGGAGACTGACAGGAGCGCTTAGCATTGTGGATATCTATATTCTGTCTTGCCAAAGGGTAAATAGAGGACATTTGTTTGTTCATCAGCTTCCAAATCTCCTCTTTCATTCCCAAAGGTGGGAGGGAAGAAAAAATAATTTGGAGAAGTGGGTTCTGAATACTTCATATTCTCTTTTGCCCATTTCTAGCAGAGCCAGGCATGAACAATTAAATCTAGGGCTTCCCTGTGGTCTGTGAATAACACAGCACAGTGCTAACCATCAGGGCACAAAGGCAGACAACAAAAGGGGCTTTTTTTATTTTTTGTTTACCCTTCAGGACACTGTTTACCTTATCTCTGAAGGGGAAGTTATCATCTCATCCCTTTTGGAAATCATGGTGGGCTGATTCTGCACCTCCAGGTGCCTGGCCAGATGATGATGGAGTGTGCACGGCAGCCAGGGGTGAGGGAAGCCAGGCAGGAGCTGTTGCGCTCTCTCCCTCTGTCTTTTCCTATGTCTCTTGCTCTTTCTCTGTCAAACCATTTTCTCTCCCTCTCTTTCTTTCCACGGGAATGATTTTTTTTCCTTCCCCACTTCACAGCAGATTGTCTTGTAGTAAATCACCAAAAACCCAAATAGCACTAAAGCATTCTGATACAACATTAGCATTTGCTTAACAAGCACAAGATAAACATTAAACAAAGAACTGCATTTCTTTATTAGAGGCTGCAAGATACATAATCCATGAGCACAAGAAACATGGGACCCAGTGGATATGCAGATGTGTGTTATTTCATTGGCGCTGGGCGGCCTTGTTAGAAAAGGTTTTCATCTGAAGGCTTGGGGGTGGATAGTTGCCTGTCCCTGGTGGGGCTGTAACTAGATACAGAGACTGTTGCAAGCTAGGCTGGGCTCCCTGGTGGATGCGCTGATTGGACAGCCCGAGGAAAACTTGGGAAGCATCAGGAAGTGAACTCAATCACCTTGGGGATGAGAGGGTAGAACCAGATGAAGGCATTTGACTTCTTTTGTAACTCCCACTAAGGACAGATTGCCAGCGCGATCCAGCCTCCATAACTGCAAATCAGGCCCTTTCCCCTATGCCGATTTTATTAGAATGGCCAGCATGGTGCAACGAGGAGGGAAAAAAAAGGTTAGACACAGTAATTTTACAGGCAGGCGGGTACAAAAAAAATCTGCATAATTAAGCAGTCAAGGCTGCTAATAGGGGAGTTTATATGCTCTGGGACCAGGCAAGGGCAGCACATATGGATATAGCACTGGATATTAAATCTACGGCATGCAGACTTACTTCAGGGCCCTTAGAGAAAAGGCTAATTATAGAGAGAGGAATTGTGTTTACTGGTCTGTCTTGGGCAAAGATGTTGAGAGAAGTGCAACCAAGTTTTGCAGTTAGACATGAACAGTCTGTTAATAGAGATATCAAAAATATGTGCTTGTGGTTGCTTCACATCTAATCAACAGGAAATCACAGATTCAGAGACCCCCTTCTCTCAGTTAAATAAGGAGGGGAAAACACATACATATACATATTCCGGATGCAGGATGTGAATGTGTTCATTATTAAATTGCTGGAATTTAATCTGAACTGAGCTCTTTATCATCAATAAATTATATTTAGCAGTTTACGCTAGTTTAGCTACTCCTGTTTAAAAATGTCAGCGCTTCTGGGTATAAGCTCCTAGTCAGCATTTAAATATAAATGGATAATATGAATGGAAGTTGCAACGGGCAGAACTGAGCAGTTAGAGAAAGGGTATGTTTATGTAACAAGTCCTGACGTGGTGGACATTAACATTTCATAATGCAGATCAAAGGTATGGAGAAGACTCAAGAGCCCTCACTCGGAGGCCCCTAGCAACTGTCTACTATGCTCCATGAGATGATTTCTCCAAATTAGAAAGACTTAGACTTTTCTTTATCCATCTAGGTAGATAGAGATTTTTTTAATGCTTTAAAAAGTAATTAGCTTTTTTTTCTTTTTCTAGCTCCCTGCCCATTCCCCAAAGAAGGAAGCTTCTCATTCTACTGAATGGTGAAGGCTGTCTAGGCAGTGTCATGAAACAGTGTCTCACATCCAGGACTGTTAGGAAAGATCAGTATCTGCTGGCTATTTTGGTTCAGCAGTTTTGCCATTTTTGGCTTTTGTCTTCTTTGATACATCTTTGGATGCAACATAGTGAGCTTTACCATCATGGGTAAACATAGCAACACAGTAACATGCAGTTATACAGAGAAACATGGAAAAGCAAACCCAAACTCAAACACTTGCGAAGGTACTCCAAGTGCTCACCTTGCAAATGAAAGAACATCTCTAATTTGGTAAATAGCTGCAGGCTGACTTTCTAGCAGCAACATAGTATCCCAAGCCATACAGCAGGTGAGCTGAAAGGATGCCAACCAGGCTGAATGTGATGAACGTGCTCTTGTTTATGGGATTGGTTTAGTGAGCCTTGGGGAAGAATAAGGGAATCACCTGGACTGCTCCACTCTGGAGGGGAACTGATAAGCAGAGGGCAATAGAGGGACAGTTCTCCACATTTTGTTCATATTTGGCAGAAGGTAACTCTGTTTCTACACATTTCATAGGAATACAATTGCATGGAGGACAGCATCCCCAGAGAGAGAAAAACAATATGCTGACATTCAGACCTTTCTTAACAGTGAAGTTTCTGTGGTAGAGAACAGAAAAACAGGACCTGAGAGAGACCTTCCACATGTACATTCTTAGACATAAAGTCAATCAGCTGGGAAGCACACATCCATAGAAAGCAATTTTTGTCGTTTTCCAGTTCTGCAGAATTTTTTGCTTAATGTTAATCTTTTGGTAACTTGTGTTCGTCCGCTGCTGCTGCCTCACTGCACTAGAGTTTCTTTTCTATGTAAAACCACTTCACTTACTGATCATTACAAGACATTTCTGCTTCTATGTTTAGATGTGTAAATTGAACACAGAAACAAATAGGCATGCATTTGTGTGCATGTGTTCACTTTTCCACAGTCAATGGCAGTTAAAGGGATTAGTGAAAATCCTATTCCAGCAATTTTTTCCATATGTTTGTGAGCAAATCTGCCTTCAAACATCTGCAAGATGTCTGTAATGGTGCTATTGAACCATCAGTATTGTCCCCATTTGTGGAACAGTTGTGTTAGCAGTCTGAGCATCGATGACAGAAAATTGTGGAAGACACTTGTTTTGAAAGCTCTTTCAAGAACAAGTGGCAATTGCAAAAAGACAGAATAACTTTTCACTAGTGAGAAGCAAGTGCTTAACCTGTCAATAGTGGTGATCTAATGGCAGTCTCCAAGCTGCGCTGTGTCATCAGCCAGCCGTCAATCCCACCAGTGTGCTGGAAAAGCACTAACTGTTGTGATAGTATCAGTGTGAAAACTGCTAAGGAAAAAGAGGTAGTCCCTTGGTGCAGCTTTGTAAAAGATAGGTCAAGGGTCAAAGTTCAGCTTGGCTTTATTGGATTTCATTTTTGCTTGCATTGCTACCTGTTAACACATTACTAATTGCGGCTAGTTGCCGCTGCAGCTACTTTGCTAGTAAAAGGCAGCAGGCAAGAAGGCTGCAATCTACTTCAGAAAAGGTATCTTCAGCTTCACATTTAAGGATCCCTTCTTCTCCCATGCAACTCCAATAGGCTTGGGTCAGGAGAAAACTGTCTTCTCCTCGTTCTGGCTAATGGTCAAGACCTCCTTTGACTATGCATTGAGTAATTTGAGATTTAAGGAGTAATTCTGCCTAACTAGTAGTTGAAGCATCATTTCTTTATATGGATTGAAACATATTTTTCATTGATGCACATCCATCCATATTACTGTTCTTTCTCCTTCTCTTTGTCAAGTACAGTTCCTTTGTTACTTGGCTGGTAAGTCCTGCAAAAAAGCCGAAAGTATTTCTTCTCTTTTAACTAGGAGCTTAAAAGACAGAAATACATTTGTTTAGATGGAGTCCAAAGTAATACTGGCATTAGAAGAGATATATAACTAGCAGACAGCTGTCGGTGATGTTCTCTCAGCTTTCCTCCACTATTATGTTTGGCTCCTTTTTGCTCCATTGATCCATCCATTGCCATCTCCAAATCCCACTGCTTTTTACTTCTCATCATCTCAAAGATCTCTCCATTTCTTTCCACATCCACAGCCAGTTCTCTTATTAGAAGCCAAATTATATTTCACTTTAACCATGCTGCATTTCATCAGATGAGACAAATGCAGTCGCTGAGCTAAGTTTCTGGATACTGATTTATGCAGTTTACTTAGTTACTCGTGTTACTCTTACATTTTCAAATATTTCTGTGTAATCATGCCCCTGCTCCCTTTGTTGGGACTTCTGTATCCAAATCTCAGTGCTTTTCAAGTGCCTACAGCTTCGAACACCTATTTCTAGAGCCAGGGGCGATGTCCTGATATCTTTTGACATGAGGCTCTTGTGCTTCAAAGAAAAGCTGTCAGTACCTCTGCACAGATCTACCTTATCCAGTTGTGTACCCTCTTCAAAACCCAGTTCTGCCATGTTTGCCTGGAGTGATTATTTGTGTGAGAAAAAAAAGCTACAAATGCTCACAAATGCTCACATCCCATTCTCTTCTGGCCACTCGACCCTGCACACAGAGGTTCCCTGGGCCAAGGCGACCCTGCTGGCATGAGATGCAAATGCTGGGAAGGAATTACAAGGACAGCTGGGAGTTCTTTCTGCTGCTCTTCTCATTCCTTCAAACCCTCACAGGATACAGCCGTGGAACCACTTATCTGCCCACATCTCTTGTGCTTTCTTAGACACCCTTAGATGGTCTAGAAAAATGTATTTTTAAGACAGATTAAGTGAAGGGTGATTTAGGATTTGGCAAAGCTTATACGAGCAGCAGGATTTGGGACCTGATTCTGTAGATACTCAGGGCATCTTACAAAGTGAGGAAAGGAAAGAGGCAGCAGAGGCAAGGCTATATTTATCCTGGTAGGCAACACTAGGGACATGAAAACAATTGACCCCTTTGTTTCTATTTATCCCCACTTTTGCAACCCTGCCAGGCCTAATTTAGCACCTGTACTCACCTTCCCTGAAGGCAATGCAATCTCTTTCTTGGCTTGAAACTCTTTTCCCAGAAACCTTTATGGCAGACCATACAGGGAGAGATATCTTGGAGAATGGGTGTGTGAGCTGGGTGGGTTGTGTGGTTCTTACATTTTCCTAAAGCTCCGGGTATATCTCAGGAGACTAGCAGGCTGATTAATGCATTGTTCTCAAATGTCAGAAGGACCTCTGGGCACAAAGTGTCGCGTCCTTCAGAACCACCCAACTTCTACAGAAGAAGGAGAGGTGCAACCAGGGGGAAAATGTCAAACTGGGATTGAATAGCTGCAAGCGTCATCGCCGCTGGTAAACAGGATTGCTTGTCTGACCGGGGTAAAACAAATGCTAAAAATACAGGGTGCCCGTCCAGTTTTCCCATTCAACACAACTGCTGAGCCAGGGAGTTTTGTTGGCATTTGTAACACATCCTGCATTCAAAAAAAATAATAATAATAAAGAAAGAAAGAAAGCAGAGAATGTACAGTAGATGCATTTTACTGCCAGAGTGAAACTTCACAGTCCTACCAGGGGATCTTTTTGTAATGTTTGTAATGTGCTGCTATCATGCTTTAGCTGAGAAAAATGTCACTGCTGGGCTTTATTTTTAACAGACTTTTTTAACGTCAATTAATGCAAGTAAGTGTAGTGAAGCAGATCTTGCATTTTATTCATATTTGGGTGAAAGCAGAGAGGGGTCTCAGGGGAACAGCATGCATGAGCAGGGGGTCAGCAGAGGCAGAAAGGTAGTTCAGTTGCACTTCTGAACAGTTCCACAGCAGAGAGGTGCTTTTTTAAAGATATGAAAATGGAGATGGGCACCCAACTTCCATTGGCTGTCACTGGGGCTGAGGAAAGACATCGCCATGAAATGCGTCATTCATTTTGGGTCTTAAAAAGTACACCGCAAAATGTGCAACTTAACAAATTATCCAACAGGAAAGAGGATGTTCCACTGGCAATCACTTTGCAGAAATCAGTTGGCCCCTACATGCTTAATTTTTTATCACTAGAGGTAAAATGCTCAGGTAAAATGCCCTAAAAGTGATATATGTTTCTTACTGCATGAGCCTTGTAAGAATTGCATTGTATTATATTTCCCTACTGTTTGAAACTATTATACTTGCATTGTTTTCCATCTTCTCATGTTTCTTTAACACAAGTGCAACGGGGTTGCACAGTGCAGGATTGTAGGCCAACTCACAGCTTCTGGCACTGATCTGGTTTGCAATATTGGGGAGAGATACCATTGCAAACCTTGGCAATGCAACATGCACTTCCTCAATGTAGGCCTTTCATAGAGTTAAAGGTGACAGCTACCAGTTATTTTCTAGGTATTTCTGTCTTATCATGTGGGCAGATGCAGGCACAGAATGCGTGATTCAAAGATAACATACTATACCTGATGTACAATCATGCCAACAAAATGAACTAAAGACAAAGCAGTTGTCTTAATTGAGAATTTTCCTGCCTGTACCATTTTTTACTGAGAGTCATGGTGCAGTTTATTTTCTGAGTAGTGCTGCAGTTTTCAGTGCATTGGCCAAGCCTCTTGTTTGCTATAGCTGACTTCTAAGTTTTTTTCTTCCCATCACAGCCAAGTTGTTGTTATTTTATCTTTTGAGGGAGAGGAAGGGTGTGTCAGTTGCATATAGAATATATTGGAAAGAGGAAGGGGTTGGTAGCTGGCTTGCAAATATGGCTTTTGGTTCCATTGCCCCACCCCAGTTTGTTTGCTACTCTGTGGTTATTCTTCATCAGCTATTATTTTGAGTTCTGATCTTTGGCTTCTAGTATCCAGCTGAACTGCAGAGGCTGCCCACCTTTTCTGCTGTATAATTTTCAGGGATTTAACACAGCATTTTTTCTTCTTCTCCTCTGCCATTTCGCACGTGAAGTCTAGCAATCAAAGCGGACTGAACATGAACAAAATATGCTGCTCACTTTAAAAAGTGTCACAGGACCAAAATCTGCATGTTTCACACTCAACAAAATACACTGCTGAATCTAACAGTGGGCTCTTGCTGGCCTGAGTAACACACAGCAGAGAAAATGGATTTGCTTTCACTCTTCTCACCATTTCTCTCCCCTTCCCCCCTGACTTCTAAAATACCACAATTATTCCAAATATGATTAGAGGAATAATACTCCTCCTTGATCATACTTTCTGATGACAAAATCCTGACTACTGTTAAACCCCTCCACCCACCCTCAGGTGTAATAAATTAAAAGTTGCTGCTTGAGTGAGGTGAAGGAGGCAGTGAAGGAGGATGGAGGATTTATTTTAGCTGCTTTGCATTTTGGATGCTTGTTTTCCCTTTTCTGTTTGAAGGAAGATTGACAAGTAAGCATAATGTAACTGGCACCATCAGTGAGCACATAAACCCAGGGTGTTTGGTTTTAAACAGTGTCAAGGCTCAAACTAATGGCTCTCAGGCTTTCAAGAAGAAGAAGAGAGCAGGCAAGTTGAATGTACATCTTCTGATACGAAATACATTTTGCTTTTAATATCATCAAGAGATTAATGCTGTTGCAAATAAAATCCAGTGGAGCTAGCTCTCATTATATGATCAGGGTATACTTCAATTTTAAAATAGCAGCTTAAATGAATCTGTTCAGAGCTGGGACAAACTGTCATAAAGTTAAGAAATTAAAAATTCACCCACAGCATCTTTGTAACTCCATATGATAGCTGTAGAAATAAATACTCCATCACTGTTTTGCAGGCAGTAAGGTCTGGGATTGCTCTGCAAAGAGAGCATGGCTGTCTTCACTCGCAGTCTTTTTTCCCTGACTAAATATGAAAAAACTTGGGTCCTTGAGTTCTTTGCATGTCTCCTTTCGTTCTTCTTATTCTTCAACTGTGTCAACACTGCATGTGGCTAAATAAGATATCATCAAGAATGCTGATATCATCTTCCTTTTTCCCCTTTCCCTCCTCTAACTTATAATAATGTGGGGCAAAGGTCTACTTAACATAGCGCAGTTACGATAACTAGTACATTTGTATTTCTGCTATGATGAGAGGTCTGCTGTAGTGAGACTCATCCACTGTTGCTGCTTCTTCACAGCAGTGTTAATTATTCTTCAGGCTCATGTAGCATGTGTATGGAAACACAAAATAAGCGATCAGGGAGTTGGATATTTTTGGGTTTATTTGTCGTGTCAGTGACACTTCCACTCTGACACAAACTCACAGCACAACATTCCTGATCTGTAATGAGGTTGTGTCCCATGACGTATATTAAAAGCACTAAACAGTCCCCTGCTCATTCACAATCCTCATTTATCTGAATTAATTTTGTGTCCCCCATTTCATTTGGGTAAATTAAGTTTCACAGTTTCACAATTTGATCACAAGTCTCACCATGTTCAGTGCTTCTTTTTTTGACCTGAGCCCATCAAACAATGCTATTGCATCAAAATCTCAGGCTTTGCTGGCTTCAAAAAATTAAATAAAATGAAATCCAGCAACAACAAGAAAGACATTTGTTGTTATGGGGAAGCCCTCTGAGAGATAACCAGCCCAACTTGAATGCATGGCCAGAATATAACTTGATGAAATCTCATGATTTTGAACCCATTCACATGATTTTGCAGCTCTTGCATCAATGCTTTTGGTTTCAGTAGATGGTTAGACCCCTTGTGTGTGCATCACAGGGCTCGACTAGGTCAGCTTTGGATCGCATGGAGGAGCTGCGCAGTTCCTTGGGCAGGGGAAGCACCGCTCTCCTGTGAATCTTAATGGTTCACAGGCATAATTGAGTGGGGATTATGTCTCAGCTCCAGTCTTTAGCTATCTCTAAAGGGGATTTCTCTGAGATGTGTGACTGCTGCATAGCGGGTGGGTGGCCTGTGTCATCCTGTGCACACCTCCTGCCCCAGCTTGAAGATGGCTGGAGCCCAAAGCCAGCCTTGGCAGCATGGTGGAGCCCTGCCACTGCCCAGCGTGTCCCTGTGGAAAGGCTCACGCCAACCAAGGAGCGATTTCTGGTGGCAGGAGGAGAGGAAGTGTCACCCGCGGCTCTTGGCTGAGGAGCCGGGCATGGCTCGGTGAGCTGGCCCTGCAGCCAGGCATGGGGCTGCAGGAGCAGGCTGGTGGTGGGCAGCTTGGGGCTGGCTGCCCTTCACCTGCTGGGCCTGGAAGAGCTGTGGTGGCAGCAGCCGGAAATGTGTCAGCAGTGCATTTCAGGGAGAAATGAAAGAGGAGAGGGGCAGCTTGGCTTTTGCCCCAGCACCCCAGGGAAGGAGGGATAAGGCAACATGCAGTTTGGAAGAAGCTCAAACCAAACCCCTTGTCTTTTGACCCTCTCTGCTCTGCTCCTGCTAAGTGTGATCTGAGTCTTTCTCCCACTCTTCTTTCTCCCTACCTCTTCTCTTTGAAATGAATGAGCACACGCATACCCTGCACACAAAGAAAATGAAGTGGGCCTTTTGGAGACTATTTCAACAAATATCAAACATTGACAATAAACACAGTCTTGTAAGTTATTTATTAGGGTATGTCCTGATAAAAGGATAATGCCATATAGTGGTCAGCCAACTCTCTCTTGCCGTTACAATCATGTTTTTCATATTGCGTTTCAAATTTCCTCCGAGTCTTACATGTGGTGGTGGGGTTTTTTTTGTTGTTTTTCAGTGATGTTAATCACCTCATAGGCATTTAATATCACACTATCAGCTCTGTAAGTTCTATCTAGAGAGGATATACACTGTTCTGACAGCCTATACATTTATTTTTCTCAAAATAGTGATGTGTGTTTTTTTTTCCTCTGGTGATATGTTTTGATGTCTTATAGTTGTAACCTGCTGTTCTTTTTAATTGCTTATTGTTATCAATTATATACTAGAAACATTGTTGGTTTGAGACAGTTGGCTGCAAAAATACATTTATCATTATTACTATTGGAGCTGTACTAAATTATCCAAGCTCTGTGCTGAAATTAATGCTTTGCATTTTTACAGTGAAATTTAAATGTGTTGAATCAAGAGTTTCTTTGCTTCTTTCTCTTCAGCTAAGCTTCATGCCCTTGTCCTGCTTCTGCTTGCCACCTCTTCTCCTCCATCACCTTTCCTTTGCAACTTACCTCTTATCATTCTTACTGCTACAGCATCTTCTCCCACCCCAACAAGCCCCTGTAACAATTCTTTCATTTCTTGCATTTTTCTCTCCTTTGCCTGTCAATCATACATCTCTTTTCAGCCAACTTTTGTCTCTTCTCTGCTTTGTTGTTTCTCCTCTTTTCCCCTTATTATTTCATGTTCATAACTTTTTTATCCCACTACTTGAAGTTCACTGGAGAGTGAACTTCTCTATTGCTAGAGTAGTAGAAAACAGAATCCTTGCTTCACTGAGGAGATAAGTTTGATGAGGAGTTGCAATATGTTTGTTCAAGTGGCATGTAGAATTTTGTTTAAAAAAAAAAAAAAATAGAAAAACAACCCACAAACCTGTTACTGAATATAAAAAATTGAGGAAAAATAACTAATTGGCTCTCATTATTCTCTTATCTGCTAACCGAAGAACTTTTTATATTGAAATCCCATCAGCTGTTTGTTGAGCTCAGTGTGAAATCTTAGAACCAGCAGAGAAAGTGGGAAGGAGAGTGGAGTAGGTTTCAAATGAAGTCTGGTCCTTTTTTGATATGTGTGCCCAAAGCTGCTTGCATGTGCTGTAAGCAAGATCAAAAACAGACACAAGGAAATTAAAATTGAGCTTTCTCATGGTTTCCTAAATAAAACAGCAAACTAAGTCAGATGAGTAATAAAAATAATAATCTATATTAAATAGAGCTTTATCGTTATCATACATTTCTTGTACAAAGAGCTGGGCCCTAACTGGCAAAGCAGTTTGCTCGGGTGGAAAAAATCTAATTAAATGCCCAGCTATCAGCATAGACCTGGGGGTCTTAACAGCCTGAACCGCTTCATCCTCCATGGTTTTTCTGAGGGCTGAAAGAGGGCTGCTTGGGGAGGAGATGGAAGTTGTAAGAAAAGAAAGCAGGATGTTGGTTCACCCTTAAATGAGCTTAAGAGCTGGATCAATAGCCCAGCAACTGCTACTCATTTTAAAGTGTCCCTTAACCGTATAAGAAGATACCAAATAATCTGTGACTCATATAAATGCATTTGGATTTGCACAAAAAAAATATCAATAGTATCTAACATATTAAAAATCCAGGAGAGCACCATTAGGTCTTTCTTCTATCAATTGAAAATATCCAGTAATCCATGAAAACCCAATTTTATTTCATTCTTTATTTTCTTTCTGTTTTCCTTATTTTTCTTTCCCTTTGTGGGTAGGATAAACAGCATTTCAGCACTTAGAGACTTTATCTTCCAGACATCTAATGGTTTCTTACCAAACAAAAAAGAAGACAGCCCTGACCTTTTCTGTATACTCAGAACAGAAGAAATACCTGATGAGAGTTGTTTACAAAACATAATTTCTACTGATGGTCCACTGTGGTCTAGAATTAATACTGAGGTTTAGGTTGTCTCCATGCAGGAGATGTTTTCCCTATAGCCCTAACTTTAGAGCATGTTGCATTTGATTTATGCAACATGAAATAACCTCTTCTAGTTCAACAACTTGTGAAACTTGTGTTTTCTTTGTGCAGTACTTAGAAGCAGATATTTCTTCTCCTCTACAGTTCCAGAAGTCTCAGGTCATTGGACATATACAGATATTTAACATCAAATAACAGAGGAAGTTGGCTCTCCATCCAGAAATGAAAACCTTGTACAGTGTGCAAACATTTTTAAATAGAATGAATGTGTTCTAAATTCTTCTGAGCAAATACATGATGTTTTCATTTGCTTTTTTTTTTTTCCTCCATAGTTTGATTAAATTGTTAATAACTACTTCATAATTTCTGAGCTATTCAAACTGTAATTTTACTTTCCTAGAGAAGGTTTGGTCCAAAAATCCTTTTGGTTAGGAAGAAGCAGGGACTTGGCTCAATGAAGAAAGACAAAAATCAGTCAGTCTTAATTCTGACACTGTGTTTGTAACAACAGGCAAAAAAAAAAGCAGCCTCTGGTTCTTTATGCAGATGAATTTGAGAGTTTTCATTCTCTCGTATGGCGTGCAGAAATAGTCATTTGGCAGCTCTGGAGTTTGGTTTCTTTATCTGTAAAGTTCAGATAATAATCCATATCTCGGTGTGCACTAAGAGGATAAAGGGCTCGACCTCGTGCACTTTGGCAGAATTTAGTCCCATGAAAAGTCTGGAGAAGAGCCTCGTGTGATAAGAGGCCTGCTCCCTTGCACTGGTTATGCCAGCATCTGAAGGATTGGTCTCCAAGCTTTTAATCGGTGCTCACTGAGTGCTTTCTGAAAAGGTAAACATTGAACTGGATCATCTGTCTACAAATATCTCATACTACTCAGCTTATTTCTTCCAGTTTAAATTCCTTTTTATATCCTATGGTAAAACTGTTTCCAAAATAAGCAGTATCACATGGGATTTTACTGCAGCGATATAGTGTAACCTTGTAATGTATATAGCTGTGTGATGCAAGGCAGACTTTTTTTGAACAAATTTTAATACCTTTTCGTGGTGCAGTTACAGACAAGGAGTAGCAAATTGTGCATGTCCCATCAGCCAGCGAATAGCCCTGTTGCTGAATTCCTGAACTCTCTCCTGGTAGGCAGTTGCCCGGAAAATCCTGTTCTTTGATAGAGAGGGCATTTTCTCCATTTACATCATTTTCACTTGAGCTGCAAACATGACAGTTATTAAGAAATAGATTCTGCCAGTTGCCCTTCATATATTTTAATCCAGCTTCACTATAGCTAGACAATTTGTGGTTTTATTGGAACATGCAAGACACATGTGGTAAGAAGAGTTCACTTACAAGCAGCCAAAGTGAGTGCAACCAAGCAAAAAAAGTGAACAGTTGGTGAAGTGAAATGCATCCCTTGCTTCAGACAAAAATACGGTGGAATGAAAGATGCAGTAGACTGGCTTTCCCTTAAGCAGATCTAATTTCAAAATCTGGCCCTGGAGAGATGAACTTTTGCTTTAATTGAGGAGGTGGATCCCAGCTCCTTGCTACTCCATCAGTCAGCACCCTTTGCTGTAGCTTTGGCAGTGTGCTAAGGAAGGCTTTTATGCTCATTCTTGATGTGTATATCAAGTCTTCCTAGATGCTGCTGCTGCTGAGAACTTTTGTGACCTGTCCTCACCATCTTCTTCCTTCTATACTGGCACATTGGCAGCAGGCAGTATGCTTACATAGAGTGAGTCATAGCTGTTCTCAAGTTATGCTTCAGGAGGCTAATGTTGGTGACTCTAGGGTTTGTTCCTTGCAACTTGCCCACTTCTGTCTTCAGGCATGAGCAGAGCTTTGCGCAAAAATCATTTCTAGGTGAAAGAAGTGAGGAGGGAGGTGTTGTTTAGGTTACAACCTGTATTACTGTGTCATGGGATAAGAGTGAAGAGGGCAGGAGGAAAGTATCAGTCCACATACTCCAAAAATTGCCCTGAGCACTGTTGGAGAAACAAGGTTGTACTTCTGTCTTTCCACCCGATCCTCCATCCTGTCCCAATGGATACAACTGTTAGTCATGACCTCAAAACCCCCATTTTTCCATATCAGGTTCCTCTTGTGGCTGTAAATTCCAGCTGTTGTCTTCTTCCTGCTGCAGTTTACAGCTGTGTGGATATACTTGTAGTATATCCATTTCTCTATCACTATATTTCCATGTTTTTCATGTCAGCTTCCAAAATTAGCACCACAATGGATAGTGTTTTTCATGAGGGGTTTGTGATCATGTTTGAGAAACTGAAAATGACAAAAGCACTATTACAGTCAGGGAGAAATTATGAACATGGTCCAGGATGCTTCAGTGCTGTTTCATTGCAGCACCAAGCCTTCAAAGAAGTGTTGCGTGTTCCCTATCTGGTGAAGAAACTCATCACTCAGTCATTTGCCATACTGAGACCCAAGTATCTAGAAGGAATGAGGTTGTCTCTGGTGACATGGAAATACTCATGCATGTGCTTATGGCCAGCAGAATTACAGAGACAATAACAAATCCAGCACTGCAAACCAGAAAGTAGAAGTAGCTGTATACCCTTCAAATTAAAGTGTTGTACAGTGTGTTTTGTCCTTCCTTACTTTTCAGTATGAGATGTTGTAGCCAAGGGGTTAGCTGTAGTCTGTGGCATTCCTTCGTTACTCCTCAGATCTCTGCCTTATAAATGTGGGCTGCAAAATTAACTCGGAGAACAGTGAAAGAAATATGAAGAAGGAGAAATAAGAGAAATTGGTTTAGGGGCATGGTTTGCTTGATAAAAAGAAAATGTAAGAAAATACATGGAATGTGAAAGCTGCGCGTGCTTCAGACTTGAAAAAACACAGGGACTGCAGGCCATTTCATTCCTGTGTTCAATGTGGAGAGCAGAGTTTACGCTACTACTTTGTAGATGCTTTTAAGCATGGACTCAGCTTTGTGATGATTTATCAGGAGGACATCGTCATCTTTGGACCTTTGCCTATAGATTTCTGCAGAGTAAGAGAAGGACCCTTCTGGACAATCTCCAGGGTAAATAAGAGAAAAAGTTACTTATAAACTGTTACAAATTGGTACTCAGTAATGGCTGTAGTGTTGATCAGACAATATAAGAGGGCCCCCAGTGGTTACTGACTTAACAGCTGCATGTAAGTCAGCCACTGAACATTTGCTTGTAGCTGCTCTAGTTTTGTTTTTATTGAAGAGCAAGAAGCATAAACATGGGACATGCAGTCTAGAGGCTGCTTTAAAGGCTTCACTTGTTAAAAGTGTATATTGAAGTGGCAAGGTCTTCCATAAAATGAAAAGGTTGTGCTTGTTGTTGCCAATGAAAAGTGGGTCCAGGTCATCCAAAGCAGTATCTGGGGTGGTGCAGGTAGGGGTAGATCACTGGCTGTACAAAAACGTGGGAGCTGGGCAACAAGAGTGGCTGGTGCAAGGACAAAGGATCCCCAAATCAGAATATATTCCTGGCACGGGCACTGGTTTTGTTTACATTTCTACCTGGTTATCAAGTTATTGGCTGAGGTAATGGGCCGCACCTCAATTAAAACCTGCCTATCCCCATCAAAGCATTTAACATTTGTGCAAATATTAAACATTTATATGAATATTGGATGCATTTATTTAGAAATGATTTGTGTTTACATTTTCCCACAATCTGAGCAAAGATTGCAAATGGAAAGTAAATTACTTATGCAGAAATTCTGCCTCCATCAAACTAAATTATCTACCAGCAGTGGGTAAACCATCCTCATCAATGTTGCTGGGTCTTCACCATGCCCAAACTCATACTCTAGCTATGTAAGGGCAACAGTAAGCAGGAGTTCTGTGCTGTACTGTGGGTACTTTGTTCTTGCCTTCCTTATGGAATTCTTGGATCCATAATGTGAAGGACGTGCCGACTTGTTTTACGATGTACCACATCAGGGAATGCAATGCACAGTTTGCTGTTAGATTTGGAAAAGTGCAGACTTTATATTAAAGGTTCATTTCTTTTTCAACGTTCAGCTAACTCATTTGCACTGTAATGTACTTTCCTATTCCTCCTCCTGATAGTTGCTGCTTTCATACCTATTTTACAAGCCATATTTTTAGTCTAATCCATACACCAGTTGTCTAGAATTCCATAGCATTGCTTATTTCTTACCTATAACTCTTAATAAAATATAGGGCTGTGCCAACCTATTATATCCTTAATAGAATATTCTAATGGTTATTAAATCAATTGACTCTGAATTTCACTTTAATAAATGAGTCAGACAGTATTTTCCAATTACTGTCAGCCGCCACCTTTCCAAAGAGCAGATTATTTTGATTGAATTTTTTAAAGCTGTTCAGCACTTTTTTTTTCCTCCTCCTCCCCCCTGCCTCCTCTTTCCTCCCCCCCCCCCCCCCTCCCCCCCCCCATAATGACAAAGAGCAATAGCTCTGTACTGCAGGGAAGGAGAGCCTCTTGGACCATATCTGACACTCACATTTATCCCAAATGGAAACTAAAAATGAGACATGTCCCCGCTCCTTTATTTATTAATGGTATCATACTTTGTCCTTTCATAGCATCCTATCCGATTGTTTGCTAAACATGAAGAGTAAGACAGAGGATGGAGTATAAACAGAGCCTTTTGCATTCTTTTACCACAACTGGCACCTCTGCAAGAGCTGCCACACCCTGTCTTTTTCATGCCAGTAAGAAATAAAAGCTGGCCTTGCTTTTAAACTCTGTGGACAGTGGAGCCCTTATTTGCTCATCCTTCTGCAGTGCTTGTGACCGAAACAAGCAGGCATTATTGCACCTGCACACCTATCTTTAGTCATTTCTTAGGCAGATCATAGTGATTCTGGAAGTCTTCCATGTACAGTAGCTGGTCCTGTGCTCTTCTCCTGTTCTTCTATCCCTCTAGTATTAAAAGTCTTAAGGGATACAAATTAGGTCAGCCTATTAAAGAAGAAATTAAAAATTAACACCTCCTCTTTAGAGATGGGTACTCTGAGAAACACAGGCTGTGTTGTCATGCCGAAGGTGATGAGAGTAAGTCAGTGTCAGAGGTTGGAATGGACGCCAACACTCCTGGTTCCTGTGCCAGTACTGTAACCTTATCTGTCTCTCTCAAATTTAAATGATGCTGGTATCACATTCCTGAGTGCAAGGACTGGAACCTTGCCCTTTGTTCTGAGGAAGCAGCGCAAAGCAAGTAATGTGCAAAAATGGGTGAAAGAAAGAGTGAGGGGAGGGGGTTAAAATTCCCCGAGCAGTGGAACTTAGGGAAAAAAATTTTGTTCTATTAGTTCTACAAATGTAGTCATATTTTAAATGTGGTCTTTAGAACAAGCAGAATAAAAACATTTTATTTTTAAGAGAAAGCTTAGATTCTGCACAAACGGATGCCTCTTGCCTGGGGAAGTTTCCCATCTGCCCCAGGCGAGTGGGTGAGGGGATTTTTCAAACCCTGTTTGTAAGTCAGATTTGCAACACAGGGTAATCAAAGTGGTTTTGATGTTTGTGACCAGGAGATCACCTCACGTCTGTGTGGTACAGGAAACACAATAGGGTCACATTTAATGGGGTTCACTTCTTCTTGAACAAATATAAGCGCTGTGTGCCTAAAATTAGTTTTGCTTCAGCATCAGGAGTGCATGCCTTTCTTCCTACTTTTTCCTCATTAGGTGAGGTGAAAGAAAGAAAGGAAACAACAAAAAAAATAATAATAAAATAAAAAGCCTTTTCTCTCTTCTGTAGCTCCTTATAAAAATGTTTCTTTTTAGGAAGTCTTTCTCCCCTGAAATGTTTGAAGAAATCCCTTTTCAGTGTTCCCATGCTCTAGGATGATTAGTGTGGTTCATTTACACTTCGCCAACAGTAACTCTGTGATTTGAGAATTGGCATCGATTATCTTCACCTTGACATGTGGAAGATCCTGAGATGGAGCTCCCTTTGTCCTAATTGCTTTGGCTGTGTGTATCAGCACAAACAGTTTGATGAAGAAACTTCACCCTGTAGGCTTTCTCACCCACAATTATCCTTTTCTGGGGACTTTCATTGTCCTCAGAACTATCTGTTCTGTAATGATCATGACAAGGATTTGGGCATAAAAGAAATGATCTGATCACGTGGCAGTCTGTAGGTCCCTTATAGATCATTGTCTATAAGTTCGGGGAAGAAGGGGCAGTTGTGTCTAGTTTGTTGAGTCTTTGTCCTCTTTTCAGTATGCTCAGTTCTTCAGCTTGCTCACAGATGTGGGTTGCCTGCTTGGAGATTATGGTGTACAGTCTGCTTCACAGAATACGACTGTCTTTCTTAGACATACAGACTGGTGTGTGTCAGATCTTTTCCCTCATGCATCCTTTCATAGCGGTTGTGTGGGCCAAGCTTACTTTCACTCAGCAGCAGCAAAACCAAGATATGTCAGAAGGGTCTGTCAGTGATGGTGGAGAACACAAAATCACAGGCAATTCTTGAGAATCTGCTGAAACATTCCATGATAAGGAAATAGTTGGCAGATACTTGATAAATGTTTGCTGATTTATCTCTAGAGGGTTATGAAAGGTGTCACCTACCTAGTGTATCCCCTGTAGTTCAGAATATGTTTAGCCAACACCAGTATGATAGTCTGGATGAAGTGTGTCCATCAGCAGCCTGTCAGCCTCTGCCTGCATATCCAAAGTGGCTGTGGTGGCAAAAGGACATTGTCCTGAGCCTTTATCCAGATTGGTACTGAAGGATGTTTTCAGTGAGTCCAGCTGGAAATCATCTTACATGGACTTGGAGTCAGAAGTCTTGGGTGTGATGTTGGTATCAAACCACAGCATCACAGGGGCCTTTTTTCAACTGACTTTTAAGCAGCAAGCTTCATGGAATCATAGAATCAATCACAGAATGTTCTGGGTTGAAAAGGACCATGATGATCATATGGTTTCAACCCCACTGCTATGTGCAGGGTCACCAGCCACTAGACCAGACTGCCCAGATCCACATCTAGCCTGGCCTTGAATGCCTCCAGGGATGGGGCATCAGCAGGCCAAGAGAACTGCTGTGTGCAGCATGGAGCATTGTACCCACACACAAATGCTTCCCCACATACCCAGCAGCAAACATTAGGCATGACAGCTACTGGTCACCACAGGCTGTAAGGCAGAAAGTGGACAGCCTTCTGAGGTGTTTGGGCAGGCAGAGTGCTCACCTATGTGGATCCTTTTCACCTAAGAGCTGGTGGAAGGGCACCGGTCACCCTGTGTATCCTTCCTTTTGTTGGTAACCAAACCCTGCCTTTACCTGAACAGTCAACATTGCTGGTGTAGCACATGGGTGATGCATAGAAGGACCTTATCTGAGCTGTGCTGCGGGAACTGAGGCTTCTGCAGCTGGGCTGGAAGCCACCTCTCACCTAGCAACTGTTTCTAAGTAGGACATGGCCACCGAACGGCCTGCAGATTCTGCAGCACCCTCAGGAAGGGACCTGGCGATGAGGCGCGGGGCTTCCCAGCACAATTGGAGGAAACGCAGGAACAGGCGGCAGGGGGTGGGAGCCACGTGGCATTGACAGGAAAGCTGTGTCAGGAAACACGTGGAGACTTCCTGAAGCTGGTGTAAGGGGAAAATGCAAATAGCAGGATTTGTCAGAAAGGGAGCTGGGAAATTCTGCCCTTTGTAAAAGGTTTTGTATATGCCCACAAGATTGGGATAGTGGAGTGGCAGTGATGCAGGGGTGGAAAATACCTCCCCTGCTACACTACTCGCATGAAACACTGCTGTCAGCCAGAGTGGCAAAAGGGTACACTTGGAGTTTCTTACTTGTGGCTTGTGGGGTGGTGGTTGAGCAGCATCCAGTTCCTGCACTGCTTTGGGAGCGTTCTTGTTTGTGATCAAGTGCTTCCTCTAAGAGATGTTACTTCTGGTTCCATTCATCGTTTCCTACTGAACTCTAAGTCTCTGCTTTCCTATCTGGTGGCAATTATTTCTGAAAAAGCTGTATTTTAATGCCCGGTTAAATTCCTACATGCTGAAACCTTGCAGATAAACACTTTAGCAGCTGTGGATGCTAAGGGGCATCCAGTTCCCTGAGCTGAGCAAAACAAAAACCTTGTTCCATTCATAGATCATGTGTGACATGCTCTTTTCTAAGGCACATAGTGAATTTCACTTCTCCTCTCATTTTTCCCCCAGATGAAGGACTGAACCATGAATGCAAGCTCTGCAATCAGACGTTCGACTCTCCTGCCAAACTTCAGTGCCACCTGATAGAGCACAGCTTTGAAGGCATGGGGGGCACCTTCAAATGTCCAGTGTGCTTTACAGGTAGGAGGCAATCACTGCTTGTCTCAATTCTGTCTCTTGTGTGCCCGTGCATAACTCCCACTTATAATTGTACCACGTGTTGGCTTTATGTCAGTTTGTGCTCATTAGTAATACTAACTTGAAACCATTCAGAAAACTGGGCTTCCTGGGAGGTCAAGTATCCATCCATAAGAACAGCATTTCAAGATCTTGAGTTGGAACTTTTGAGTTTTTTACAATCACAGAAGTTGTAATGTTACCTTGCATGATGTCACACTCACTGTCCTCATGTTCCAAACTTGCTGACATTAAAACTGCCCATAGGTTCATGCTTTAAAGCTATGCATGTTTCATCTAACATGACACAACTCAAAGCGGAGCTGCAAGATCTAGCCTGTACAGCAACGTTCTCCTCTGAACAAGCAGGAGAGCCCACTTCTGTGTGTTGGCTTCTGGTGTGAGGAAACACCCTTGTAATGTGCTTTAGAAAGCAAACCAAGCTGTCTTGCCACAAGTCAAGTTCTGCTCTTCCCTGACACAGGTTCAAGTGCAGAATAATCCTCCCCGAGTCAGTAGTGTTATCCAATAGTAAAACCCAAGTAAGAAAATAACTTGACCCAGTACAGCTAAGCACTGCAGTGTTTGGGCCATAATGAGGAGCAGAAAAATGCTGTTGTTGGAAATGAAAACACATTAAAGGAATGCCTATGGAGTTATGCATTTTTTAAGGACTTCTTAATAGAACATTTTATAAAACAATAACCTAAAACGTAAGCTTTAGTATGTAGCTTACATGCATAATTTTTCTTTACAAGATGAAAATCAAAGATGATCAGAAATATGACAAAACACACGCTGGGTATTCTCACATCAATGGCATGCTAATTCTGGAAGCCATTCAAAGTTTTTGTTCTCCATTAATGGAAGTGAAGGATTTTCACTGATAGGCAAACAGAACCTCTGATAGCTTCATTTTACTCCTCTTTGTTTGGCAGCTCCCCTTCCAACACAGCCTGAGTACATGCTACAGCAGAAAATGAAAATTGCATTCTTTGTCCCTCAGAATCAGTGATCACTGATGAATGTAACCTCAACTGTGTTCAGTTTCCACACGTTTCTGCAGGTTATAAAATTTAAAAAGAAAAACTGTGTAGTTTATTGCACTGCTTATATCAGTAATGTCTGGGCATGGATAGTACAGCTGTAAGTGGCTTGTCTATGTGGAGGCTGCATACAATATTTCTTCAGTTTGGCATTTTTTTTTTGTCTTTTAGTTTTATTACTGATTCTACTGTCTTTTTTTTTCCCTCTTGCTTTTGCATACATGCTATGAACTAATCTTTTTTTTTTTAGTGTAACACCATGGGTCTTAGATTTCCAAGTTTGGGGGAATTGTAAAGGCAGGATAAAAACTTGCATCTGTAAGGAGTACCCATTGACAATTCTCCACGTGAGCTAGATTCCTGATAAAAGTAATCCTTTAATGTTTGAGCCAGTAGCCTTGTAAGATGTGGTAAAGAGTATGGAGATAAGTCGATTCCAATCTGTGTGGAACACTTTTTCCTTTTTGCTGATGGGGTAAATAGACACCAAGCATTAATCATAAACAATTGTGTTTTATTAGCATTATGCTATTAAATTATTTCAGCGTGTCTTGCTAGAATATTAACAAGAAGTAAAAATCCCCAATATTAGTTTCATACGGAAAATGGAATCCGAGTCCCTTTTTTCAGGGTAATGAGAAATGTGATTAAAATGTATGACTCAGAACAACAATATTCTGATATTTTTTGTTGCTTTGCAATTAGAATAATTTTAATGATTAGGAGTGGAGTCAAAGTCAAGTGCCAGCATCTTTAATAAATCCTTTCCCTGCCTATACAGATTAATATTGTAGATGCAAACTTTTTTAGGTCACAGTGCACCAGGCATCCATCAGAAGTCAGTGCTGCCAACCCAAACACTGCCTCTGGCATATACAATTTAATTATTAATAGTATGTCTCCTAGGTAAACTGTTACACAGTCTTAGGGCCTTGTTTTGTAGTCATTAAAATTGAACATGTTTATATTATTGAAACCCTTGCATTCAGTGTGTAGGCAGAGTTGATCTTAAAGTATCCAAAGAGAATTTACCTGCAGTTCTGTTTCACATTTATAGACATTGCCCCAGTGTAGCTGTGGGATATAATTTTTAGCATTAACACATTTAAATACAGAGCTGTTTGTTAGCTTTAACTTTAGGCAAACAGTAAACAGGACTTTGGCACCTATGATTTTCAAACGTGCTGGTTGCTAGGAAATAAGTTTGTATGTGTTCAATCCAAGTGCAGTATGCATGAAGAAATAATTCTGAAGAGAAAATGGCATTTTTTAATCTTTAAACTTAAACTTCACTTGTTGTCCTGCTAGGGTTTCCCTTTGTTTCTTTCTTTTAAATTTCTTTGGAAGCCAGACATCTGTTTCAGTTCATTTCAAATGAAGAAGGATCACGCTTCACAGTTAAATAGAGTTTGTTGGTACCCTTTATAGCGGCAGCATAATATGAAATTAGAGTATGTCAGCCCAATTTTATGTCTTGGAATTGCTGAGTTTTAATGGGAACTTGTTTATAAAAAATGCTTCACTTGCAATATGAAATAATGAAAAACTCATTGTTTGTCTTTTATTTCAGTGTTTGTCCAAGCAAACAAGTTGCAGCAGCACATTTTCTCAGCCCATGGACAAGAGGACAAGATCTATGACTGCACACAGTGTCCACAGAAGTTCTTCTTCCAAACAGAGCTGCAGGTACACACTTGCTACCTGGGGGTTATAATAGCATTGTGTATTTGGTAGCTGAGTTCAGAGCTTTGCTTGTCATGACCTCCTCTGATACTTCATTGTCAGGATGGGAATGAAGGAAGGATAAGGGAAATTGCAGGTAATTCAACTCCCACAGCTTCAAAAAGCTGCTGGCAGAAAACCACCTGTTACAGACCTGAATTCTGGGAGCCACCTTTGGATTCTTTCTTTGTATATCATTGCATCTCAAGATATTCTTGAAGAGAGAGGAACTGGCATCCTATCTTTCTGTTAGTTGTCTATAAAACATTTACTCAAGCAGTGAAATGGGAAATAGTGTATTCTTCTGCCACAGAAGCTAACCACTGATATGGCAGTGTAGGACTGGGGGGGAAAAAAGAGACCAGAATTTATCTTGATTTACCTACTGGCCAAACCCATTTCCCACAGATCCCAACGTATAGGGGAAAAAAATATGTATATACAGTCTAACAAGTGTTACGCTGCCTTCTTGTCTGCTATTTGTTTGACCCGTGATATGTTTATAGTAGGTTATTAATGAGAACAAAAGAACAGAGAGAGTAAAATAAATGCCAGAAAAGATCTGAAAACAAATTTGGATGAAAATAAAGGAGTTATTTACTCCATATTAATATCTGAAATAGCTTGTGTTGTGAGGAGAGGTGACAGTGTGTGTTCCTGATGTGGTATTATATTTTGAGACAGCAGCAGAAAATTGTTTCTGAATTATTTTAGCTTACATTGACATATCAAATTGGGTAACAGAGGAAAAGATTTCACTGTCTCAGATGATCTGTAGAGATACAGCAAGGAAAAGTACTTGTACTATTTACACAGTGAAACAGCCCTTTCTCTCCCACCTGCCATGTGATATTACATGGAATTAAAGAATTTTTTGACACTCAAGTATTTTTCAGTAGTCTTTAATAGTAGGAGCCCACATGTCAAAGTCCTTTGATTGGGTGAGGTGTCCACAAGTAATTTTGCTTTACATGTGTGCTGTATTTCATCTCATCAGCAGAGGATGATGAGGCATGTGCATCCTTATGCTCATTTAGTATTTCAGTTACTGAATGTTTTACATGCAGAAAACCCAATGCCAATATTTGGTCTGATGATATGAGATACCTCTTTGAGGAAAAAGGAAATAAGAGAATTTAATCTGTGCATCCATTTGATGTGTAAGAAATTGAAGGTTGTGTCAATTGTATTGTACTTTTCCTTTTTTAATACTCCAAATTTATGCATAAGAGCAATATGGAAGAAAGCCCATTTGATAGCCTTCCTTACCCTCTGTCTTGCTGTAGGTCATCTGGAGCGTCATATCTGTGGCACTTCAAAGTGCCTGCAGTGTAACTTCTGTTTTAGTAGATCCAAACCTGTTTCATTTACTGCCTGTATCAGATGTTTGTGCAAGCTCTGACCCAAGGTGGAAGAAGAAGACAAAGAACAGAAAAGATAAAGATAAATGTTAAGGGAAAAAAAATAGTCATTCTTAGTGGTGCACAGGAAGATAGAAAACTGAATTTTGAAGTCAGGAAATGGTCTGGGTTATATGGATAGTTATTGTGTTTGTGTGAAAAATAAAGTAGAAACTGGGCGGAATGAGGGAAGGTCAGAAACTCGTTATGTTGTATTTGTTTTAACTACAGGATGGGGTTTTTTTGAATCATTTTCTTTGCCTTCTTTCAGTCAATATGTTTGTGGTGTTGGTTTGGTTTTGGTTCTGGGGTTTTGTTCTTGTTATTTTTTGCAGGGTTGCTTTGCAAAGTATCTCTAATAAGCTGAAACTTCTTCAGAAAGAAAATATTAAAATGTTTTTGGCTTAGTAATTTTCACAAATTCCATTGTTCATCACTGATAAGTCATAGTATGAAGTACAGAGAAGTAGAGTGACAAATGGTGTCTGAAATGACAAGGGAGAGATTGCAAAGGAAGATAGACTGAAAGGAAAAAAATGATATTAAAAAATAAGAAGACAGTGCAAATGTGCAAAAGAAAATTGTGAAAAGAAACAGGAACAAGAGAATAGAAATGAGTCTTAACAGCAGAATTTACACTGGGTCTTAAAAGAAGCAGAGTAATTAAGTGGATTCTGAAGATGCAAAACATACGGAGTTCCATGCGTAATATTATCACATAAGATCACCTCCTTGCTTATCTGTCTCCCTAAAATATGATCTTGTTTCAAAACACATAGGGTTCCAAGCAGATACCTTCTGTTTTTTGGTTTTTTTTTACTACAATAAAAACACATTTTTCCACTCAAAATTCAACCCTGCTGAAGACTCAGGGCAAGATTTTGCTGCCTCCATCTAAGCCTAGTTCATTAAACCTTCAGTGTAACTGGAGCACTGGGTTTTCTAGTGAAGGGCACAAAAGGATCTTCCCTCAGAGAGACAAATTATTCTCTCCATTGACTAGGTGACAATCAGTGTGTTGGTTGTTCCATTCTGCAGAAGGCTCTTAATAGAACATATCTCCATACCCTTAGAGACAGCTTCTCTCTGGCTTATCTACACTGGCAAAAAGGGAAAGGTATTCATTTTCTTATTCACTTAATTCATTATGTTCATTATTTTAATTAACCTGGGTAGCCCCACCCCAGTTGACAACACACTGTGTTTTAAAAAATGTTGTTCCGTGATGCCATTCGCATTTGCTAGGATCACTGGCTTGCTGTGTTTACCTCCAGTTCACCCTGGATGGTGAAAGAGCAGCAAAGCACATAGGCAGAGCTGTAGGTATTGACTTTAGAAATCTGCTTTTACTGAAAATACATTGATCTCAAGATCTCATTTAATACCTCTTCTAGGAAGCACTGCTTTGTTCAGGCTATCTACCAGCTGAAGCAGTGGAATCTTTGGCAACTAGCCTCCGGCTTGTGTTTCTCTATCCTTTCACATTACCATGGTTTGTGTTGGGGCTTGCAGCATAACAGTGTATTTATGCCCCCTAACAGGAGCAGTTTCTTGCTTTTAATTTAAACATGCATCTAAAGCACATCTCCCATGCATGAGAGATGCTAATCATCTCAGATTAGAAACCATGGACAGCACTCCATGGCTGTAGGGCAGAATAAGAACGTGAACAAGACAGAGCAGAACAGAACACAATAGCATAGGAGCCCTATCTTTGTATATAGTACAGATAATCAAAAGGAATGAATTCAGGGGTACAGAAAAGAAATGTGTTATAATGATGCTTGATTTGGTTTTGGCCCAGTGTGACTATTTACCTTCTTTGCTTTTTATTTTCTGACTCCTGTTCCTGGAAAAGCGGGTATAGGAAAATAAAAATCCTTACGTACTACACTCATCTCACCTCAGGGAAGTTACTATCTCCTCACTACCAATGTTCACCAAAAAAAAAAAAAAAGGAAAAAAAAAAAAAAAGAAAAAAAAAAAACGAAAAAAAAAAACTGAACATAAAAAACACCATGAAAAAGTATCACTCTTTTTAGAGATTTCCATGACTTCACTCCAGACCTTTGTTAGGAACTCAAGACATTCTCATAGTTCCAAGTTTTGGTTAGAACAGACAATAAATCTCCAGCCTGAAAATCAAGCCTGGAATGCATTACTCAGTCTTTAAGTTAAAATAATCAGATTTTACATGAATTTACGTATTGCTTTACCATCTTCTAATTGCTTGTGCAAACTGTTCCAACAGAAGTCTTAATAAACAATATGATAATTAATGTATTTTGTTATACTGATGCTTAGACTGTTTGAGGTGGGTGCTACAATGTTCAGAAAAAAGCAACAGACTAACTCTGCATTTCAAAGAGTTTACACCCAAACTGGTGAAGAATAGCAGGAGAAACAAAGGTGTAGATAGGTGTAATGACTGATGCAGTACGTGCATCAGTTTGTTGGCCAGCACGAGACCAGAAACTGAGACTATATTACTACTATCTATCTCTCTAGTCTCATTCTGATTGCAAATTTAGTTGGTAAAACGTGCATTTCTCAGAGAAAACAAAGAAATTAATTTTAATCATTTCTGTATCTCTTTTTCCCCACCTTTACTGCTTCTAAATGGCTTTGTGCTCCATAGCCGTTGAACTAGATTCTTTTTTTTTTTTTCTGAGATTATACTACCTCTGTAGAAAGGAAGCAAATGGAATATATATATGTATATATATATATATATAGTTTATATATGTATATATATATATGTTTGTGTATATATATATATATATATATATATATATATATATAAAGCTGTATGCTTTAAGAGTAATCTGACACTCTTGAGACTGTTTGGAATTTTCATGCTTACCATGTGCTCTCAGTCCATGTGCTATATTTGCACTTCTGAAATCAAGCTGAAAAAGTATGTCCTTAAAAATGCTTATTCTTTAAAATGGAACACTTTCAATAAGATATGCTTCACATGATAAGGGCTTTTCAGAAATGGAGTCCTAGAAAAAAAAACTGTAATGATCTTTAAAATCAGAAATATATCTGATATGGTATAAGGAAGCAGCAAGGTATGTGTTCTTACACAATGCCTGGATGACTCCAGGAAGTTGAAATTCTCGTGTTGAATACCTCATGCATGACCATAGAGCTTTCTATACGAATAAACAATTTTCTTCATCCATCATCTATTCTACTAAATTTCTAATTATTTAGGAAACAAAGAAACCTATAACTAATTGATTTTAATGTTGAATTTTCAATAAATCATGATAAAGTCATTTGTACCTACTAAAACCTCCTTTTCCTGTTGTCATGCTATTTCCAGTGCCCGTTCCTTTTGCTTTAGTCTTCAAACTTTGGTGTTTGAATGGATGTAAGTACTTCCCTTGTGCCTGATGAGAAGTAGCCACTGTCCTACTTCCTGCACTAATGTTCCTTCCATAGCCAACACAACATAACTTGGTGTTTATAGGGAGTCATGAGATGATCTTGTGGTATATTATGGTTTGGAATGAATGAGTTCATTTTAGATTTATTTTTTTTTTGTGTTGCTGGGTCAGAGAGGTAACAGTGCTTAGTAGTAAGGTGGCATAATTGTATGGAATTAGTATTATATCAGGGATGCTAGTTAGTTCTGAATATGATACCACCCAAGATGACGTGGCTTCCCAAGACCATTTTGCCCAGAACAAAAACTGTTTCTCTTTTAAGTGAATTAGAGCATTTAATTAACATTTAACTGATAACTAGTTATCCATGGGTTAGTTAATTGTCCCCTGCTTCACAGGCATAAAAACTAGAGCAAGAAATAATTGTATCAGCAGTTACTTCCCATCCTGTTGGAAAGGGACCTGGCTTCAGTGACTCACACCCTTGCTACTTCCCGTCTGGAGTCCATCAGCACAGAATACCTGGCATAAAGCCATCAGCCTGTGGGACATTCCAGCCAATACAAAGAGCTGCCACAAAGTTCCTCAGTAGCAAAGGAGACCTGAAGCAAATTCACCCTGTTCTCTTGGTGCTTCTCTATACTGTCTGCCTACACATTTGGCCTCTTGTGCTCTAAGACTTGGTCCTTAGTGTTTTTGATGGCCTCGGTCCAGTGCATCTCTGAGATCATCTGAAAAGTTCTTCCCATTTGGCAACTGGTTGACAGTCTCGCTTTGTGAGTGTTTTTATCAAAGAGCCGAAGCTTAAATTGCACAGGAGCTAGAACCTTACTGTAGGCTGGCCCAGGAATGCAAAAAGAGACTTCCACAACAGTTAAGTATGACCATGAATGTCCTCAGCTTATGCTTTCAAGAGCACAGCATCTATAGGTGCCAGTATCCCTTCTCTCATATAAATATGTACCTGAATGCAGATTTCTGAACCTCCCCCCAAACCCCAATCCACAACAGAACTTCTTCCAAACTGAAATACACAGTTCCTTCCCGAGGGAAAGGATGAAAGAAAGAATGAAACACTCATAGCAGATGTTATTTGTGTTGTTTAAAACAGCAGAACATTCTCAGCTCCTGGTGCAAGCAGCTGAGAGTGGAACTTACATGAACCAGAGCAAGGTAAAGGCAACATAGGAGAATGTCCAGAAGTTTTAGATAACTTTATGTATGTCTCTCTCTGAATGTCCACATTGAACTTTCATGTTCCGTGGCTAGCAATGTTGAAATGAATTTTCCAGTCTTTACCTCTTTTCTTTAAGGGTTAAATTTTCCAAAGACCTCTGCATTGTAAAATGCTCCCAAAGATCTCAACATTTTGAAACAACTTTAAAATACCTCTGACCTGAGCTGAATCAGAGCTAAGCAAACTCTAGGCTATTGAAAAAAAAAAAAAAGCAAAAATGGAGTCTTGACTGAGACCGCTACTGGAAATAGTAGCAGAGCTGTGATTCAAATGGTATATTCTGTCATACTGGGAGGCAGCTAAAAAAAATTGGCACTAAAGCTGGGCTGGGGTTGCCTCCTTGTGTCAGGTGCTTTTTTGGGGCCAGCTGAGAAAGAGAATGTTGTGGGAATAGCACCAGCCATAGCAGCAATGACACCACTACCTCCAGGTAGGAATTATTTTGCCAATGACCCCAAGAGGATTGAGTCTGTGCATGTGTAGGTCCCAACAGTAAGTCATGCATGACAACAGGGAAGGCATGAATTATTTATACTCTTTACATAAAAACAGGGATAAAACTTTCAAACCTGCAGGTGAAGTTACGTTTTCAAGAATGTTTTCTTCACAAGGAAAAGGCCTCAAAACATTTTTAAGTGAAATTGGAGATTAGCTCTGGCATTTCTAGGTCCCCAAACTCTTATGGTGAAGAGTGGAACAGAGATGCTGGCTTTCTAGGCCCCAAAGGCCAGGAGCCAGCAGGGAATAAGTTTGTCAGTTCTTCTTAAACAGAAGCCTACCTGAAATCCAATTAACAATCAAAGCTTTAGGCCAACATTTTTAAAGTCAATGGCCTATTTCTGAGAGGGTGCTGAGCACCTCCAGCTGCAGTTAAGGTCAGTGAAGAAGTTGGTGCTGAGTACATCAGGAAATCAGGTCAAAAATGCCTGAAGATAGCAACCCTGTTAAAAGTATGGGTGCTGTGCAGCAACAACCACCTTTTAAGTTTTCAGCAAAACACTTTTTAATGCCTAAATACAGGCACCAGGTTCAGTGATGTTGGCCTTATTCTTTAGCAGGTTGCTTTTGTCAGAGCAAATGCCTGGGAGTCAGGAGAGCTGGATTCTGTTGTGAGGTCTGGTACTAACTTGGCTCCACTTAACCGTGCATCCTCTTCGTCTAGTGGGGGAGGATGATGATAACAATATGCGTGCCAGAGATACTAAGAATGTAATTAATGCTTATGTTTTGAGGGAACTAGATAGAGAGAGCTGCATGTATTACAAGTATTACCAGTTTGAGTGCTTTTTTTCCTGAACCCTGACAGTGCTTTCTGTTTCAAAGAAAATACGTGTATGTTAGCATGCACCGGTGTATGCACAGAGGGTGCACATATGCATGTGATTGTGTCAACTGCATTTTATTTCTCTGAAATAAACCCATGCTCAAAAACGGTCCCTGGAAATTCTCAAAACCCTATCAGATAAAGTATATCTGTACGTCTTCCAAGATTTCAAACATCCAGGTTTATATTCCTGAGACCTTTTTCTCTATATTCCTGAGACTTCTTTCTCTGGAAGGGAGAATTACTTCCTTCGCAAATTTTCTCAAAATGCAATGAAGAGAGGCATGGGGGAAGCACCTGTGCATTAGCTCGTTAAGGACTTACCTTCAAAGTGTTTCCCCTACAAGTCTTCAATGTCAAAGTTTAAATACAAATAACAGCAACAATAGTAATAATAATAATAAAAATAATAAAAACAAAAAAACTTTGAATTCCCTCCCAGCAGCCACTTTCCCCCTGGAGATCCAGGAGTGTTACAGCCATATTAGTTTTTAATGCGGTAATTCATTTCCAAATAAGAAATTTCCAGGTTTGGAGCTTGTGAGTTCACTGGCCTTTGATTGGCCTATTCAAATGTAAACACTCTCTGTGAGTAGTTCATTAATCCATGAATATTTACAGCACAGTGCAAGGACCACCAGGTCCCAAGTGGCTATGTTTTATAGGGACCATTTTGTTTTAACTAAATAGTGATTGACAATAGTGATGAGCTGGGTATTGCCGGTTCTTACTAGTCTGCACATTCTCCATATACTTGTAAATCTACATCCAACAATCAACCTGTTTCCTGTAAAAAAAAAAAAAAAAAAAAAAAAGCAGGAAACAATGAGTCCACATTTCCTGTGCGTACCCCAAAAGGATCTTCCTCAAATTTTTAGAACAATTGAATCACAATTGTCTCAGGAATCCCAGACCCTGGAGGTTTGTGAGAGGGTCTGGAGAGTGAAAGACTTCCCTTTAGTCAGGGAAGAGGTGGTCCATGAGTGCCTAGGCATCACCAATCCATGGGGCCCAATGGGATGCATCCACTGGTGCTGAGGGAGCTGGCAGAGGTGATTGCTGAACAGCTCTTTGTCATCTTTGAAAGGTCTTGAAGAATGGGGGAGATGCCTGAAGACTGGAGGATAGCCAGTGTCACTCCAGTCTTCAAAAAGGGCAAGAATCATAGAAGGAAGATTTGGGTAATTACAGGCCAGTCAGCCTCATCTCAGTCCCTGGAAAGGTGATGGAACAGCTTGTTCTGGATGCCATCTCCAGACAATTGGAAGAAAAGGAGGTTATCGGGAGTAGTCAGCATGATCTCACCAAGGGGAGGTCATGCTTAACCAATCTGGTAGACTTCTATGATGTTGTCACTGGTTGGGTGGATGGGGGAAGAGCAGTGGATGTAGTCTACCTTGATTTCAGCAAGGCATTTGATATTGTCTCCCATGATGTCCTTATAACAAATTTGGGTAACTGTGGGATAGATGAGTGGACAGTGAGGTGGGTTGAGAACTGGCTGACTGGCAGAGCACAGAGGGTCGTTTTTGGTGGTGCAGAGTCTGGTTGGAGACATGTAACTAGCGGTGTCCCACAGGGGTCTGTACTGGGTCCAGTCTTGTTCAACATCTTTATCAGTGGCCACCTCAGCAAGTTTGCTGAGGTAGTAGTTGAGAGGATTGGCTGACATGTCTGAAGGCTGTGCTGCCATTCAGCGAGACCTGGACAGGCTGGAGAGCTGGGCGGTAAGAAACTGGATGATGTTTAACAAAAGCAAGTGTAGAGTCTTGCACCTAGGGAGGAATAATTGCATGCACCAGTACAGGTTGGGGGAAGACCTGCTGGGGAGGAGCTCTGCAGAGAGGGACCTAGGCGTCTTGGTGGACAACAGGTTGGCCATAAGCCAGCAGTGTGATCTCATGGCCAGAAAGGCCAATGGCATTCTGGGGTGCATTAAAAAGAGCGTGTCCAGCAGGTCGAGGGAAGTGATCCTCCCCCTCTACTCTGCCCTGGTGAGGCCTCATCTGGAATACTGTGTCCAGTTCTGGGCTCCCCAGTACAAAAAAAGACAGGGATCTCTTAGAGAGAGTCCAGTGAAGGGCCACAAAGATGGTGAAGGGCCTGGAGCATCTCTCCTATGAAGAAAGGCTAACTGAACTGGGTCTGTTTAGCCTTGAGAAAAAAAGACTGAGAGGGGACCTGATCCAGATCTATAAATATCTGAGGTGGGGAGGGGCAAAGTGGTGAGGCCAGACTCTTTTCAGCAGTGTGTGGAGACAGGACAAGGGGAAACGGCCAGAAACTGGAGCATGGGAAGTTCTGCACAAATGTGCACAAGAACTTCTTTACGGTGAGTGTGACGGAGCACTGGAACAGGCTGCCCAGGGGGCTTGTGGAGTCTCCTCTGGAGATATTCAAGTCCCGCTTGGATGCTTACCTGTGCGACCTGGTATAGGGAACCTGCTTTGGCAGGGGGGTTGGACTTGATGATCTCTGGAGGTCCCTTCCAACCCCTACAGTTCTGTGGTTCTGTGATTCTGTGATTATGATCTGTGTTTTCAGATACCTAGATGACATTATTGATTAAATTACTGAATTAACTGACAAAGACGGCATACCAGTTAAATGATGATACTGCTTTTAAATAATTCATTTTAATCTTGAAAATGAATTCAGACTTGTGGAACAACAGAGTAGCAAAAGAACTGGAAGCTAAGTATAGCATCCAAAACAAGTGCTGAGCTATTCCCACAAAATACCCTTTCAAAAATGAGCAGAAGTATATATATTCCTTCTCTTTCAGGAGGGATAGTCATACTTAAACCTGTGTATACTTGAATATATGTCCCTATTTTGCCTACTCCTTCCTGTTCATGCTCTCATATGCCTTTTATTTTATTTAAAGGTTTTGTTTTGAGAATTGGTTCTGGTTTTTTGTTTGTTTGTTTGTTCATTTTTGTAAAATATACATTATCTGTTTCTGCAAAAAACAAAAAACAAACAAAAAAAACAATTGCAACAACAAAAAAAGTTAATCCATAGTTTGGGTTTGTTCACCTTATTGTCTGCTATGATCAATATTAAATATGTTCTAAGAAACGGAAAATATGGTAATTTGTCATGACTGCAAAGACTGTGTCATGCAAATATTAAGTGAAGTTTGTTGTCTCCAGTCTCAAAACAGGAAACACTGGTGATCAGAGGATAATCTCCATTTTCCTTTGTCTTCTTAAGAGTTGATTCAGTAACATAAAAATGATGCTATATGCCAACATGAACATTAGGGTTTCTGATTGTCTTAGCTAATGGAACATCAAAATGTGCAAGCTTTCATCCTAGAGAAGCAAATCATGAGTTGATGCAGAAAAGAAAATGTATAGAAAGGCAGGAGAAGAGGAAAACAAACGGCTAAGGAAGAAAGAGATTATGGGGCGAAGATAGAAATGAAATAGAAATAACAGTGGTTGCAAGGTCAATATTTTTCTGCTGAGTGATGCTGATAATAATGATAAGACACTTGTAAAAATAAATTGTGATAATAATAAGGAAAAGTTCACTTATTACATAAAGGCCAATTTCTAACCTCAGTCCTTAAAGAAACCTCTGTGACTATCAGGGAGTCCTGTTGCAGACTGAGGGCAGGGAAAGCAGTAAATTTATTCCCTGACCCGCAAATAATCATTAGAAATGGAATTCTGCCCTTTGCTGAAAATGAGTTTTTATCATCTGTGCCCTGAACATTTCAGCCCACACCTCGTCATTAGTCAGATCAGTTGGCTGGTACACCTGGAGTAAGCAGAAGAAATAAGCACTGTGTTCTCGTTTGAATAATTTCCCTGGGAGATCAGCTCCGTCCTCTTAATTGTCCATCCATTAATTTCTTGCTAATGTAGTTGATATCGATGACTGATTTTCTGTGCTGAACAGGAAGCACCACTTCTTCATTCTAGGATGCATTCCTTCCTATGACTGCCCTGCTGTTAGCTACCAGTAGCTGCCATTATATTATCTTTCATCTGGCCCAGAGCTGACAACAGATGGCCATCTCCGGGACTGCCATCAGTGTGACTTTATGAAGCATCCAGCTATGGTGTACTGAGGAGCTTCATGGCCAGTTCTGCAAATCTGCCTCCCTTCCCCCAGCCCTCTGCTGGCTCCCCCTCCCTCCATCCCCATAAATACGCTCCTCATTCCTGGCTCCACTCTCCACTGGTCTTACAGATTCCCAACTAGCAATGGCACAACACTATGGCTGGAAGCTTGCCGCTTGAGATCTGCCCCCTCTTTCCACCGTAGTGCCAGCAGAGGGTTGCCATGGCTCTCATGTACCTCAGCATCCTCACTCCTCCATTTTTCAGTGCACAGGCAAAGGAGCTCAGTAGCAGCAGACCTGCCACCCTCTAGGATCTGCAGCCTGATCATACCATCTTCTTCCATCACCAAGCTTAGTTCAATAGCCCTGCTTCTCCTCAAACTCAGGGACTTGGAGAGAGGGGGGGGATGTTTGATCTCAGTTTCTTAACGTTCTGTAAGACATGCTGCCAAACCGAGATTGGAGTATATTAAGTGTGAAGGAAGGTAAAATATCGATTAGAGACACAAAATGGAGAAAAGTAGAGAACTCACAGTCATCCTGATTCCATTGACATGTTAGATCATTTGGAAAAGCAACTGGGCAGCTGCTGTGCGTTTTGGAAACAGATATACTGTTTGCTCTTGACAGAGGTTTCTAAAGCAAGATACCTCCGGAGCTGAACCTGTATTTTAAGAGAAATTCACATTTGTATCCTTTATTGTGATATTTGCAGCAAGTCTACAGCTAGTAACAGTCTCTGCCCTGAAGCTATGAAGGAAGAAGGCTCCATTGTTGAAGAGAGATCAGCCTTCCTTCCCTATGAAAGGCTGAGATGCAGGAGGGAAGATGAATAGTGCTTAAAAGCAGTGCTTGCAGTGCTGTCATTTAGAACAGGAACACTGAGGATTTAAACGAAAGTGAAAGGCACGGTAAATGAATCCTTTAAAATCGGTCAAATTTTCAGCCGCCTAAAATAACAAGTTTTCTCCATTGATGGATCCATTGAGTAGGAGGAAAGTTGGGAGGGGATGAATTCCCTTAGGGAGGAGGTGCAGATAGTTCGTGAAAACAAGGTGTGGTCAGTGATTCATAAAGAGACACATCCAGGAAACTCCAGTAAACAGCAATCTTGGCTCCAGAGTGGTAGCTTTCCCTTTTTTCTTTTTTTCTTCTCTTTTTTTTCTCTCTCTCTCTCTCTTTTCTTTCTTTTTTTTTTTTTCTTTTTTTTTTTTTTTTTAGTCTATTTCCTTTTCTTTTTTGAGAACATCAGCGTCGTTAGATTGCTCCTTTCCAAACATCAGTCAAAAAGACTCGGATGCAGATGGCTGCACAACTGGAGCTGTTCCTTACAAAACCCCAACCTGGAGGAACAGCTTTGAGGTTTAGTTTTGCTACCTGTTCTCGGGGTCAGGTTCACCATGCTTTGATCAGACTGAGACCGAGATATGATTTGGGGTGGAAAAAGAGTGCGTTTTTGTAGGCTCTCCTGATTTTTTATTTAAGTAGAGCTTCCTTTGTGTTCAAAGCCGAAATGAATGTCCTCCACCCTGTTAACAAGTGGGAAAGAGAGATGATTCAGGCCTTGTGAACCAACACTGCTGAGTTAAATGCATTTCTACATGCAGCTTTAGTTGTTTAGCTGTATTGTTATAAGCTCGTTTTGCAGAAGAATTGCTGGACATAGGCGCTGATTGTGGGTGTACTCTGATCATCTGCTTGGGGGTACTCTTGAGTCGGTACATACACTGCTTCCCTCTATACTTTGTGTGTGTAGATGTGTAGTATGTGATATAAAGAAGCCAAGGTATTGTAAAATATTAGTGGTACATTTTGCTTTGCTTTGAGTTTGTAAAGGTGAAAGGTGACTGTGCAGGAAAATGGAACAGTATATTTGCTGTGAGACAGGCACTAAGAACTCACTCCCATGCTCAGTTATAATTCATGACTGTACTGGTGGGAAGCCCTTATCCCTCTGTGGAGTTAATGCATCTCTACTGTAGCCTGCTGAGAGCACCCTGTGTCCCCTCCCACCATCTGTGCATTCACTTGCGTGCTTTCTCTCTCTCTGCTGTGAGATCTCTTGGTGTTAAAACTGTCAGACTACTACAGCCTGGTAAAGGTGGCTTTATGATGTGTATTAATGTTGAATTGTCATTTAAAGGGTGAGGAGGTAGGAAAGGGATATGTTACCATTTGTTTTAAGCTCTCGCTCAAAAATGCTGACGAGCAAACTGAAAGGTAAATTTGTTTCCTTCAGACAGCAAACAGCTTTGAACAGCATACAGAAAATTCCACAATGTAGGGTAAGACCTATTAAAGGCAAACGCATCTTTGTTCCTGATCCGAGCACATTTTGTTGTTTCTTGGTACAGGAGGTCTCTGCTTTCCATGTTGTGATCTGAACCAATGGCACTGTAAAAGGAATAATATTTATTTACCCATCAGCTGGATTAGCTGACAACAATTTTGTTTTCTAAAAGTTGATCTGCCCTTTTAACAGAAACGCTCTCTTGCAGGCTGCAAGTTAATTGCTTCTGTGCTACCTGAGACTTGAAATTCATGTGTGCTCTAAGCTGGCACAACCTGACTTAAATAGGTAGGATAGAAAGATTTGTTATTATTATTGCCGTAAGGCACTGCCAGAAGACTGGTAGGACTGTCTAGCTTAGAAAGAACTGAACTTCTTTCACAGAGGTTTGAGATGATGCTTTATCAATCTGGCACCTTGCTGCGTGGATAGATATTAGACTCAGAATAGGACTAAAGGACTGTGTACCTGACTGTCACGGCAATATTAATTTGCAGGGTTTCATGAATGTAATCTTATGTCTTCTGTTGTTTGTATTCCTTTAAAACTTATAAATCAAATCCAGACCTGGAATACCAGTGTATGATCTTAACAGATGTGCTGCCGTAAGGGACCTAGTAGGATATAAACTACAGAAACGATCTTTCTGTATTTCAGATTCCTAGCTTATTCCAGGGAGATTCAAGAGCTGCAGGAGTGAGGTGGAAGGTCATGCGTTAGGATGGTAGCACCCACCCAGCACTTGACGCTTGGTGTAATTGTCAGGAAACCCACATTTAATGGTTTTGTTATGCAGTCATAGCATCCTACCAAAGTTCCAGAGCAAAAGTAGGGCGAGGATGACTTCAGTAGCTCTGTGTCCAGGTTTTCTTAGGTGAAAGATCACTTTGAGATGACACAGCTGAGTAGTCAGGCTGAAATCCTGGTTGGTATTTTATTAATTTTGCACCAAGATAAATTCTGAAATTCTGACAAACTCTGTGACAGGTGAAATTCCTTCTTGCAGAATCTGCTCAGCAAGAGGCTGCTCATTTCGTTCTGTTCGGAGGCAGGCAACAGGAGGGCAGCTTTATAATCAGCCCTCAGCGGACCCCCAGCCGCCCCAGAGCCTTGGACTGATTGAATAACTCCTGGGCCTCTTCCCCTAGGCCTCCATCAGCAGGGGTCCTGTGGAAAGCAATCTCCCGCAGACTGGCACTGAAGTGAGCTTTAAACTACTATTTTCTGCTCTCCAGAGGAGCCTGGAGTACTAAAAGATAGATGGACTGCAGATATTTTATGAGAAACTGTCAGAAGAAGAGCAGAGTAAATGTTTTTTTTCCTCCTTCTTGGAGTCACACACGCTGCAGCGCTGTAGAATTTTTCCCAGCATCTTTTGCTGCTAAAGTTTGAAATTAATTGGTTACTAACCTTAATTTCCCCCCTCCGCCTCCCTCTCCTTTCTCTTTCTTTATTTTTTTTTCCCTTCCTCCTCCTCCTTTTCCTTTTTTTTTTTTTTTCTATTCTTAAATATTCACTCGGAGGCCCTTTGCTTAACCACAGTTGCAGAAAATCAGTACCATTTGCACTGAAATATTTATAATGACAGAATGAAAAATTGGATTCATTTTCTGGCCTGTAGCCGAACAGTCTGCAACTTTGTGCAGCATTGTTTAGCATCTCTCATTCCTCCCTTTCACTGGGGTCGTTCTCAGACACACACGCACGCGCTGCCCATGCTTCAGAGGAATGCTTAGCAAAACACAGAGCCATTTTTAATCTCAGCCTTGTGAAAACAACTTGTCTCCAACCTTGCCACCATCTGCGGGGGGAAGCAGAGGAGGGAGTGAGCAGGAAATGAGTTGACTCCCTCTTAAAGGAGAGATTATAAAGGATGACATGCAGTAATCTGCTCCGTGCAGCAAGGCAGAGTACGGCTGGGGTGCAGCAGGTTGCCTTAGTGCCTTCCAAGGGAGGCATGGCACTGAGCTTGGGGATGGGTAGCACTCTCTGCTAATCCATTTTCTGCTCCTAATTCCCCCAGTGGCTTTGGGGAACTCCTTTTGTGTGTGGACATAGACTGTGCCTCTAGAGTGCTTTTCTGCACCTCCAGCAACCAGAGGGTGCTGAAACTGCATGTATTCACTTCCCTCAAAGCAGTGGTGTGAAGGTGAAATGGTTGATGTTTGTAAAGTGCTTTGAAAATGGAAGTGCGATTCCTCGGGCTCCAATTTGCATCCCCTGCCAATATAAAAGGTACCTTTAGTCAGACAGCCAAAGATTCTCTTAGTATGTAGCAATTCCTGTTTATTTTGCTAGCTGGTTCTCTATCACTCCCTTTTGGTCCTCACAGGCGTGTCTCGGGCTCAGATGAATTCCAGGGATTTTTAATTGATGTATCAGTCTCCTGGGGGCTATTATGAGCTGGCGTAAGGTCAGGCAGCCTTATGAACGCTTTAACTTGCACTGAGGGCTATGCTGGCCCAAGTTATGAACATTCAGGCCACATGGATTTAAAAAAAATATATATGGCGGTTGTATAGGAATTAGTCTGAAAATGTCAGAAATTTATCAGAGAATGGTAAGTCTCTGCAGATGTTGGACTGTAATGCAGAACTTAATAGAGAAATATATCTCTGAACAGTGGTGATTCCAAAACCCTTAGAAATGATTCTCTGGTGAGTTCTGTAGACTGTTTGACAACTGTGTTAGTTTCTGGGAAAGCCCTGTGGCCAAAATATTAATCCCTGATGCCTAAAAAGAGGCACCTGGAGACCAGCCTGGGCCACCTAAGGAAGTAGGTTGGATTTGGGAATTGGATTCTGCAAGGTGCTGGGAATCTCACGGAAATGTAGGTACCAGAAATTGCTTCCCAAGGTTCAAAAGTGTCACCCAGACGGCTTCATCCATATGCAATTTGTAATATAGCACTATTGCTATAATGCCTGCTACACAACAGGTACTCTTATATAGCACTAAATTCTGATCTCTTCTCCACACCGCTCAGCTGAGCTTGAATTTTTCATTTGATTTCTTCTGTCAGAGCTTCAAAATGTTGTCTCCCTCACAGTAGTGTTAGGAGCAGAGCCGAGCAGGTGTGCCTGTAAGCAGTAGGATGGGACAGACAGCTGCTGCAACCATCACCACAGCTTGGTTAGCACTGCGCAGCATTCTGCTCTGTAGTTCGGAAGCAACTCCTACTTTTCATCTTTCCCAAGTTTCTTACCAACTTGCAGATTTGCCTTTTTATTGTGTTCCCAAAGCTAGTTTGACAGGTCAGCCTGAAGTGATGAGCGTTCTGACACAAACTGCGTTGTGGCTCAGAAATGTTGCCTGCAGTTGTTTTACTGTAGCGTTGCTTTGATTTGAAAAGAACTTTCTACAAAGTGTTATGTTTTAGGATAGAGCAAAAAAAAAAAAATATATATATATATATATATATATTTTATTTTATTTTATTTATTTATTTATTTATTTATTTTGTGAAATCCAATATTGTGCTGCATGTATTCCGGAGACTTTCTGCTTAGCCCTTATAATTGCTTTCTGGTTTTCTTCTTCTTTGCGTATGCAAATGGAGAATGCTGTATTTTTTTTGTAATTCTTAATAGTTACTGAGAAACAGAAATAATAGAAACCAGAAAGTCTGTGAGCTGTAATTGCAGATATTAAGTGTGTTTTCGAACAGACATTTTGAAAGCAGATCACCCTGACGATTTAATGACATTTTAAGGAAAAGCCAAAGCCCCCAGAGCAGCCTCTTTCAAATCCAGAAGTATTTATTCGGTCGATCTGACCAGAACACAAATATGCAGTGTGTAAAAGGCTTCAAGATGCTGAAAAGACTTGCAGGAAGAGTAGGATATAGACCACAGAGAAGTAGCAGCGCAGAGCTTGCTGATGCTGGTGCTACAATGCAGAACTGTTATTGAACATCAGGGACTGCAAGAGTAGCCCCCAAACAAATGTTTTATCTCAGTGTTGAAGACAGTTACTTCCGGGGAAAGTAACTGCTGTTTGTAGTGCCAGTCTGAAGTTAGTAGTCGATACATTTTGCCAAGGTGAGGTAACTGTTAGAGCTTTAAATGAGAAGAATCGCCACTTGTGTGTGGCAGGTTCCCTGGCACGCTGCCTCCTGCCCCTTGGAGCTGGCATTGTTGCTGAGTGAACTTGTTTCCCAGCTTACCTTTGCATTGGTGTGAGTGTGCACTGCAGTGTGATGAATCTCCCCCTGGTAGAGAAGATTCTATTTGTTGGAGGGTTTTTGTTAGTTTGTTTTTGTTTGTTTGTTTGTTTTCCGGGATCAATTTAATACTTCACTTTAAAGAGTTATTTTAATTAGGTGAGTTTTATTGTAATGAATTAGAATTAAGTTGGAGTAGCAAATTATATAAAACAGCGAGGTTTATAGATTAGCCTCACCATAGCTACAGCACATCTTTTTGTAGAGGAGTTAAAGTTCTGTATTTCAGACAGCTCAGTTCTAAACACATGCAGCAAGTGAGTGGAAGCATTGTCTCCTGTTATCTTCCCTCCTTGGTGTGATTTTTTTCAGCTGATCAGAAAACTGTCACACTAAAAGACAGCCCTAAGAGGCAGCAAGGGGTGTAAGCAGCAGCTGCACCAGGCTGGTGCCCCCAGCAGAGAGAGCCAGGGTGACAGCAGGGCTACAGCATTGCCAGGGGTGAGGGGCATCTCTTCCACTGTCAGTGCAGAGCCAAAGCTGACTCTAGTGGCACATTTCACTTGCAGTGTGTCATGGCAAGCTGTGTGACAGGAAGCAGAATGACCAGGCTAGAAGAATGGTGTTTTGTAGGACGATGCTTCTGTCCTCAAGGGGAGGAAAGAAAAAGGCACAGGAGGATACTTCCTTGTGTTCTCCTTGTTTGAGAGGGTGGAAAAGTATTAAATGAATGACTTGGACTTACAAAGGAGTAAGACCTCAATGCCTTACCCCTTGTATAGGTTCTTAAAGCAGGCAAAAGTGAGAGTAAAATTCCTCCCATTTAGCTGTGGTCACATTTCACACTTCTCTTCCACAAATGCAAATGGCAACAAAACAGAAGACAATAGAGAATTCGGATTTCCTCATTTAACAAGTAACAACCACAATGACAAGCATCAAATTTTATTATTCTACTACCACATGTCAGTAAATGCTCCAGATTTATTGATTTACAGTGTATGTCCTCAAAAAATTCAGAGAAGCGGTGACTTTCTAAAGGGCACAATAGTATTCTGGTCTTTGAAAATAACCTTCACAACCTATGGCTTCTTAAACTGAAAAGGAGGGAACTAGGATGCAGTTATTATGAGAACACAGCATTTCAACGTAGGATTATTAACTGTCACCAGCTGCAAAAGGATGAAAGCAGTCCTTAATTTACTGTCAGGTGTATTTGTAATTCACACTCATACCAACCCTGTCACATAGCCACTGCTCCTTGCTTAACAATCTGTAGGAATAGAATCATAGAGTCATAGAATTGCTCAGGTTGGAAAAGACCTTGAAGATCACCAAGTCCAACAGCAGAGACAGTGAGAGGCCCAGTCTGGGCTGGCAGAGTAGCCAGCTGTGAAGCAAGTCAGAGACCAAGAGTCATGGGACCTCTGCTATCAGCTCAGGATTCTTTCATCATTACAATCAGAGCTGACTAATCTGGCTTTCCTTACATACTATCTTGAGGGAAGAAATGCATCAATGTAAAACTGAGTCTGAGGCGACTATCAGCATTTCAAAGAGAAGGAACAGTCATTCCTTTTCTTTCCTGCATGTTTTAGAATGAACACACCATGGATGAGGTGACATGTTTTCACCTCTATCTCTTTCTGACTTCTAGATCCAAAGCATACCAGTTAGCTTAAATATTCCCTTGCCTGTATGTACGCTTGCCAGCTGATAACCACCAAATAGGATTTCCACACACCGGGTTTTTAAACCTGGGCTGGTTCATGCTTTGCTTTTAGCTGAGTGAAAGCTGGGTTAGACACTTGGTGTTAGTCTTGGGCTGATTCATAACCTCCAGTGTGCTGAGTGCTGTTGTACAAGGCAGCACACACTGGTTTCCAATGTGAAGGAAATCCAGATTCCAGGCTGTCCCTTTGTCACCTGATAAGCACAATACCCAGAGTTGTGTCACAAAGTAGGGGGGTGAACCTGGCAATTGATTTAGTGGGGGATGCCTGTATAATAAGAGTGCAGACAAGTTACTGTGCTTTCCTTTCACCTTGTATGAAGAAACTTGTTATTTCATTGGTAATTTTGTTCAGAGGAACTCTTGTAAATGCACCTGTGGAAAACTGGGAAGGATCATTGTTTTAAAGGTTGCCCTTTGCATATAAATCACAGCTCTGTGTGCTTCCCCATTTTAATTGGGTGACCTTTTGAATCCTAAGGATGGGAGCTGAAATTCTGGATCTGCCAGTTAGTTTAAGGTTTGAAAGCATTTCTCTGATCCAGCAGCTACTCTGCTGTAAGTCAGAGAGCCCAGAACAGGAATGTGAGAAGAAAATGATCTACTTAGAAGGCTTCTTCTTACAGCTCATAGCAAACTGCACCGCTAGCTGAATAGATGTGTGTAAAATACAGGTTCATTTGTCACTTTAATCCCTGCAAAGACCTATCAGGATTCAGTGAGTATGAGATAAACAGGAGGAACAAGAAACATGCCACGTTTCCAACAGGACATTTCTGTGCAATTATCAATTTAAGCTTCCATTATTTGTCACTAATTACTGCACTGAGCTGTTAAATATTTAGTAGGAGTTTGTTTAATTGGATTTGACCTATAAAGGAATCTGTACGCAGTGTAGCTTCAGTTCCAAGAGCCAGTTCCTTTCTCCCAACTAAAGGTGAATTTGCATTCACGTGAAATGAACACGCATTGTCAGGCAAAGAGTTTTCTGCTTTTGTTCTGATTTTTACCTCTCTCTTTTCCACATATTTATTTCTCTTGAAGGAATCTAAAATTAGAGCACAACGTAGGAGTACCACTTGTGGATGTAAAGCGGGAGGAAGGTCAAACATAAACTTATTCACAGATGTTGTAGTTTAGAAAGCACCAGGATGATAAATCTAACATAGCAAAGAAAAACCCTAAAGCAGAGCAACAACTTGCCGATGAACACATCTGTTTGTGAAACAGTGATTTAATCCCTGAACATCTGATTAGGCGGTATTGCCTATCAAAGCTTTGTGTCCCCTGCTACTCTGCCGTGCCTCAGCTGCAGATAAACCAGGATTCATTCAGCTTCGGGTTCTGCTTGCTCTTTGCCTGACTGTGTCTGATTTCTGATGTGGTGTAGAGACCTGTCCCTACGCAGAGGGTGAGCAAGAAGCAATGGGGACATGAGCAATACTCATTTGTTTCAAATTTTGCAAGCCTGGCTCTCTTCATACTTGTCCCTGTCTTGTAATTCCCTTGATTTCAGTGGAGTTTCTCTTAATTTATACCAGGATAATCATAATCATCTCCTAAAGTAATAAGACTTCTGATAAACTTCTCAGAAGTGCCTCCTTTTGTCTTTTTTATTTAAGCTTTTATTCCCACTTAGTGAACAATTTTCTTACTGGGGTAGGACACCTGTGTATTCCTTTCCAGCAACTGCAATATCACAAAAACATTGTTTTACTGCAAACAAGACTTAGGCCTGGGTCCTGATGAGCAATACAGCTTCTCCATGACTTGAGAGAACAGGGCTGTTTTTCCCAGTTTTGGTGAATTGCTGTAAGCCAGTTCTAACTGCTTCCCTCTCACCCCATCACCGTCATTTTGTCATTTATACCAGTAATCTTGCACACACATTCAGATACACTTTGCACGGAATGGAAAATGTAGTTTTAAGTTTCATTGCCTTTCAGTAACCCCCAGATAGTCTAAGGGAATCTTGTGGAAGGGTATTACCTGGCACTGTAGGTTAAAGCTACCTTGGAGCTACTCTGATTTGTGGCAAGGGCTCCTGATTAAGCCCCTTAATTCGTCTAATAAGGGGCAAGGATGGGGAAGAAAAGCTTTTATTTGCCTCTATTCACAGTGATGAAGGTCTTATTTGCTATAACTAGAAATATGTCATTCTTTTCCATACTTAAGATCTGTGATATATGTATTTACATATAATAATCCATCCCCCAAAAAAGGAATCACTAGTGTTTTAATAGTGACTTAATGTAAGTCTCTGAAGAAAAGTCAGAGTCTGGGTTTTGTTTGATTGGCTTTTTATTTTCTGTTTGGATCCCTGAGAGCACCCTATCATAATTAGAGGGTTTTTTTCTGATTTTGTTGTCTCAGGTCCAGCTGGCAACATTTGAGTAGAAGACCCAGAGTACTGAGACTTTTACTTAAATGTGATTAAGTGAACTATCTGATTAACGGTCATGTTGTCTCAGAGATGTTAATATAATATCAACTCACATAGCTTAGGTGAACTAATTTATACAAATAACCACAGCTCAGTGCAGACTTTCTTAAATTGTTCTTGTCAGCAGTGGTCACTCGTGACCTAAGATGACCATTCAAGTGGCCCTGATGTCTGAGAACAGAGCTAGTTCTCAAAGGCAAAAACATCAACTCGCCCCACATAAGTGGTATTTATGCATAGACAAGTGATATTTATGGGCGCATAGCTTCTCTTGGGATTTAACCCCTTCTTTGTAGTGGAAATGGTTCTATTTTAGTTCAGATCAAATGTTTCTTTCCATGGGAATCTCAAGTTTCAGAAATTGTGTGTTGTTAGGCCTGTATTGGTGGTCAGAACGGATCTGGACAAAACTCTGTGCCCACCTCAGTGCATTTAAATGTTCATCAAAGCTCCTCCTGCTTTGTCAGCTGCACTGCAGCACTGAAGGTACTGGTGGCAGGCACACCTTGCTGGTGCATTTTCTTTTCTCTCTAGAATATCAAAATCTCCATTTGGCTTCCTGCTTTGAACCTATGGAAAACTGTAAGATATCATCTGTTTTCCGGCTCCCTCATTCACTCAGGATAAATGTGACCGCTGATTTCTGAATATATATTCACTTTTGCATCAGAAGTAGTGTAATTCCTGAAAACATGTTAGAAACATTTGTTAGTTTCTAGATTTCAGATTTTAAAAAATTAATTTCTTGTGGTTTGTGTTTTATGAAAGGAAGGGAGGGACTCATTAGGGGAAATAATCTATGGTCACATCATCTAATGATGAGCTTCAACTGCAGTTGCTCTTTGTATTTCACCTATGTGAAAAACACACATAGTTGTTCTGTCAGTACAGCTAAGGATTGTCGCATAGAATGGACCTAGATATGTCCCTGTAGCAGGTTTAAAACCTTCTTTTAATATATTTAGTGGAGGTGTGCTGTGGAGAGGATTGTGTGGGAGCACTGCTGAATCCCACCAGTACTACTCATTCACCTGTATTGCAGAACAATCTGAAAAGCCTGCATAACAGAATCATCTTTATTGCCTGCAATAGCAGAGGAGCTGGGGCCTTAATGTTTTGAGGCATTGAAAGCATGTTTACTGCTTTCAGATGCTTTGAAATGGCCCAAATATTCTACTGAAATCAGCTCCTGACTATGCAGATTTGGTTTCATGTGTGATTTGGAGCTGGCTGAGCCTCTTCCTCTCCTGGAATGAACATCAGGGAAAAAAATCCTAACCCTGAGGTCTGTGAAGCTGTGAAACAGCCTCCCAGGAGGAGCATTGGGAGCTCTAATTAAAATTAGACTGGGCAAAACACTTGAAATTACACTATAGGCAATAATCCAATGCTGGCAAGATGGGTGGAGAAAACGCCCTAATGGGTCTTTTTTGACTTTAAATTCTATGAGTTCTTGTTCTTCTCTTTTATTATGCTATTTCACCTTTTTCTTTAATAGTGACACAGTGTCATCGAGAAAGGATTATAAGATGCTTTTGTGAGCTGAGTAGGTTGATGTTAAATGTCAAAAGGAAAGGCAACAGTTTCTCTGCAGATTCACAGTGATTACTTGGAGACAAAAAAAAAAAAAGAGAAACTGCAAGCAAGGGACATCAGTGCAGTGTTTCTGATCTGTTAGACAGTGGCAAATGCCTGCAATGTATGTGTTCATCTTTTTGACATTACATTTCATATTCTCTGCGTATGAAGAACAACTGCATTTCGACCAAACCTAACACTGGTGTGGAAAAGTCATTGGCTGTTACTGTACATCACTCAGATTTCTACAGATATCTTCTATCCAAATGTTTCAGATATCCCCAGGGACTTGGAAAAAAATATATCTTTGTACATCTTAATTTATAGGATGTATTTAATCTTACTATCTCACAAATCTAAATATCTCATCTGTTTAGACTTGTATATAATGATGTTATGGTTTACCAGGAAAGAAAGTTGTCAGAGTTCAATGGGACACTGACAAGAAATTGTGCACCTGCACTGAAACACCACAAGTCTGAAGAAAGGGTATAAAAATCAGCCTTTCCTGAGATTTTTCTAGAAGTTTTTGTTATGTCTGAACAAGTTACATTTGTTCACTCCACTCACATTCCTTCCTCCCCGTGCTCCTTTCCACACAACGTACTATTTCACCATTTCTCAATACAGAGCTTCCTAGAGAATAAGTGCTATATCATGGCACCCAGCTCAGTGGCAAAGCATCAGTCTGAAGCTCTGGAAACCACGTTGATGCTGTGAAACTGAATTTTGGTTTTGTCATTGCTGCTACACTTAAGGTTTTGCTAATCTGGCCTTTTCCACCTGCCTTTCTTCCTTCCCCTTTAGCTCTGGAAAATCCAGCATCCTCTTATTAGCTGCAGAGTGCTTGAAAACTGTGGTGCAGAGTAGGAAGTTTGGAATAAAAAGAAGGGAAGAATAGCAGAAAAGCTCGATTAGAAAGTATAATTTAATAGAACGTGTATTGAACCAAATGTATTGATTAATGTGGAAGATATAGTACTTATATTGATTCAAACTAGAGATTTAGTACTAAAAGCTGTAAGCCAAAAAGCTGGTGCAGATTGCTACAAAAGTCAGTTTAATGCTGTCCTTGAGAATGCCTTCACAAAGAAATTCTTCTAATGTTTGAGGAGTAGGTAGAATGCGGTATATGTCAGTTTGATCCCGGAGGGTTTTATTTTGTACTCTAATAGCTGTTACGAGCCTACATTATATCCAAGGAGTAATTTTCCTTAGGGGTGCCCAGCTCGCTTTGTGTCAATATTCTAGCATTTTAAGTCACGTACAGTATATGCTTCTGGGAACAGTGCAGGAGCCAGCCAGACTCATAATGGTCTGCATTCATTAATAAAGGCAGAAGCTTCTGTCCCTCCATTGCCCACTACAGGGATGCCTCCTTGGTCTTTGGGGACCCGTACAGACACATTTAAAGAAAGCTTTATTTTGAGTGGGCAGGAGATGAAATGCAGGACTTGCAGGCATTTCCTAAGTCAGCTTTATGCCCGAGCACAGGGGTGACCTTAATGGGTCAGAGAAGAATGCAGGTCAAAAGACTTATTATCCAGCCTGTTGGAAACCAATTGCTATTGTTAAAAAAAGAGAAAAAAAAAAAATGTAGTGCTTAAAGGCTGATAGCAATGTAGAGTTCTGTTTTACAACCTGGTACTGTATTGCAGCACAAGGGGGTTGGGGATTTTTTGTTGTATTTTGTTCTTGAATGCAAAAAAATACAATATGATCCATAATGTACACAGATAAAGGATTCCAGATAAGCGATAACATGTAGGGTACCATAATTACTTAATCAGTGATGATTGATTACTCATGTTTGTGTTCTTGAACTAAGGAAAAAATAACATGCTGCTTTGGTACTGTTACCATCTGTTGAAATAAAGCATCCACATTTAATTTTATATTTCTGCTCTTGTGCCCTCTTTGCACTGTTTGTCAGGTACAGTCATGTCTTGCTTCATCTAGTCCTAAGAGTACGGGTCTCATTATACTGAATTCAACTGCAGTTCACATTAAAAATAATAATGGTATAGTGAGTCTGTGGTTATCTGTGGGTATTTTTTTCTTCGCTAGTTTTGATGCTGTGGGTGGGCACGCTCTGCCAGCTAATACATCTCGTGCTCTTTCTGGAACACAAAGATGTGCACCAAACAACAAAAGTACTGCCTCTTTTGTCTTGGGCATTTCTGCAAAGAAACCTTTTACATCCTTTTCTTTTCTTTTCTTTTCTTTTCTTTTCTTTTCTTTTCTTTTCTTTTCTTTTCTTTTCTTTTCTTTTCTTTTCTTTTCTTTTCTTTTCTTTTCTTTTCTTTTCTTTTCTTTTCTTTTCTTTTCTTTTCTTTTCTTTTCTTTTCTTCTTTTTTTTTTTTTTTTTCCTAGAGAAAATCATTCTAGTCAGTGTTATAATGAAATCCATGCATTTTTTCTAGCTCCTTCAAACTAACAACATGGATATTTAATGGATTTTCATCCAGAACAGTCATGGTGTATAATATTATAGCAGCTGACATAACAGTTGCTATTCTGGATCCTAATGAATAGATACAGGAACAGGACAAACGCAATTAAAGATTTTCTTTTGACTGAAAAATGCTTTGAATTTAGGTTCTACCTGCTTTCCAAATAACACCAAGACAGAGAAGTAGTGAAGGTGAGAGGTTTCCTGGCTGCGCTGATGCCTGATCACTGTTCCTCCATTTTGTGAATGCAAAGCTTTTTTGCTTCTTTACAAACTCAGTTCTCCTTGTGAAATCATAGCTCTTGGAAGTGTTAACATAGTCATTCCTGAGATCCAGAAAGGATTATGTTAATAAAAAATATTTTCTCTTTCCACTGCTTGAGTAGGAAATCAAAACTTTTGCTTCACAGGGAGAGTACCTCGTAATTAAACAGATGCACTTTTGCACAATGAAATATGGGGAATATGGAGTATGTGAGCGTGTGATACCTTCTCTATTTAGTTAAATTACTTCTCTTTGGCAAGTGGATGCACTAATTCCTTTGCACTTGGGCAAGCTGTTTTCAAGTTTCTGGTGGTGGCATGTTCCAAGCTCACAACATACCATCAGAGAAGGGGCAGTGTGCTCACAGAGCCACACAGGGGATCTCCATGCCATTCCTTGCTCTCCTTGGGTGCCCATGCTGCTGCGTCCCTGCTACGCCCCTGCTGGCAGGAGCTCCACATTCTGCCTTCCCCACCCACTGACAGGCAGGCAGGAGCTCACCGCTGAGAGGAAGAGCGAGCGCCACAGCGAGATCTGCTGTGTGTATAATGGAAGAGGATTTTGTGCCCTAAATTTTTAAACACAACGCCCCTCGTAAAAACAACAGCAGTTCATAACTGGGATTAATGTTTGCAATTTTCAGTCACTTAGACGTGGGGTCTCCAATAGATGGCTTTTGGTGGAGTGGAATATGGCTCTCGGTGGGATTACAGAATTTTCTTCCTTTTCTTATCTCTCTCCTCCCATCCTTCGCCCACTCGTCTTGTCAATGTTATGCTTCTGAAGTGCTTCTACTTTGTATTTTTTTGCCACTTAGCCAAATAGGTATTCCTCCCTTGTCCCTCGCATATGGGGAGCCTTGATTACTTTGGAAAGCGTATTGTGTTTTGACTGTTTACAGTAAGTAGAGTTGCCTTTTTAAGGCCCAAGCTGCTCAAAGCATTTTCTGATGTTTGAATCCTGCCCTGTCTTGTTTTGCTGTGCAATGCTTGTTTTCTTCTACTGCTTCTTCAGTGTATTGAGAAAACCCTGATTTGAACCAGGGAATGGGAGCTATGACTCTGAGAGCAGAGGCAAGTCTGTCCCTATACTGGGCTTCAGGTTATCGCATTTAGGCCTTTTTATATTTTAATCAAAAATATCACTGCAGCTTGAGTTATGCCTACACTACTAAAACACCTTTTGGCTGCTTCACGTGCAACTGTTTATCCGGCCCCACACTGATCCTGCACTGTTCAGTCAGTGGAAAGAAAGAAAAATGGAAACGACTGACATGCTTACACACTCAGCAGACTGGAAACGAAAGGCACCCCCAAACATCACCCTGCAAAGTAACAACTGGCAGACGACTTCACCTACTTGGGAGCAAAGAAGAAATCAGCATTCAGACTGCCACCCCATATTTAACCTGTCCCATGGTTTCCATGTACTGCAGGGTCTCCATAAGCTCGTTGTGTTATGCTGTAAGTTCTGCAATAAATGGGCACAACAGGATGACTAAAGGGCCGACTGTGAGGCTTAACTCTTAATTTCCTTGTTTTTGTGGTTTCAAGTCAGAGCCCATTACCTGAGAGTAGCCGACATTTTAGTCTGCAGTGTATTGTTACTGCTTTGCAGCATTCTGAGATGACTTTATGGGAAGGATAAGAAGCTAGATGAAATCAAGCAGTAGAGTGTATTTGTTTAACACTCTCTGGCCTCGGACGGTCTGGAATGCTTGCCATCAGCATTAAATCATTTTGTATTCACATCTGGAAATTGCATCTCTGAGTGTCACTGGGTCATTTTCCTTTAATCTCAAGAATGGCACTACATTAAAAATTCCACAGTCTTACTGTAAGAACCTTTGCTTGCCAAATGTCCCATGAACTATTGTTTGTGTGCGTGTGCAGTTTTAGGCAGAGAGAAAGAAAAAGGCAGGGGGAGCAATCAGACCGGCCTGCAATCACCCTGCATTTCACATTTGTTTTGCCTAGGCTGCCTTTATGGCTCTTTCCATGGGTGGCTCTGAAGGGTATGCTCTAGTAGGTAGATATGTGCTTCACTGAGAATTCGGACAGCCTTCAGGGAACTGGTTTATCTGGAAGAGAACTAAGGGGGTTGGAAGACAGATTGGGCTGATAAAGCAGAGCGAGGGGACTGCATGTGCAGGGACCAGATTATGGGATGTGACACCCTTTCCCTCTGAGTCACTGGCCCAAATCTGGCCTGGATTAAAAGTGTGCAAAGTTCATCACTAATCAGTAGCAGTGCTGTTGTCTGTGAAGTGGCATTCACAGACTTTGTTTTCCTGTGCATGCAGTTTATACTGGAGCAGACTTAATGTGTGCTGGATTGGTTCCTTGCTCTTAGATCAATGTTTGCGTAGAACCTGGGCTGATGAAATAGCATCCAGTGCAACCATGGGCACTGAAATAGCATCTCATCCCTAGAAGTGGTCAACTTGATTAGGCCATGGGCATGGAAGTTTGGTTTGCTGACACATTTGTTCACTGCTAGTAGAGGAAAGGAGAACTTCAGGCTCCAAAGCCTATGTCATGCTGCCTCACATAAAGCACTGCATTCAGTTGAGGAAAAGTATCTGTGGGTTCTGGTGGCTGATTGAAGGGCTGTGGCAACCCTCCTGTTTTCTCATCAGCCTTTGAGCTCCCTTCTAGGCACAAAATGCTGCCTACACTCTTTGTGGAATACATTGTGCTATGCTATTTAAGTGGGGAATAGGTTTTAATGTAATCAAACTTTTTAATGTAATCAAACTTTTGAAGTGATGCCACAGTCTAGGAAGCACTGGTTTTTTTGTTATTTTTTTGGTTTTTTTTTTGTTTGTTTTCTTGTTTTTTTTGTTTTTGTTTTGCTTATAAACAGCAAGGACATTTCTGAGAAATGCATTTTTCATTTGCATAACATATAAACCATCAGCCACGTGTAAGTGGACACCACAACCATGGGGCTGGTGTTCCCAGTGTCCCCAGGGTGGGTGGACCCAAACCTACACAAATGCAATGCACTGCCTTCCTGGTGACCTATGGAGAGAAAAGCAGTTGAAACAGCTGGGAAAAGCTCTTCTCTTTGATAATGATACTTCTTCTGTCTGCTTTAAAGCAGGGAGGGGTCAATTGTCTTCTCTTTACAATGCATTATTTTGTGTAATGTTGGTAGAAATGCCTATCCTGTGACTAATCTGTCTCTTTTGTTTTCATTACAGAATCATACGATGACCCAGCATAGCAGTTAGTGCAAGGCCCATCTCTTCTGGAGGAATCTTTGTGGCACAAAAAGGGAACACGTTTTACTCTTTGCACGAAACTTTCATTGTTAATGTATATTATTCAGAAACATTGTATTGTACCATAAAACTTGTATTATCGAAACTGTTGGATGTTCATGTGTTTGAACTTTTGAGCACCGGATAGACTTCCTGTATATAAAGTGTTGCACATGTATTATGTTGTCTGATACTAAAATGGTCTTATAAAGACAAGTGGACTTGGGCCTATTCAAGAAGGATTAAAATAATAATAACAGTGTACGAGGGGAAAAAATAGCTGAAGAACGAGTGTCATTTTCAAGGAGGAGGGAGAAAGTAATAGCTATGTTCCAATACAGCTCTGTCTGGCCTTCCTTTCATTTCAACTTCAGTCTAGAAATCTCTCTTTTGGTATACAAGCGGATGAATCCAAGACTATTTTTTATTGCTGAAGATTCTTGCAAAAAATCTGAAGACTCTTTTTCACAGAGCAGGAACCCACAGTTGAATAAGGCCCGTATATATATTTGTAAGCCTTGCGATATGACAGATAGCATTACCATATATGCAATAGTTGTTATGTAGATTGTCAAAGAATTTTTTTTTTTTTTTTTTTTTTTTTCTGGATACCATTTGAAGCTTTGAGTGTTCAAGACTTTCCTTGATGATTTCACACGGCCAAATTCTTGAATCAGTTGAACTAACCTGTATGTTACTGTTATTAATGTTTACTCTGCGATCTGAACCTGGAGATTACTGGAACTGTTTTCCAAAAGGAAATAAATTCAGTTTACCATTACGTGTGGGCATGCTTGTGTCTTGTCTTTTCCCTTTGAAAACAGTACTACTCTCGTTGCTCCTCTAGTATCTCAAGGACCACCAAGATCTGGAATCCCATTGTGTCAGGACCTCTGTACCGCTCAGTAGGTCGCTTTTCTCATAGCTGGACATTTAACTAAAGGTTTTGTTAGCAACAGATCTGCTGGCCTACAGCAAAGCAGTGTGTGATTCAGGGTAGTGTTTTCTAGTCTGTTTGTCTTTTTAGGCAGTTTAAACTATTTCCTACCTGTGCACTTGAGATGTTGGATGCCAGAAGAGTCACCCCACATCTTCTGTGTTTAGTTATATTAGATCCACAATATTATTTATAGAGTTGGGTCTAGCACCGACTACTGGGAACCACAGCTACTCTGCCAGTAGCACTGCTCCCACTCCCATCCCTCACACTTCTTTCCCAACATGGGCAGCAGAACTGGGGCTGGTGAATGCAGCAGGATGATGTTCCCTGGCACCATGGCCCTGGGGAGGCACCATCAGACCTCACAGCTTGGCTGTGCTCTGACTGCGTGCAGTTCTGAGAAGTAGAAAGGGGATAAAAGCTAACGTTGCCTATCCGTATCACCCACAATACCAGCTCACAACAAAAAAGGAACAGTAAATAAAACATTTTCCAGCTATTTTAATACTGTATCCTATTGCTTGAATTGATGGATTCATCCCATGCAAACTGGTGATGCTGACATACTGCGGTTAAAGAGCTGCACATCACAATAGTCCGAATGGCTGGAGCTGCTTGCCTGTTGCTGTCAGGGTAGATATGAAGTGTGATTTCCAGTTTGCTGAATGTCACATTTTGACTGTCCACAGATGGAGGGCAGAGAGAGGAAGAGGTAAACTCTGAAAGTCTCAGGTTACCAGATAGTGCAAGAAAGAAAGAAGTCATGCTTTAAAATCCAGCTTTGAGAATATTGTGCATATTTTGCCAAGTACAAAAAAGAAATTCCTGGGTTTCATGTGAAAATCTCATTTGTGCTGACAAAAGGATAAATACAGGCACGAGTACACAGGGCTTGTAAAATGCCAGTTCTATTTATAAGTCAGAAAGTGTTCCCATTCTTATTCTCATTAATATATTACTCATCTCAGCCAAATTGAATGTGATGATGTGTTCTTTATTTTTGACAGACACCTTAAAGGATATAAGACATTTCAGCCTTCATGTGTGAAAGTGTGACATATTGGTTAAGACTGAAAATAACATGCTTCTAGTACAGTTCAAGTATATAAGAAATATTACACCCTACTGTTTTTGTAAATGCCAGAGTGCCACCGAGTTGAGACAGATGGTAGCTGGGAAAGATGCAATCTTATAATCAAAAGCTAAAATATGTCAAAAATATGTTAGCAAGCAAAACAGAGCATATTACTAGTGTCTCATGTCATGACAGCTTGCAAAACACGCAAAGATGTTGAATTTCTAGCTATGTAAATAAAGTAACAGTAAACAGAGCAGCAGCAAATGTGATGAGGACTTTATGCATTGATTGTCCCTGCGGTGCAGTGCAGGGGAAGAGAAGGGTCTTGTGGCCGCAGGCAGCCCCAGATGGCTTCTAAGAGCTGGCTGCTGGTATCGAGTGCTGGAATCCTCTTACCTTTCCAAAGGAACAGGTTTCTCAGTGATACCTAAATAGCTGTTTAAATAGATTATTGAAGACATCTAAACTTCCCAATGAGAACCGAGCGTTCCATGGGGAATGATGAGAGCATTTAGAAAAAGCAACGTGGGGACAGATCATCTTGCTTATGGAAAACAGGCACAGCTCCCTGACTGTACACGTGTGCATTTCAGCTAAGGCATGACTTTCTTGGTCCTGGGTCAGCAAAAGCTGAAAGGAGCTCCTTCTAATACCCTTAACACAGTGTGACAGGATAAATCTATTCAGGAGGCTGTGTGGATAGACTGACAGACAAGGTATCCTTTTACCTCTGAGACTGGCTGTATTCCCAAGGTTTCAAGTGGGCTTGAGTTTTACTGTAAGTGATGCTTTAATATAATGATAGGTCCTTTGGCTTGTTTGCCACTCCTGCATTTAGGAAACATGACAGAGAAAGTATAAGAATGGAATGTGTATTGCAGAAGTGGCGCAATCCATGCAGACATCTGAACACAGGATTTATGAGGGAATTCTCTGAGTATTTGAACAAAAGATGATCTGGGACAAACGGGTTATCAGCTCGCCAGAATAAGAGCTTTGACCAGCACTAAGGATTTCATAGCTTCTCGCCTAACTTGGATTTCCCAACACACTTGACGTGCTTCAACTCCCAGGGAGGCGATCACAACTTCTTGGGCTCTCTCCTAGCACAATGCTCCCGTTGATTTCCCTGGTTTAGGAGTCACATTGCTAACCTTGGTGACCTTGGTCCAAAATCCCCCAAGAAAGAATAGTTTGAAGGTCCTGCCTATCACACCTTGTGGTTCTCATGTCCTCGGTAGTGTGTAGAAGGGCTAGAGCCCTCTCCACTTCTCAATGACCAGACTTTTATTAGTAATTCTGGCATGGCCACTCACTTTGTTTCATTACCACTGTCCTCAGCACACACACACACACACAAAAAGACATCCGTACCAACATATGGCACCTTCTATTTATAACGAGATTAACAATTCATTCACACCTTGATTGAATCCTGCTTTATTGAGATGTCACAACAGATTCTCACAGCCTGCAAAGGGAAAGACTTACAAATGCTAATATTGTGACAAGTAGGACACATAAAAGTAAATGAATTATAATTGGCGACAATTAAAAATAGCTGAGTGTGAAAACAGAATATTGTGCTGCTGTTACAGCTGTGATGAGATGAGGCAAAGTGAAGGGCTTTGCAGAGCAGGACCATCCCTGGATTTGGAAATGTTACCTCGACTCCTGCTTAATGTGTTCAGTCATACACTGATGCTCAATTAATGCTTGCACGCTCTTTACATCTTAGTGGGCAATGTGCCATTCTCCTTAAAGTATTTGCTTCGGTGCTCTATAGCAGCATGAAAATAAACAAGATTAGACCTTTTTTACCACCTCTATTTAATGCATCCTTTTTCCCTCCCCTCGACGCTCCCCTTGTTTGTATGCGGAAGATTTCTTTAATTATTATGATCGTTGTTGCTGTTGTTAGTAGTGGCAGCGAGCTGTGAGTGCTGCAGTAATGCAGTCCCCCAGGAGCAGAGGGGTCCCTGGCCACCAACCCGTGTGCGCAGATCTTTTGCCGTGCATGGCACACAAAAGCCCGACAAGGTCTCACTCGTGTTTCAGAACTCGCTTTCCTTTCAGAGCTATTTGTTATTGTCTCAACCATCACAAGTTTAAAAAAAGGAAAGTTAATTAAATATGGAACAAGACTGAGCAGCATCTTTTAAACCATCATGTCATTAGAATTGGATCCCTCTGAGAGCTGCTTAAAAGGGTTTTGAGAACAATGACTGTTCAATCAGATATTTATGGGCATAGTTATGTAAACACACTCTTTATTGTCTATGTATATTTAATATAATTATCAGTTTTGTACTCGGACTCTCAGGAGACCCAACAAATCACAGTGTTGCTTTGAAAATGTCAGCAGAAAAGACAATTATGTTGCGAGCAAATATTCATAAATTATATTAAAAAGTCCTGTGAAAACGTACCCTGTGTTGCAGAGCTGCTTTTGCACAAGCAGAGAATCCTGTCTGCCTTTCCTCGATTTAAGCACTTCTTGGTGATAGCATGTGGCTTGAAACAAACCTTTAGCGCTGTGGAGTATTCTGTTCTAGACTAGTGAGACATTGTAAGTTGTAGACAAATTAAAAGGGCTAGTTCACTTTGTTATTAATATGCTCAGATCTTTTTAGATATTTTTTAATAAGGCTTATTGAAATCACAGGCAAAAGCTGTAGGCACACCATCCTACATTGCTTACTGGACTTTCTCTTCTTCTGAGATGACTCCTGACAACTTGCCGTGCTTTTCCTTCTTGCACTCATTATGTATTAGAAAAAAAAGAGTGGAGAACTGGGACGGCGTTCAGTAAATTAAATGTGCCGATCTTATGCTAAACCAAAACGTGTGCTGGAGTTTGATAAACACCTAGTAAGTGCCTGCAAATCATCTCCACTGCAAGATATACAATCAGCATATCAACATCTTAATTAGCAGCTAATGACATTTGAATGGGAAGGTTAATGGTAAGCACGCAAATGCTGTTTATTAAAGGGTAAAATAAATACATTGGGACATTTCAATCTGTATTTATTTTTAAAATGTCTGGGTTTTGTAGCAAGCAATCATTTGTAACAGTAGTATCCCAATTCTTAGCTGCAATTTAGAATCATAGAATCACAGAATCATAGAATGGCTTGGGTTGGAAGGGGCCTCAAGGATCATGAATCTCCAACCCCTCTGCTGCAGACTGGGCTGCCAGTCTCCACATTTAATACTAGACCAGGCTGCCCAGGGCCCCACCCAACCTGGCTTTGTACACATCCACGGACAGGGCATCCACAGCCTCTCTGGGCAGCTTGTTCCAGCTCCTCACACTCTCTCTGTGAAGAACTTCCCCCTGATATCCAACCTTCCCTCCTTAAAATCTCCAAGAACAAATTGCCTTTCCTGGTGCGCCTGATCCAAGTGATCAATGAGAAGACTGCACTTGGAGAAGAGAGAGGGCAAAAATCTTTTTTTTTTTTTTTTTTTTTTTTTTTTTTACAGAGAATATGCATTTTTATCTGTGCACCTATCTTTTGAGCACACCTCTAGATTTCAGGTAGGTACAGGCTTGTATGGGCTGCTTTCTGATGTTTCCCTCAGTTGCTATTTTCTAAGCATATGCTGAATAATCTGTTCTAGAAACGATATTCTTAAGTTAGTCAGTGGTCTGGGTTCCCACCATACAATATACAAAATCACTGCCTTTGCATGGACTGTGGGGAACGATGTACAAAGGTTTGCTCAGAGATTTGAAATGTAAAGCAGATCCAAGATGATAACGATTTTAAATATGCTTCCCATACAAACTGCGGTGTTGCTTACACCCAGTAGAAGTCCCCAGTCTCATGATCTCCTCTTGTATTTGTGCCCTTTCTAGATGTTTGATCTCACTCAGCCTTCTTCCTCCTTGTTTATGGAACTAATGATGCATTTGTTCAGAAAAGTGGCTAAAGGTTCGATAACAAAATGAGACCACAGTGTTGAATCAACTGCTTTGGCAAGATCAAGTTGTTGTACAGACATTGTACAGCACCACCTTCACAAGACGAGGTGTGCTCTTCTGTGTAAGTAATGGACAGAGGATGAGCAGAAGCAAAACCACTTTTTGCAGCAAATGAGATCCACAGAATCTGAAAGTCAAAGGATGTGGTAGGATACTTTATTTCAGAGAAATACGCATCTTTTGGAGTCATTCCTACTTTTTTGCAGAAAGCAATGATTAGATTTCTCCTTGTTTCTTCACTGCCATTCTTTCTTTCCCCTCACAGCACTCTCTCTTCAACTGGTTAATAATTGACAGAGGAGTGTTTTGATTTTCTTAATTAAATTTGTGAACCTGCATTTGACTTGGAGTCTAGGCCATTGTTCTTGATTAACTTACTTAAGATTTCTTGTTGGTACATTCCATCCTTTGACATATTCTATTTCCAGCCATCTTTACTGCTTGGCTTAATTTGATTTTCTGACCTAAAATGAAAGACCATATTTTTTATCAGCTGCTAGCTTCTGGTGGGTCCTTTGTAAGTCTTCCAACCTTATTCACAACTTTCCCTCACCAACAGTTGATTTTTTTTCTTACTTCTTCTTCCCCTTCATGGTATTAACCCATGAAGCTGCCCCCAGAGTCTTTTTTCTCTGCTCACCGTGGTTCTATCTCCTTTCTCCTTCAGCACCTCTTACTTCTCTGACAACATTAGGGGGATCAGATGGGGTTTTAGAGCTCCTCTCAGCAGTGCCCTGTTGTTATGGTATGTGTTGCTTTGGTATTCTCAGGCCGTGGCTGTGGCATTGTCAGAAGAATGACTGCCAAAGAATGACAGCTCATGCTTTTAATGTTTTTTTGGGAGGAAGTCTGAATTAAACTCTTGACTTATCACCAACCAAAGTCAGTCAGTCTTTTATCCTGTTTACAGATCATCGGACTTTTAAATCCTAAGAGCCTCTCTTCTCTCAATGATAGCATGTTTTCAGAATCTTTCAACACTTCCTTAATTGCAAAAATTTGCTAACAAACGAAACATCCATGCCTCACTGTCCGCCAGTCGCTCCCTTGGTCAGGCTCCTTCAATCTGCTGTCTCCTCGTGTTCTCTCCTCAGACATTCAAGGGGAATGGAGAAGATTAAAGGGTTATCCAGAGGTTACATTCAACTGTTTGTTCATTAGATTTCTGGCTCACTTGGTTGTTCAAAGGAGTGCCTGAACATATGAATGACATTGTAATATTACCCGTATTTATTTAATGCACACGTTTTCTCTGGGCTGGCTCCTGTCAGGCTTAGGAAGTCAGGAGCTGATCTGAAAACCTTCAAACCTTTTCTGAGGGAGTGATTGCTGATTATTCTCTCCTAAATTTCAGCATAGGGATGAAGTGCAGCTTCAAAAGCCTGAGAGGTATCTATCAGTGCACTCAGTACACAGCACCACAACTTTAACCAAGGGTTTTTTTTTTTTCCTTCTAGATGCTTTTTGTTACATTTAGTGTTACTAAGCAAGAAATTTTGTTGAGGATAGATATGCTTGTGCTAATATATCTGTGACAATACGTGCTTGAACTGTCTTTCATTTTACTCACAGTGAGATAGTCATTGTCTTGGTATAGAAATTGCCTTTCTGCTCTTACCAGATCTGATCCGAGATAGATAGCCTAAACATTTATCTAAGAAATGTATTGTCTCTGAGCCTCTTTGGGGTATGATGTTATTTGCTGTTCTCAGTGTAAGCCAGGAATTGGTGGCATGCATTTCTTCTGCACTGTAGACAAACCCCTGGACAAAAAGTCACCCAATTTTCTTTATTTTTATTACTGTTGTCCTGGTCCTGGAAATTCCATCTTTATCAAAGATGTGTCCACTGGCTGAATGCTTTCAATTGAGACCCATTATTTTGAGGTTCACCTCACGCAGGGGTCTGCCAGCAGCATTGTTCAGCATCAGGTAAGTGGGGGAAAGTGCAAGGTTAGGGCAGTGGTACAGCAACTTTTTGCTGTAGTTTCCTGGTCTTGAATTTCTTGCCCCAGAACTTCTTTTGCCCAAAGTGGTAGATTTGGGCAACTTTTTCTTTATTCATAGAATCTGGTTCTTGCACTTTTATAGATGTCCAGCACACACAGGTTTTGTTTCTTTGCTACACATTGCATGAAGATATTCTTTTTGTTTGCTTTGAGCCTGTTCATTTAGCCCCATGGCTGAAAATGCGTGACCTGTTTTTTCACTCTTTCAGGCCCTCACTGTAGACCTCTGCCAGAGCCATCTCCTTTCACTCCCATGGTCTTTCTCATGCTCTTCTATAAGTGAAAGAGGGCATTTCTGAGGAGCACAGAGCATTCTTTCCATCAAAATCCAGCAGCCCACCCCTGCTACACAGTGGGTATAAAGGGGGGATGAATCTCTCTTTGGTTTAAAAGGTGATGCTACGTCCACAAGGTTAAGACACAGCACAGTCCTATGCAGAAACACTGTATAAAACCTCCAAAGAAATATAATTGGGTTAGCACAGCCACTTTCAAGGACTAATTAACTTAGAAATTATTAATAGTATCATACCACCCTGGCACAGCAATCCAGATTTTGATGTCTAGCTTCAAACTTGGGGATCTCCTCAAAATGTGGCATTCAGAATGACAATGTCCTTAGGTTTTTACCTTGTGGGTAGTCCAAAAACAGTAGTTGGAAACTGGAGGATTGATTGGCCATTCATATATAGCACTTACAGATATGAGCAACTCTCCTGAAGGTACTGGAGTAATAGTGGTATTCTACCAGTACAATGTAGCAGGAAATACTGAAAACATTGAAAATAATTTTTCTTTTTTGCTTCCTTTTAATGCACCACTAGAACACATTCCTTGGCTCAGCCAAGCTCAGTTTCCTCTGCCTGCTCCTTGCCTATTTACCCTCCATTTCTATTCTCTAGGGCCAACCTCTCTCATCCAGATCCCCCATGTCTTTCAAAAGTAGCAGTCTCCTTTACCTAGACATACCCAGATTAATGTGACCAAATGTGACTTTATTCAAATTAATGACCAAATGTTCTGTCCTAGCTTTAAACAATGTCTGTACCTATTTTCCCAGCCACCCCTCCCAGTGTGAACACTCTTCTGTCTTTATTTATGTGCCCAAAGAGCACACACACACAGAAACAATTTGCCAAACTGGGACATAAGATGGAACACCACTATAGTTTGCAGTGCTTGAGAACAAGGGGCACCTGAGTGCAGCACAGTGCACCCCCAGGATGCATCTTCCCTGCTCTGAGATGTTATATATTTAAACAATTTGAAGTTAATTAAGAGTATTGGCTTGGAACTAAATCAGGAACCTCACACATCTGTGCTCACTTCCTAAAGAAGAGGCAGTTTAAAGAATGCCTGAAGCTAAACACATTATTTTGTACCTTGCTAAAAAGTTGGGGTTTTTTTTCTTCCTCTTTTAACCTACATTGCTAGATGCCTATGAACATCTTTTTAAAATGCGGGGTGATTTTTTAACCGATAATGAAATTTATTATTTTGTATGCGGTTTAACTTCATCCTAACATCAGACTGCATAATTTAAAATGAGTTTTCTTCATATACATAACATCATAACATCGCAAGACTCCAAGTCTCTAGCGTATTTAAATGCCTGTTGGTGAGGGTTCGCTTTAGATCCAAATCTCCAGCGTCCCAAGCATGCTTCTTGAGCCTCATGATAGCTACAACTAGTTTCAATGGAAACTTCTCCAGCAGGCAAGTTGGGTTTTGCTTACCCTATTTTAAATCAGATAGGTTATGATTTTTATGTCTGCTAAGAAAATGGCTTTGATCACACCTTTTCATGCCACTTTCACCTAAGCACTTTCAGATGTTGCCAGCCCCCAAAGATTTGTTCAAAGGTCTTAAAGAAAAGGGAAAAATTGCAACATCAGGTTTTCAGACATTCAACTGTCAGCTTTGATTTGTGATTTACACTTGACATGTTCATTATGGGCCACTTTATTTTTCTCTCTAAAATGATTAACATTTTTTTTTCCCTTTCTTAGTTTATGGAGGCATAAGCGCTACAGCACAGGGCTAATATTTCAGTGAAAGAACACACTAACAGGTTTGACACAGACAAAAAGAGGTACTTCTCCATCCAAAATCTGGCTGTGCTGTGAAGCTCTTTGCCACAGGGTAGAGTAGAAACTAAACAGTCAGTGGGTTGAGAAAAAAAAAAAAAATCACTGGGAAAATTCATGGAACATAATGACCAAGAATTCAATCTGGAAGGACCACATTGCTGACCCAGGAGCTGCAGAGTGCTGCAGGTGGCAGAAGCAGTCACTCACCAATGAGCGCAGACAGGCTGCACACACAGGCTTTTTGTCTGGCCAAGATAATGTTGTTCTCCTGTTCTTCTGGTTCTAGGATAATTCAAGTGCAGCTTGTGGCTTTATCCAGGCAACTAACAGTGAGTTGGGAAAATAGACTGAATCACAAGGGCTTGACAATTCTTATGGGTCCCTTCCAACTCAGGATACCCTGCGATTCTATGACAAGATTAAATTTAAAATGAAATAATTAAGGGCTTCTTTGTCTGTATTGAAGCAGTATAAGCACAGCTAGTTGATGAAGATTTAAGGATATGAGCTCCAAAGTGCTTTTGATGTGGAGTAAAGAACAATCTCCACACAGCCAGCAGTGACAGAAGCAAGAAGCTGACAACGGCGAGCTGCTGCTGGGTGAGCAGGAGAAGTAAATGCGTTTGAACGAGCAGAGCTGGAAGTTACACAAAAATAAGAAACAAACACGACACAGTGCAAATATCAACAGGGAAGGCTTAATCTAAGCCTTCTTATCTCCCCAAGTGGAAAAAACAATGCTGTAGGTCTGCATTTTGTCAGCACCCACACATCGAAGCCAAAGGAAATAACATTTGCTAGAGGCAGGAGGGAACTGGGTGAGGAGGGCTGGAGGTGCGGGGGATGTGTAACGTGTCCCTTTTCCAGCTCATCTCTGCCACACTTCATGCTGAAATTCCTCTTCTACACTGTCATGCTAATGGCACCTACATCTACGGGGTAGTGGGGGCTGGAATGGGGTTGCCAGGAGCAGAATTTCATTCCCATTGCTTGCTTTCATGGGTAATCTCTTTGGTAGGCATTTATGTTGGGTCTTTCTTTGGAAACCTGTACTCGCTGCACCTCTGAATAATGGCAACCATTTAGTAGAACTCTTCCACGCTGCAGCTGCTTTGATATATGATAAGTAATTACAGCTTACGAACATTGTGTAAGCATCTCTATAAACAGGTCCACATAATTCATAACTGTTGGATCAGGATACATTCTGCTGTAGACTATCTTCTCTCAAAGACTGGACCAGAAGTGAGAAAACCCATGTTCAGTATTGTAACAAATACTCCTCACTCTAGTTTAAAATCTGTGTTGTTGACTTAAACACATTTCAGAGAAACCAAGAAGAAAAGGAGCATTAGATTCTCTGAAACAGTCAGGTTTTGGTACCCTGATATTTATAATGCCTGGATACTGTGCAGATTAGGCTGAAAGATGTGTAAGGCAGGGTTTCCTGTTCAGACTGCTTTATGTTAGAGCATGGTCACTTCAGAAGAACAATTGCAAATGTAGGTCCATACTACCTGTAGCAACTTCGAAGTGGCAGAGCTGTTTCTTCTGCAAAATCCAGCTTGGGAGGAGCAAAGGTCAGTAGGGTACAGTCGTACTACAGTCAGTAGTTGGTGTGCCTCCGGTGGCGCAGCGGTAAAATTCCCGTTTGCAACACCAGGGGGCCCGGGTTCGAATCCCCCCCTGTGGAGCAGGGGGTAGAAGTGCCGCTCTACTACACAGAGGGCTCGAATCCCGGGAGTTGGACTCGATGATCTCTAAGGTCCCTTCCAACTCGCACAATACTATGATACTATGATATGATATGATACATCCCACACAGGAATGTGCCCCATCCCTGGAGGCACTCAAGGTCAGGCTGGATGGAGCTCTGAGCAACCTGATGTAGCTGTAGGTGACCCTGTTCATTTCAGGGCTTTTAGAGTAGATGACCTTTAAGAGTCCCTTCCAACTCAAACATTTCCATTATTCTGTGATTGGGTACATCCTGAAGTATAGTGAGGTGGCACTTTGTGATCAGACGTTGCATTGGCCCAAAGGTTGCCCTTCTGTTTTATCTCTTCAATCACTTGTTATCAAGTCACTGCCATTAACTATCTTGAATGGCTTGGGAACATGTGTGTTTAGGCATTCGCTAGCATTTGGCCACCTATGGCATTTGCTTATGTATAAAATATTTATGCAAGCTCAATGATTATAGTAGGTGCTTGCTGCCTCCTGTAAACAGAGTGTGACATTCTGTGGAAAGGAGCAACCAGCAGATTACTCTGTGAATGTTGATCTAGGCTCAAACGTATTTCATTTAGCATGAAAAACCCTTTCCAGATTTTCTAAGGCTGCAACTACAAATAAATAAAATAACCAGATGTTGATAGAGTTTGAGCATTGTAGGCATGGTGTCCCCATCCCACCTGCTGCTAACAGTGGGCTGTTCATAGACACACAAAAATGGGCATCCCTTGAGTGCATGAAGACAAGTTCCTGCTCCCACAGCTGCCATCCAGGTGATACCACTTCTGCACAGTCCCCCCAACCCTCAGAGGAGATGCTACCACCAAAAGGTGACCCTGGACGAACCACAGCAGGAGAAGGGCCTTCATCCCACTGAGGTGGTGGAAGTTGTTTGGGGAGATCTTCATCAGTCTGAGGAAGTGGTTCACAGGCTTGTCTCAGATGCACGCTTGGAAAGCAGGTGGTAAACCTCCATAGGCAGAATCTCTCACAACGCTGATCATGCAAGAGGGAAACCAAGAAGTAGCGTCTTACTGAAATCTCCCACTAAACATTAAAAATATGGGACACAAGAGGGATCTGCCTGAGTATTCCTCCCCCAGGTTACAGGTTTAAGATCAAAGCACTCTGAGATGAAAAAATATGAGATCCTTCCCCTCTTGCACTCCTCAGTGCCCATGGCTACATAGGAGGCCAGATAGGCAACTGCTTCAGCCAGTAGGACTGAGATATCAGGACTTCTTGTTCAAGTGTGTGTGTGGCTTACATTAGGCAATGCTCACAATGGGAACAGGCACAGAGCCAGCCCTGCAGCTGTACATGTGAGCATGTGGGCACCTGAGCCAGGATGGAGGATCACACGTGCCCCACACTGCTGCTACCAGCTCTGAGCCCCAGCCCTTGAATTTCACAGCCTGGAAAAGCTCAGCTGGCATCCATCTCTCTGCAGCTCCCTGAAGGGGAGCCTGAGATTCTGTGCAGCTCAATTAATGTTGCTAATCGCCATGGTCTCTTGCTAAGGGGAAACAAGGAGACAAATTGAACCCCCAGACAAGCCCTTCTAGGTTTCATCTTTCAAGCAACAATGTCTGCTCCACAGGACACAGAGGTTGAGAGGCAGAGCTCTTCTGGTACAAACAGACGTTCCTTAGTGTCATTGACCTGACCAGGGCTTCAGGAAAGAGTGAGATGTAGTGGTTCCAAAAATAACCTTTAAAAAGTCTCCTGGTATCTGTTAAGAAAGTATAACAGAAACGTAGTATACTGCTCCTCCAAAAAATAAAACAGAAGCAGAGGAAAGATGAAATTTTTTATTACTATTGTTATTTTTGTTATTTCTTTCTTAAGTCTTTTTTTCCTTCTTCCACACCAAGAGAAGCTGCACTTACCAGCCTCTTGGGTGGCCTTTTACTTATAACAAGATGGGAACAGATCCCATAGGTAGCTGCTTCTGAGTTAGGAAACCCAGACTCAGTCTGTAGGTGATACTGAGGGGGCTCATATTCTCTTTTCTCCCTCATTATTGCATCCTTATTTTCTCTGTAAGGGAATACTCACTCCAGAAGAAGCTGTAGCATCTTCCATTCATGTCCTCCATAGGAATGACAAGAAGACCAGAGCCTAAGACCCAGCTCAGATCTCCTCTATACACACCTCTAGATAGTCTATCATATCCCAGAAAGCCTACCATGTTTTAATCAGTCTTTACAAGCATCACGCCTATCCATAGTGATGGCAGTTTTCCTATTTGTTTCACTTGCTACTAGTTGTGTGTTAAATGCCTTGTTGTCACAGTACGTGCATTCCAAGGTATGGACCTACTTTTTTGAAGTGAGAAGCCATTTTGAGTATCTACATGTTTTGATAAGTCCAAGTTGAGGCAACATTAGAAGTATTTTGGAAGTGGTACCCATCTGTTTTAAAGGTGTAAGGTACTGCAGTGCTGTAGCAAACTCCTTCCTGCCAAAGGCACGGAAATTGATGATGGCCATAAGGAATACCCATACTGATGAGATCCTGATCGCAGAAGGACACTGGCAAAAATTTGTTTTTCCAATTGATGAAGCAGTAACATTTCCCTTTAGAGATACTACCTCATTCTGCTTATCCTGAATTTCTGTTTGCTTGAAAGAATCTGAGTCAATGGTGTATTTGGTCTGGGCATTCAGTTCTCTCAGGAAATCTAGTACAGTGGTCAGAGAAATGGTAAACAACCCACGTGTGCAAGGGAAACGATCAGATGTCCAAGTGAACTGCTGGTTACGATAGGAGAAAGAGAAAGGAAAGAGGGAAATGGGATGTTCTGCCTTCCCCTCCATGTTTTAGCTACAGGTCTCTTTTTCCCCAGTTTCTCACTGCTCACGTTCTGTGCACAGCAGCTAATCTGCTTCCTGGGTGACAGACAATAGAAACCAGTCAGACAAACAGTCATAGTCTGTGACTGACAGCTTTTGTTGCCTCTGTGTTGTTTTCCCTAGAGACCGATATCTGTCGGTGAGGAAAAAAATGAAGGTGGGTCCTCCTGCTCCTGCCTGTGCGTCATTTCCTGGCTGGAGGCCCAGGGAGGCTGCACTCACAGCCCAGTCACTGCCCACCATGTCTTGTCTCCCAGGTTAGACGTGGCCACAGTGCTTCCTACGTTCCTTTTGTTTCCACACTCATTTCCTGGCCTGCAACTCTCTGCTCCGCAGGGACATTTCACATATCAAAAATGCAGGGTGAAGTTGTCTAGAAATGGAGACAGGTTGTTTTTGGCAGGAGGCCCTTGAGCCAGAAACATTTTACCAGAAGAAATATGGTCGATATTTATGGAAAGTAGGATTCGACTTTCAATGGGGCTTATGTTCATAAGTCACTTAAGGCCCTTCTGAAAATCCCACCAATAATTCTTAAATTAAACAAGTCAGCAATTCCATGCAAGCCGAAAAACGAAGTGCTGTGTCCCACTCATGGATCTGAGCTCAGCAACTGAAGAGCCAAAGAAACCCTCAGAGGTTTGCTATGATCACATGGAGTGCTCGTGCATTTTTATATGTGCAGAATGTGACATGCATCACTCAAAAGAGCCTAAAGAGTCATTACATTCCAGCAAGTATTGGAAAGACCTTGGCAAAATGTATCATCTGGCCTCTTGTACTCACAATGCAAGATTTAATGACCGTTGATTCATATTCAGTCTGGATTGCAATAATTTTCAGAGTATGTCTGGAGTGATAAAGGGTTCTGCCATTAGAAATATATCTTCAGAAGACATGGTTGCAATCCTGGCCTGTTTCTGTTTTCAGCTGATGGTACAAAATATCCTGTTGGAGTGGATGAAATTTTCTTTGGGTATTTTTGCCGGATGTTACGTCTAGTCCAGAGAATCCCAAGCCAAGTCAGCTCCAGCCAGTTACTAAAATGAGCTATTCAGACCATCACAGACATGAAAGGCAGCAAAGGAGGCTGGGGACTGGCTGACTGGGGATCAGCTCTGCCTCAGAGGATATGGGGTACTGTTGCATTCACTGTGTGAATCCACGGTGCACACTGACAGAAAGTAAGGCCAGCAGCATCTTGAGCATTGCTTACAGGAGTGCAGTAACACTTTCAGTGAAAGAAGTTGCTCCACTTTAAACAGCACTTGTTGGACAGCATCTGAAAGGCTGTGCCCAGTTTTGACCTTCCACTATAGGAGAAGTGGTGAAATGGAGTGAGTTCAGTTAATACTATCAGGATAGTTGGAGAAAAGCACTGCTTTAAGGAAAAGCTGCAGGACTGGAGCTGCTTCATCCTGGAGATGACTCAGCTTTGATGGCATGTAACAGGTACCATCAGTATCCGGAGCAACTGCAAGTGCCCCATGGCAGTAAGGAGCATTATCATCTGCAATCAGACATAAAGATGTCCCTGAAAACCCAGTCCAGAGTCACCTACACTGTAATATTTATTTGAGTAAAACTCAGGAAAGTTGTCATTGATTGCTAGTTGATTGCTCGGCTCAAGAGTAGAGCTTCTCCTCTATTTGAGAAAAAGAAAATGGAGGGGGAAGGGATGGAGATGAATGCATACAATAATTGCTACTGGTAGAAGGATTTCTTAGCTCCTTCTATGTATGATTTAGGAGAGCATGAAAACTTTTGAAAGTCTCCTGAGCTTTGAGACCACCTCTGATGGCAAACATATTTAAGGCTGTTGTCCCATCAGCACACAAAGGCAGGTAATGTGGAAAATAACATAACACTGCACAGTTCTGAAGAGTGTCAAAATTTCTCCAGCTCTTCAAAGAACAAGTGGTGGACAAATACTTACAATACTTGCTAGATACAGCAAACAATGAAAGGAGAGGGGTTTTGAGTAGGGAGCTGACGGACAGGAGTTAGTATTTGTAGCTGTATAACAGTGCTCTCCAGTGGTAACTGTACTCTTTCACTTGTATGAGTCAAACTCCACGTTATGAGGAAGAGCAAACCCACTTGAAGAACATGAGTGACTTCGGTAATCTTGGCAAGAGCTGGATGGATAAGTGGACTTAGGACTACAGAACTAAGTTCTAAACCAGAAAAGATCTGAGAATACTTAAAAATGACTTTATTCCTTTGAAACTGAGGCACAAAAAGCTTCAAATTAGACAGTTAATTCTTGGAGAAAAGACAGAAACTATACAGGAAATGGCTTTTCTGATAGTATATGTGATCTTCCTAAGTAACTTCCACATAGCAACGACAACAAAACAAATATGAATATGGTAGACATCATAAGAGCTCAGAGTGCAAATAACCAAAGAACAGACCAAAAAACAAAACAAAACAAAACAAACAAACAAAAACAACAACAACAACAAAAACCCAAACACATTCAACAGAAACCTGTGTCTGATGTGATGGTTGTCCTCCTTGACCTTCAAGTCTCATGAGAAGAGGCTGAAGGAGCTGGAATTGTTCAGTCTGGAGAAGTGGAGGCTCAGAGGAGACCTTATCACTCTATACAACTATCTGAAAGGAGGTAAAGTGAGAATTGGCCTCTTCTCCTGCCTAAGTGGCGATAGATAGAATGAGAGGGAATGGCCTGAAGCTGTGCTAGAGGAGGCTCGGGTTGGATATTAGGAAAAATTTCTTCTCTGAAAGAATGATCAGGCACTGGAATGGGCTGCCCAGGGAAATGGTGGAGTCACTGTCCCTGGCGATGTTCAAGAAACATTTAGATGTTGTACTGAGGGATGTGGTTTAGTGGGGCAATATTGGTGGTAGGTGGACAGTTGGACTGGATGATCTTAGAGGTCTTTCCAGTCTTGGTGATTCTGTGATTTGGAGACTCTTGGGGATGCAAAACTAAGTAAAGATTTCTCCTGAAAGCTGCAAAGAAGGGAGAAGCCCATGAAATATCAAATCCACACTAACAATCAAGAAGAAACAATGAGGAGACTGAGGAAAAGAAACCTGGAGGAGGTGGCAAGCAAGACATCAGCACTTAGAGAAAAGGAGAAGAAGGAAACACATAGTGTCTATGGAGAAGGAGGAAGAACTGAGGAATGGATTTCTGGAATATTTTGAAGAAAAGAAAGAGGTACCTAACAGGCTGAAATAGGAAGTGTGTTCTCAGCACAGGTGGCTATTACAACATACTGAAAACAAAAAATTACAACATGTTTTCCTCAGGTTTGCTGTGCGTGCATTATGAACACTACAGGACAATGATAAAGCCATAGCCTGGACCAAATAAAATGAAAAATTCAAAGTGCCAACCTGAGGCAAACCCATTTGTCTGAGTATTGGCTCTGTTTGACTGGGTTCCCTATTTTAAGGGGTTGTTTGTTTTTTTTTCTTTTATTTTATGGAGTAATGCTCCATGCGTACAGAACTGGAAGCTGATAGAAGTGGGAGCTGAGGGCATTCAGGTTGGATAATGTCAGAATTGTTCTCTTTTTTTATCAGTGTAGAAGGCCAAGACAGAGATTAGCCACTAGCTTCACTACAGCCAAATTTTAGTCAAAGAAGCGCAGAAATTATAGTATCAGAATTTTTCCAAGAAGGGAATTAGATTATTTGTGTGAATGTTAAATCTATTTTCCACTATTTTATTCATGCAAACACATTCTTGAACCATCCCAGTAAAGATTTTTATCAGTTTCAGATGTAAAGTCGTAGAACTAAAATTCTTCAAGCATTCTCCAGGTTGCTTAATACTTCCATATAGCGCAATAGTCATCAAAGGTAGCAACAGCAACACTGCTGGGTTTGTGGGTTCTGTGTTTATTCTTTTCATAGCATTGTTCCATTTGCTACAGTTCACCTCAGGAGGCAGCAAGAACTCTGACTTTATCCAAAGGGTTAATAACAAGAAACTTGCTTCTCAAATACTCCTTAGGTTCTGAGGCACTACTGCTTACTTAAAAGGATTTGGTAGACTGCGCCTGCTGCTAAGCCTATAAAGAAAGATAATTTGTTATATTTTAAAATGTATTCAAGCCTATAAAACCACTGGTCTTCAGGGATGGTTGTTCTTCATTTCAGATATCATGCCAAACTCTGACATTTGGGAGAGAGGCAGTCTGAGACAAAGTATAAATGAGGGTCTTTTATGAGAGATACTAGATAGCCATAATAGCAAAGTATGTCCACAGTGTCTTTAAGTGCAAATCTGGCTAGCACTACATTGTTGGTACTGTTATGTCCTACAGTGCTATAATCTCTAGCAACAGCAATAAAGGGATCATTCTAGCTTTTGCCTTCTCTGGTGGAGCTGCAAGCCTTGTCAAATTGCATAATGTTGTTATACGTCTACTATGTACTGGGTGGGGACAGCAGTTATTCTGCTTGTTTTGCTAGTCAGAAAGCTTCTGGCCAAGCTATTTCTGTATAGAAACTGTGTTATTATTGTTCCAATAGGTCAACACCATGCATATATGCTACTAAAATGAATACCAAGGCATTTGTTTAACAAGTTATCTGAAAGAGGAAAAAGAAAGGGGGGAGGGAAGGGAAGAGAGGGAAAGGAAAAAAGAAATAAATGGAAAAAAAGATACAGAAGAAAATAGGGGAAAAAGATCTTCTTTATAAAAAATAAAATAAAATAAAATAAAATTTAAAAAAGTAAGTATGTTAAGAAAAGTAAAGTGCCTGTAAGCTGCCATTTGGTTGGGTGGAAGTCAAGAAAGTACTATGCCCTGTTGTCTCAAACGTTGCAAGTAGCAACAGAACCAGGACAGGCAGATTTATGGGTTGCTGCAATTCCCGCCCCTCCAGCAGAGGGTGCAGTGGGTTCTGAGGGTATCTTCATATCACCAGGTCACCCACCCCATTCCCCTCTTCCCTCATCTGCACAACCTTCTGACCACCACATTCAGTCCCGCTGTGTTCATACTGCTCTTTCCTTTCCACTGAAATGGTTTTAAATGCCCTGTGGCTGAGTCAGCCCTGTGGGCTCTCCTGCTGAGACTGGCTTCTGAACTGAACCAGACCAAGCCAAATCTCTGCCATACTTGCAAAAGGTCTGCATCAGCCAATGATCAACCTGAACTGTCACTTCCAACCAATATTTCTCCATCTTTCCTGGTCACTCTGCCATCACTTGAGTTTTCTGGGCAAGGATTGCTTTCTGAACACACACCGCTCCTTCTCATCAGTACTGAGATTGTGGCATCAAATGGCAATAGCAGGAAGCAGGCTCAAAGCAAGTGAAACAAAGAGTTTTAGAACTTCTTACTGCAAGGTGTGTTAGACTTGAGAAGTTCAGATGGCTTCCTGGGGAGACTGTGCAATTTCATGGCAGGCATATGCACTGAAGATCAATAAATCTGCAGAAAACACAACTAGTCCAGGAAGCCCTATCCTAATAATGGCTGGAGGATGGGAGAGCACTCAGTGGAGGTATCAGTTTATACGCTTTCACAGGCTTCTGTTTTGGTTACTGTAAAAAATAGGACACTTATACAGTGGGTTGTACAGACTTTGGTCTGATCCAGTATGGACGTTCTTATGTTAATCTGTCCCAGAAACACACAGCAAGACAGCAGGAATCCTCACAGCACAATACGTAGGAGAAGGACTTGGTTTGCCAGTCCCTGTGCTTTAGGGGTTAGATTAGAAACAGATTACAACTGAAGGAACCCTGAGCAGAAACAGACTGTGCCAGCTTGGGAGCTGGATTCAGGATAGTTGTTCTGCCCATTGTAATTATCCTGGCAGGACTGGGCTGACAAGGCTAATAAATAAGAGATGTTTAAGCAAGCATTTCTTTACCACTTGCTTCATCTTCTTCTTTGCTAAGAAGCAAGCTGGACTGAACAAGCATGTCCTTAGTTGTTCTCAGCACTTAGTCCTGCACCCCAGGGAACTTTGCGCTGGAGTCCACAGAAACTCTTACAGATGCAGAGAGGAAAATATGACTTTCCTCTGAAGTCAACTCACTCAGTGCCTCCCCAGAAAGCCTCCGAAGACTCCCAGACTAACTGGTAAGTCTCCCTGCTTTCTTGCCACACAGATGCTGTTGCCATAAAGTTGTAAGAACAACCCAACAGCAACCTTTAGCCTCACTGTGAGACAGGAAGGAACCGGGACCAGGTCTGAGAGAAGGTTCCAGAAGACAGGATTCAAAGAGGAGCTGTAGGATGTAGACAAGGATTTTAACTTTCTGACCCTTCCCTGAGCCATGGTTAGAGAGATGCTTGGCGCAGCAACAAGCTCTTCCTTGTGAAGTGATTTGCAGCACGATGAGGGAAGGTTCCTCTCCATAAATAAGCCCCTGTTCTATCACAGATTAGACAGAGCTGAAGAGCGTCTTCCTTGCATATTGCTCAGTCAGGCAGCATTTCAACAGAGCAGAAAAACATCCTCTTTTTTTTTTTTTCTTCCCTTCATTCCCCTTCAAGAAGCAGCCTGAGTGTTTGAAAGTTCTGTGGTTTGGTTTGGAGTTCAGTCATCCCTACAGAGAACTTGTTCTGCCAATCTCTACATACATGTCAGCCTAAATGGCAACAGATGTACAGTACCTTAGATGTATAAAATTTTCATAAAATATAACAAACACTGTTTTTCCACTTGGGATGAGTCATTAACCATATGCTCATGATACTGCTCTTTTCAGGGGGAGAACTGAAGTCCTGTGTTTGGGCTAGACAGAGCCCATACTCGTGGGGTTTCTCAACAGTGGGAGCAAGACCCCTTGCACCCCAGTTCCCCTAAGGAACTAGGGAACTCCTGTACACAGAGAAGTCACACGGACAGTTCTTAGTCCTTCTAAGGACTAAGAGTGATGTCCTCTTTGGGGTGTGCAAATTAAGCTACTGATGAGGGACAGAGGGCCCCCACTGCAAGTCTGATAAAACCCAGCGACTCAAGAGAGGAAACATAGGGGGCATCCTTTAGAGGCCATCCTAGCACAGACAATCTCATTGAGCTTTCTGTGTTTCTGGGTGTGCCTGAGGCAGGGCGCTGCTCTGAGCAGCCCCAGGGGAGCTGCAAAATTCCATACAGCCCTCAGCGTGGGCAGTGGCCTCACAGACACCACCATTTTGACCCTTCCTTCTCCTGTGTGCAGTAATTAATTGAACATGCTCTGACATGATTTTTTTTACACAAGCTTGGAGATGGGCCTGATGTTCCCTCTGCAGCTAGCAAGCTTCCCCTCACATCAGCCAGCTTGGGAACAGGCTTTTGCTGCAATGAATACACATCTTCCCTCCAGGTTTTTTTGCTCACCAACCTTCCCTCCAGGTGAGCCGCATGTGCAAATAGGAGTTAATCCTTTGGCTGAAATATTATTTAAAGGCAGAAGTTTCTAAATGCTGTTTTACTGAGTTTTAAGGAGGTTATATTTTAGCTCATCAGCAAAACCAGGGCTGAGCCTAGAAAAACAGCAAACCGTGAATATAAACAGGAAAGTGATAGTTGAAGTTCGCCATGTGTTCCAATCTCTCACTTACAAGCTGTACAAATGTACCTACTTCTTAATTTCAACTAGAACTCTAAATTGCAGCTGTCTTTTATATACTGGGAGCATTGGTCCAGCTCCTAGTGAGCTGCAGTAGTAGTACTGGTTATACTGTCTTCTTTTGTCTTCCACTGGAATATCCAGTCCTACGTCTTTGTGGTCTAAGCTTTCATCTGTTCATGGCATGATCCAAGCAAATGGCCACTGGGAAGTCAGCATGGGTTGGGGAAGAACCCAGAAACCTCATTATCTTCTGCATGACGACAAGAGTTGCCATGTCCATATTATCCCTGCACAAAATAAACTCAGGGGCTGGGAAAAGCCACTATCTAGAGGATGAAGATCTGGGGGATGAAGATCTTCTTTCAGGAGTCCAGATGTTGGCCCAAGTGAGCCAGAGGCAGTGTTTAATGCAAACCACCCAGGCCTTCTTGGAAGCTTCTACTAAAATGTACAGGACTGAAATGGTGTGGCAGAGTTAAAGAGACCACACCTGGAAGTATGTGATAGCTGTCCTGGTTGAAGGAAGTTCCACTTTGACAAGAAAGCAGGTTGTAAAGCAGCCAGTGAGGCCAGCATGGGGACCCAGGCAGCTCTAACTCTACTGTAATCTGTCTTTATTTCATCTCTTTCTTCACAAACTGTGCAAGTTATTACTAAATTTCTGCTATGTACTGGTGATCCCTCTTTGACACAAAGATGATATCTCCAACCATACAGCATCTTTCTTCCAGAGTGTGGAGAACTATTACCCACTTTCCAGCTCCATCTCTTGTTTTGTGCAGTCTTGAATGCTGTAATCCAAACTGTGCTTTATTATTAATGGCCTCTTCTTATTTATTTCAGTTATTATGAGCACTTAACACACTCTCATCATCATAGATTATGAGCCTTTTTTTATGGATTACGTTGAGTAATTATCATTCCAAGTAAGAGAAAAAAAAAACAAACCAAAACTGTCATTCTCTCCCACTGCCAGCAGCTTTTAATCTGACCAGACAGCAAGGAACCCAGGATTTCACAGTTCAAACAGATGGAAAGGCCTGGGCAAAGAGGTGTATCTTACAGCTCCTTCTAAATGTGGCCAAGTTCACGCTGAAGCATATTTCTGTCAGGGGCGTATCCAGAGGTGTGAACCTGGAGTGCCCAGTGAGCATTCAGTTCCAGCTTCCAGCTAAGAATAGTTCATGCAGCAGATTGGAGGTAGAGAGTCTGTTCTTAAATATCCTGGCCTTTGGCTGTAGTGACCGCAACCTTGAATTTCACCTACCTGTCAACTGGGATGCTATGCAGAGAGCAAAGCACTGGCATGGTCTAGGGCTGGGGCAGCTCCCCAGCATGTTTTCAGGATTTAATGGAGACTGTCAAAAAAAAGCGAAGGGAAGCAAGTAGTAGGGGACAGGCATTCTTCCAGGGATCCTCAGGAAGTGTTAGAGAGTTTACTTTAAATGGGACTTTTGCAATTTAAGGGGGAATATGCTCCTCCTTTTAATGTCTTAACTGAGAGCATAAGCAAAAGTGGGGGAACGGAATCAAGGTCAGATGTATGGAGATAGCAGGAGACATCCGAGTCTGGACTTAGACATGCAAGAAGGGAGAGAAAGGATACAACAACCTGCCATTTTAAGCACAGGTGCTGACCTCTGGAGAACAGAGTAGCAGTGACGTGGTGCTGGGTGAAGTGGCAGACAGTTCCTCAACATACACAGCTTGGATAGAACCTTCTGTTGAAGATCAGCTGTTATTCAATCTCCAGATGTGATCCAAAGGTTCAACCAGACCACTGCCAGTACAGCCATGACCAGGGGAATATGGGATTTCTGCTTTACCAGCTTGTAAAACCATGCATACACCCTAGCTGACTGGTGTTTAATTAGGCCAGAGGAGGCAGCCTTGGGACCAAGACAGAGACATTTTAGTAGAAAATGCAAAATGAGGATAATGATGGATGTCTATGATGTCCCAAATCCTTCCTTTGAATGCTGCAAGCCAAACTTAGGCAGTAAATACATACCATTTGAATGAAGGAGGGGGAGTTTATTGTCCTGTTTCAGTGTATAATGGACACTGCTTAGACCTGGATATGAGACAGAAAAAGGAGTCCTCTATACAGTTCAGGAGTCACAATAGTTCTTCACTGCATGAAAAGTATATGTGAGCTATTGCTGAAACCCAAATTTACAGAAGCAGTCCGAAGGGTTATCTTGATGAAGGACAGATGCCACATGTATAACGTGACTGGATATAAGGCTGTCAAGTGTGATATCATCCACATCTCTTGAATTTTGGTTCCCATTGGCCTGCCTCTTGCCATCTCAGCCCTGTTCAAATGCTTTCCAGCACTCCCTAAAACCTTCCCCAGTCCTATTGGGAAGGAGGCATCAGTAGACTGAGAACTATGGGATTCATTATGCAGATGAGGACCACTGCAGTCTCTGAGCTCTCGTGTGTGTAAGGCATGTTCAGTCTGGTGCCCTATGGACAGACAGCATCCAGAAAGAGACCAGACTCAGGGAGGCAGAGCCAACTTTTCCTCACCAGCCATCAGCAGAGGTGATCAACAGTAGCCAAAGATTCTGAACAGAGGCCCCTCTTCTGTAGATGCTCCTCTCTAGATGCTGAAATAATGACTTACACTCCTCCTGACACCATCCAAGCCAGTGAGACTTGCTACATGATTCCCACATTCTATACAGACAGTAGGGCATATGGAGGCAACTCCACCTATCCCTTTTCAGTAGGGCATTTGGAGGCAACACCATCCAATACTTCCCAGACCAGTTGGCCTCTTTCTAGTTGGAGATGACATTCAGGATTAGGAAAGAGGGACTGTGCTCAGGAGACTGGCAAAAATAGATCACAGTTTGACTAGGAGATCGCACATAAATATACGTAGGCTGTGCCCAGTCTGTCCCACAAGAGAAGAATTTGGCATGTGTTGAAGATGGGCCAACACACAGGTACTGGACTGTTTCCAGGCATTATTGTTTCTGTAAGCAACACCAACAGAAAGATATTGGATCCTCCGCAGTTGTCATGCAAAATCATTCTCAGTCCTTTTCATCCTCATGAGTACTGTTGCGCTCCACCCCATCTTCCCAAGAGACTGTGGTAGGAGGGTCATGACTAACCGGGGAGGGTTTTAACTAAGATGATTTCAAGAAAGGAAGAGTGTCAGATCAACATATTCATGCTGAAGTAGTTTTCTATTGGTGCTGTTTAGGGCACTGAATGTTATGGGCATATGATCAAGAACTCCATAAACACTTCAGAAACAGCAAACACCGCAAGGGTGGAAGGACTCAGTGTGTGGGGATGGCTGAGGGAAAAGAAAAAGAGGTGGCTGGGCTGATTTGGCAGTTGCTGCTAGTCTGTGCCTGCATCAGTCTAAATTCAAACCAGGCGCAGGGAGCCCAGCTCTCCATGAGAACTGTTGTCCAAGCTGCTGCACAGAGAGGAAACCTGAGCTGGAGCAGGGTCTGGTCTGAGTGCTTTGAAGTGATTTCTTTCAGTAAGGAAATCATTTCCTTTGTCTGTACATGTTCAGGAAAATGGTCTCATTGGAGACTGGTTCTCAGGACTCTTGGATAATAATTGTTTTGTCCAGAAAAGTGTCATGACTGGAAATGAAAAATAATATATTTATATATATTTATACACAGTAGAAAAAGTTCTTGTGAGTATATATTACATCCATATGCAAAGGGAGAAAGATAAAAACTGGGGATCAGTTAAAACAACAACAGAGACCTAACTCTGCTCTCTGGTGTGTGTTGCAGAGTGCAGTGAGACATGCCCTGACCAAAGGAGCAGCAGGGCCAAAGCCTCCCTGGTAGAAACGCACTGCTTTGTTCAGAGCAGTTCCGCCACAGGTTTTAAAATGATGCATACATTTATGATACCTCTTCACTATAAGGAGATTCAAAACAGGAAGCAGAGACAAATATATGACATGCATTCATGGCTTCTTCAATCAGACAGTAAAAGGGATACCTTGAAATGTACACAGAGGTAGCAGATGCTGCCTGGGCTTGGGTTTCTCTTCTTTCCGGCTGTTTGTTTCAAGTGCTCATGTTCCCAGCCAGTGAGGACTGGGAAACTCCTCTCCTCCCACCATCCCTGCTGCCTGGTCCCCTTCATATCCAGGGACAAGAAGTAATCCCTTGCCATGGCCACGTCTTTGCTGCTGATACCATCTTTCCACTTCAAGCAGAACCTTCATCACCACCATGTGCGTAACTTCTTCTGAAGTCAATGCGAGTGTTATGTCTGCAGGATTAGCTGTGTCCCTGGGTGATTCCTAATATTTTCTTTCCTCACATTCTTCTCCTTGGAAGATTTAACAGTCACAGAGATCAAGTGTCCAAGAGACTGTTCCCCTTCCAGAGCAGCATCTTTCCCTCCAGTACACTTGCCAGCATGCTGTCCAGTCCAATTTCAAGTGAGTCAAATGTTGGTGTTTCCATTGCTTGCCTGGAAGACAGTTCCACTGCTCAAGCAGTCCAAGCCATTAGGAACATTTTCCTGATATTCAGCCTAAATATTCTCTTTCTCAATTTCATCCCATTACTCCAGAGATTCATGTTACTGGAGATGGGCTCATAGTAGAATCTCTTACTGTGCTTTCCCCTGGGCGAATTCACTTATTACTTTTGAAGAGGAGAAAAGGAGGGAAGGAAGGAAAGAAGGAAGAAGAGGAAGTAAAGAAGGCTCAAACCCATGAATCATCCTGGAAAAAGCATTTCTAAAGCTCTAGCTTCATTAAAAAAAACAAATTCCTCAAACGCTCTTGTTTGATACATTGGCACAGGAAGTCCACTATTTATGTACAAAACAGGCACATAATTTGTAGCAATAATGGAAGCTTCATCCCTCCCTGCTAAAATTCTGTAACCGTATTTTAGGGAGACTGCATCTACTGTTATTCATTTTTTATGCCTTGTGCAATCTTAAACCTCAGCTGATAGTGCTGAGCTAAACACAAACTGGTGACAACTGTGGTGATAATTTTGGTTCCTACTCAGCAAAGCAGAGAGGCACATACTTAACTGGAAGATTGGTCTTTGCAGAATCAAGTTTGTGTGCTTTGAACACTTGTCATATTTGAAATGGGCAAAAACATCAACCCATTTTGTGCGGGTCACTAAACAGCACTGCAGAAATGGGGATTTTATTCTCTGTGATCCTCCTCCACCTTGTGCTTACTTCCACTGACAACAAGCACCCGGAAAAAACACCACATGCATGGGTTAAAAAATGGAAAAAATTGAAATCAGCTGCCCCCTGCCCTAATCTCTCTGAAAAAGTCCTTTGGAGTATGACTCCTAGCTTGAATGTTTTAGTTTTCAATTGACTGGCTCACTGGTATTCAAAAGTGTCAGTCAGAAGAAAACAGTTACTCAAAAATCTGAAGGGTTTATACCTCTTAAATGAATTATGGAGATGGCAAACTTGACTTCCTGCAGACTTTTCTGCATTTACTAGAACTGTAATTCCTCTGTTTCTTGTTCTTTTGCATTTGAAGGATAAATTGCAAGTAACTGATCAGATTATTTCTCCCCTTTAGGGAAACACGTATGATAGGGGCTCAAACATCTTTTCCCTCAGATGTTACCAGCACTATCTAATGGTGGAAACAGGTTTCTTCAGGCCCTGTGCCCAGACCTGCTGCTTTCCTAGCAATTTTTGCAGGAAGATGGGATGCCAAAGCTGCTGGGTACAGGAGACATTTGTAAGTCTCTCCTTCAGCCCCAGACTCTATATCTCCTGTCTGGACTAAAATCTCACTCCCAGCATTTCTTCCTTTTGGGGAAATCCTTACTGTACAGCTGACAGAAACTCGGCTGGATGTATGCACATCAGCATGTCTCAGAAACTGTTACACGTTTATCATTTTATGTAGAAGAAAACTGATAACGGGCACTGGCTCAAAGGATCACCAAATTAATTACCACGTATACCTCTTGCTGCTAGTAAATACAAGGTGCTGGACTAAGTAGGGAGCATTAGATAGCTGTGCTGTTTGCAAACAGGATGGCACAAAGATTGAACCCTTTAGGCTGCACTACTGCTCTGATCTGTGATCACGGAGCAGCACCTTTTTAGCTGAGATCAGTGCCGTTTTAGCTGAGATCAGTGCCCTCCTTCAGATTCCAAACCCCTGCCAAGTCCAGTGCCTCAAGGAGAGGCACCATCATGTTTATTATTGTTATTGTTTTAATCCCAGTTTTTAAAATGCCTACCTGATGAATAAAGCTACTCCTAGTGCTGTTGGGTCTCCAAATACTTCTTAAAAACAGCATCATTATCCTGGTTTTACTGGGGATCTGAGATTTTCTAAACAAAATTAGGTCCTTGTGCACCATTCAGGAGGTGGGTGCTTGGGGATAGAGTTCGTTGTTTCAGTGTTGTGTTTTCCATGTGTGTCCATCAGTTGTGTCCTCTTTGAGGAAGCCTGACCTCCAGATGTCCAAAGCTTTTGACAAAAGTCCAGTGTCTTTTCTTTCTTTTTTATTTATTTATTTTTTTCTTCCTGCCCAGGCAAATTTTCCAGTTGGAAACTGATGCCATGGACAGGGAAAACCAAACATATGGAAGTTTCACGTTCTGCAGACAGGAAGCCCTCGGGGGACCAGAGGTCATCCACCAGGCTGGGGCTAACGCTGGGGTTACAATCCACATTTCCTGACCTCTGAGGCAGCACTAAACCCACTAAGTCCCCTTGTCCTTCCATATGCGCATTATATTTCCTCTCCTCTTTCCATTGCTTTCAAGGGGACCTAAAGCCCTCTGGACATGGTTTTGGCAGTGTGTATTCAGCTGGCTGGCCAGTCAGGCCTCAGGAGCCTCAGGCACTGCTTTAGTAGAAATATGTAGTAATAATAATGCTGCTGCCTGTGCCGTGCATGTTAATTTTGTCACCACCCTGCTTTGTCAGCTGCCTGCAGCTCTTGGCTAACATAGCATATGTACCCTCCTTGGCCTCCCTGTCTGCCGGCGGATGTTTGCTGAGTCCAGGTGCCTGTGTGGCCTCGTCCTCCTCTTGCATGTCAGCACATTGCAGAGCAATGAGAGCAGGCTGGGCTGGGAACATCACTGTGCTCTTGTGCTTGTTTCCATCTGTCCCCAATGGCTATATGTGTGTGTAGGCCAGTGCAGGGTGCTGCTGTGCTCAGGAGATGCCCTGAGCTGTTTGGGTTTATTTGCACAGACTTCCTTCCTACCCGCCACCCCCCTTCTGACCCACAGGCAACCACCATTCTGTGTTTGGCAGCAGAGCACTGTGACTGGGCCTGGCCTCATTTTTATAGGGCCTCACATGGGTAGTTGAACTGTTTCTCAGGTAGTTTGGATTCCTAGTGGATGCTGTGGGCCACACCCTGTGAGGATAAAGTCTCCTTGGATATGTGATGTGCCACCAGTACGCACATGGCAGAGGGGCGTGGGAGGAAGATGGGCTCTACCCCTGTGTGCACATCAGGGCTGCCTGTTTTGTTGTGACAATAAAGGTGTTCCTCCATGCGGCTCTGCATAACCAGAGGCGAGGGATGGGACATCTCCTTTGTGTTGACTGATCTCCCCTATTCTTTCATCTGGGGCTTTGCATTTCTCATCCGGTGTTTCTTTGGAGGTTAAGCTTACAGTGAAAAGACCTGTGGCTAATTTCAGGAACACTACGGTAGCCCCAAGGGATTTCTTTCTATTCTTTGTATAATCTCCACTTAGAGCTGTACAAAAAGGTGCACAAGAGGAGAGAGTGACCACATGTATGTTTGCGTGCATCTGTGTTTCTGATGTTCCACAAAAAATGAAATCTATTTTTCAATTTCTTCTCCTTCTTTGGACTGATTTATTAATAATTTGTGTTCCATTACAAAAAAAAAAAAAAAAAAAAAAAGGGCTTTTATGTGAATTGTACTGTGCCCTGAAATTGTTTTAGTGGCAGATCATAATTTACTATTGGGGTTTCAGGAGTCAGCGCAGAGCACAATACCATCTCCATATTCATATTTCAGATCTGTCAGAGCAACCGGATTGCTCGTGTAATCAGATGGATTTCCATTTGAGTCCTTGAGAGACAAGAAAACTGGCCATCACAGAGAGATCCTTGGCAATTAAAATGAATAAGAGCTGCCACTCTCAGTGGATGTCTTCTGGGTTACCATGGGGGACAGAGATTGGTATGAGGTTTAATCAGGCACTAACAGCACCTTGCTGGGAACTTCATGGCTGATAAAGGCAGCAGCATCAGACCAAGTCGCTCCTCTCGTTTTAAAGGGAAAGCAGCCCTTTTTATTTTTTCTTCTTCTTTCTTTTCCCTTTTTTTTTTTTTTTTTTTTTTTTTTTTTTTTTTTTTTAAATATAATAAATCCCATGAAGTTTTGCAGTTGTTTGATAGCAGAGAAGAGTTATAAGGTTTGAGGGTTACTTCTCCACAAATGAATCTCCCTTCTTTGTCCGTTAAAATGAAGTGAAATCTGCACACAAGATGTTCATCACATTAAGCCTTTTGCTGGGTGGTTTTTTAATTGCTTATATTTTGCTTGCGCTGTGGCTACCAATGTGATATTTAGGGTTTTTTTAATTAATATTGCTGTGACTTTGTGGCTATTGAAGGGCGACAGATTGGCAGCCCAGAGCTGGAAATCCTTTACTTATCCCCAGAACAATTACAACGCAGGCAGCAGGAATGAAAGCTTCCCCAGTCTGCCTGGAAGGCCCAGAACAAGGACGAAGGCAAGCCTTCATGGGCTTGCTGCTAGACTGCTATTAAAGATACCAATTAGTGCCAAATTGCATTTTGTGATGGAGGAGGCATCATTCCACCAGGGTAGGACTGTGACTACAGCACCTTTACTACTCATCTGGCTTCAGCTTAATGACACAGCCTGGATTGCTATCCAGTCTTTCTGGTCTGACTCAGTTCAGCACAGCACCTTGGAGAAAATTCATGCTGTGACGCGCCATGCTGTGCCATGCTATGCCATGCTATGCCATGGAATGCCATGCCATGACCAGGAGGGCCCTTTCAAACAAAGAACTATATGAAAGTGAAGTTGCTGTCCCCAAACCAACACTCAGAGCCACTCTCCCTGCTGTCGCTGTCCCTTTGTCGGCAGTGAAAGGAATAAAGAAGAACTGAAATCCTCTATTCTTGTGTTCTGTCCTTAGATATTTGCACCCTAAATTCCTGTGTGCCACCAAAGGTATTACTACACCCAGAAAAAGAAATACCAAGATTTCTTCTGAGGCTGATAGAGCCAGAGCATTTTCATTTTTTTCTACAGTTCTTACAAGTTCCGCATTTCCAGTTCTATGGTGTGAAGTGGGTAATTGAATGGGCTGCTTAAGGTACAGTGTGTGGTGCTCAGTGCACGCCTGTATTCTTGGGTTTTCCTTCAAGAAGACTTGACGGTGACTGTACTGCATCTTAACTGTCAAGCTATTTTTTCCTTGCTAGGTTTCATTTGTGTTTTTCTTCACCTTTTGGAGACCCCTTACCTCTCCCCTCTTAAATCTGCGCTCACCACTGAGCAGACATAATCCCAGATTTTCAGTAAATCAACACTATGTGCTCCCTACTGACTAAGAGAATTTGATACTGACAGATTGTTAGACCTAAAAGAAAAATACTGCCATAGTTTCTCTAACATGCCTTGCCTGGAACACAGAGCAAGGACGGATGTGTGATATCCATTATGAATGTAACAATACAGGTAGCCTACCAAAATACAATTATTTTAAATTTATATTTCATGATGGAGAGCATGGGTGCAGCCATGAATCACTGTCCTCATCTTTTAGCTCAGTAAAACCACACTGTCCATAATTCTGCAGCCATACAATTAACTCTTTTCATCAGCAGCACTGCAGATTTTATTCTTGCACAAAGCCATTGTTTAATCTACACATGTAGAGAAGTCACCCTGTAGAATAGCAACATTTTGCATTTATATGACACTCAACATCTGAGCATAGCTACGTGCTGGCCAGATGTGTAATTAATGTTGTCTTTCAACCTCTCTGTTTGGTGGGTAAATTCTAGACAGGGAACGAAGTTATATTCAATCCTGGAATGTGATGCTGAGCATCAGCAATGTGTGTATGCCATGTAATTCTCCTGTGTACTCAGTGAAGGGATTAAATGCATTCCCCCTCCTCACCCTCAATATTCTGAGATCCCTTAAAGGGCTACTACTGCCTACTTAATCTTCATCCCTGAACTAAAATCCTTCGGATCCTCTGGGGCCCTTATTAACTGAACATTTGCTATGCTCTGCCTTTAAATAGTTTTCAGTCTCCTTATTGTTTTGCAAAGACCATGTGATGATTTCTGAGCAAATCCTTCCCTTTTGTCTGCCCTTTATTAGACTGGATGGACGGAGGTAGCAGTAAGATCTCCATACAGTGAACCGAATAAAAGATACCATATGCAAACAGAGCCGTTTGTGTCTGATGAACCTCATCCCGCACAGATGCACCTCAGGGCAACCCTGTCCAGATTGGCACCCTCTAAGGAGCAAAGGTACCAGTCTGACAAACCATGGCTGTTCCCAAAAACCTTGAAGCAGCATTTCAATCCCTGAGTGGATTATTTTGCCTTCACAGCACAAAGACCTTCATAATGTTGTTTACTCACTCCCAAGATTTCCTCCAGGAGTAAGCATGGTTTGGGAGTGACAGAGAGGAATAGATGGTTAGAGGCTTTCCTATGGGTAAGTTCATATCTGCACAGAAGGGAGATAAGTAATGAAACATCAAGGAAACAACATGATAAAACACTGTCATAAGAAAGAAATCAAATCCTCCTCTTTTCCCCCATTCCCCTGTGAGACACAACAAGAACTGCCACAGAAACCCTGACATGATCCCATTCCCTGACTGGAGGAAGATGGCTTTGCCTGCCAACCCAACTTGTGAGGAAGGCTGTGACACTGGAATAGTCCAGAGAGAAAGACCCTACCCTGACACAGACTTAGTATCTGAACTGAAGTGATACACTGGCTCTCCCAGAAGAGACAAGAACAAATGTGGTTGGTGTAAGCTGATCTCTGAATCCTATTGCGTTTCTGGCTGTAGTACAACCCAGACTCAACCAGGCTGGAGAAGATCTGCTCTTTTCCAAATACCTCCAGCATTCTGCTTCCTAACACTAGGACTTCTCACTGAAAAATAAATAAATAAATAAACCAAATAATCAAAGAGATGTATTTCAAAAGAGAACACAAGATTACTGAAATTTAAGGCAAGTATTTTATCTGTCCAATTGGTTAGAGATCACACAGACAAATTTATAGGCATTAAATTGGGCACTAGAGAGCTTCCATATTGTTCTGTAAATGAATGTATTGCAGAAGTAGTAATACTGAATGCAATAGAGGCAAAGTTGTGTTTAAAAAAAACACACGTTCTATATCCTACGCTATGATTAGCTGGGAAAACAGGCAAATTACAGCTGAAAAGATGAAGGATTTTCCACATTTGCATAAGATTCACTTCAATTTTACATAAGAGCCAGTGATGGCCCTCTTAGCAGCACAGTGCCACAGGACAATGTTTTAAAGCATCACTTAAAATTACTCAGGGCACTGGCCTAGGATGAAGTAATGGCACCTACAGATGTCCAAGAACCAGTGTGCAGAGCACTTATAGCCTTCCTACAAGGGATTCTGTCCAAATACTAATGAGACCCAGCCCAACTTAGCTGATAAGATTTGACAAGGCTACCTCAGACCGAGATGCCATGTCTACAGGCAGCAGCGTGAGTAGTATTGCATACCACACTTAGATAGTGGAGACAGGCTGCAAATGACAATGTGAGAGAGAAAAGAATCTAAAAAAGTCAAGGATGTGAAGGAGAGAAGAGGTAGAACTAAAAAGTGATTCTGGAATGGGGGTTATGTGTTGGTGCAGGAACTAAAAACATTCCTCAGCTCCTCTAATTTGACTTCTTTAAAAAGACTGAATTTTAGAGCAGAAACAATTCTTCTATAACCATTGCTTCCAGGATAGATTTACAGCATTAACCCACTGCGACAGATTCAATGTTGGAGTGACTAAATGTAACTCTATTGAAATTAATGGACTTGTGCATGTTTAATAAAAGATGAATTTAGTATATAAGGAAGAAAAATAGTATTTAACCTGAAAATTACCTGTTCTAGAGATTATCAACAAAATATGTAAGATGAAAAGACAAGAAAGAATTTGGGTGTTTGTTTGTTTTGAAGTACTTCATTCTAAGCTCATTCAGATTGCCTATCTTCCCCATGTGTTTGGTTACCACAAACCTTACCCACTAGCTAGCACTGTGAAGAGCAGTATTCAGTAATCATATTTTTGTAACAACTTGAGATCTTAGGAAGATTTTGCTACAGACTATGCCCTATAAGCACAAACACATGCCTAATCCCTTCTGTTTGGATGCAGGATTTGGGGTTATAGGGGATCATAGAATAAGAAGAACCTCTTCCATTTTTTTTCTGTGGATATGGTCGTCAATTATTGCTGCTGAAGTTCACAGCTGGAGTCAAGATTTCACACAGTGGGGAAGGTGTCCATGGGGCATTAAATTGGAGACATACCTAGCTATAGCTACAGCACAGTCAGTTTTAGGGAGAATTAAATATTTGCACCTCAACTAACCAAGTATCAAATTAAAATGTTGAACAGGGCAAATGAGGGGAACAGGACAAATGAAGGGACTGTCTACTGTATCTTCATTGATGTCTATAGGGTAATAAATCAACAAGAGACAAGAGTGATAGAGGAATAAATAATTACTGCTTGTATATAAGGTCTTACATTCTGCCCTGTATGTAAGTACTCTAAGTGACTTAGATGAAAGTAGCGGTCATTAAATAATATACTATTATGCCTGTACTAATTAATACTACTAATGTTGTTGACTAGTAATTTGGAAGCATTATTGGAGCACCTTGGTTTTTGAATGATGTAGTTTGGTAATGAAGCATCAGCAGGTGCCCCAGGAATTTTTCTATTGGAGAAATGTTTTGTAAAATGGTCACAGGTTCTGCTCGCTGAGATACAAGGTGATGATGGTCATACATTCACTCCACAGTGGAATGAGTTTCTATCTCCATTTGTAATACAAACTCATTCTCAGAGTTTATAAGGAAAGTTAAAAACAGGAATTAAAGAAATTAGTTTTCAATCCTACATTAACAAAAGCATCAGATCAACTGTAAGGTCTTCCCCACGTAAGTCTCTTACATCACTGACAGTAGGTGGGATTTCAGGATGATGTCAGCTGGATTGCACACTATGTAGGTAAGTGTAAGTAGGTAGGTCTATGCAACACTTCCCCCTCACCCTTTCCTCCTTTTCCTCCTCCAAGGTGGCATTTCAGAGGCATGCCAAGAAAGGGCAACCCCAGAGGGACAGTCAAAAAACAGCACAACCCAGAGCAGCCCCGAGGCTGTTCTGAATTGCACCAGGGGTTAAGCCTGCCTCTAGCCAGCCTCAGGATTCGGGGTGTACATACATTGTGTCACAGCCCGCTATCTCCCCACTCCATGGTAAACTGGCTGATATTCAAGGGCATCTGAAAGTGAATTGCACAGAACTAATCTGGATTCAGAGTGGTGTCATGGAAAGCAAAGACTGGTCCTTTAGCACTGCTTTGCCCAGAAGAAGATAATAAAATCACAGAAAATTCTGAGTTTGAAGGGACCCATAATGATCACTGAGTCCAGCTCCTTGCTCCCCACAGGACCATCCAAGATTTAAACCACATTTTCTGAATCTCAGCCTCCAAAACTGTCAGAAGAGCCACCACATTTTTTCACGCAGGTATGGCCTGAACTCAGATCTACAGTGTGCAGAAGTAATTGTCTATTTAAAGTATTCACCATGTCAGCCCATGCTAGCACGCACAATAGGGAAAAGCAGTGCATTTTCAAATGGACATCCACTGTTGTAGGATGTATCCTTTTCTGCCCAGGACTGGGAAGCCTCTAACACTGGTTAATTATCTCCAAGATGAAGGGCTTAATTGGGAATGTCACAAGCTAAACTTTCTTCTCTTTGAAGAGCTGTCTACCTCACATAGCGCTGAGAGAAAAGCTGGACAGCAAACTCAGTTCACTTTCCATTGTTTCTTTCCTGTTCCATAAAAATGCAACCACACAGGGAAACACTATTGGATACATCCCCCATGCTTCAAACCAAACACCCACTGCTTTTGCGACAACATCCAGACGCAAGAGAGAGAATGATGATAAAGGTCAAATGTGGAGAAAGAAAACTCTAAACAATAATGAATGATTTATGGCATACGAGAATCTTATCTGGGTCACGCTTTTGAAGGGTCCCATTTCTCAACTCCACTAATTCTTGAATTAATTAACTTCTCACACCCATTATTTTGTTTCTGTTTTCCTATGCAGCTCAGGATGCCCAGGTGACAGGTTGAGTGATGCACTTCAGAGCAGTGATTCTTCTTGTGCTATGTGAAAGAGCTTTTGCAGTGGTAAGAGTCAGAGACACTCCTTGCTGGTTCTTTCTCAGACTTCCTCTTGCTCTGTATATCCAGTCCTCTTCCACATCTTATTCTATGATCACTGCCCAGACTTCACTTATGTTGTCGATAGAATTGGAAGTCTTCCATTCAAGCATGCTCATCTGAAGCAGATTTAGAGTATTTGTACACACTCCAGGTACATGTGGTTGCATAGAGCAATTGACTCTTTTCAAAGAAGGATCTCCTTGAGCACATTCTTATTATCTATGATATTCTCATTGCTTGCATGGACCTCATCCATCTTCCTGCACTGACTCTCAAATTCTGCCATTGAAAGAACAGCACAAGGTCAGAGCTTGACAGAGGTTCTTGAAAGTTATCTTTTTACAGTCTGACCATCTATGGTTTGTCCACAGGCCCTTTAAAATACCCCCTGAAGATCATCTTAATTGTGTCTTCTGCATGGGCAGTCACTGAACTCTTTGTAGATTTCATGGTGAAGAGTGTAATCCCAAGTTCAGGAAGTTGCCTAACAGATTCCCTTGGCTTGATGAGAAAAGAAAAAACAAAAATAGTAATGAGTCATTAAAGGCAATCAAAATTTAATTCTGTAATAAATCTATATGCAATCTGTCCCCTGTACTCCTGTGTGTTTACTAATATTTATAAGATTTGCTTTATGAATGATTTGCCATTAATGGAGAAAAGAGAGATTAAGAAACAAAAGCTGTAGCTTCAATCCATCATTAGGGAATTAATCAATTGGCTGCCTGTGCAGACAGCTATTTAGATCTGTGGCCTGAACAACTTAATTGGGGGAAGCATGTTAAAAGGAGTAGAATGGTGTTCAAAGTAGCATAAATTAGGCCATTTTGGACCCATCATATGCCCTAATTTAGCAGCTTCTATACCTCAGAGTTTGGCAAGTGATCACACTTCTTGAGCTTCTCTGCAGTTTCCTGCCCTGATGTGGCTGTAAAGTATATTTGCATCTAAAAATGACTGACTATAAGCACTGCAGCTTTATTAGTCCTTAAAAAGAAAGGGGAAGAAGCCTTCTATCCTGCATTGTGGAATGCTGCCTATCTCTGTCTGGGTATGCCTCTCTCTCCGCCCCGATGTAGATACTTCTAGCCATTGCTACAACTAAGGGTAGATGAAGCAGTCTCAAGATCTCTTTCTCCATGGCTCTCAGCTGCCCTGTAGGGCTGGTGGAGCTGGGATGTTTTTTGCACTTCTACTCTCATCAGTGGTATGTGACTGGTTCCTGTGCTCCCGAAAAAAAAAAAAAAATGTACACTTTGGAGCTTCCTACTTTTAATGGCTGTTTGTAAATTGCCTTGGTCTCTGAGCCACACTTTATAAAGGTGGAAAAATCTGTCTGAAACAAGGGTTGTGGGTTAAGAACAGTTGCCTTTTAGTAGAAATGAACTGAAATTCATAAACACAGCTGTTCCAGAAGTTCAGTATTTTCTGGAATCTTAGTCTCAAATGGGCTTTGAATTCAACAGGGAGTCCAATCATAATAGGTCCAGCCAATCCCCACCAACATCCCAGCACATTAGAGTGCATGAAATCTGGGGCTGATTCCAGCAGTGAATTTCTCAGTCCCAGTACATCACTGCCACCAGTGCAGTCAATGCTTATGCATTCTGTTTTTCACACGATTGGGGCTGCACGCTGCACAGTCCCTAGGACTTGGAGAGTTACTTGTGGCTACCTCACACAGTGTTGAAGCAATGCAGCCTGGGGACTCTGAAACAACATCACTGAGCTTTAGGGTTCTACATGTTTCAGCATCTTTTCTAGGCAGAACCCTGACAGCATGGCTAAAGCTAACTAATCTTATACATATATTGTACATGACGTTTGTTTAGGAGCAAACTTGTTGTCCTGCATTCCAAGCCTCTGGAGGCATCATGCCATCTTCTTTATTCATCAGAAGCATGCCCAAATCCCATTGTTGGCTAATCTGCAGCTTATCCAAATGCTCTCTGTCTCAGAAGGAAAAGGCAGAATGCTCTATCCAGAAGCAGTTCCAGACCTGTTTGTTGTCAGCCAGGCAGGTTTCAAATATGTTTGCTGACAGCATCACTGATATCTGCATGTGCCTTGGAGCTCCAGTAGAGGCTGAGTGTTACTTGTGTAATTCTTGGCCCGTTTCCTCTTCTCCAAGGACAGAACAACTCAGTCTCTGGGCTTCAAGGAGTCAAAATGACTGCATTGTCATTCCACCTGAAGTACTGCATCCAGTTCTGAGGCCCCAACAGAAGAAGAACATCGAGCTGTTAGAGTGGGTTCAGAGAGCACCTTCCTAATAGGAACAGGCTGAGAGTTAGGGCTTTTCAGCCTGGAGAAGGATCCAGGGAGACCATATAGTAGTCTTCCAGTACCTGAAGGGGACCTACAGGAAAGCTGAGGAGGGACTTTTTATAAGAGTGTGTAGCAACAGGACAAGGGGAAACAACTTTAACTGGAAGAGGATAGGTTCAGACTAGATATTAAGAAGAAATTCTTTACTGTGAGGGTGTTAAGACACTGGAACAGGTTTCCCATTGAAGTTGTGGTTGCCCCCTCCCTGGAAGCATTCAAGGCTAGGGGCTGTGAGCAGCCTGGTCTAGAGGGAGGTCTCTCTGCCTACTGCAGGAGGTTGGAACTAGATGATCTTAAGGGTCCCTTCCAACCCAAACCATTCCATGATCTGCCTGAACAGTGCTTAAATGTTCTACTGTTGAGCACCCAGCTCTGATCTTAAGTCCTCTGGAGTCGTTCTGAATTATTCTGAGCTTTCAGAGGTATAAATGGGAACAGAATCTGGTTATCTTTTTCCACTGATATTGTCTATGTTAGACTGATGCACCTGGTGTACAAGCAGTTGGCATCATTTATGATTTTTTTTATCCATTTACTCACAACTAATTATTTACAAGTTTGTGCATGTGACAGGATTTGGCTTACAGCATTGCTTCCATGAAGCACCATACTCCACAGGTGGTGTATTTTGATAACCAAACAACACCCAAGGCAGACTGCAATTTGGGACATATCACTCTCTACATCTCATTAGTTATTCCACTGGCACCATCTTTATATTGCAGAACAGTTTTTTCTCTTGAAAGAAAATTGTAGCAGATACAAAGCAAAAGCAACACCAAAGTTTCTGGCACAAGGTGAGAGTGCTCATTTGAGGAGATGTGCTTATTCTTTGAAAGTACAAAGAGACAAAGACTCAGGAGTATCCCTGCATCTCTCTCTCAGAGAAGGTAAAGTGAAGACACAGATAATGCCAAATATGTAAATAATGTGTGTTATTTGAATATAAACCCAAACCAACTTCAAACCATCTAATAACTGGGTCAGGGAGGGACTCTGGAGCAAAGGTTCAGGACATAAGCTGTATGACACTGTGTGCTTAAGCTAAAAAGCAGTGCAAACACTGGATGTTGCTGAAAATCTTTGGTAGATGATAAAGATGGGGGTCTGAGAGGGCAACTTATTTATCACCTCTCAGTTCCCTGAGAGGGAAGGACATGAACATCTGTATCACTAGACATCATTTACAGCACAGAGCAGCTTTCTCAGCATTTGTCACCTGCATCCCTTGCAGAAGCACACCCATTCTGCTAGATGTTCTTCTTGCATCTGCGAAGTCAGGAGCAAAATATATTCAGTGGACACAGCATTCATTAGCCCAGAAATGCATACTCCTTTCATATATTTCTGCGTGCCACATCAGTACCAGCTAGCATATGAAGGTTGGTCTGGAAGCTCAGCCTATGGGTGAAAGCTAAGTTTTGCAGCTTTATGCAGTGTATTATTTCTGAATAAATAAATAATGTAAGTGGGTAAGGACACGGAGTAGTAAATTTATCTGTTTATTCTTCCTTTAGACCTGCACATAACCCCACATATTTGGCAGGCTACTAAGCTTTCTCCATTTTTTTTGTATCTGAAAATACAATGGAAAATACTTGGAAAGGAAGCCTTTTATATACTGCATGCTAAACAAGCACGGAGTTTAAGGGAAGGAAACAGGAAAAAGGAAGGAAGGAAGGAAGGAAGGAAGGAAGGAAGGAAGGAAGGAAGGAAGGAAGGAAGGAAGGAAGGAAGGAAGGAAGGAAGGAAGGAAGGAAGGAAGGAAGGAAGGAAGGAAGGAAGGAAGGAAGGAAGGAAGGAAGGAAGGAAGGAAGGAAGGAAGGAAGGAAGGAAGGAAGGAAGGAAGGAAGGAAGGAAGGAAGGAAGGAAGGAAGGAAGGAAGGAAGGAAGGAAGGAAGGAAGGAAGGAAGGAAGGAAGGAAGGAAGGAAGGAAGGAAGGAAGGAAGGAAGGAAGGAGAAGACAAAAAGATGCAGTCACATCTGGTGCAGTTCAAATTATGCTCCTCAATTACATAGAACTGCACAGATTAATGAATATGTTTCAAAATTCATCAGCTTGCATAAAGTTTACCTTGGTATTTTAGCTAGGGAAAACTTCATCTCAGGAAATAAAAGCAAAATGGAGCACTTGGAGAGGGACAGATGGAAAAGAAGCAGTCTTTCATGACATAGGAAATTTCTTCCTCTTCTAGCTAAATTGATACTTTCCAAATTTCCTGGTAAGCATGAGTCCATGATCCAAAATGTGCAAGTCTAATAACATGTCAGCCAAGACTAGCCAGTGAAGCTGCCCAGGAGCTTACTAAACTCACCAGAAGAGGAGCAAAGAACTCCATTACAGATACATACTGCAGACATATTTCCTACCTAGATGAAATCTAGCACTAATCTCCTCAGCACAGAGTGAAATCAGTGCAAGAGTTTTCCTATTTCATTCTCCAAGCCTCAGTTTAAATGTAGGCTCTGCACACATATCCCTAACATAGTTACTTTCATGGTGTGAGTAGAAAGAAAAAGATTTACGTGAACGTCTCATTGTTTGAAAGATATATATTTATATTTGCAGACTGGCCCACTTAAACTAAAATAGAGATGGTCTGCTTGTAAACATTAAGATACTTAAGGAAGGATACTTAAGGAAAATAGCAGAGTTCATTGCTCAGTTATGAATGGACACAGGTCATATTTCGCAGCTTCTCATAGAACTACTGCTAATATTTAGTTCTTCCGATATTTTTATATCTCCTCTTAAAATGAGTTTCCACACTTACTTAATTTTGTATGGCATGAGCAAGAAGTGTCTGAGGCTCAGAGCAGTACATCATTTATAATACCTCTGCTAATTGAAGAAATGTGGGCCAAATCTAAATAGTATGTCAACTTCAGCAGTTTGGGGAAAATTATATGTCAGATACCATTACACTCACAGGATGTAGTAGGAGGAAATAGGCAGGAATCAATATGCTATATCATTGAATTGAGATTGACTTCTACTTGGCAATGAACCATTTGCTTATGTAGACATATCAGTTCTGTGTGTCAGTGGCTCAGTGAAAGCCAACTATCTTTGCTTAGAAGCTTTCATAATCCACTACTACTACAAGACCATTGGTTAAATAATGCTTGTTCTGTCTTTTTCAATAGCTTACTTGTGAATTGGGGTGGTTTTGAATCTATTATTCTTTCCACACTGAAATGGGTAATGGTAGTACAAGTTGATAACAATGCCAGTATTCAGGACTCTATCAAACAACCTCTTTTTCCCCAACTATATTTCTACCTCACCACAGCAGCCACTATATTATTCCCATCTAAACTCCCTTTCACTATGAATCATCCTACTAGTGAGGCATGCCTTCCCTCAAATCCAGAAACCAAGCCCTTCTGCTGTGGAAAGCTACCACCCCTTCTGCTCTCACACCCCATGTCTAGAACTGTGTAATCCATGCTATGTGCAATGCATACTATGTTTATGCAGCCAGCCTTTATCAGTGCTAATGCTACCAGGTTTTGGTTTGATTGGCTCATATAGATGAAGCAAAGCAGCAGCTGGGAGGAGCTATTTGATTAATAATAAATAGATACAAAGATTTATGATTAACATAGAACATCTTAATGATTTACCATAGCAATGAAACCAATAGGCTGGTATTCCAACCCGATTTCTACAAATTTGTATAATCCTTGGGGTAAAACAATTTAATGTGCTGTCTCTTTTATAGTTACAAAAGGCCTTTCATATGATCAATTATACATAAGAGTATAATAAATGTAACTTTCTTCATACTAATCACATCTAACTTAAATTCTCTTGTCGGTCTTTGGAGTGTGTGTAGCATTCCCCATAAAGTTTTTAGTCTCAGCTCTTAGCAAAAGTTAATATACCCAGAACTTCCAAATAAATCATCTGCACAAGGGTCTTCACACAAGTAAAACTGTTCAGACAATGCAGACTCTTAGCAACGCACTCCCTCTTTCCAGTCAAGCCCCTTGCTTAACACAGCAAATTTGCTGCTTCTTAGGAAGGAGTTGTCTGGAGGTTATGGTGCTAGGTCTCTAAAGTTTTGGTAAGTAGTATTGTATCAGTGCCATGACACAGAACAGTGAAAGACTAGCATAACAATAATATAATAACATTTTGCCCCAGTAGATACATTCCAACAGTAAAACTCAGCTAGGAATTAGATCTGTGTGAACACATGCACAGACAAGCAGTCTCAAAAGCCATGTGGCTTATTAAAAGTTTCAAGTTAGAATTGCCATCTAATATAATTTTGGTTTCTAATTTCTGTGGAATTGCATTTCATAAAAAGAAACCCGTGTGAAGTCCTTCTGTCTGAAAAAGTGGGAAGGGGAGGAGAAACAGAGAGAGAGAGAGAGGAAGGATATATACCTTGCACACAGAAAAACAATCTTGGATTTATAAGATTAGACAAGATTACAGTCCCTCTGTAGAGGACTATGATAAAGATGACAGCAGCAAAGAGCAACAAAAAGAGACTGTGGAAAAGGGCTCCCACACATTCAAGCTAGCTGTTGTACTACATACAATGTTCTCCAGAATATGTACTTATACTGCAATACGAGATGTATGCTCATTCATGACCAGACACCCACAGAGTGAGAAGGTAGCTGAGAAGCAACCAACACTACCTGAGTATGTGAAAAAGAAGAAAAGATTATTGAGTATTTGAAGACTGGAAAGAAACGACATGGAAAATAGTTGCAGATTCCTATAGTTTAGGAGTTGGGGACTTCCAGTTAAACTGATTACTGCAAATGTTGTAAAGACTTTTGATCTCATAGAGAACAGCCTTTAATTAGTGATACTCTTCTTTGCTTTTGAAAAAAATAAAAAATAAAAAGGGGAGGGGGTTGGGAGGGGGTGGAAGAGAGGAAGGATGCAATAAAGATCCTCACAAGCAGGACTTTGGGACCTATGTGCAAAAACATTTGTGCAAGAAGTTCATCTGTGTGATATAATTAATGGCTCTGAAAAAAGGAAAAAAAGAAAAAAGTGACTGCAATCTATTCAGAGATAGGGATTTCTCTCTTTCTTTTTACAGGATGCTGGGTTCAGGCTTTTCCTTTCAATCCCATATGCCCAAACTTCCTATTTTCCAAGCAGAAGATCAAATTCAGCTGTATTCACCAGATTCCAGGAACTGACAATGTAAGAATTCTCCCCTTTCAGTGTTATAGAATCTTAAGAAAGTCAAAGTCATTTGACTAGCATAAATAACACCGAGTTAATTGCCTATCATATGGTTTTGTAGTATCTGCATGCACTGTCATTGGTGTACTGTTGTGAGTTGACCTGGCTTTTGAAAATATTGCCCTTAAAGTCTGGCACATTTTTGGAACCAGGCTGTCAGTGAAGGAAAAATGAACTGGAACATCATAATCTGCTTCAACCATAGTAAAGAGAGAGACATCTGGTAGGCCACTTGGCAGTCAGCCAACAATGAAGACTTCAATTAAAATAATGAACATGTTCTCAGGAGTATGTCTCTGAACTGAAGAAGTTATAAGTCTCGTCTGCTTCTTGAAAGTTGGCTGTAAGTGGTAGAAGTAGGCTTCTGTCCTCTTGGTGTACTATGCATAATCCACCGTTCCTCAGGCCACAGAATCATCAAGAAAAATATACCTATAGAGGGTCAGGAACAACAATAACAAAATGTAAATAAGTTAGAGGAGTAAGACTGGCAGTTTCACACTTCTTAGAGCCATGTTAAAGCCAGGAAGAGTCCTCTGTCTACTGGAATTACTTTAACTTCTAAGTCAGGCTGGAAAAGCACTAACATGAGTTCATCCATAACCTGTTTTGCAGGTGTCCTAGATAAGCCCAAGCTTTTCCTGTGAAATTAGTCAAGGTGTTGAGAGGTTTCTGACTATAAAATCCAGGGCAGCCTAATTCACCTCCCAACACAAATCACCAGCTTCTACTGTCTTGGGTGTCTGACAAAGGGGCAGGTATTGTGCTGGCCATCACTTCCCAGAAGAATCACTAAAAAGGAAATCAATGCCCCAGCAGCAAGCCCTTTCAGGAACAAAGCAGTAAGGAAGGAGAGCTATATCAGGTGACAATAGAGCACAGCACATTCCTGTTATTTTGGTTTCAAAGAAAATTCCTAACTGTGATTTGGCTTATGGTCAGCAAGTGAATAAAATTCCAACAGTGGTGGCATCCAGATCTGGATGCCACTAACCTAGCCCATCAGTAACAAAAATGTGCAGCTAGAGCAGATTCTCATCACCTCATTTGTAGTAGAAAAAAAATAAAATAAAATAATAATGAACTGTAATAAAATGCACGCCCTAGCCCAATTTTGGTATTTAAAAGAGCAGCAGATATCCAGTAGATGTGCTATATTTAAATAAGCGGTTGGACACAGCAAAATGTGTCACCTAATGAGGCAGCACAGAAGTTCCTTCATAGGACCATTTAAATTTGTAATGGTAATAGCTTTATGGCGTTGTGAGGTCATTACAATTTGAGATTAAGATGGCCAAATTGTTGCAGGGAAGATCTTTGGAGACCCTCTTGCATAGCCATTATGAGCCTGTGTTACACACACAAAGTGATTTCAAGGCATGACTTGGAGAAGACCTCACTACAGTGCTCTTATGGTAAAATTACATTGTGAGACTACAATAGGAAATAAGACTGCAGTGCAAGTCTGTGGAGATTAGACTCAATTATGATGTCAAAACAAACTGAAACAATGTCAGTGCAAGTTATACCATTAAGGCTGAGGCTTAAACCTAGGAAAGCAAGGAAATTCTGCGTTAAACCTGCCACATTACCTTTAAATCACACACTTGTGCTTAGGTGTTGAAGCAGGTAGAGACCCCTGTTAAATCATCTCACAGCTCTGGGTGTTGTTACATACTGCAGATGCTCTCTGTACAAAATCATTGTAGTTTCATTGCACAAATGCTTAAGTGATTAACCTGGAGTCTTTAACCTATAGCTGAAGATTCAACGAGATTCAGGGTTGGAGTGAGAACTCCAGATTAAAGTTTATTTCACACAGAGTGCCTTGTGGCCAGATTTTATATGTGCAAAGGGCCTGATCCCTTCCACAAACAAATTGAACAGTTCTGGCACTGTGAGATGAGATAGGAGTGGAGATTTCAATGTCATCATCTTTTTCATGATAATACCCAGAGCACTGATGAGCATTATGTACCATTGTGCCTGGACTAGATAAAAATATACTAGGACATGCATCTCGCTTCTGACAGCTTACAGCCTGGCTTGGTACAGGGGGCAAACAGGATAACTGACCACCAGTTTTTTCAAGGTGTTTATTAAGAAAGGATCCCTGCTGAGTGACATTTAGGCTGACCTGGGCCAGCCCAGATGCAGGAAATTTGTGGCCAAAAGGAGAGCAGAAGGTTGAACCAAATGTCTTCAAGTTATCCTGACTGATTCCCTGAGGAAAGAAACCCAATGACCACAAAAGCTCTTCTTTTTAGCTTAAAAACAAGTAAGCAAACAGACAAACAAACAAACAAAAACCATTTTCTTTAAAACAGCATACACTCTTTTGGCTCAGGTTTGAAGAACTTGGAAAATATTCAGCATTGCCCTGCTAGGGACCTTACACTTGCCTAGCTCGACATGGCTAATCTCAAGTATCATGCTGCCGCAGCTCTTTCTCATCGCACAAGAGCACGTTCTTAGAACTGTTGTGTTGAACAATCTTTCAAGCAGGGATCACATTAGATATTCAAAACTAGTAGGATCAAGACCCAGAGGGCCAAATCTAGTTGGTGGTCTGAAGGGTAAAAGTGGTGTAGAAAATCTGAAGAGGGAAAAGCCAAAGCTCTACCACTGTACTTCAGTGCTGGCAATGACTTCCCATATAACACATGCAGCTCACAGACTTTCCACAGGCTGAAGTGTTGGTTCTTTTGGATATTGGAACTATGATAGTGTAAATGATGCTGGGCTGGATGTTTAGCTGACATCAGCTGGCTAATCCCCAGTGGCTTCAGTAGAGCTGCATCAATTTTTTTGCCAGTTATGGATGTGGCCTGTAAAACCTGTATGTCATTTCCTGGAGTGCGTATCAACTGATGGAGAGCTGATAGGCTGTATGTTGACTTGTCTTTCAGAACTTATTACAGCTGTGCAAAACACCCTGGACTGACCTTGCAGGGGTTCCACAGATGGTTTATTTCTTCAAATGTGTTTCTCTTGTGTTTAGTGACTTCTGAGGCCTGTTCTGAGATCTGGCCTCAAACCAATACAAACCCCAGCCCAGCTCCCCTTGTATCAGCTCATTTTGTAATCCCAAGTTTCTTCCAGTGTCTGTACATCTGCCCAAATCATAGCAAACTAACCTTGGGTTCACCGAAACATGTGTAAGCCTTGGGTGAGTTTGTCTCAGGCTTGGGGGATTGCAACCGAACCTCCGAGGGTTTTGCGACAGGATTTTCATACAGCTTTAAATGCATATCTACTGTGTGATTTTTTTTATTTTTATTTTTTTTCAAAGAGACATTCCGATTCCTTCTGTTGTTTTATACTGGTATTATCCTCCGTGCTAATTATACTAGCATCACCATGTGCATATTGATACCATCAATTAGCATAAAGAGTCACTTCTCAAAAATACATGGCAGTGTCTCTCTGACTCATTTGCCATGAGGGTAATATAAGTGAAGTACAACACCATAATATACCATATTTAGCTCTGAGCTATAATCATCTTTATTAATTGCTTAATGCAGCAATGCTTACTGCAGGAAGTGCCATCCTGCATGGTCCCGATTAGCTTCTGCAAGGTACAAAGGGTTCACATTTCCCCCTTAAATGGGAACTAAGGACCTCTGAGGAAGAACTCCAGATTTTGCCAATTTGTGTGGTTAGTACAATCTGTGACCCTAAATAAATACAGCTAACAACAAGTGTGGTCATGTAAAAAGTGGAGGAAGGTGTGCAGATGGCTGTCAGTGACTAAGGAGCAAAAGGAGGAGCTGCTCGTGCCAGATAATACTCAAGGGCTTGACAAAGAATGTGAGTGCTGAAACAAACACCCACTCAGAACCTCAAAATAAGCCTGGGAAGTGGTTGTGCATGGTTTGTACCCTCCGTGAAAACCACGTTACTCTCGAGAGCAAAATAAGGAGGCTAATGAAAGAGGCTATGATTTGGAGAGAAAAATAAAGAATGTGTAAAGTTGGGGGTGGTAGAAGAGAAAAGTAACTTAAAGAGAATCCCCAGATATCATGATCAGGGACCAGAGAAAGGCAATGCGCTGAGAGGAGACAGAGAGAATGCAGGAAGGAAACAAGACAAAGGAAACAGTAAGAGAGAATGAGATTGGGAGGCAACAGAGAGCAACTGAAGAGAGAAAATAGGAAATGCTGAAAATGTTCTCTCTTCAGAACTAGATTCAAAGATATTGCTCAGGGATATGATTTCACAGAGAGTTGTTAGAGTTAAGGTACTATGGTTAGGCTGTGGTTGGACTTGATGATCTTCAAGGTCTTTTCCAATCTGGGTAATTCTATGATTCTATGATTCTATATGACTAAATTGCCTTCCTAAGAGCTAATGGAAGGAGCACCAGCACCAGCTCTAAAGTAGAACTACCTAAAGTAGAACTGCTAGGAAGTACCAAGCTCTTCCAAAAACAATTTAATTGCTTATCTCTGTTGAATTAGTATTCAAAAGGGGGACTGTTCCCTGAAGTTTTCTCATGGCTGTGGTAGTCAGTGGTCAGGCTGGAGAATATGCTGTTGATATGCAAAGGCAATCTGACAATAACAAAATTGATTGCTATATAACTAAATAAAACTATTTCTCCTAGATTAACTTGCTGATGACTGGAAAGATACTCCTTTAAGAAAATGTCAGAGATGGTGCATATCTGTCAGCATCATGGTCCTCATTGCCAAGACCCATCCCACATGCTCAATAGAAAGACAAGTTTACATACGGCCCCCAAAATTCGTCATCTGTCTGAGCAAGAAAAAAGTTTTAATCATTCCTTGGTTCTAGACTGTTCACAGTGACTGTGCAGAAGAGTCATAGTGGGAAGACTACCACACCTTAGTTTTCCTGCCTTTGCGTTGGTACCTTTCCCAAAGTTATGGACAAGACATTCTAAAACTCCTGTTGATAAGAATTGATGACTTGATCAAACGAGATCAAATAACAGGTGAAGTTAGTTGCATATTTAGAATTGTATTTATTTATATATATTCCAAGTCTGTGCATGTCCCTACCCTAGGCAGTGACAAGATACATTTAAAGTTCATTGAAAAACCCAAACTATGATCTTTGGTGTCGCTAATAACTTCTCTAAGGAACTGACTTTTACTTGATTGATTTACTTGATTATTTACCCTCACAGGTAGCCAAAGGGACAACTTTCTGTCCCAGACTTGAAAAGAGTACGGCCAGGCAAGACAAAGAAGACTGCAAATTTATATTTTTGTTCAATCAATCAAAGAACTCTATGACTACCAGGCCATTAATAGGAGTCACATCAGGATCCCTCCTGTACACACAGTTGCTGTTGTAAGATAGAATTCCTTTCACTGACATGCACAGCGTTCAGCTCACTCCTCTCTCATCTGATACAGAGATGTGTAGATTCCCTTGCACACAGGATAAACCATCATGGGTCCCATTCTAAATTCTGTAGATGCTTCAAGAAGTGTTAGTAACAGGCAAGCAAGAGTATGGAAGTCCCAGTGCACCACTTTGAGATGCATCCTTACATGTCTTCTATCATTTTACTTAAGATACCATTAATGTGGAATAAAATGCATCTCCAAAGTAAAGAATTGCTCCTAAAACAATACCATGGTTAATGTTTCTATTATTGATCCACATCCAGCTGTTGTATATACATCTATGGAGACTCTTGCTGTTTCAGTTGCTGTAGACTGCATCTGCTGTTGGCAAGTTATGAACTCACACACTTTAAGCAGCACTAATTTGAAGTGAATGCCTTATAAATAATCCACGCAAACAATCTTTGACATTAATACACATTTAGTGATACTAAACCCAAGCAGATAAAGTTCACAGTGGTTCAAGAAGAAGACCTACATCATTTGTGGCCTTTAAATCTCCTGAGGGATTTAACAGAAGAGAGAAGCAGAGAGGCTGTGTTCTTCATGCCACTGCCAATTACATTTCCTCCCCTGTTTATTTTTCTTCTCCTCCCTGACCCAGTAAAAATATTCACTCTGGCTATACATGGGGGGAGTGGAAAATGAAGAAACTCTTTAGAAAAGACTTTTTATGTGTTCTGGAGGCTAGTCTGGACTGGAAAGAGGAAGTTAAAATAAACAATAATTTAGGTTGATATATTTAATCAGAGGATATGGCTTAAGTTATAATTGCATTGCTTGGGCACATAATTGAAGGGTCTAAAAAATGCAGGTGTACCGTACTGACTGAAAGACCTCTACCGAGTACAAAGAACACGGTGATTCTGGAGACTGAGGCCTCAAGTGTTCTGTGTTTCCATTTGAACAGCTGTGTAAAGTGTTTGTGATGCAGCCAATCCTCTTCCCCATTCCAAACAAACTAACTTCGGGGTTTCTCTATAAATTCAAAAAGTTCCAACCTTGCTTACCGGATACTCACAAAACCTTTGAGAAAGTGCCATTTACATTATGTTTTTGCATCAAAAATTAAAGAGGCCTGATGCAAAACCACAGAATAAACATAAATATATATGCATACATATGTATATATTTTATCTTGACTGAGAGCTGAGAATTTGGGTTCATTTGAACATAAAGCTCAGAGCAGAATATGGGACATATATTCCCACATGGATTGAAACTGAAGTCAATTTTTGTGAAATAAAATTACTTATTTGCACATACCTCTGCTTGTTTGGTTGTTTCTGCCTGTCCCTCAGAAAGTAGGAAAGCTGTTCGTATTTGCAGAGTAAAGTATTGTTATCCACTTTTGGAGACCTCATCCCATTGTTCTCAGTGGTACTTTTGCTGTTGACCTCAATGATAGAGCTCGGAGAATTTGCAATGAATAATTAATCTGATGAATTTAGCCTACTTTTCTGCCTGCGGAATATCTGAGGGCAGATTGTACTGTCTTCAAACATATTTATTTGAAATTACTTAACACACTTCCTTAGACCGTGAAATCATCAAGACTGATTCTCTGGGAGTATCAGTACCAAGCAGCAGCCTTGGCAGTCTTTGCTCCCCACATGAATGTTCTGGCAACGTGGTGTCCCACCATGGAGGTAGGTGTTGGGTGATGTGAGATGCTGTTTCAGCAGGACAGCAAAATATGGTCCTGTGCAAACTACGCTCAGTCAGGCAAAGCATCTCTTGTTTGGTTTTGTCACTTGGCTGCATTTGCAGAAAATTCACACAAAATTATGTTATATTTATGTATCTGAACTTCAAAGTGCAGGCAAGTCAAGCTTTCCAGTTGGATGTTCAGTGACTGGAGCTGTGCTTCCAGTTATGTCCCAGAAATACAGACAGCTTGTTTCGAGCTCTTCTTGCATTTCTCCTCTTTGTGTCTCTTTCTCCTTACCTGTGTTACATCATTCTTCACTTGAAAGGCACCTAAAATTATTCTTTCTTACTGTGATTCTGTTTTACCAGTGGTTCTTCCTTGTCACAGCTTTTATACTTTCTGAGGTAGGTCCTATGTCTTGCCCAAGTGATTACATCGTAAGGGTGACCACATCCCCTTTACTGGCCAAAGTGAGATTTTCTCAGCTGTCAGTGCAGCGGAAGGGTGTGGAAAATCCTCTCTATTTGCATTACTTAATTTGTAAACATCTCCCTCAATCTGATTTATTCACCTAGCTATTTCCTTTCCCAGTAACTTCTCTGCTTTTGCCATTTCTTGCCACCATGTTCAAACCTTTATATAGCCTGGAGTCTGTGTATAATTGCTCTTTTGTGAGGTCCAGTGTGGCTGGGGACAAAGTAGTGGGATGATCTTCCATCACCCAACCAGCTCAGTATATCTGCTCCTTCCTAAATAAACACCCGTGCACACATTTGGAAGGGATCAATTATGGGATGAAAATGCTCTAGAAATGTACCTCCTGTAGTCTTGTTGATCAGCTTCAGGTATTTGTCATGGTTCAGGAGGGACTTCCAGCAAAAAAGTGGCATCCATTTACATGCTGGAAGTAGTGTCCCAATAGTATCCTCTGCCTAGACCTCTTCAAAATAATCTGGCACAGAAATGACCCATTAAATTATGTCTGAAGGAAACAGCAACATGATACTGAGGCTCTGTTCAGCAGTTTTCCATTTCTCTGTTTCATCTCAATTCTTCTGTTTTCTAATGTTCACTCTATCTCTTCATGACAAAAGAGGAAAGGAATGAGGCTCAGGATTAATGATCCTAATCTACAAGAAAGCTTGAGGGAAAAGGGGAGCACCAAGCTTTTGTGTTTTTTTTTTGTTTGTTTGTTTTTGGTGTTTGTTTGTTTGTTTGTTTGTTTGTTTTTTTGTTTGTTTGTTTTTTGTTTTTTTTTTTTGTTTTTTTTTTTTTGCTAGAAATAAAAAGAAGATTTATACAATGGTTTGGATTGAAAGGAACTTTTAAAATTATCTCCTTCCAACCCCCCTGCTATAGGCAGGGACACTTCCCCCTAGAAAAGGTTGCTCAAAGCCCCATCCAACCTGGCCTTGAACTTCTCCAGAGAAGGGTCATTCATAATCACTGTCAGCAATGTTCAGTGTCTCACCACACTCACAGTGAAGAAATTCTTCCTAATATCTAGTCTAAATCTACCCTCTTTCAGTTTAAACCATTTCCCCTTGTCCTGTCATGTCCTCATAAAAAGCCTTCTTCCCTACTGTAGGCCCTCTTTAGGCACTGGAAGGCCACTATAAGATCATTCCAGAGCCTTCTCTTCTCCAGACTGAAGAGCTCCAACTCTCTCAGACTGTCCTTGTAGGGTAGGTACTCCAGCCTAGAATATTTTGCCTACCAGGTCAGATATGGATGTGGGGAGGGAGACAGACTCAGTCCTGGTGGCAAAGGAGTCATTTCTTGACCTTTTTGCCCTCTGCCTGTAATATCATGCATACCTAGCTCCACAGATTTGCACCATTTAAAATGTCAAGTGCAACTCCATGGAGCTGGAGTTTTTACATATAGATTTTCAAATCTCATTCTGTAAAAGTGTATATGTCACAAAAATACTGGAAACTGCAGGATGATTGTGCTGTTGACAAATTAAGAAAGTAATACCTCCATCCAAGGTGATTTCATCAGCAACTTCCCTCCATCAGCATTTGCAGTGTCAGTTAAATAAGCACATTGCAAACTCACCCATTTTTGACTGCCCTTGGAAATAGTCTCCATTGAACAAACCAGTACAACAGAAAATCTCTCTTTTTGCCGAAGATCCATTTTAAATTGAGGAATTGAGTGAGATAGGACTTTAAGATGATAATTCGACTTTAAGATGTACAAATACATAAGATTTCTTGGAATTATACACTTTACATATTTGAATGAGAGAGTTCTGAGAGAATCAAGGAACATTTCAGAAAGATTACGGGGAACACAAGGGAAATTTTTACTTAAAAATTGTATATACAGAGCTGACTTTAGACACCTGCAGAATAACTATTAAAATTAAATTGCTAAGCCTAAACTAACTAAAATGTCCTAATTCCCCTACCCACTCCAAACCTTGATCAGCCAGTCAAGGTCCCATGAGAATACAGCCTTCTAGAAGGTGACAGTGTATTTAAAGCACAGTAGTAATTATTCAGGACTCTACATTTAATGATATTTATGGCTGGCCTAGTACTATGAATGTGCAGAGCTACACTAGAGAGCGTATTTCAATCTCCAGACCCAGTCTCTCACTCCCTGAGCTTGCAGATTCTAGACGTGTTGAAAGGATGAATATGCTCTAATGTTGAACCAAGTCTTGGAGAAAGTGCCATCCTTCAGTTCAACCCCTTCCACGCTTCCTTGAGTCACTGTCCTTCTCAGGACCCCACATGGAATTTGGATTTGAGCCTTACACGTGCCTCCTGTTCATCCTGAAGACATGAATTACCATACGGCAACACCATCTTGTTCTCCCCTGTCTGGAGCGAACCATTGTCATTTTCAGTTGCTATTTGCTCAGAAAACAATGGCTTCTGGATAACAAGGGCTGACGTGACCCAGTCTGCAAATACCATGTTGTGGCAGCCTGGAAGATAATGCGTGTTGCTGTTGAATTCACAAAGGGGAAAAAACTTTGAAACATTTTAAAAATGCAGGTGCACAAATTACTCACGCCAGGAGCAGCAGTGGCATTTTGTAATAAAATCTTGTGTTTATTCTCCACTGTTGAATACACATACCTTACAGTTCCTGAGAGAATATCGTCCTGTGTGATCCAATGAACAATTTACAGGTGGATTAAACACATATGCAAAATGAAATAAAACTTTCAGATTTATAAGAGGTATAGGTTATCCTTGAAGTCAGCACAAAATTCCCATTGATACGGGTAGGCAGTTTGTTCATTATAGAGTACTAGTTTTTTCTTCTTTCCACTTTGTGTTGAATTTCAGGCTATTCTTCTAAGTTATTTGAATATTAAAAATATTTCTGGGTTCTAAGGACAAACCTACAACCAAATAATCAGCAAGTACTAACTACAATGCAGAACTTTTAAGCATTTTCTACTTGGATTGCTTGGTCTATTACATAAATGTATAATGGAATCACAGAATCACAAGGTTGGAAAGGACCTACAATAACACCCAGTCCAACTGTCCTCCCATAACCATTGCTACCACAAGCCACTACACCATATCTCATAGCTCCTCATCCAAACACCTCTTGAACACTGCCAGGGACAGTGACTCCACCACCTCCCTGGGCAACCATTTCAGTGCCTGACCACTCTATGAGAGAAAAAGTTTTTTATTATGTCTTATCGAAATCTTCCCTGGTACAATTTGCAGCCACTTCCTTGGGTCCTGTTTGTTGCCCTCCTTAACACAGCCTCCCTTCTGGAAGTTGTAGAGTGCAATGAGATCTCCCCTGAGCCTCCTCTTCTCCAGGCTAAACAATCCCAGCTCCCTGAGCCGCTCCTCATAAGACTTGCACTCCAGACCCCTACCAGTTTTGTTGCCCTTCTCTGGGCACCTTCCAGGGCCTCAATGTCTTTCTTGTAGCAAGGGGCCCAAAACTGAACACAGTACTCAAGGTGCAGCCTCACCAGCACTAGCCACTATCTAGCCACTCTGCCACTCTGCCCCATGCCTATAGTGCTGCATGGGATTATTGTGGCCAAAGTGCAGGACCCAGCACTTGGCTTTGCTGAAACTCATCCCATTCACCTCAGACCAGTGATCCAGCTTATCTAGATCCCTCTGAAGGGCCTCCCTGCCCTCAGGCAGATCGACACTACCTCCCAACTTGGTGTCATCTGTAAACGTATGGAGGGTACATTCAGTCCCCTCACATAGGCCATCAATAATAATATTAAATAAGATCGGCCCCAGTTCCAACCCCTGAGGGACACCACTTGTAACGGGTCACCAGCTGTACTTAACTCTGTTAGCTGCTACCCATTGGGCCCAGGTCTCTATCCAGTTCCTTACCATAAGAAATGTATACCTGTCCAGGCCATGGGCAGCCAGTTTCCCCAGAACACTGTGAGAGACAGCATCAAAGGCTCTGCTGAAGTCTAGGTAGACTACATCAATAGTCTTACCCTCATCTACCAGTCTGGTCAACCAGTCATAGAAGGAGATGAAGTTGGTCAAGCATGACCTGCCCTTCATGAACCCGTACTGGCTGAGCCCGATCCCCCGGATGTCAGACACGTGCCATGTGATCTCACCCAAGATGATTTGTTCCATAACTTTCCTTGGTACCGAGGTCAGGCTGACAGGCCTAACTCCCCAGATCCTCCTTATGGCCCTTCTAGTAGATGGGAGTCACATTGGCAAGCCTCCAATCTTCTGAGACCTCTCCAGATAATCAGGAGCACTGGTAGATGGTAAAGAGCAGCTCAGCAATCACCCCCACTAGCTCTTAGGATGGAGCCCATCCAGTCCCATGGACTTGTGACAGTCCAGATGGAGGAGGAGCTCTCTGACTCCACCTGAATCATCAGGGGTGTATTCTGTGTAACATTCCAGACTTCCAGGTCCAGGTGTAAAGTGCCCTGAGGATAACTGATCTGCCTATTAAAGGTAGATGTAAAGAAGGTGTTGAACGTCCACCTTCTCCTTATCCTCAGTGGTCACATTCCCTGCTGCATCAAGTAAAGGATGGACATTTTCCTTGGTTCTTCTCTTACCATTGATATATCTGCAAAAGGATTTCTTATTCTCTTTTACTGCAGTGGCCACTAGTACATCTAGTACACTAGTACATCTAGTGTAAAAAAGAAGTAGGTCGAGAGACCTGAAAAAATGAAACATTTTTTCAGCACAGATTATTCAATCCAGACTTTTCCTGGAAAGCAACCAGGACAGGCTGCCTCAATTTCTGCAGCAGTATCTTCTTCAGATTAACTTTTAGCCATGTTTCTTTTTCATTTTAAGCAACTCTTGATCCTGGAATCATAGAATCATAGAAGCACAGAATCTTAGAATCATAAAGGCTGGAAAAGATCACTAAAATCATCTAGGACAACCATTTACACACTGCTACCATGCCCACTGATCATGTTCCCAAGAGCCACATCTACCCTTTTCATTACAATCAGTACCTACACCAGTTCTCACTTTACCATCCTCATTCATTTTCCCAAATTCTCACTGAAGAGAATAGCGTTTAGCAGAGTGGAGAGGACATAAATATGAGAGTTTTACCTGTTTTACTCTGTGGGACACTACCACTGGAGCCAATTTGGTATTTTTGCAGTAAAGAATTATAGGGATCGCCCATAAGGGGAAGGGATAAAAAAAAGAAAAAGTGTGAAAAGGGAAACAAAAACATATCCTTAGCTACACTGCAAGTATTGCTCTCCCTTGCTATCTACTGTTTCTAATGTCAAGCAATGGCATGTGTTGATTGATCAGCCATCCTGAGCAGCGTGCTGGGCTGATGGATCAGCTGTGGTGTATGTGCAGCTGTGCAAGTCTGGTATCAAGGTGCGTCAGCCTGTTTCTGCTACCTCACTGCCCATCCAAGCCATCTTTTGTTTCTATTGTTGTACTTACATCAATCAGGCATGCGAAAAATGGGAATCACTACATTCTTCATTGCGAGTCTGTCTGCCTCATGTCCTCCCCCAGCTGTTGGCCACCACTCCCCCTGGCTGGAAGAGGCTTTGTTCTGCCTTCACAAGGCAGACGGTCTGTATTTTGTTGGAACAAGGCTTCCCTTCTCACATGTGCCTGTTGGGGACCAAAATGGAGAGCTGTCTTAAGGGGCCTTGATTCTCTTCTCTTACCTGATTTACAAATGTATAATGCCATTGACATTATTCCTAATGATATTTAACCTCTGGAGAGATCCAGGACCTTAATGCAGCTGAAGAGAGTCAGCCTCGTCTTTTTATGGTGCTGTTTTTTTCTTGCAGCGTCAGGAATCACAGGCTGGCACACTTGGGAACAGAGAAATTCAGGTGACTGACAACACAGAGTAGAAATCCATCCCTGTCCCTGGAGAGCCCACACACCCGGCAAGAAGCACAAGGGTGAGCAAACACAGCACAGACTGCAGCACAGATAAATCATGAGCACTCTTTGCAAAGTTTTTTCCTTCACTTGTATTTAATTGCAGTGACATTTCACCGGTTGCATGATCTGATATTTTGTCTGTTGCTTTCTTCCACATGTGCATTTTGACAGTACAGGAGGACATTTAGTGCCAGCTTTCAGCTTTGTTAATAGCAGAGTGTGAGTACATGATCAGTCCCATTAGGCATATCAATTTATAATGCTACTCAGAAAGTTTCTAACTTAGAATTTAGACAAAAGAGGTAAAACCACACAACAAAAATAAGAAATATTCCAAGTTTCTTCCATCTAAAATTGAACCCACCAGTACATTGTCTCTGCCTTGGACAAGAAGAAATAGAAACAAGATTTTTCTAAATCAAATCCTTTGTGTTTTCTGTTTCTGGTACATGAGGAGATGGATGGACAAACTGAATTTTAGTACAAGAGGAAATGGTTTCAAACTAAAAGAGGAGAGATTTAGACTGTTTCTTAGGAAGAAGATTTTTACAATAAGGGTGGTGAGGCACTGGAACACTGGAACACAATGAGAGGTGATGGATTCTCCAACCCAGGAGACATTCAAGGTCAGGTTGGCTGGGGCTTTGAGTAACCTGATGTAGCTGTAGATGCCCCCGTTCATCACAGGGAAGTTGGATGAGATTATCTAAAAATGTCCCTTCCAAATCAAATGATTCTATGATTCTATAATTCTGTGAATTATCACCAGAATGAAAAGATAGCAAGAGGTCCCCAAGACTGAGAAACAAGTCACTGCCTGCTTGGAGCTGTTGGGTGTGCTCCACTGCAATTTCCTTTTGGTTTTGTTTTCATTTTGAGCCTTTTGTTTAGAATTTTGATTGATAATAGTCCCAGAATGACAAAGAAATTCTTTGCGCTGCGGTTCAGTTGTTGCTGTGCACATCTAGCTCCCACTGATATTAGTACCAAACAGGGCCAAAGGGTTGTGGAAATTCGTCCAATGTGGGTCTTTAGGAATACTCTGTTCATCTGCAGCCAAAGTAGAAATGTCAGACAGTGTAGTATCCAGAATACAGAGATTTTTTATTTTCTTTGTTTTCTCCTGTGACTTTAAAGGCATTTACTGAGCTAGGTTGTCAAAGAAAAGCTTGGCCATTGAGGTATTCTTGGGAATTAGTTTGCTATGGTGTATATTTGTTTTCAGCAACTCTGCTGTATTTTCTTATTGTGATTATTGGTGTGTGTAAGATACTTATTTCCTTAAAGTAACTGGTTTGATGAAATTGTAAGTGTAATATTCGCAGTATATCATATTTTTTAGTAACATATTTTTCCTGGAATTGATATGATCATGGTGTTCAGTTATACTTGTAAACAGAGATGAAAAAACCATAGTAGTCTTCTTTCATTAATTTCCTTTTCTTAAATTCACACTAGACACTGAAATGTTGGGTGGTTGAGGAGGAGGGAGATAAAGGGTCAAGATAGCAACTATTGTGCTGACTTTGAAGCACAGTTGCGGTGAGATGGCTTGTCCCTCTCTTTAAGAAAAGATCACAGAAATTGCCACTTGTCGGTGCCTCTGATGTGTTCTGTGATGGAGTGCACAGAACTATCTACTGACAAGTGCATCGTGAAGCATAAATGCACTCTGGAATCCAAACTCATAGGATAAATGCCCTTTGCCCTAAAAGTGCTATTGCTTCTTCTAATGAGATTACTGTTTTGTTGCATTTTGGCCTTCAGCACTTCTTTGCTGCAAACTTATTTTATGTGAGTAGTTCAAACTGTCAAGGTAGAGAGTAAGTTTGGCCCCATTATTCATTGTTTTAAGTTGTTCACACAAGACAGTGAGAGACACAGGGAAATTCCATTCATGATTACTTCACAAAATCAAGAGCTTCATAGGAGCAAGTGATTAAAGAACTAAAAGAGAGCTAGTTATTCTATACCATGGTTATACCATAAAATAAGAGAAACCACACAACTATAACATAACTTCAGGAACAACATGATGTCCTACCTTAATCTTAATAGTCAGTTATACCGTTTTGCAGTACTGAAAAACAGCACAGTCTGACCCCATCTTTGTATCTGAATGTACGTAATATTTGGAAAAAAAATATATCTTTCCAATCTGTTGTTCCCTAAGGACACTGGGGTCACAGCACTTATTATAGAGATAACCTTTTTGTTCTTCTGCATTCATTACATAAATTGACAGCTTATTAATTGCAATGATGTCTCCTTTGAATAAATTTATTTTGCCATTCTTTATTTCAAATGTAACTGACACATACATTTTTCTGATACCATGTTATTGCTTGTTTTCATTTCTGCTCTTCATTTGTGCATTTAATGCTTGCAGCGCCAGGTCTGTTTTCACATGTGTATGTGTTTCACTCACAAGGAGAGAGAGTGGCCAAGATTAGAGAAATTATAGATTAAATATGTGGCTAATAGCCACTAAATAAGGTTCAAGAGGATTCTTTTTAATCCCTGCAGTGAAACATCCCAGTCAACATAATCTGTAACAATGGTCACAGTTGCTAAATAACACCAACTAGAGAAGCAACCCTCCTTAGGCCCATTTCTTCATTAGTTCTTACCCAGCATACAGTGGCTGGGAGGTCTCCTGTAGACAGAGGCACCTACAAGCTCTTTGGCCCACCCACCACCAAACTCATTTAGTCAGACTTTCTTTTCCATAGCTAGAAAAACACGAGCCTGCATTTCCTTTATCAACAGATATTAGAGATAATCAAATAATTGCTTTCAACCCAGTCTAATACCCACTTGCTACAGTTTTCACCTTGTTTTCTTTTCAACATGCTGCTTTCAGAGGGAGATTCTCACTGACCCAATTATTGGAGGGCTCCAAGGGCTGAAGTCTTTCTATGGGTACTGTACACCACTGAATCACATCCTGTGCAAACCCTTTTAGGAAGATGTTGCACCACTGCACAAGACTTACCAAAAGCACAGTTAGTTCAAACAAATTCTGCTGCCCCATGAGTAGATACAACTTTAGATGAAACTCAACCTGAAGGTCAGCTAGAACTTGAAACTTGCTTTTTTTGTTGTTGTTAGTTTTGGTTTTTGTTTTGTTTTGTTTTGTTTTTTTGTAACTCCTTCACATGCATGACATTTATTTTTTACATTCGTTGCAGACTCAACCAGTATCTGGGCTAGTATCGTTCTTCATTATGACAGTTGCCTCTTTAGGAACTATCAGAACACACATTAGTGCACTAAAAAGTGCAATCACTCAGTTGATTTTAGGACTGGAACAAGTGGAGAGTTCTCCACATCCGCTCACTTTCTGGCAAGACAGAGGAAATGGAAGGCAAGGACATATGTATTATCTTTTGTCTAGTTTGTCTGAGGAACTGACTTGGAAAATGAGACTCTTTGCTGCTTCTGTCAGCAGGGATGGAAAGGCTGGAACACTGGCCTCTGCCTTGGCAGAGAGGATTTTCCCAGGATTAGTGGGTTTCCTGTCTTCCATAGGGCTTTTCAGCACAGTCAGAAACAGTGTCCCACATGTAGTCATTGCCACTTGCATAACTAAGTTTCTCCTCCACACTTGCACTTTTTCCTCCTGGTAGAAGATGCTTTTCCTTTTAACTCAGGCATAGTTCATGGTATGTCAGCTAGACTTGAAGATATGCACCAGTTAGTGAAGCAGAGATAGGGAAGGGAAGGGAAGGGAAGGGAAGGGAAGGGAAGGGAAGGGAAGGGAAGGGAAGGGAAGGGAAGGGAAGGGAAGGGAAGGGAAGGGAAGGGAAGGGAAGGGAAGGGAAGGGAAGGGAAGGGAAGGGAAGGGAAGGGAAGGGAAGGGAAGGGAAGGGAAGGGAAGGGAAGGGAAGGGAAGGGAAGGGAAGGGAAGGGAAGGGAAGGGAAGGGAAGGGAAGAGGAGAGGAGAAGGTTCTTCCTGATCCTATGCAAACCTCAAATCCTGTCAGAGGAGTAGAAGTCAGTGCTCTAGCACCTCATCTCCTCCAGAAAATCTTCTAGTTCCACTGAAAATCTCAGACAAAGGGCACAAATGACTTTCCTGACACTTTGAATGGATCAAAGAGCAGAACTGGGGAAACTGAACTGATTTTTGCCTCGCTCAGGATTGCCAGGTCGGGCACCTGCAGTTCAGAGAGACCTGCCTGAGGTGCCTGTCAGTAGTCTTGCATAATCTCCTTGAAGCTGAAATGATGAGTGGTCAGTTTAGCCAGATAGGACAGAACCATCAATTTCTGTCACTGAATTCAGAGAAGATGACATAGTGTAAAGAATTCAGCTAAGTCAGTGTGCTAAGGCAGCAGGGAAATCAGCCAACTGCATAAAATAAAGTAGCTTTTCAACTTCCCAACTTAGTAAAGAGTTCACTAATTTCCCTTGGTTAACACAGCCAGTGTCCATGAAAGTTCTTCAGATTTTAGCTCCATGATCTAAAGCAGATGATCCAAAAGAAAAGAAATTTGTAAAAGACTTGTTTTTGCCATCAAAATCTTTAAAACTATCAGCTTTGTTGTTGTTGTTGTTCAAAGATCTTTTCCTTGAAACTATAAGCATTCATCTCCTCTCTTCAAGCACATTTCTTCATGAATAACCACTTACTGAGGGAATTCCCTATGGGGCTAATCATCCTGCATACAAAAGGGACCATGGCCCAGATGCTTCATGGGTTAGCTGGCCCTTTGTAACTGCAAAAGAAATGCAGCTTCAGCTATAAGATGACTGTCCCTCCCTCTCATCAGCTCCACTCACACAGGAAGCTCTCCTCATATCATTGTATTCTGCATTTTTTTCCTTTTAGATTATCTCCTCCATGGGGCAGCGGTTGTGTCTTGGTACAACTCTGTGGAGTACATATAATCAGAAAGCTCTGATCTTGACCGAAGCCCCTTGGCCCTGCTGTAATATAAATATTGTGTAACAGTTGAGGAAATATCACATACTTGCTTTGAGGAAATATTTTTCACCTCACTCTGTACTCAATATCTTATTACCTCTGTTCTCAGAGGTGGTTGCTACTACATTTTACATATACAAACACATGTGCAGAATGGCAAAACAGAGGCATTTTGCCTTTAAAACTTTCCTTTTTGAAAGAATTGTTTGAAGTTTTTACATTTTGCCCAGAGTGATATAAATTAGTGGACAACTTGTGGATGAAAGAATGAAGGGGTATAATAAATGCCACTGATCGACATCTAACCACAGCTGGTGTTATGTATGTTTATGCTGCATCAAAAAACATCTATTAAAAGAACATTAAGGTTGAAAAGAAAGCACTGAAAAGTCAGGAAATGAAAGAATTAAGTTTGTCTTCATCCAGTGCTCTGGAGAATTTACAATATCAAGTAAAACAGGGAACTTGAGGGGAATGGGAAAAGAAAGATCTGTCATTTCGGACTTGTTATTTTTGAACTATCTGTAGAAAGTCACACTTCTGACCCATCACAGTGACCATCACAAAACAGTTTTCCTGCCTTATCTGCTGCCTCCCACCTCTGAGCAGCCAGACATTGGTTTCTCCTTTAAAACTGAGAAATAGTACCAACTGAGATTCCTTCCATCCGGCCCCATCCACATGTGGTTCTTGTTACCCACAATGCCCGTAAAAACCATTTGCTCTTTCTCCAGCGGTTCATATTTCCTCCCTTTCCCTGCCTTTCTTCCGAAACCACTCTCTTCATTAGATTCTTTCTTCTGTAAATAACCAACCAGAAGCGAAAGCACATAGGCACAGGATCTGCAGCAGTTATTGCCTGTGAGATACTTCTGGAGGCCCACTGCAGTGCTGGGTCATGTAAATCCTGCAGCAAGGAGGGAGAGTGCCAAGAAACAGTAAGGACACTGCAGTGGGAATTAGGCCACCAGGAGGCCTGAATTTCCCTACATAGAAACCACACAAGACCAAATGATCAGAGACAGAACTGGAGCTGTATATGAAGATGGCTGTGGAGTGTAAAGGTGAGAATATGGAAGTAACATTTCCTTTTTGTCCAGCTGTGAGAAAACAGCAGGAATAGAGGAGTTGCATAAAGTAAGATCTGAAACCTGGAACAAATGGCCCTGTCCTGAATGAGGTGGGAGAAGAAGAAGAAAAGATGACAGATGTCTACATGCTCTGCCCTGATATAAGCTCTGGACACTTTTAATGCTAATTTTAAAAGGAAAATAAGGAAGACATTACTGAAAGAGTTTAATGGATGTAGAGAAATGTATCTAACTAGTAAAGACATGGGGAAAGTGTAGAAACAAAAGATGCCACACATGTAGGACAAGCATGCCATGCCAAAAGATCTCAGTGGTCAGCTTTCTCTCATTCAAGCAGAGGGACCAGCTTCCTTCTTGATGATCTTCAAGGTCTTTTCCAACCTGGGTAATTCTATGATTCTACGATTCTATGATTCTATGATTCCTAGCAGCACCTACACTCTGGCAGTAGTGAGAGTGAGATCCTTCCCACAAAAAACAGAAGCATATTCCCTATGAAGATCTTGTGGTCTTAGCTCTTTCCTCCAGTGCCCTAGCTTTTCCTGCAGTGTAAAGAACAGGAGCACTACCCCTGTGCCTAGAAGTGTTCACATGACTGTGCCTCCGTCTGCTTCCTTTTCTGTTTTGTACACATTCTCCTGCTGCCTGCAAAGCTGGCAAACCAACACCATTTCTTGAGATTTCTTGCACCTTTTCCCACCTCCTGCCCCATATTTTGGTGCACACTGTTAGCCCAGTATGGGCAATATTTTGTACTGTTCTGTTTCTGACCCTGAGTATAACCATTCTGTATTTCTTTGTATTCTGCCTAGTGTGCCACAGGACAGTCCATTCTCGGTAAGCTTCACTCTGATGAATTCCGGTGTTTTCTTAAAGGATTAATTTGAAATCTGCCAGTAATTACCTCCAGGTCGTTTTGATCACGGTCACAGTCTTTTTAGGCCTCAGGTAGCCTCCAGAATTGCAAGCCTGAGCCCAACCACAAGCACTCCTGTGATTTTTCCTTCCTTTTCACTTTATTTAATAACATTCCTTCTCTGTGTTTCATATTTACATGAAGTACCAGAACTCCTCAGGTTTCTAAAATACAGCTTAACAATCAGTCTTTGCTGTCCAATGCATTGGCAATCTAGCAGACACACCAGTTACTGATAGAAAGAAGTCTGCCTTCTGATTATCCCCACCACCTGCAGATACAGAAAGAAGCACCCTTCAAACCTTCTCCAGTTGTGCTCCACATTCCCTGTTTCATGCTCAGGCACAGGATGGACATAGCGTTGCTTCTAAAGCTCTTCTCTTTTTTTGTTACTTGACCCCAAATGGCTGCATCTAACCGTAAAGTCTTCTGCAATGCCCCATCTGATCTTTCTCATATGGGAAACTCAGCTCCTCCAAGGCATAACCATCTGCATTGCTGAGTGAACTGCAAACACTTGGAGGCTTCAGCAGAAAAGATTCTTCTAAACAAAACACAGGTTGTTTTTACTTTAAGTGCTGACTTTAAACAGCAAATAATTTAGCCAAAATTGGACAGATTTATGTAGGGCACAACAAAAACAACTCTAAGTACACGGTTTCAAGATTTTTTTTTATGGTCTGCCTTGGAATAACTTCTGGACTCTGTTTTGGATCATAAAGTGTCAGTAAGTGAATTTGGAGACTGTTCCTACAGCCTTCTTGAACCACCTTTCTGTGATTAATTATGGACAGTGCTGAATGATTGTACCTCTCCGCCAACCTCCGTGTTTCCACAGTGACTAACACAGTGATGTCAGTTCTCACTAATGTGTTTGCCAATTAGGAAGATTTAGTGTGGTGACTGAGGACAGCAGAGCATTGGTGGCAGATCTGTAATTGTCCAAGTCAAATATCTGACAACCAGGTGTTAGAACAAGTGCTTTAGGTTTTACCCTTATGTGGACCTGACTGTGCATCTTTCTTCAACACTTCAGTTTGGATCACATCAGGATACATCAGTCACATCTTATTATGTCCCAGCAAATCACTTCCTGTCTCATCATCATACTTAATCAACAAATCCAATGCCACGCGTCACACTCCAAAACATAAGTCAAGCTAATGCCACCAAAGAAGAGACTTGATTTTCTTTGAATGAATGCAATGGACTGCCAGTGTTGGTGGTACATGGACACTTCATCAGGACAAGAGTCCTGTTATGTGAGACCCCAATAAATGTCGTAGGAATCTCTCTCCCCTAAAAAACTTGCAAACAGGAAGCAAAACAATTTGACCATGCAGACCCCTGACCTATATTGATGAACAAATCTCCATCAACCTGACAGGCACAAAAACGTCCAGTCCACCAAACCAGGCTGAGGTATGTGCAGTGCTGCTGGTGTGTGAAATACTTCAAATGCTACTCATAGGCAGCAGTCTTCAGCTGCCGATGTCAAGGCAGTAACCCTGTAGCTTGCGTAATTGCCTCTGTACAGGAGTTCGTGTTCAGCTGTACCTCCCTCTGTGAAAAAGTTGAGCTGCAGGATAAGAGCTTTCACACAACCAGCTGCTGCCAAGCAGCAGATTAGCAGGTAATCAGTTGGCTGGTTGTAACTTCGTCAGCTCCCAGTGTCTTGCTGTGTGTTGAGGGCGAGTGGTGAAGTGTCAAGGTAGGTGCGTGAGGGAAGATGGCTAAGAAGAAGATGGCTAAGGTGTGAGGTTGCGTTGGTTGTGGGGTGAGAGAAGCAGGTGAAGGATGGCTGTGGGTCACTGGCTTTGGGGAGAAGTGGTGGGCAGAAGGTCAAGGAGGTAATGCAGCAGCCCCAGTGTGAGGGGCTATCATCTTCACCAGAAAGCATACAGAAGCACTGACATGCCTCAGCCTTGTGCTGCTGCTACTCAAACACATGTGAAAGGATGAAAAAATGGCAATTTCTTTGAGTTCGGGAAGATGCCAGGTAACCCATGCAAGCACCACACACTGCAAGCTATCAGCAAGCTGTCTGTGTCTCCAGCATGGATAAAAACAACAGCATCCCAGGCTGGCAAGTGATCAGGAAGCAATGCCAAGTCCAAGTGGCTTAATAAAGAATCAGCCATATCAAAGCCATTGTGGAAGTTTTACTTCACTGCCTTTTAAAGTTCATGATTTTGCTTGCATCCTGTGGAAGACTGCTAATGGGTTTCCTATTTGGAGGAAACCTAAATCCTAAAGAGATAGAGAGCCCTGCCTTATTCATTTCTATACACACTGTGCTCACTGTACACACAATCACTGCGATGAGAGACAGCCGTATGCTTTGGCCACTTTATGCCAGCTACACAGACACAAAGAAACCATCCAGGGAAATAACTTTGACAGAGAGGGGTTTATCTGGCAGCATTTATCTAGCACTGCTTCTGCATTCCCTTTTCAGGACCTCCCCTCCTCCTCCACCCCCAGCATGATGGTGGAGGAAGGGATTAGGGAATAGAGGGAGAAGACCAGAAAGGAAACATCACCAGGGAATACTAAGTCTTCAGCTTTTTTCTGCCTGACAGCAGTCCCTCAGCACTGGGGATGCAAGCTACAGCAGCCCTGTGAAAAGGATAAACCAGCCCCTACGAGGACCTGAGAGCAGAAAAATAAACCGACAACACCCAGTACCTCTGTGACATTCCTGAGCTGTACAAATCACTTGCCCAAGTCCTCACATATTGCCTCCTCCTCCCAGCTCTGCAGCACTGCCACAGCAAATCCACTGCACCTGGACAGCTGGTGATGGCTGGGATTTGGCCTGGGATGTGGATATTATTTGGGGGGTTTGTTGCATTTTTATGTTGACTCTCTGCATACAATGGGCCAATTGCTACCACCACATAACTGTCACGCAACTTTGCTTTTTTTTTTTTTCCCTCACTATTATTTTATTTATTCCTTTCTTCCCCTGCCACCCCGTAACAAAGAAAGGAAAATCCAGAATAGGACATGTGTTATTTAATATCTGCATCAATGTCAGAATGCAGGCATGCTTTTATTCTTTTGCCTTTTGCAATGAATGTGTGATACCTGATATATTAGGTATTAATAAAGCAGACTGCTTTATACTGTTTATATTGGTAATATGATTCTCAATCATATCCCCAGCTGAGGGGGGTAGGAATGTAGATTTTTCCTTGTATATTATTGCCCAGCCATGGCTAATCAAGTATACGATATGTTCTGATTTTTGTGTATTGTTTTATTTTTGATTGACTTTAATTAGAACCAGCTCTCTATATAGTAAGTAGATATATGAAACATGGAAATGAGAGAGCAATAGCTAAAAGGCATAGAAAATGGGGGAAAAGAAAAAAAAAAATCAAAAAGAGAACCCTATGGAATTTTGTAGCCTTGCACATCACCAAAAATTTTTCAGCATTTAACCTATAATTGCCAGCGCTAATCCCACCCATGCCTGCAGCAGCAATCAGTCCCAGACATCTGCACAAGAGGCATCAGTACCTCCCAGGGTGGAAGATACCCATCTGCATTAACCAAGGGGTAACAGCAGAAGGGGAAATCACGAAGCTGTGATAGCATGGAGTGGCAAACATTGTCTTCTCTTGACTGTGGGTAAACAGTGAGATGTAGAGACCATTAACTCGTTCAGACAAAATAAGCTTCTCTTGAAGCTCTGAAACAAATCTCAGAATTATGCGTAAGAAGTTTTGTTCTTCCCTTCATCTTTCCTTATATACATACCTCCCAGTTTCCCGCAAGTTTTTTCCTGGACTATAGTCAAATTCCTGCTGTGGCTAATGTCAGTGACAAAACTCAGATGTCATCAGGCACCTTCCCAGCAAGAGAAAATCCTCTTTGTTTGAATGTCCACTGCCTCCCAAGGAACGGCTAATACTTCCATTAATTCAGTCAGCACCGACCCTAATTTGCTTGCTCCTGGATGGAAGATCTGATCACATAAACCACTTGCACTAACTCCTGGGTTTATCCTGCTGAGGAAAATAGTGGCTGGCCTGCCTAGCATCACAGCACTTGATGCCTGTTCTGCAGGGCTTTTTGCATAACATCTGGGGAGCATCTACTTCTAAGGAAGTTTGAAAATGGTCCCTTTCATCAGCATCAGATCCCATTGTATTCAATGAGAGCTGCAGGTGTTCTGTACCACTTGGGGCCAGGCCCTTCATCGTAATAAAAAGGCCAGATTTGAGCTGGAAGCTCTGTCTTTAAAACTGCCTGTAGTGTATTAGTAATCTGCTGAACCTCCTAGAGGCCCAGAGAAACCTTCTGCCGTGTTACTTTAACTCTTTGTGATTATTAGAACAGTGAGGATCTAAGAAGGGATGCATTAAATTCCAGTCACGTCATTTCTCTGAGTTGCCCAAAGACTAATAGACCCAACAAAACGTTTCTTGGGACCACAAAGTAAAAGGAGCTCGCTCTGTATGAGATTGCGTTGACTGTCAGAAGTATCCGCAATGTTAAGATGACTGACAGTCTCTTCCTCCATTTTATTTTACAGTTATTTTAATTTATCGAACACCTGGATATGCTCATGAGACTATCCAAACCAGTTTTTAGCATCTCTGATGCACACACTGAATGAATCCATTCCCAGATGGTCTCTTCCCAAGATGTGAGCACAGTTCTGTGCATGAGTTTGGTGTTTAACACAAGGTTTGAGGCCATTTCTGTTCCAGCCATTGGAAATGCACTCAATGTGCTTGCAATCCTGAAGGCACCGCAGTGACTTTTGTTATTCCTGGATAACAGTAAGGTAGAAACACCAGGAAGGGAGCAGCATCTGTGTGGAGACAACACTGGGAGTATCCCCTGACAGCCAGACCTGCTAATAGGCACCATTTGGGCATGGAGATGTTCCTCTTGCAGAGCTCTCCTAGCATCTCATAGTTTCATTTGCTACCAGGGATGTGTTGCAGACAGAGATGAAGCTGGGGCATAGCATCATCTGTACTACCAGCCAAGAAGTCATGTCACCCACCATAGGCCAGAGTGGCACATTGGTATACTGGGGTTAGCTAAAAGAACAGGGAGGCATGCAAGCAGAGGCTAGGCTATTCAGGGGATTCTAAATGCAGTGTAGACTCTGTTCACATTGTATTTATTAAAAGCAAATTATTGGATCAGAATGGTTGTTCAAATCAGTTCAGCTAAATATTAGGATATTACCCGGGTCTTCTATCCAAATGAACATATGTATACACTTTTCTGAAGCTTGAAAGATTTAGGCAGTTATGATTAAGAAAGGGGAGAGATTTACTTTCCTGGGATAGGTAGCTCTTTATATTTTATTTCAGCTTTCACATAAGTCTGTTCTTGTTGGATTCAGGAAAGACCAGAAACTGTAACCAACAGATCTGCATAGTGTCTTGGATAGTACGAAGATGAGATTTGGAAAAGCTTCTGAGAAACTTCCAAATATCTATAGCCAAACTTTCTACAATTTGCCAATTTCTGTTATTGGAATATTTCTCCCTGTCAAAAGCTGTGACTTGCACAACTCAGAAGGGTCCACAGAGAGATTTTCATTCCTTTTTCTCTTCCTTTTCCATGTCATGAGATTCTACATGTAATTTTATTAAGAGCCAGAGGCCACGTTACTGTGATCTTTAAGAAACAATTAGGGTTGTGGTCACAGGAACTTGCAGAGAATGCAATGAATTAATAGCATCATGTTAGAACCTGATAATGATTCCATGTCACAGGTTTAGCACAGTATCACATGCGAATTCTCTTATGCTAAAAATGGACCTGAAACAAACCCCCCAAACACTCCCAACCTCTGGGATTTGGCTCCCAGTATCACCCTTTGCAAAGCCAACTACTCTCTAATAGGCTTTGCCAATATCCTGGATCAGAGGCCTGTCTATTTTGGGATCATATCTATTCAGATCCAAAACTTTTCCAAAGGGGCCTTGTTTCTGTTTATAGAACAACTCAGCACTGTGAAACTGCTAGCGCTGACCTGGTGCCCACTGGCTGCAGGTCATGGATGTGATGTGCTCCCTTGGATTAGGTATATTCCTTCAGAGGTACAAGAGGAGCCCAAGACCTTGTAGTGAGTCCAACTGACAAAGTCATACACAGGTCCACCAGAAATAAGATCTAATGCACGTTCTGCATCTTTGCACACTGCTGGTTCTACTCTTTTAAAGAGTAGAAGAAATCTTTAAGGTCAGTCTGGGTTGCTCGTGGTCGAAGGCTTGAATGAGCTATCCCACTACAAGTGCTACTGCTCATTCTGCCCACAAATCTTATTTAGCTTTATTGACAGAGCAGCTGCTTTTGCATCCAAGAGCTGTCAGTCCAAGATGAAGAAGGACAGACTTCTCATGGAGTTAAGATATTGAAGCATCCAAAACATATAGCATCACCACACATGAAAACAAAGCTCTTTTGTATGTGTGTGTGTGTGTGTGTGTGTGTGTGTGTGTGTGTTTATCATCTTTGGCACGAAAACATACTTGTTCTCTTTTACCCTTTGTGACTACAACTGAAAACTATTTTAAATGAACTTTTCAGGAATTTTTTCTCTTTATGTCATGCCTTCAGTTCCCTCAGAAGTCTCAGAACCTTGTGGTTCAGCCCATGTTCCCTTCTTCTGCCCAGGTCTCAAAAGTTATTATATGCTTTAGAAAGCACGTCTCTCTGCTATCCCTCTGTAGCTCAGTGATCTCTCAAGGAGGACTCAGCTGAGCTGGGAACAATGCTCTGTCTGCCACTACCAAGAGAGGAAGGTACATTTTCAGGGATTGGGACACAGGAGCGCATTCTTCTCTTGTTGGCATTACAGTTTTTTCTCCTCAAAGACACAGACAAACAGAGCATAGAAACTGGGTATGCATTAGAATATACCTGACCTCCAGGGAAACCTGCATCTCCTTGGGGACTCAGCAGCAGCAATACCCCCCTCAGCACACCAATGCTTTGTCCCCATTCCCACCCCTGCCCTCTCCTTGCTGCCTTGTGTTCTGCATGGCAGCCTCAGTATTTCAGAGCAAGTCCTCAGGTTGGACTTTTGTTTGTTAAGATGTATGTCCATTTCAAAACACATTGACAGAAGACATGAATTACAAATATTATGATGCATTAAGCTGTGAAAAGACAATGGTTAAATAAGAAAGCTGAGCGGTGGGGACCACAGAAAATAACTGGAATTCCATCAAAAGGGAAGATGAATGAGCAGAACTACACTGACATCTGCTGGCCCATACATCAGCGCTGGTATTGTTCGTGCCACCAAAAATTGCCGCGGTGACGGGAATAAAAGAAAAAGACATGCTAAACTCAAGAAATCCTTCAAACGTACCTGTCTCTTCAACCACACTTATCCACTACATCCTGCCCTCTAGCTCTCTCTGGTCATCCAAGCCATCATCTCAAAGGGAAGAAGTTTTTATAATTGCACAAGAGTAGGGTTTCTTTCTTTTTTTCTTTTTCTTGTTTTGTTTTGAAGCAGACAAAATCCTTCATGTTACTGCAGCTCTGTGTGGACTGCTGGACTTGGAGCAATCCTGCATCTGCAGCCAGTGTGTGCAAGGCTGGCTCTGTGCATCATGCACACTGAATCCCATAGTATAAGGGACACCACAGCCTGCAATGCTTCATCCCTGTATCCACTAAGTCTGGTAACTGCAGCCCTCACTGAACTTGCTATGTAAACACAGTATGTGTAAGCACATCCATAGTAGGTCAGAGAAACATAGAACGGCATGGGTTGGAAGGGACCTCAAAGTTCATCTAGTTCCAACCCTACTTGTGTCTGTCTGGGAGATCTTACAGAGAAATATGGAAGCAACTACACTTAAGAGTTTCAAATTTTGGTGGTTCGCTTTATTTATTTATTTATTTATTTAGAATGAAGATGCACAATACCCAAATGTTCTAAAGTATAATTTTATACCCAACAGATATACGGTCAGTGGGGACGGAGGCAATTACAATTATCAGAAAACACACATGCGAAAAAAGGACTGTGCCCAGGGATATCATCTTGCTGCATGTTTATTCAGCTTTACAAGTCTTGTAGGGGGATGTTTAATGTGTTGTTCTGTGTTTTTTTTTTTTTCTATAATATTGAAACTTTGTCTTCTTTTTTTTTTTATACTCATATATGTCAGAACACATATATGTGGGAAGAAGAAGACTATAAAGCCAGTAGTGTATCATTATTTTTCCTTTAATTTAGTGACTCCTCTATGTTTTGTACATATTGATAAGATACCACAGTCATTTATTAAAGCACAATCCTTACAGCTCAAGCCAAAATATTGTCATATTACAATATATGAAAAAACATACACATTCACTTAGTTTCTTCTCAGAAGGATACCTTCACAAAACACTCTCCCTTAAAGAGTACAATGATGTCCTATTGCTCTTACTGAAAAAAAAAAAAAGAGTCCTTCAGAAAGCAGCTGATTCACTTAGAAATATGCAACCCGCACCCTTGCTGTTTTAATCCTGATGACATGGAGGTGGGGCTGGACGATCTGAAAAGGAGCACTTCGTTTCCCTTCCAAATCACTGCTTTGGGATTTCTCTGGGTGGATTTCAATAGTTCCGCTTTTACTGCATGCAGAGCATCTTTTTTGCACATCTAAACAAAGAGGCAAAAAGATCTCATTATTAAAAGAGCAGAGAAAGGGAGAGACTGAGGAAGAAGCTAGATGGAGCAACCAAAATACATTCTGAAAGACAGCTATAAATTGACCCAAATATTTTTGACTTGAACATTTTTTGCCATTTCAAACAGTAAAGTTAGTTAAGTACACTCCTAAGAAAACATGTTTTAGGCTCACACTGCCTAAGCGCATTAACTCCTCTCTGCTCTCTTCCTTATGCCTCCAAGTCAGAAGACCTGCAAGGTTTCAGTGACTTACCTTATCAAAGAGTAGGTAAATTGATCAAACACTGTTTTGTTTTTTTTTTATCACAGAGAAACATGGAATTGATTATAAGTTTTCGGTCCACTAGGGATGTTAAACAAGAGCAGAAAAAAAATGTTATTATGCTTGATACAAATAGAATCCCTAACAGAAAAAAGGGTATGGATAGGAATGCCATCTCACTTCCAACAGTATTAGGGTTTGAAGGGTTCTGAATTTCTTTTTTTATTGGGAATACATTCTGTACTGGGCTAGACATACAAATTTGAAGGCCGGGGAAAAGCCACTTTGATTGTCTGACATTTGGCATTTCTTTACCAAAAAAAAAACAACTTGCAAGTGTTGTTTTCTAACTTGAAATCAACACCTTCTCTTGATTTGAGGTATACTGTTTTATAAAAATTCAACTGAGATTGGAAAACATTTAATAATGGAAATTGCACTGAAATAATACTAAACTGTTTCAATAATCAATTAGTCTTGCATTTTAAAGTGCTCACCTTATCTCCAACTTGATCTTGTCTGTTTTTCAGACATATTCTTCTTATTTCTTTGTCTGTCAGTCAATAGAGCCATCTATTATTGTGTTTCTGTCCCTTAAGAAATTATCAGCCAATGGTAAAATTTTCTGCTTATTCTCTTCTTTGATGAGCTAAAAGGATTGAGCACCTTCAATCTTTCACTATAAATAGTGTATTCTGCCTTTTTCATCATACACAAAGAGATCCCATCACATTTTCAATATTATTTCCAAGACACTTTATTTTAGCAAGTACATAATACAGATGATTGGCAGGGCTCAGTCAGTGAAGGGTAGCTAGATCAGCCACAGTAACTTGGCCATCACTGGGTAACTAACTTCACATAAGCCAGAAGTGAGCTATACTTCTAAAACAGTGTGACTAGTGTCATTATTTAGACAAGCAAAGTTAATCATCCAGACTTAATGAGTTATGGTGATATTATCAGTCTGGACAGATATTGTACAGACTGTTACTCAGTTAATCATTATAAATGAAAATAAATCCTTGTGCACTGAAGAGATTCTGGAGGTACACCACACACAGCCATACAAATAAGAACTTGCACTGAAATTATAGCAATGTATGGATTTTCAAAAGTAAAGCAACACACCGCACATCAATATCTCAGATAAATTTGCCTCTACTGGCTCTAGAGAGAAATGTAGAGACAAATGATGAAATCTTGTTTGTTTTGAGTAGCTTAGTGATGCACTGTGCTGGGAAACTTCTCAAAGACTTCTGCTAATGAAGATAATGGCCTTCGTTCTTTTGTTTGGAAAAGGTAGCCATGTCAAAAACACAACGCTTTCTGTCTATATTGCCCTGGTACTCTGTATGCTTTCAGATTTGTTTCAAGTAGTTTATTTTCATCCACTGATGTCTGATCTCTTTTGACTGTAGTACTCCTAAAGATCTTCTGGTAGAGACAGGGACTCCTGATAACAACATTCTTCAGTTTTGTTTGAAGAAGCACTTGATGTGGCCCCTAGGGATCCTTGGGTGGTGGACTGAAAAACACTGTCTCCATGTTCTTAAAAACTGCAGGCAATGCCTATTCTTAAGATGCTATCTCAAATGCTGAGAACAAGAATAGGCAGGCTGAAACCCTGATGAAAAGCTATTATAACCACTGAAGTTATTCATTTTATCAGCTTTAGTGTCTCTTGACTATCAAGGTGCCCTACATATACCATTATGTAGACCTGTTCCTATCTGGATGAAGGTTTGATCAAAAATAACCCTACACTAATTCTGCTATGTATTCTACATTCCATTCAATTAAGACAATTGTGATTGTTAGCAGAGGGGAATTTCCCAGAACGTTTTGTACGTAGTTCACAATTAGCAAAAAAAGAAAACCTGAAAGGATGAATGTACTTGTGAATTTATGTGGTAGAATAGATCTTACATTTGCAGCTTTGGCATTTCTAATAATAGAAAGGAAAAATAATCTCATGTCCTGTGTTGACTCCACAAATGAAGAAATAACAGAGTTATGATTAGAAACGTTTCCTAGCTCATTTGGACACTTGTCTCCAACTCAGAGCAGCACCGCACCCACAGTTTCTGGGAATAAATCCATTAACAGATGAGTGAAAATTTTCAGCTTGTTGAAAATGTCTGCATTGAGAAAAAAATTAAATACAGTAAAAAAAATAATAATTGGCTAAGTTTGACCATGAAGAACTTCATAATAGGTTGGACACAAGTCCTGTCGTGTAATGAAGTCTAAAATGCAATGCAAAATGCAGAAGAATATGGACACTGGATGAGGACAATGACATTATTTACATTCATACTCCCATGGTAAGTACAGAAGCTCTGTTTCCAGGGTTCCTGCTTCTTGTGTAGTTTCCTTGATGTATTTATGTCGACACCAATGGCACACATCACTCCAGTGAAATCACCAGAATAGCATGCGGCAAGAGCCACAGTGCAGCTTCAGCTGGACTTCATTGCTCCCTGGACAATTGACCATGACACATAACAGTGTATGCTGGGAGCTGACCTTATAACAGAGAATAAATCTGATGCACCTGGGACATGTCAACCATGTTGTATATATATGCAGATACTGTGGAGCACGAGTGTAATATAGCTGACAGATGTTACATGGGATCAGCTACTTTTGTTCACTTCAGTGTTGTCTATTTGGACATGGCGATGTACATAGCCATAAGACTGATGACATATATAGCCATGAAAAGGAGAAAATCCACAATGCTTCAGTGACTGAGAAGGTGGGAATGTCACATGGTCTGGGAATAGTCTTCTGGAATGTAAGGAATGGTTTTCATAAAATCTTAGAGGTGCTCCAGGATGCTGAAATGCCTCTATGGATGTGTCTGATGTCTCTGTGTCATCCAGTTAGGATTATAAGCACATAATAAGCAATTATATCCTTCCAAAGAAATCTAAACCGCAGTGTAGTTGCAGTCTGTAATACACCCTGCAGACACGGAATCCTACACGTTTTCCAAAAAAAAAAAAAAAAACAAACCACCATTCTTTATTTGAATACAGTATGTAACCCAAGTGTGTAAGCCTAGATCTGTACACACCTCACTCAATAGCTTCCCCATAACAACAAACAAACATTTGATGTCTCTTCTCTGATTCCGATATTGAAAGAGTCCACTTCTCATGCTGGCACAGCTATAGAAGTGTGCACAACTCGGCCACCCAGTTTATGTGTGAAAGCACATAGCAAAGTGGTTGCTTTCTTTGTCCTATGGTGTCCTATTTTTCTCCTGAAATTAATCTAATCAAAGTAAAAGACTTGAAAAAGAAGTAAATAAATAAATAACAAATAAATAAATAAGAAAAAAGGAAAAAAAAAGTTTCTCACATAAATAAATAGCAAATAAATAAATGCTGTTAATTCCATTCTTCTGAAGAAGCATTGATTGCCAACCTGCTACAACTGCCCTTCAAAAGACGACCAGCACAGCAGCAAAGAGAAGGGACAAAACACACCTGTCACCAGCCAAGCAGAATTCTGGTCCTGTACTTTCACTCCTCGCCCTCTGGCTTTTTCTTCCTCCAGGGTAGTAAAGCTTGATGATGCTCCAGGCTCCTAGTTCATGGGCCAGTGACTTTTCCTTCTGTCACCCGCTGGGCCTCTACCATAATGAGAAGTTGCAGTTTTCAAGGGTAACACTTTGCATGCCATAGCTGTTTCTCTCGAGGGGCAGGAAGGTCTGCATAAGAATACGTATGGCTACGTGCAAATCTCAAATTATAAAAACACTGCTCCTAAAGTATTCGTTTATTCCTGAAGAAAAACATATTGAAGTTTGGAGATGAAAATAAAATAAGCTCAAAATTCATAAGAAGTATTTGGCTAATTCCTTTTTTATGAAAACCATACAGTGTAGATTTGCAGAACATTCACTTCTTCCATTGACATCAGTTGGAATTATTAGGTCAGTGCCTTTGGAAATCTTAAATCTGCAAAGAATATTTAACTTTCAATTAAACTGCTCACTCTAGTTAATTAAAAGGACAGCCTAGTCAAAAATCATGCTTAAAATATTTCCCATTCATCGTGATATGTCTTTAAATCTCATAAAACAGAGAAACAATCATTGTGAAAAGCGACCACTCGTGGAAATGTCAGCATTCCTGAAGTGCTTTATTAGTTTGCTGAAATTTGCCCTGATCTTCTTTGTTCTTTTCAGAAACGAGAAAATGTATATCTGACAGTTTTTACAGTTTTCTTTTGTTTTGGTCTATCATCTTCCTCTCCCCTTTCCTCTTCCAAAGCAAGACAAAAAATACAATTTAAAAAAAAAAAAAAAAAAAAAAAAAAAGAGGACAAATGGAAAGAACAAGAAACTTTTAAAAAATGGGGGAAAAAAAGAACAAAAAATGTTAAATATGAAAGTATTTTTGTTTTGAATGCAAATTAATTTAAAAAAAACACCCTTATATAATCAGGAATCTGAATCTTTCGAAAATGCGTCAATGGTTTAATTTTTCACATTCTCATAGATGATATCGCTAACATTAACAACATTTTGGAAATATCGCTTTTATTATTTTTGCTTTCAATCAGCTTTCTGATCCTTGATGCGGATGTCATGAGTGACAGTATTCAGGATTTTAACTGCATGCATTAACAAAAGGACAGCTTATAAAATAGTTAGCTTGCTTTTTGCCTCTTCCTAATTTTTAAAATCAAAAATAAAAAATAAGGATAAACTATCTCCCATGTCAAAAAGATGCAATTTTAAAACCTGATCAAAAGTCAGATTGAATCAAACATTATTGGATTGTTAAAAATGGTAGAAATAATGGATTTATCAAAAGAATTCATATATGGTGTTGTATGCCTACAACAAATTAATATTGCAGATTATATTTAAAAATAAAATAAAAACAACAAGTTAAAGTCTGGGCACCTCTTCAGACCTGTCGGGAATAAACCTTCATTCATTGTTAAAGGTTAATTAAATTAATGCAGCCAGCTTGGTCCTGAGTTAAGAATACCAGACCATCACCATCAGCAGATCTCTATTTCAGCCTCTTGTCTTCCATGGGTAGCATAATGTATTGTTTCTCCATGATTTATTTGTGTTGTGAGAGCTCCTAATGACCCCCTGGTGACACAGAAAGAGAGAAGGATTTGTCTATGACAGCAATGACTCTGAAATTCCAGATCTTCTGAGTTTTTGTCCAGTGTTCAGAGAGACAATGCTGTCGGTCTTAATTATTTTTGAAGTGTTTGTTTTCTGCTTCCATTTACAGGGTTGCATTAAAACAGCAATTAAAGGGATTTAAAGTAGAAGACTGGAGACTTGTGTGTTTTGAGAAGTGCCACCCCAAATCCAGTTAGGAAAATTCCAGGTTCTGAGAGGAACTGAGTGGGTCATTTTGCTGTTAAGAATCCGCAATGTTCAGCATGAAATTTGTTTCCCAAACTGACAGGATCTCTCACTCCATTCCCAATTTCTCTCCTTCTTACCTTCCTTTCTTCCTTCATTCCCTTTGGATTTTCTTTGTCCAAACTTCTGCAATCAATTCCCTTTTGTCACCTGTTTCTTTTTGTCCCTAACTCTCTCCCATCATTGCTCCTCAGAGGCCATCCTCAACAGAAATTTTAGCAGAGGCCCAAATGATTCAGGCTTAACTTTCAGTTCACTTCTCACCACACTGTGTGATTTCCTGTATATCTACAGATCTTTCAAAATAAGTTGCTTGACAGAAGAGTCAGAACAGCAGAAGGCTGCGCATTGCAGTTCTATATAGAAATTCACTGCCAGAAGAAACATCTATTTGCAGCAATAAGATGTGGATGCCGTAGCACACTCCTTTGGAGGACAGTTGGGCTCTTCCCCAGTAGCTTTGCCATTACCTGGTCGGAGAAGTAACTACACCGAGTTTTCTCATTCTGACTTGGCTCCCCAGCACAGAGAAACACACAACTAATTACAGGGACTTCAATCCTCCACTTGACCAGCTGTGTCAAAGTAAGGCTGCCATGGGCTCCCAGGTGCTTGAAGATCTATAATTCAACCACCATATAAAAAAGTCAATATTGGACAAAAGAGTGACATTTAAAAATCATAAAATAAGTAGCTTGGTATTTACCTAAGGTGCTCTTTTCTTCCCATGGTTTTATATAACATGTACTGGTGTGTTTATATTTCACTTCCTTTTTTCATGAGTGGAATAATTCTTCTGCTTCAGAAGATACCTGCACCGTGAAGAAGCGCAGTCATCAAGGAAAGGCAAAAGGGGATGGGCAACTTTTGAGAACGCTGAATTTTTTATGTTCTGAAAGACGTTAGGACTTCTGCAACTTGTGGTTTTCTCTATTCTAAAATAGAGTTTTGGTTGGGAAAAAAAAAAAAAAAAAAAAAAAAAAAAAAAAAAAGGATAATTATTCAGGAAGTATAAAAACAATACGAAGATAACACTCATGGCTTTAATGCATGAAGACGCATTAACTCTGTTGAAGGCAACACATGAGTTCAGTGGGACAAGAAAAAGTGGAATGGCTTCTTACTTGTTGGCCTCTCGTCTCATTGCTCTGTAAGTGTCGGCAAGTTATTTTTTTCACCTCTCTTTGGAAACAAAGCCTGAAGTAATAGAGGAGTTGCTCATGAGCAAATGAAATGTACCTAAAATAAAGGCCAGTGGGGAAGGAATCATGTGGATGGGTACAGTGACACACCAGCTGGAATACTAGAGCAATGGTGGGGGGGGAAAAAAGGAAGGAAGGAAAATCAGCCTGAATTTATGGGAGGTCAGCTACTTTCCCTTCTACTCCCACCTCTTTCTGCTGATCTTTTTTGCTTGTTTGTTTGCTTACATTCTCTTGGTTTTCCTTTCATTTCTTCTCGCTATTTTATCTTCAGCTTCAATTACTTTCTATTGGACAACTAATTCTGATAAGCTGCTACCCATACACTTTGATCATTATCTCCCTCATTTTCCTTTCATTTTTTCCTTTTAGCCACTGAAATACCACAACTGAGGATATTGTTTTGCAGTGTACAAAGCATTGTTTTCTACAACTCCCATTTCAAAGATCTCTTGCTTAACCAGCATGAGAACTCAAGCAGAGAGGAAAGAGATTGTATTTAGATTATTATTTTAAAGATTTGAACTTTCACAGCTACTCAAAATACAAGGCCAGACTATTCAATTAGCTGCAAGCCACTTGCCATGGCTTGCTAATTAATTATTGAAACTGGAATCTGTCAGCATTTCCTCATCTCTCCACACCTTTTTGCTCACGATCCCAGAACAAAGCTCAGCAATAGAGCCAGGATCACGAGATATCTCAGTCCTTGATCTGTCAAAAAGGAGGAAGGGGCAGAAACTTTCTTTACATGAAAGCACTCAATCCGGACTAGGGAAAGCTTCTGCAGAAGGTAACTCTGAACTGGCCACGCAGAGAACAAAAACTAAGGCAACATTGCCGTTTGGAACCTTTTAAATGGGCATCAGCCAGTACAGCACTGCCCAGTCAAACAAAGGCTAGGCATGCTGACAGCCTTGACATGTCCTGTTGGTCAGCATTTGCATTTGTACTGCAGGCGTATCTCTGATCTGCATTACCATTCTGACCCCTCTTTCCTGTTCATATGCACTGCAACTGACCTTCACCAAGATACAAATTCCAGTTTACTTCACTTCAAATGCAAGAGTGTGAGTCAGCCCCCTGAGGGAATGGCAAGGAATTCATTACAGCAACACAAGAGAAAGATGAGGAGGAAGTAATGTGCTTTCTTTACACAAAAGGGAAAAGAAATAGATGGCGAGATCACCAAGAAAAGCCCAAGAAATCACGAGATGTAATCTGACAAACTGGCACCGAACTCAGTTCTTATTGTCTGTAGGTGTACGACCTTATTAGGGCTTAAAAAGTAAGCCAACCCTTGTCTGATCCACACTGCAGCCTGCCAAGCAAAGTAACTACTGCCAAAGTACAAATCTTCATGATCAATATAAAGTCACCATAGGTACAACACAATTGTGAGTGAAATCTTTCAGAGAGAGAAAAAAAGTCACGAATCCCGAGCCATAGAAATTAGAAGAGGGTGAGACTTACTCTATTATCTTGTCTGCCCCCTGTCAGTGTTCCTTGGACATATCTGCCACATGTTATATCAGCACGATTGCTTTACAAAGGTCCTAAAGGAAGAGGTCTACATGTGAGTATAGGACTCTCCTGAAACCACACAGACATTATTGATACCATTATCTTTTCCACAAGGACAAGGCACCAGCCCTGCTTCTGGCTCCATCTGAGTCCATTGCATTCTGATTTTTCAAATTCTTTCCAAAACTATTTTACCCACTCTCATATCCTCCCCTCTGCTTTCCTCAATAAAATGCCAGAAAGTGTTACACTGAGCTAAAAATCTCTCCAGTTCCACCATAGGTGAGGCTGCATTTAGAAAAGTGCACTGCGACTGAGTTTCTTAGCGACACAAGGGATAGTTTTTACTGCCATCTCCTCAAAAGGTAGCTGGAAAAAGGCAAAGAAAAGATAACATGGTGAGGCACTGGCATAGGTTGCCCAGAGAGGTGATGGATCGCCCTCCTTGGAGACTCTTAAGGTTAGGCTGGACAGGGCTCTGAGCAACCTGGTGTAGCTGTAGATATCCCTGTTCATTGCAGGGGAGTTGAAGGAGATGGACTTTAAGGGTCTTTTCCAACTCAAACGATTCTGTGATCTTATACTGGTGAGCTGGACAGAGTGAAGGCGAATCTGAATTACCTTCATCAGGAATCCAGAAATATGTATTAGTACATAGAGCAACACATCCCCAACAACAATTTATATTTCAGTTTTTCAGTTTTTCTATCTCTTATGAGTCAACAAAAGGATGAAATTAAGACTACAGGACTGACAGACCTAAGTATTGCACATTTGCTGTTCATTATAATTTTTTCTGTAAAGTATGCCCAACCACTCACTTTCATTCTATAAGAATGATTACACCAAGCTTGGAAATTCAAAAAGAATGGACTACAAAGTGCTAAATTATGGCTAAATTCAACTGTACAGAAAGACACTGTACAAAGGTGGCATTTTTTTTGTTTGTTTGCTCATTTCAGAAACAAGATTCACAAAGAGGAACTAAATTCACATCTCAGATGGTGGTTAAAACTCTGCTAAAATCTGGAAAAGACCAACATCCATTATTAAACTGGCTCAGAGTTCCTATTTCTCAGAAATTAGGTGGTTTCTTCCCAGCATGGATTAAATTTTGTTTAAATTGTTTTAACTACTTTTCTACTGCTTGATTTTAGGGCAGTTGTTCTCTAATATGTTGGTTTCAGGAGTGCGCACATTTTTACACAGCAGATTGAAGCTGCGTTTTCTCTGTCAAGATCCTACTTTCAATTCCTTAGTACTTTGACCTATTTACCAGCATCTGAGGAAATGGAAGAAAATACCAGAATTTTTGGCAGCTAGCAGTATCCTATTCCTTGCCAATACAGAAACAGGTACCACAGAATATAATTCATAAAATCAAATAAGGTGGGACTGGAAAAGATCTTACTGTGTCCTGACTGCTTTGGCCACTTTCCCAAGCATACACACTGCCATGTTGTTCTCTACCCTTACCTGTGCCTGAGGAGGTTTGTTCTGCTACATATGCAGACCTTTCAGGTTTTTCAACCGCTTGATGGGAGTTTATACATGGCTAAATTTGTTTCAACCAGACTTACCAAATTTTGGATAAGTTAAGAAATGTGGTTCTACCGAACTCAACAAACCATAGTCTTAGTACTTCCTCTGCTTCCCTTTTTCTGGGAGATACACTTGTTCTGTTCCATTTTGGATTTACAATAAAGATAATCCCTGGACTGGTATCCTCAGAGACAGATGCCCCTTCCTGTCTGAGATGTGCACAAAGGGAAGCCATCCTTTGCCATGTCTCAGTGAAGTGGGAGTTGGTTTGAGGCAACCCACCTGAATCTTCAAGGACAAAAGCCCATGTATGCTTCCTACTCCTCAAGTAGATCTCAAACACTGCCTGCAGGATGGGCACAATGGCATGACCAGCGTCAAGTACATAATACCATAAAGTGCCAGAAGGCACTTCATAGGAACTGGTAGAAGCTTTAAGCCTCACAATCTTGAGCCACTCTGCTCAGGTCAAGGGGCTGGGGAGCACATGTGGCTTCACAATCATTGCCATAGCACCTACCACAGCTAATTGCATGTGCAGCTGAAAGCAATCATGACACTGGTTTCTATGTGCTATCTTCTCCCCAGGGCATGTTGGGGCTGCTTCCCACAGAGGTATGTCCCAATGGGAATACTCCTTGGAGAAGCTACCCCTAAGGGCAGACTATAGTGTGGTTACCCATAAAACCCCTGGCCTACCAATGAAGGAGATCAAACGGAAGGTCATTTGTACTTGGGCAACAGTGTTATGGACAGAGGACTGCTAGAAAGCAGCTTAGATCACTTCATTTTATATATGCTACAGAACAAACAGCACATGCTTGCAGCTTTCAGAAGTCACTGGAGAACTGGGTCAAATTCAAATCAGCAACCTAGAGGTGAAAGTCTCCCTATCCCATTACCAAACCCTGAGACATCCAGTCCCCCATGCACATATTAAGAGTTGATCATTATGAATTCCATGTTGGGATAATTAATTACTGCATCTGAACTCTGCCTTAGGAATCATTAGATCATTTGGGGCCTGTAATTTATGTTACTTAGCACTGTATGAAAATTGCCCCTTATTTTATTTTTTTTTTAATCTTTTTATTTTAGGCTTTGAGAACTACACAGTGTTTTCTGCAAAACGCAAACCACAAAACAAATATCTCTCTTATTGGGCCTGGAGGTAGTCCTGCAGGATTTGTTAGCAGGCTCTGATGATCGACGGGAGCAGCCATGCATCCAGCTAATGAGCTGGCTCAAGGGATAAGGAACACAACAAGCCACTAGCAATGGATGTGGAAAAAGAGTCAGGGGAATGCCAGAGCATGTTACCAAATGATGAGTCTTAAAGGTGGCTTCCCATATGAAATTAAAGGTTTTTGCAAAAGCAAAAGCTATTTTTCTCTTAAAAAAAAAAAAAAAAAAAAAAAAAAAAAAAAAAAGAAAGAAAGAAAGAAAGAAAAAAAAGAAAAAAAAAAAAAAAGACAGGAAAACAAGGCACATTCTTTCCCAAAATGGATGTTCTCTTAGACTCCGTTATTTTATTAACAAGTCAAGATCTCTTAGAAAAAGGGAAATTCTTCAGAAATGATTTAACCTACACTTTTGGGAGGCATTGGTAGGTCTTGTGTAATGAGTCCTGAACTGCAATTGAGGACTGCAAAAATTTGGTCCTTCGTGTATAGGAGTGAGAATTCCAGGAAGTTGTAAGAAGCCTATTCTATGCATAGAAAGCCAAGGAAAAGCACCTCCACCCTGATTCTACAGGCCCTGTTTGCTATTCTGTTCTTCACTGCAGGGATTTGTCTTAGTTAGGTCTGAAATTCTCTTCAGTCTAAGGGCCAGATTCTGACCCTCTGTACATTTGTGGAATTTATTCCTTGAAATATATATTTAATTTTCAGTACTGTAGACTAAAATACTGCCTATTGATTTTTTTTTTGCAGCAGATGGAATACTTTGTGCTGTTTTCACTTGTGTCAACAATTGGTAGATATCTAGCTATAGGATGAAAAGTATCTCAAGAGATAGAAAAATACAATTCAAGTTTGTTAACGATTGTAAGCCTCTACAAAGCTTCAACCAGGGCAAGATACGTCTGCTTTATAATAATGTTAAACACAACTAATTTCATTTCCCAAAAATGCCTCAGGAAAATTACCTTCATGAAGCAGAAAACAGAAATACTGTCAGTTTTATTTTCTACTGATATCTTTCTTCCAGCATCATTCAATGACCTGCTAATAACTGACCCTACCGTTCTAGAAAACTCCCAGGATACTTACAGTATGTGATTGTTTCTCAGGGTTTCATGCAAGACAATACTCAGGAAAAACCTGGTTTATGCAAAAGATTCAGGAAGAGGATTTTAATTTGATCATAAATTGTTGTCTTTGGGTATTCTTATCACTTAACCTCTACATCATCAGAAATTAGGTCTCAGCTCCCATGCTTATCATCTGCGCATGTTTAGCCTATTGTGTAGGTCTGCAGCCATGAAAGAACCACAAAATGCTGAGCTTGTCAAGTGTAAGCAGCACATAAACATATGTGAGTGTTTGAACTACTGCTCCAATGTCATTTCTTTTACTTGAGGATGCACGTTTTGTGTTTTCTGAGCAGATACTTGGGATTCTGAGATTATCTTTTCGTGAAAGAGACTCCTTGAGATACCCTCCTACACTGTCATTACAGTGAGGATTTTGCATTTTGGGGAATCTCTATTTTATTAAGGTGGAATGTTGTATTAAGATTTTGGAATGCAGAGCCCCATACTGTTAAACAGAAGGACAATCAAACACAATAAGCCTTGGCTAATTGGAACACCAAGGCATCAGCAAGACTCTGTGTCCCAGTTTCAAGTCTTGTAAAGCGCATCATAAAAGCTTCAGTAGAATCATTGTACTTCATTATAACCCATTTGATAATACTTCCTGAAATACTATGGGATCACTTCTGCAAACAATGAATCCACAGTCACCCAAAGCTGTCCAGCAACACTGTCTAATACTGTTCCACTGATGATAAGTGAGGAGAGGTTAAATTTCTGTTGCATGGGAACATACAGGTCACTGAGCTGTTGATGTGCTTTCTTTCAATGGGAAGAAGGTAGCTATTATGCCTCTGTGATGGGATTTGTACAGCTTAGGTATCAGAGTCAGATACATGGTCATGTTATAAAACCTTTTCTCAGCAGATTTCAACCTGTTACACAAGAGATAAGTTGTCATCATTATTACTAGTCTTCTGAAAGCATATTTTTTCTAATTTCACCCATCTATCCCAATTACATCCTCATCAATTACTGATTCCATTTCCACCCTCTTTACGGTGTCTTCAAGCTTTCATGTTTCTCATTTTAAGTATTTTGGACTCTCTCATGCAGCGTTAAGACCTCTTATCACCCTCTGGGATTAATTCAGGATTCCTTTTGCAAGGCTTTTCAAAGCTTATGATGACCTAACCCCAGCTGAACCAGAAATTTAGACTACATGTAGCCAAAAATTCTCAATATTCTTTCAACCTGTAAAATCAAGCTTGAAATCCAAAGATGACAAACCTTAGCGCATTCATGCTGATTTCTTTGAGCAAGTCTCAGAAAAAAACAAAACAAAACAAAACAAAATTATATATGTATCAGTTTTTGAGTGTGGTAGCTGTCATGGCTGTTTGTTGTAGAACTAGAAAACTCATAGGAGTTTTAGAAACATTATGAACATTAACCTAATAGTCTCAGCTCCTGCAAAAGATCCAATCCCAACTCTATTCTTTGATATTCAGTCATTTCTATCATGATTTTACAGTGAAGAACAATGCTTCAACTAGTCATGACCATTAATCCAGCTGGGGGGTCCTAATTGTGCAGCCCAGAAGCTGTTGAGCCTAACAGAGCCTCTCTTAAGTGGAGTTGAGACTTTCTGAGTGCACGATGGGGAGTCATGGTTTCTGAGCTGGAAGTCTACTCCAAATCCCATCTGCCATCAGTGTAGAGTTACATGAATCGATTTTTCAGGCAAGGTGACACTCCAGAGCCAGGTGACAGGCCAGAACAGCGGCTGGACTATGGGATGCTTAGGGAAGCTAGCATGGGCTTTATAGAGCTCCAGGGTAGAATGCTGAATAATACTCCTCAAGCCAGTAGGACATAAGCACTAAATTATATTTCCACTTCCCATACTGACAGGTCTCTGGAATCTGCAGGAATTCCCCATTCTTCAAAGGATATCAGAGCACACAGTATGCAGCTTTCAGGGGTTGGCAACCTCGCTTTTGTGATCTCTTGTAATGAAATTTACCCATAATGCTGTAAGAATAAGGAAATGCAGCACTCAGACAGTAAAACTAACAGCAGATCCCTGCCCAGTGCCTGCACCACTCCTTCATCTGGCCAAAGATAATCACACACACTTTGTTAAATTAAAACACTTTGCTGATTTATACATTGACTTGTGAGGAGGCATTTCCAATTACTTTGGCATTTGTATCTTGGACAAGCTGTTCTCTCAAATCACCCTGGCACTTCATAGCCTGCACCGACTGGTATGTTGTATGACCCTGGCACTATCAGCCCAGCCTGGCTAGTGTTTCGATTCACCATGGCACATAATGGTCTGGAAGTTGTTCTTGTTTTCCAGTTAATGAGTACCCTAAAAAACACTCAAAACTGGAAATGAAAGAATGTTTTTGAAGGGGAAAAAATGAGCAGAGTTAGAGCTGCCCCCTTGTCTTTTCATTGCATTTTCTTCATCTGCCTTTTCTCTAGCTGCACATACAGAATACTGGTGTTCCTGTGGAGCAAAATATGTCCCTTGGCTCAAGGAGCTCACCACTGACATCTGACCCCAAGAAAGCCCCGCGGGGACATCCAGAAGGGAAGCCTGCCTGCCAGCCCACTGCTGCTAGCAAGGAGAAATGATTGAAATAGGAAAGGCCTCATTTGCACATCCATTGTGTGAGACAGTAAAGACTTTCAGTCAAAATTCAGCTGAATGTCAGAATCACTTAACCAACATTGCCCTCATCAGGAGCTGAGAGCTGCACCCATATGCCCGTGGTCCCCCATCAGCTAAGCCTTCATGTTCCCTGACTGGGCACTAATTGCAGCAAAGCAAAGGTGAGAGCAAGGACTCACTCAGTCCACCTGATCTGTTGAATGCTAGTGGTCCATCCTTGAGGGCTCAGCAACTCAGGTGGGTGCCTCAACACCTGCAGATGGCACAACTGAAACCTCTGAGTACCTTTAGGATGATGCAAGCAACCTAGCCTCACTTCCATCTTCACCAACCCTAGAGTCCCCCAAAAGTGGAGTGGAGGACCGCGGTAGAGGATACTGCAGGTCCATGTTGTCTTGTTAGATATTTTCATTGTGTGAGAAGGGATGAATTTTAATGTAATTGTCAAAGCTCCATAGCAGGTCAGACTTTTTGTCTCATTTACATACAGATGTCCAGTTATGATGGGCATATCTAAATTTACTGCAAACCCCATCCTGGGTTTCTTCAAAGCTTTGTTCCTTGCTTTTTAGAAGCAAAGCCTACCCTACCATTTTTATCAGGGAGAGAGAGAAAGAGTGGAGTGAGATAGGGAGAGAGAATATCAACCAGGCCCTGCAGAAAGGTTTTGGAAGATTTTTACATCACAGCATTTCTTAGCTTCACTATGCATTTTCCATTTTACTCGATCACTGGTTCAATATGTATACTGTGCTATTTAAATGTAGGGGGGGAAACTGACTAGCAGTTATGGGAGAAGGCAGAGCTGTCACAACATATTCCTGTAGAGCCATGATTTGTTTTGTGTTCAGTCACACATTGTTTGGATTTCAGCTCTTATTTCAGTCCTGGCCTTAGGGTTTTCCAAGCAGCGTTGAAAATCAGATACATAGAGTGCTACACTGAATCTGGCATTCTGTATTTCTAATGCAGAAGATGGAAGAAGAGTTTTGTAGATGGAGGGAAGAAAGGACGCAGGACAAGTCAGTGCCTCATTATTTACAGACAGGTAATCAGAAATGAGTTTGTAGCTATGCAAAATGCCCACACATGTGAGAGGCCATATGTTTGCCTTTCAGAAAGCTGATACCCCTCCCCAGCTGTCACAGCTCCCATCTTGCTGTCAGAAACACTTAGAAAAAAAACCTTTGTCTACGGAGTCGGGCAGAGAAGCACAGGAGCCAAGGAAGAAGATAGATGGCTGCCCTATGTAGGCCTCACTCTTCCTACTGTAGAACGGCTGCAGCTGTCCTAGAAACAGAAAGTCTTTACATGCCCCAGTCAGGTGTTTGTGTCACACCTCAGGCCCTGGAATTAGAATTCAGTAAGTAGACTCACCATAAACAAAAAGACTGCCAAGTCTGATGGGCTGAGACATCCTCAGATTTTGCTGGAGTCTTTTTTTTTGTCCTTCCATATGGAAGAGTTTCTATCACCAAGTCCACACAAACACGGTCAGGCAGAGGAACATTGTCCAACCTTGCAGTTAGTGTTAGATTATTATGTTTATGAAATGCACTTACATTTGGTCATTATGTGAGTCATCTCAGAATCCACAAGCAAAACTATTCTCCAGAGCAGTGATGAGACAAAAATGTCAACTGAGCTGCAGCGCTCCTGAGGGATCTGCTGCAATATGTCTTCTCAACAGATAGACTATTTATTCTGTGTTGTTTCTGTTCATAAAGTGCTAAGAAGCAGCAAGGAAGGACAAATACAAAAATAGTTTTGAGACAGAGGAGAAAATAGGATGGGAGGTGGTACCTTGGCCTTTCAGTACCCCCTCATCAGTTTCTGTGATGAAGGTGGAGCATCATCTTTCAGGATCACACAGAAGCCTTTACCAAAAGTACCATGGTTGTACCAAAATTAAGCTTCATATATTTTTAGCTCTTCCCTTTGTTCTAAGCACAAACTCAGAGACCGCCTTCTATTTACATATGGCTAGTCATTGCCCTATCTAACAGCTCACGAATACAGGAGAAGATCACAGCATCTTCCTTCTCCTCCTGTTTCCTCCAAGCATACACAAATGCTGAGCCTTTCTTTCTGACATTTTTGGAAAAGCCAAGGCAATAATAGATGTATCTTAAATGTTCTTCTCTCATTCTTTTTAGCTGTTGCCATTTAGACTTACTGCCAGCCTGCAAGGACATGGTCTCTAAGTGATTATTTTTTATTGCCACCGTCAATGAAATAGAATAGCTAGGAAAGAAGATGCTGTGGCAGTTATTAATTCTGCAGAGAATCATTTTCATTGCCAGTGTCTTTTCTTGTCTTTTAATATTATTTTATTCAGGTGGCAGCTTCTGGGGAACAAAAGCCTTTTGGAAAAGGAATGATCTGGAAATGTAATCATAATATTATAGCAAGGTGACCTCCAATGGTCCGTGCCAGGGCATCAATGTGAGGAAATCTGATCTTCTGGAAAAGCAGCAAAGAGCTTCCCAGCACTGTAAAGAACCATTCAAAGCCTCACCTTGTGATACTTGATATTGCTGCAGTCAATTAAGGCACAGGAATCTTCCCAAAAGACACTGAGGTGGCACAGGTAGTCTTATCTGTGACTTCAGTGGGTCACATTCTTTTGTTAAATTTATAGAACATCATTAGTGTTAGAAAATTATTTACCTGTCACAGAACTGTAAACTTACATAAAACTGTGTAAGCTTACCAAAAATCCATTCATCTCAAACTAAAGGATGCACACAATAATAATCTGTATTTCTATAGCATAAAATTACCTCATGAGTAAGAGGCTCCCACAGGCATAAAAATCATTTTCAAATAGTAATTGATAGCCAGATCGGGTTATTTATCAGTTAGTTAAAGAGCAGCCTGATGTAAAACAAAGCCTGAATAACTGCCTAATGATAGGTGGATTTCCTTTAGACATTTTTCAAATCTCAAGAAATTTGTTTGTTTTGGTTAATTGTAGAGCAAAATTTGAATTCTAAATATGAACTTTGAATCTTGTTCTTTAAAATCAGTCCGGAAACCTCAGTGACACAGACTAATTTTGGGGAATCTGGATCTCTTTTCTTTGCCACAAGGAACTAAAAGTCTCCTGAGTCAGGAGATTCTCAATCCAAGTTAAATGGGGAAATACACTGGTATAGAAAAGTCTCACCACTGCAACATGTCATATGCCTTGGATCTAGCCATTATCTTTTGACTTCAGTGGTAAAAGCACCATTAACCAAATGGGAAAGCTATTCCAATCAATTGGGACAATGGGGAGGGGATGAGCAGAGCACTTTCATCCTGATAAGCATTCAACAAAGTCCGAGTAGCACAAAGACCATGACTCATGGCTTGGTCCTCCAGTGAAGCTTTCATCTCAGTTACAGTTCCTTTATGACATTCACACAAATGTACACAAACTGATGAAGAGATCTCAGTGCATTTCATCACACACACACACACACACACAAAAAAAAAAAAAAAGAACATGAAGGCAGTGATCCCTGATAGGACAAGGGGAAATGGCTTTAAGCTAAGAATAAGCTAAAATGGAGAGGAAAAATACTGGCTACCAGTCTTATTTCACTTCTCTATAATGCAGTTATCCCCGAGTATGATAGAAAATTTACTAAGGCAGCCTCCAAGAGGTCTGTTTCAGTCATTAATTTAGCTGTAATTGTAAGTCTCTTTAGCTTTTAACCATGTTCTGCAAGCTCTTTCAGGCCATCAAAAAGACACTTATAACAGGCTTCACAGCAAACTGATAGAAGTCCACTGCAATGCAGTCATCTCTGCAGAGCAGTGGAGGAAACAAGTGGCATTTTGCACAGCTGAGTAGGAAAAAGTACTCCTCAAGGGCACCAGGGCAACTTCAGCTCTCAAATGACTGTAGGACTTCAGGGAGCACAGGATGAAATATATATATATATATATATGATAGTAAGGCTGCTACTGGCTTAAGACAAAGAAAAAAATTCATCTAGTAATAGAACCAGATCATCTAAAAATCTCACAGCAAGTGAAATGAATTTTATTTTGTCTGTGAAACAGGAATGCAGACCTCAACCGATTTTGCTATGAACTGAGCCTATACTTCCAGCTAATCAAATTATTTCTAACCTGTTCCTTACATGTTAGTATCACTTCTGCTGAAAAAACACAGTGATTGCTCTGTTTCTCTAATGCATTCATCCCAAGGTTCACTTGTCCATCTGTTAAGTACTTACAAGTGTTTGTTTTAGATGACTGTGTGTGTTGGTGATGAGAGAATTTCTACTGGCAGTTTTATTGATGTTGGACCAGGTAATTTTCTTTTCCTTAAAACTCATAGCATTAAATATTGCAGATTGTTTTGTTTATTAATGAGTACCTATAAAAGCAAGCCTTGATGTTTGTTTGGCTTTTTTGTTTGTTTGTTTGTTTTTCCACAGCATATCAAGGTCTGATTTAGTTGCTATTAATGGCCAAAGCCATACTCATATTAATGGATAAAAATCATGAGGTGATGGGTTACTACTTACTTATGAACTCATGGTCCTATGAATCAGATAACAAGGCCTTAGGAACTTCAGAAAGCTGCGTAGAAAATGTAAATAAACACAGAATATGCTTCAGATTTTGAGTATTCTTACAAAGAAACCCAATTCGTAGGACTGCAACCACATGCTAAAACACAGCAGTGACTCCAGGCTGACCTTAGTTTTGGCTAAATAAGTCCCATGAAGGCCTTGGGAATACCTGCTCGAGTAGCATAGCATAGTAGTAGGGAAAGGAGGGAAAGGAGGGAAAGAAGGTCTGGCTGCTGAAGCTTAAGGAAAGGTCTGTGCTGTCCAGGGGGCAGCAGGAAATCTTCTCAGTGTTGAAGCAAATAGGATTTTTGCCATTAGAGAATGTGGGAAGACAGAGGAAGTATGTCTGGCACATATGACCACATTCTGGTTTTGAAGCTATTCTTCTAGCATGAGAAACTCTGTGCAGTTTAACGGGAAATCTCAGACCCTATAATATTGAGAACCACTTAGTATCAGCACAGTCATGCCAGCAGATGAGAAACTCGTTCCTCCCAGTGCCTTGGGAAGGGCTGCTGTAGCAAGTTCTTCAGCAGTGCTGAGTTTGGCTTGCCGCAGACACAGCTCTGGCTCTGCAGAGACAGGACACGATAAACTTTCCCATGAAAAAACTGAGGAGCTTCACAGGGAACCAAGAAAAGGATCAGGAGCTTGGGAGTTGAATGGATGAAGCAGGAGCAGTGCTCTCTCTCAGCAAGAAAAGGAAATGAAGGGAGCACAGGAAAGCTCTGTGATCCTCTCGACAGAGCAGTGAATCAAAGCTAACAAGCGAAGACAGAATTCAATCAAAACACATGCTGGTGCCTGCATCATTATTGTCCTAAGTTACCTCATGCTTTGCCAAAATCCTTTACCCTCATCTCTAGGAGCTTTGTTCACACGGATAGCATATAAATAAAATTCCCAGATAGACAAATACCCACGCTGTCCTTGGGTGACTTTTAAAATAAACCTTTTGTGCAAAGACACCAACATTTCTAAAGCTTTTTGGACCCATTCCTTCTCCAAACACAGAATACCTACTATGCTTTGTAGTTCCACTAGGTTGGTTAATGTTTTTTCATAAGGAATTCTAGCAGGAGCCACCATTAGAGAAGGAACTTAGTTCTTTGAACTGCTCTAAATAATATAAGTTTCACTTTCATCCCAAGAAGTGTTAAGGATGCACAAAAACACACGGGGAATTTTGTGCCAGCACCACTGATTATATTAGTTTCAAAAGAGAAATAAAATCTTACCCTGAAGCTTAGAATTATTAGAGTGAACAGCCAGAATCTATTATACTATAGAAATATCACACAGAGAGCATTCATGAAAGAATTCGCCAGACAACTTGCTATGATACGAAATTGTTCATTTTGTACACACAATCTCATTACTTACTTTCCTCCTTATTAATGAAGTCATAATATGTGGGTAAATTAAAAGTCTTTCTACTGTAACAGAGGAAAAAAATCCCCAAATTGTCTGCTGGGTTTTAGTTACATCGCACTTTCACAACAGAGTTGAGCTGGTGTGGGTACAGGTCCCTGGTAAGAAGGCAATATCCTTCCTTCCTGCTAGCATTAGCCTCCAAACAGCCATGGCATGAGCCAAATCAAGAAACTGACCTAGTTGGAAACTGGCTTTCATCCCCAGCTTACTTTTCCTGGATTAGTTTGCAGCCAGTAGGTTCCTTCACCCATTCTCTGTCAGCACAAAGGATGCCATGGGAACATGCAGCCTGGGAGGAGCCTTTTAGTGGGAGCCCACAGCTGAGTATGTTGGCATCAAGGGATCGAGAAACTAAAGTTTCCCAAGCCTGTGGAAATCAGTGAAAGAAGCCGCTTGTACCTCTGCAACTCAGACAGTGTCCTATGAGCATCAGCCCCACTGCCTCCATCACAACATGCCACCGCTCCCTTTGAAGAGGCAGCACCAGACCTCCCCAAGGCACCACCGCACACTCCAGCACATCCAAGGTCTCACCCATTTTCAAGCATTATGAGCTCAGCATGCCACCCTTTAGTCACCTTAAAACCTTTTCATTCTGTCAGATCTATCACTTCCTTGCATAACACTGTTAATTTTATTTTTTAATAAGTTGCATTAAAAATGCTACAGCCAGCATGAAATGTGCCTTACCATCAGTCTCTCCGGGCAGTTCTGCCCCAAGGACTGTGTATCACTCTGCTCTGAGTTCCTCATCACATATCAAAGGAACATTTTCATTAGTTCCTGAGTGACTCAGGAACCTAATTCCTGTTTTAAAAGCAACTTGGGAACTAAAATTTCTGCTAAAGTCCCAGGAAATTGACTCTCAGTCACTTTGACACTTCTCCATGCATTCCCCCATGGTTTTGTTCTTAATTTGTCTGGAATATAATAGAAGCAAATGAGGCACTAAGGAATTGTGCCTGATGGAGACTCGCATTCTTATGGAGACTATGAAAAACAAAACAGGTTTCAAATTCTGTATTCCTCTAGGAAAAAATAAATCCTACACAACACCCTGAGGGAGTCCTTTTAAACTCAGCCTAAGAAAGCCAGTGTCTTTATCCACGCTTTAAGAACTGAGAGCACCTGCCAGGCAAAAGTGAATGCCTTGGATCCCCGGCTGGACACAATGTGCCAGGACAGTTTCCCTCTATTTTAATGGTAGTGAAATCAGGCTGAAAGTGAGCTCCCAAACACTCTGGTCAGCACTCCAGGCATGGCTCACCTCAGCTTTAAAGCACAGATACAGCTTTGGCAAATGCAGAAAAGAATTATATTTGAACGTAGGAGTAAATCTTCCAATTGTCAACTGTGTTTTTAAATCAAGAAAAATTACCTCTACCTGGTTATCAGTCCTCTTTATTCTGTGCTCATTTTACTATCTCCATACCTCATTGTTTAAAGAACTTGGATCTAAAGAAAAACAGACAAAAAAAATTATTCTGAATGTGAAGTGTTCCTTCTTCCTTTCTCTATTTGGTGCATGGCAGCTAACACCCTTTTCTGGTAATTAGCAGAATATGTATCAAGTTCTCCAAAGGCTGCTGAAGTCAGTGGATTTTTTGCACCAACTTTGAAGGCTTCAGATCAGCCTCAGAGCACTTAAATTCACGTTGTATTTTCAATTCTCTCCTGCCCAGGCTGCTTCTCATGTGGAGACAACCTGAAATAGAAGTCAGACCATTAACTGTTCTTGTTCCAGACCTCGTCAATACAGCCAGAATTTGTCATGATTTTAAATACCACATCTGTGGCCCTGATCTACTTTTTTGTTCTTACTTAACCTTTTGGATGTGCCTGAGTTCACACAGTCAGGGAGCTGCTCTTCAAAGATAAACAAATTGTTGGAGAACGAAGCAATGCAGGAAATTCACGTGCTTTGCTACTGAATTTAAGGGTGGTAGGCCGAAAAAGTCATTACTTTTAGTGACCACGGTGGGTTTTATATAGAAGAAAGGTTTCATTCCCTAAATTGGCTCACATGTTATTGCTAATGAATGTCTAACAAAGATTCTTCTCTATAAAATGTGATCATTTTACACAGAAGATTTATCAGTCGAGTTCTTGGAGAGATTGAGGCATTGGAGTCTTTTAAAAGTCCATTTTTTAAGTCTCTACTCCACATATCGCTTTTATGACCTAAAAAGCAAAGGGACTCCACATGCTGTAGGGTTCAATTGAAATTATTGTTGGAACGTAGGAATACAACAGTAGGACTGTATTCATCACAAGAGTTTCACTTTTTGTAGCGAGAGCTCAAGAAAAGTCCATAAGGATCAGAGTTGTGAGCCAGCTCTTTCATTTGCTGGCTCTTTGTGCCACACTTTGTCTCTCCCTCTCTGCTGGCAAGAGGGTCATCTCGTGCAGGCAGCCTTCTCCCACACTCGCCCTGCTAAAAGTTTTCTGGCAATTTGTTCAAAGGTTTCCCAGTCTTGTTAACACACAAGCACTGGTACAGCCAGGCTGCTGTCTGTGAGCCATGCAAGCCATGAGGCGGGAGAATTCGTATCACCCACTTGTGGCATTTAGTGTGGATGGGGTCAGGCATCAGTGGTCAAGGCTCTCAGCGCTTCCCTGGTCAGCAGAGGGGTGGGCAGCTCTGAAGTGCATTTAGCCAAGAAAACTATTAATTTCACATGAAAAAAGGGAAATAAATCTTTTCCTTGACTGGAGACCAAACAAGCCTTTCAAAACCTCCCTTGGCAGGAGGCCCACCAGTGCACACTGCAGCATTATCCAACAACAATAAACATACACATACACACACATAAAAGAGAGACCTTGTGGCCACAAGCCATATGAAATGAAGCACCAGACCATGTCAGACCTCCTGCTGTATGTTTTGTGTTGAGGCAGGAGAGGTATAAATACCTTACTCCTCATGCAGTGTATTACAGAACTCTGGTGAAGGAGTCTTAGGTAATAACAAAAGCTTTGTGCTACCACTGATAATAGTGGTAGAGTGAGAAAAGAGGAAAAAGAGTAGATAAAAAACTGTACTTGGATGCCAAGTATAGCTGTGCAGTTGTGATCATTCAGAACTAGCACTTCTGTAACTTCAATGCTACCCTTCAGAAGGCAAGAGTTTGCGATTGCTGCAGTTATTAGGCAAAAGGCATTGAGGTGTAGGATTTCTGATCCTTGGGGAACTGAGATTAAATTTGAGTGCAAGCATAATTTTTAACAGCAATCCCATCAACCACTCAACATCCCAACCCAAGTCTCAACACACAGAGTCATCTGTGTATAGAAGCAGAGGGGCCACTGGCTGGGAGCTGCAAGGGATGATCAGGCAGCTCTCTGCAATGCAGGTCAGGGCAAAATGGAACAAACACAGCCATTAGTTACCTGAGATGACGAGAAGTACCTGTAGATGCAAGGATAGCTTTCAGCATTGCTCCAGTGCATGTGAGCCTTTGAGGAGGGGGCAGCAACTCTCACCTTATGCCTTTAGCTGCCAGTGAGCTACTCTGTACCTCCCTTGCCCCAAAACTCAAGGAAGGAATGATTACATCACATCACTGACAGAATGCCCAGTTGCATTCAGCAAAGATGATGAGACCTGGTCTTAGAAATATGAGGACCATGTATGTAAGTATCTGATCAGAGAAATATGAGAAATTTTAGATGGGCATAACTCCTGTTTTTATTTGTTCCTCTTCATTTGAGTTACTGGTACACGTGCATTTCACACACATAAAAGGCCCCACAGAACAACAACAACAACAAAATAATACAGAAGACATTCAGATTAGTTGGTTGTTATTGTTGTAATCTTCAGCTATGCCACTGCTAGCAGCAGACACATGCTCAGGAACCATAATGTTTGATAAATCTCATAAGCAAAAAAAGCAGTCTTCACCCAAGTGATAGCCCATTCTGCCTCTGCTGCTGTCTGCTGTGGGAATGTAAGCTGTGTTGGATACCATTAACAAGCCTTTGGATTACAGGAAGGCAGGATAAGAGCAGAAGGCTGTTGAGTTTCAGAAACCTGCTCCAGACTGCATCTATTAAGTCCCTAAGACAGAAGACAAAAATGGCTGTTGCTCGTGAACACACTCTAAACACTTTGCTTTTTTGAAACAGCTTCCTTTGTAATCATTATCTTGGCCCTGGCCCTCTCTCATTTAACCTCATCTGCCTGACTTTATATTAATGGAATGGATTTGTACTGCCTTGGACTCTACGCAATTGGCTGCCAAAGTATTCTTGGACTTTTTTTAAAAAAAAAGGAAAAAAAAAAAAAAAGAAAACATTTGATACCATTAATCATATTGCCATATGTAATAAATTGGCTGCCTGTGGTACATTGCCTCCAAGTGTCACATGGTTCCAATCACAACTCTGCCAACTGAAAGTGGTTGCTGGAAACTCTGACTCTTCCTCTCAGGCGCTCCTACGCGGGGTCCCGTCCCGCTTGTACTGTACGTTAATGACCTGCTGGCTGCCTAGCGGCACCCAGGCCAAGAGTTACAAGTACGCACATGTTTGCAAGTGCTGCTGTACATAGGCAATAACCTGCTTGATATCAAAGTCACATAATTACGAAGTCAGCTTTTTGACAGCATTTGCAAGGTTCGAAGCCTAATTCAGTACATCTCTAATTTGCAGCTTAACTATCTGCCAGAATGAGAGGTAGAAAAGCAGGGGGAAAAGTATTAAATTTAGCTGCATAAAATAATTCAGGGAACAAGAGCACTGTTCTTACTATTCAGCTTTTGTGACTGTCAGGGCTCTTGTCAAGTCACAGCTGGAATTCTGCAAATTTATAAGAACAATAGAATTATCCGGGGGAGAAGGTGGGGAGAAAGGAATAACATGCTATTCGTAGCACTTCAGCTAACACTTTGACACAGGTTCTTTGGATCTTGTTAAGTAGGCGTGGACATTGGCTTAAGTAAATAAATAAAAAGCCCTTTTGATCCTTTACCGAAGTTTGCCTTGAATCTATTCTCAGAGCAGCAAAAATAATCTATTGGCTTTAGAACTGGGCCCAGAAAAACAGTATTGGTTTTGACCATTGTGAAGTGTCTCTTTACATGGAAGTTGGATGCGGTGAAGGAAAGTGAGGCTACTGTTATGAAAAAATTGATGACCATTTGCATTGTATTAGAGCCCTAGTAATGAAGCAGAGTCCCTCTGCATTAATTACAGTGAAAAGGCAGAACAAAGCTCCTGTGTTCACATCTCCATCTGGTCTCTAACCCTCTGGATTTGTTTCTTCTCTCTCAAACCTTTTCGCTACTTCCTACCCTTAGTTGAAGAAAACACATATAATGCCGCAGATGTAGGAAAGGAGTAAAAGAACACCACTGGGACATCATTCTCACAGGTCCTTGATCTGACCAGGGAAAGTAAGTCCTGTAAGTCACTACAGTGAGAAATGAGAAAAGATACTTGCAGAGGGCCAGCAGCCTTCACCATTGTCCGAATATTCAAAACATAAACAAAAGGCAGGTGCCAGTATGACTGTAGATGCAGTAATGTCAGAGTTAGCGTGCACCAGTAGCAAGGGCTGATGTATTCATATACTGAGTGCTAGCCTACGTTGTACTACTTTGACTTATTATTCATCCTAGCAAGATTAATACATGCATCAATCTTGCCATTTTGTTGATGTGCATATATAATGCATAGAGGAGATGTTACAGCACCTACACTGGAAGACAACAGTGATTTAAAGCTCAGCAGCATGAGAAACCTTGGTCTTGTGATATCTGCTGTTCCATCACTGGACTTTGGTCCTAGCATCCTTGGTTGTGACCACAGTGGGTTTTACATAGAAGAATCTAGAAACTGAGATTTAAAACTCAAGACCTAAAAAGCTAATTAGACTAACTAAAAAACTGATAAACTAGAAAGGAGCAGATGAATTCAAGTTCACAAACAAGTATTAATGATTCTTGTCTACTTTCTTCAAGAGAACTATGAGATTCTTTTCCTGATTGTTCCTCAGCTTTGTTTGATCTATTTTTCTTAGAAGACATTTCAAGTTAATACCTCACAGGCTTTTCTTTCCCAGGAAGTTTCTCTGAAAGAATTTTTCCCTCAAAGGTCTTGATCTTTCAGACCTTTACGCCTGTGTTTAACTCAACATGTGATAAAAATCCCAGTTGTAGAATCATTTGTGAGAAGAGACAAGCATGCACAAAAATGCTTACGGGATCTCAGATGCACAAGGAATAACTGTATAGTTGTCAAGTTGAAAATGCACGTTACTGAATCCCGCTGTCAGGAAGCTGACACCTCCACAAAGCTTGGTATCTTACTACCCAGTGGTGACATTTCTGACTTTTTTTTAAAGTTTCATGAGCCTTTCTCACAAAGGGAAGCTCTTGAAAGACTACATGAAACCATGCCAGCTGACTTCACAAACATATCACTTTCTGAAACATATATAATCAAAGGCAAATTTTTAGATGAATCCATAGATACCTTACAGTATTTCAACTATAAGAACCAGACAATGTAATTTCTGCATTGTAAAGGTACCCTGTTGTACCTTTATAGCACAGAGTTGTCAGGTGAACTGAGCTATACATGTTTACAATACTGTTTTGTTGTCATTTACATCAAACAGAAGATAATATTAACTTCAGATGAGAAGAGCTTCCATTTTTTTTTTTTTTTTTTGGTCTAGATTCATAGGCCTGATGGGATTTAAGTGCACCAGCTCTGAGTATTGCTGGAAACCCCTAATTTCCAAAGAAATGAAACTGATATGTCAGTTTTTGTTCATTTTTCTTTGCCTACTAAATGCCTTACTAGCTGCTATGCACAAAGTCTCACTCTAGTTCAGTGAGTAGCCTTTGGGAAAAAAAAAAAAAAAAGGGAAAAAAAAGGGAAAACAAGCCTATAAGGCTAAGCAAGTATCACTCAAAAGGAGTGAGTCTTAATTGGGTAGGTCTGGTGTAACAGGAAAAGCACTATTCCTACTTTCACCATTCTCAAGAACAAACACCTAGGATTAGCATTGTTTGGGTTGTTTGTTTTCACAGACCTCTTGAGAAGAAGCTTTAATTTACAGACTCCACAAGATCTGACTAATGCAGTAGCCCATTCTCAATTTGGGTACATGTGTAAAGTATAGCAGAAGCTGCTTGATGCGCTCCAGTAAAACTTCACGCCATTCATAAAATGCCTCACATATCTAGAGTCGCTGATCTGCACTGAGGACACTGACTCAGCAAATAAGTTTAAAGATAGGCTTAATTTTAACCTCACGGGCAGGTTGAGAGAAGTCAACAAACCTTCCCTAAAAAATTAGGCATTTTGCTTTTTCTACTGCATTGGATTAAGACAAGTGTCTGCAATGCCTTCTTAATGCAGACTGATCCTCTACAATGGCACAGTACCAGGAAGAGTAAGGCAGCCTGCCTTGTCCTGTGTGATCAACAGGACAGACAGCCGCCACCACTGTATCCCTGCCCTTATTATCCAAAGCAGAAAAGGCACCTTTGTTACAGAAGTTTAGCCATGCAAGAAGCACTGCAGAGTAAGTGCGTAGCACCATTAAGTGGGTCAGTATAATAAAAATAATAATAAACTACAACCCTCCCCTAAAATGAAAACAAAACTGTTCTTCATTAGGTAGAAAGAAGAAAAAAAAAGCAGCACCAAAAAATGTATAATTATTTATTATTTATAATTTTTCTACTACATCAAGTCTATTCCTTGTAAAGAATACTATCCTTGAGATGCAAGAGAACTTTGCCAATGGGATGCAATTTCAAATTAACATGAAGGCTTACCAGTCAGGTTTTCAGTAATGACACAATGTAGTTTTACAACCTGGCCTAGCATTATCTGTAAAGTCCACCTACTGACTAAACAAGAACCAGAGAAACCTAGATCTTGAGTTGCTTTCAACTACATATTCTTCGACAAACAGAAAGAAAAATTCAATATCTTTAGATCAAAATAAATTTAAAAAATAAAGTTGTTTATTTCACATGATCAATTAACCCCAACTAGAGAATGGTTGGGCTTTCCTCCCCTTGTTTATCATAGGATGTAGCCTAGCTATCTCACACTGCCTTGCACAGCTGTTTATGTATATATGAACAACCAAATATATGCAGTGAATTATAATTTTTAGATCAAGAAAAACACAAACCAAACAGTAAACCCTCTAGGCTTCTATAGAGTAAATTAAAGCACTTACTGAAAGGAAATAGTGGCATATACGAGGGCTTTGAATTTCAAATATCCTTCAAGAAGTTATTAAAAAGAGACTCCACTGCTGAGAAAGAGACAAAATACAACGATATTTCTTGGTATATCCATTACAATTGCAAAAGAAATAGTCATTATATTAGCTTAGACTGTCATACTTCCATTTTTAACACCTTATGATTATTACAGGATTCTAAACTCCCAAAGAAGGCAACTCATATAAAAGATTTATTTTAACTCCAGCTTTGTCTTTCCTGGCTGCCTGCCAATCTAAAAGAAATGTGCTGGGCTTCACCCCATTTGAACCTTCATGGCTTTAATGCAGACTTCACCCTGTATTTCTATAAACTGTGTACATGAAGATTGGCATTCATATCTCCAAAAAATTTGTATCTTAAATCCTAAACAGAGATGCTGAAGTTCAGAGCCTTTTAAAACATCTTTCTACTAGCAGGTCAAAATTCAAAGCAGAGTATTCCGTTTGCATATTTAAGGGAACTAGTGAAAACTCTTCTGCCAAGCTTCTGGGAGCATCACTGCTGACAACATCTGCCTGGGAGCTGGCGGTCCCCAAATCATCATAGTCTTCACCCGCTGAGAAAAGTTCCTCTCTTATCATGGATCTCGGGCTATCTTCTGCAGCTTGGAGATCGGCTTTTAGCAGATGTCTTGTAGGACCATGATCTGCTGAGCAGGCCAGCCCAGTACAGTCCTTGACCCAACACGGTACAGGTTCAAGACGCACCCAAGGACTGGAAGACCTAGCCAGTGTTTTCACAGTCTTTCCACTGTTTCTCGGCACAGGGATACTAGACAGCCCCAGAGCTTCTTCACCAGTGGAGCGCACACTGATAGCTGGAGGACGACTCATAAATCTGTAAACTGTGGAGAAAGAAACAGCAACAGACAATGTTATCTTTAAAATAAATAAATAAATAAAGACAAGCTTGTTTCTGGATGTGCCTTGCAACTCTCCATCACTAAATACTTCAAGTCTCTTAAACTGTTTCTAGGCCAATCCTTTGAGAAGGCATATTGGTTACTTTGAGAATAGTATGATTTGTCCAAGTTCAGAAAGTTATGTTTTAAGGAAGTAGAAACTGCGCTGTACTCTATTTCGATAGCCTCTACTATTGTGAAAACAACTCTTTATTTTTTTACCTAGGAAGTGCAGAGAAATGCTCCAGGAATCCAGGCCCAATTCCAAACCCAGGAAATCAGAGTCATTAAACTTTACTTGCATGGTGTGAGAAAACATGCTATCCTCACATTACACAGATAATATCTCCACTTCTGAGGCTGGTGAACAGCTCCACTCACAGCACATGGGGCCCACACTGATGCTATATTAAGTGCTTTAACTTAGGCTTCAAGATCATGCACATCTTATATAAAAGTAGATATCTATACTGAATAATCCGGAAACATATTCGTCTGTTTGCAACATGAAAAAAATGGTTTTGTTTCATTTTTTTTCTGTTATTAAGCAAAAAGAAACAATTCAGTTCAAGTAATACAAACATTTTGTGCACATCAGAAAATGATAGCACTTAATAACAGGGACAGAACAGCCACAAGAATACCACCTGAAGATCTGGCACCCTTCTGGAGCCTTAATTCACCTTAATAATATATGCACCCATGGGCAGGACACACAAGGAATTCTTTCACAGAATCATAGGGACTGGAAAAGATCGAGTTCAATAAAGCAGGCTCCCTGCTACAGGCTATGCAGGTAGGCCTCCAGGTGGGTATTGAATACCTTCAGAGAAGGACAACCTCCCTGGGCAGCCTTTCCCAGTGCTCTGTTGTTTCAGGAGCATTTCTATGAAGTTGAAGTCACATTAAAATTGCCTTTCCCCCTACCCCATACGAGCATCTTCTTGCTGATTACCTTGCAAAACTCTAGTTTCTTCTCCCCCTGGCCGTGCTGAATGCAGCTGCTTACATTTTCTTCTCTGAAATCTAGTTTGCCGTGGTCTAGCACCCTGCTGGCCTTGGTTTCCTGCTGCATCATTCTCCTCCACAGGGACATGGGAATGCCCTAAGATGTCTTGATGAGACATTTTGGTGGGTTCCACCTAAAGCTAACAGCAAAGCCACAATGAAAACACAGAACTAGCCAGGAAATCTTACCAGACAACAGGAAAGAGACTTCAAGAGCCTCAAAAAACATTTATTTCATATCTAAGAAGGTAAAGGAAACCAGAATGGCAAGTGAACACCAACAGCCCTTTCCAAGTACAACAGTAGCTTACCTTGTTTTCTAACCTTAGTGCTTTGTGAAAGAGCCTTCTTTTTTTATTCTTAGATAGAAACAAAAAAGACAACCCCACTGACTTGGGAAGATCAAGGGAAGTGGGGCTAAAAGAAGGAAAAGGACCACTGGAGGAGGAGCTAGCACAGCATCTGATAATTTGTAATTAGCACAGCCTTACAGCTTTTCTAGGCCTAATGAGATGAGGAAAGTTTACAAAACCTGTGTGTGATAACTGTATTAAAGGAATACTGGGTGAAAAAGCTTCTCTGGTACTCAAAGAAGCAAACGGCAAGAGTGAATTTCTCCCTGTGATGAGCAATGCTTAAAGCAAGAATAAGAAAGAAAAAAGTAAATAGTTTTTATTTCCTTGTAGTACATAAGTATGCTTTATTGTACTGTTTTTTTTAAGGTTTTCTCTCAGTTTTTATTATTCTGTGTGTCTGCTACAACTACTGCCTGAGTAGTTCTTTTCTAACAGCTCCATTTCCTAGTTTTTTTTTCTTTTCTTTTTTTTCTTGAGTATTGGAGCCTTGTAGAGTCTCTCTTAAGTCCAACTGGGCAGTAGATTTTCACTAGTTTGAATGCTTCTTAAGCTTCATCTAGCACTTAGCAAATTCCTCTGCTGTGTTTTACAACCCTCTGAGGGCCATGACGTGTAACTAGAAGCAAAAAAGGAAGGGTCTAACAAAAAGAAGAGGCAAAGGATTTTTGCTTTGTCTTCTATGTCCTATGTACAAAGGGAAAAGGCAGTTCTGAAAGAAAGGAATAAATCAGGATGATCTGATTGATTTTTGTATACTTTTTTTAGTGGTCATGTGTTTGAAAACTGCTAGCATTTGTGAATGACTACTTTGTGAATGAGGACTCACAGTCCATGATATCATCCAAAACATGTTAGTGGGTATGCTTTCTAAAAGTACTGAAATCTTGGTGAGCTTCCAGCCAGATGCTGGCCATTTTGATATTTGTGATTATGATCAACAACTTGAAAAACAATGTTAAATACTGGGTTAGAAATGTAACTGCACTGGTAAATATTGTGTTTTCTCCTTGTTGTGTTTTAGAAGTAGCTAATTGAATGCAGGCTTACTAAATGATTTGCACTAGACCACAGCAAGCTTGCTCAGTTTCTGGCTTCTGCTATGTACGTGTTCAGCAATAAAATGCTTCTTTCCCTCCCCAGCCTGTCAAAGGCAGGGGCATCGTATCATGAGTTACCACTGGGGAAAGTGGGGGTGAGCAAGGAATAGTGGCCCTGAATTGAAGTGGGCGAATACTAGATGATCCAGTTCATATGACCTAATAGACTGTGTCACTGCCTTCGGGAGATACAAGCCTCTTGACATGTGCCCTTGGCTAGAAGGTCAGAACAGAAAAGCCCAAGCTCAGAAAATGAAGCCCTCCAGCTGAGAAAAATTATCCAACCATGAATTGGCAAAAACACTTTTTTTTCCTCCCCACCTTTTTTTTCACTCCCAAATTTTCTGACTTGACATGTTACTGTAGTGCACTTCACATTTGATTAAATTAGTCACATTGCATTATGCTGTATCAAATGTGACAAGCCGCAATGGAATGTGAAAGTTGTATAAAGATGCACAGGCATCAAATAGCTGCTACCTGCTTCTGACTAGCATCAATGTGTTAGCAGCAGGTAAGGGAGGCACACAAGGTCCAAATCCTTCTTTGTTATTAAATCACTCTTCTGCAGCTCATCACTAGGTTCTTCTGTGATTAATAATGATGCATCAAACGAGTAATAAGTTACTCCCATACCAAGAAACAATTATTTCTTCTGCATTTCCCCCACACCTGCTTGTGATAATAAGGAGGAGGTATCTCGTCAGGATTCAGCCTGTCTCTTACAAGCATACTAGCTACTGTAACTGAAGCAGTATTAGCAAGATGCTGAATGTATAAATAATTGCAGCCTACAGAGAACAAGGCAGAGGCACCCTGTTATTGCTTATGTAAATGCAGCCACTATTAGTCTTGGGCTGCAGGAATTACACTATCAGGAAACTCTAAGCTCATGTTCACTGACTAAGCATCCCCTGTTAATCTTATCAGCACAGCTCTCATTGGATTCTGCAAGGAGTTAAAGCTACCACATGCACATAGAGCATGAAGAAACTGTTAATATCACTCCTCACTTTTATTGGGGTAAATGCCAGCTCCCATGCATGGCAAAGTAGACAAATGGATTACAGAAAGTACAAGTTAATTTAATCTGGACCGTACTTGTACACACAGACTTGTTATCCACTGTCAATTAGATGTTTTATCTTGAATTCTTGTAGGATCTCTTGAAAAAGGTAAAAATGGCTCTATGAAGAGGACTGGTTGAACTATTTACCTGTTCAACAGCTCCTAGCTCATTGCTGTTCTTCTTCCGTGTTCTCCAGATGTCAGTAACAGTGCCTAATATAGAGCAAATGGTTGAGTCTTCCTCTGAAAATATTACCTAAGCAGTTAGCAATGCCATATGGTTGAGTAATCCACACTAAAAGACCAGAAATAGGATGTACAGAGGAGGGAAGAACATCTGTAATATTGTCTCCACACATAACCTGGACTACAGTTAAGAAAGAACAGTCAAATCAATTACACTAAACCTTCTGATATCCTCCTGGCTATGCGGTTTGCTCTACTCAACATGTTTTTTGTATATTATACATGAAATATATCTGATAAACTATGGAGACCTCTCTTTGTCTTAATCATCTGAAGATGTAAGTTTTTCTGCCATGTTTACAAATGACAAACATTTTCTCTCAGGCAGTACTGTGTTTGTCTTACAGTCCTGGAGGTGCCTGGCTCCAGAGTTTTGGGGAGCCATAGTGTAGCAGAAAGCTCTCCCTGATTGGACAAGGTTCCTTCGATTTTAACTAAACAGATGCAATGAGGACTCAAGAACACAAGGCTAGGAAGCTGAAGTATGTTAGTATAGCTGAAAGTGTCCAAGATCTCCTTGTCAGTGAGTATGATCACAATGTAAATGCTCTCTACCTCATGTTCCTTCAGGAAGCCATGTCTTGTTGTTTTTTTTTGTTCTCACATCATTCCTCTTTCTTGTCCTGAGAAGAGAATGGACTGTTTTTGATAGCATTTGTGGTGAGTGTCTTACAATGGAAGCCCTATAGCCTAGGGTTTCTGGGCACTACATTGTCAGACAAGTACGCAGTTACAGTACAGTCATGAGAAGAATGGTATGCAAGCTTTAATAATGAAAATTATATTCAAATCTCTTAGCTACAACTTATTTTTTTTCTTTTTCTTAGAATCTGTCATATCCAAAAGTATTCAGTCCAAACAAGAATTTAAAAGTGTATTCTGAATGTCCTGTGATATTGTTCAGAATTCCTTTCCTCCTATTTTCTAGCATTAATTTAAGCCAGATATCCACAGTAAGTGCAGGGAAAAAAAAAAAAAAAATAGTAATGATACTTAATAAAAAATTTGTTGAACCATTTAAAACACTGAATTTGTTTTAGGAACATGGCTGTCCAGCTAAGAAGCTAATTATGTGAGGTTGCCATGTCCTACAGACCTTACATAGGAAAAATACCAATCAGTCTTCAAAGAGTTGAGTCCAGTAAGCAATTCTAGATCTGGACTTGCTCTCCTCTGAATGCTTTATAGCAAAAGCTGTGTCTGACATAGGATATGTTTTTCTTTACTTCTCCCATACCCTGCAATTGGCTAGTTTTGAATCATTTCCAATGTGAGATCCAGAAAAGCAGAAACAGTTCCATTCATAGTTTGCCCTGGCTTCCCTTTTCTGTCTATCTTTTCTTCTTATTCAAATTCATACATATTTAACAGGTGAAATGAATAGCAAAGATCTACTCTGTTGTAATTAATGCACATATGTAAAATCAGTGCCAGCATTGCTGACCTTTCCATTTGTCTAAACTTGGCTGAGTATAAAAGCCATTTTACAATTTTCCATTGGTAATGACGTGTTTATGACTGTACTGAACTGTAGCACCTTCTATTTTCTGATGGATAAATGGAGTAAGGAGGATGGTGATGGCCAAAGCAGCTCTGGATCTGAGCTAACTCAGGGCAATACATCTACATTTGAGTCTATTCCAGAACAGCTAAGTTGTGCCCTTAACACTCCCTGGATTCAGCTGCTCAAGCAGTCCCTATTCTGGACTCTGGAAACTTGAAAAAATGCATCAAATATTTGGCTGTATGCTTGCACCTGTGGTATGTCTGGTGGGGAGGAAAGGGATGATGTTTGAAGAAGACTGAGGAGGATATGTCCCCAGAAGGGTAGCTTCGGAGGAGAAGATTTGTTTCATAAAAATGCTCTTGGTTTTAGAAATACTATCATCAGCTCCCTGTGAAGAGCAAGATCCAGCTTAAGGCTGCTGAAAAGGAGCAATCTGGAGCTGCAAAGCACTGCTGCTGTAACCTGCTGTCTGGTTTAGACATGAAATTCCTCTAAACCATTCAGAGCTTGCACTGAAGCTGTGAACAGTACAAAACACACAAGATGGAGGGCATCTCAGGTTGGTTCTGAACTAGAAACACTATTGCCTGCTCCCTAATCCGTGGATGAACTTACAGCATCATCAGGATGAAGTGCCTCCCTGCTTACCTCCTTACCTTCCTACCCATTTCCTGGTTGTATCCATGCATGGAATTAGTCCAGTTGGACTTAAAGCTAGTTTTGACTGCATGGGAACCTGGCATTTGTGCAGCAGCAGTCTGAGCTGGTTTGGAATTGCTGTAATGTACACCAGAGATTATGCTGACTCCAATCCAGGCCAAAATCTGTGAGGAGCACATCTGAGATGCAGTCTCTTGTATCTTCCTTCTTCATGACACACGCCCGTATTCACTGGCCAGGCAGCAAAGATGAGGGAATTTGACACTGAACTAACAGCAAAACTCAGATTTTAAATGCCATTCAGCTATTTGATTTGCTTAGAGACCAGTATGTGCATCTCAGCACTGGAGAAAACAGAGGAATTACAACATAATGTTGAAACTGCCAGAGTGGAAAGCTGTGATATCCCCCTTTTTCACCCACTTGGTGTCATCTGATAAGAAAGGTACTCCCCAAATGCTTCCAGAAACACATAACGCTCATCAAACCTGAGGCTTTTTGAGTGTTTTCAGGTACCAACAAACCTTGTGTGACAGAGGTGTATCCAGGTGGGAACGCTTGGGAGTAGGTCCCTCTGCCTTGGGAGGAAGAGTGGAAGGATTTCAGAAAATGTGTGAATTGGCATGGTTATGAAAATGGATAAGCATTTTGTCATTCCTGAGCTGAGAGAGGAATGCTGCCTGCCAGGGTGCTGGGCTGCATGGGTTGTAATTAAGCACAGTTCATACTAGGCCAGAAATTGAGTGTAGAGTCATAGATTCATTAAGGTTGGAAAAAACCTCTTAGATCATCTAGCTCAGCTATCCCTACTATGCTCAATAATCATATCCCTCAGTGCCATATCTCCATGCTTCTTGAACACCTCCAGGGACACTGACTCCATCACCTCCCTGGGCAGCCTGTGCCACTGCCCCACCACTCTTTTGAAGAAGGAATTTCTCCTAACATCCAACCTGAAGCTTCCCTGGCATAACTTAAAGCCATTACCCCTCATCCAATTATTATCTGGGAGAAGAGACTAACCCCCACCTCATCACAACCTACTTTCAGAAAGTTCTAAAGAGAGATAAAACCTTCCCTGAGCCTCCCCTTCTCCAGACTAACAATCCCTAAGCCTCTCCTAGTAAGACTTGTACTCCAGACACTTCACAGCTTTGCTGCCCTTCTTTGAACGCTTTCAATGGCCTCAATGTCTTTTTTGCAGTGAGGGGCCCAAAACTGAACAGAGTACTCAAGGTGCAACCTCACTAGCACTAAGTACAGAGGAACAATCACTTCCCTGCTTTTGCTGACTACACTACTTTCTGAAACAAGCCAGGACATTGCTGGTCTTCTTGGCCATCTGAGCGCACTGCTGGATCATGTTCAGCTGAATGTCAACCAACACCCCCCAGAACCTTTTCCTCAGTGCAGCTGTCCAGCTACTCTGCCCCAGGTCTGTAGCAATGCATGGAATTGTTGTGAATGAAGTGCAGGACCTCACACTTGATATTGTCGAATCTCATACAATTGGCCTCAGCCCAACAATCTATCCTGAACTTCCTGCAGTCAAGAACAAAAGAGGGAGAGATCAGGTCTTCCAGGAAGCCCTTCAAGACTGCTAAGGTGTGGGTTGCTCACAGGGGGATGTCTCTCCCCCCCACCCCACCCCCCTGGCTCCACACTAGTGGCTGGGGTATCACAACTTTGATGGATCCAAGTCTTTGGGTTCAATCATACTAACAAGTTACTATGAAGTAAGGAGGAAACAGTCTTGGTGAGTTTATGCTTCAGAAAGATTACCAAACCTCTCTGCATGTACTTCTAATGCTCATCTCTGTTGGGGACTGTCACCATCAGTGCGTGCCCTTCCAAGCCCACAGGACAGAAATCCAAGATAGCTTCAAAGATAGCTCCAAAAAGGAGTCAAACACACAAGACCTCAGTGTCTTAGCACAGGCACTTTCCTAAAGCAGACAAAGGAGAGGAAATCTGGGTCAGGAGAGTTTCTCCCAGTGCTTAGCAAAGCCCCTCTCAGCTGCCTCTGCATGCTAGCAGCCCTTCACCTGTTATTTTACACTTCATGCTCATGAAGTAGATAATAGATTTGCTGGCAGATATTCAGCCAATATGTGGGGAAGTTCTTCAATTTCTTACAGCTAGGCATTGAAACAGAGTGCAAGCTAATCTGCCAGATATGGAATTTACATATACATGGACTTTAATATCAAGTGAGATGCACTTTGTGTGAACTCTGTAGCTCTTAAACAGCATTTTCAATTAATATCTGTTCAGTGGTTTTAATAGTTTTTTCCCATGATGTTTACAAGACTGTATGGCCTCTCTCTTTTGACTAATTAACACATTCTTAAATTCCTTTGACTACAGCTTTTCCTTGTCTGGTGAGTAATACTTTGATTTATCAGCTTCAGATCCAACTATTTGTGGGGAGGAGTCCTACGCTCATTAAAAAATAATCTTTAATATGCTGTCCTTACATAGTAAGGCTACGCAGCAAGTCTTCGCTAAGTCATTTTGTATGTTAAAAGCTGCCATTTTATTTGTGCTTTAATTTTACTGTTGCCACTTCATGTGGGGAAAAAGGATAAATAATTCTACCACAGCTTTTGTCACCAGTTTTCTTTGGAAAAGCTAATCACAACTTTTACAAAAACATTGGATTGACAGCTGATGCCTTCGAAACAGTTTCCCAAATTCATGGTTACAGAGGAAAACAGTGCCTGATTCTCCTCACAAGGCATCCCCAATACTGACCACAGCTCCGAGTTTCTCAAGGTGTACCTGTGCCCTCCTCACAGTGTCTGCTCTGGGGCCACATGGTCAGCCATGAATTTCTGGCTCTTTTAAATTCTTCATTTCAGCACCTCTCTGAAGGGAGGAAGGGAGGAAGGGAGGAAGGGAGGAAGGGAGGAAGGGAGGAAGGGAGGAAGGGAGGAAGGGAGGAAGGGAGGAAGGGAGGAAGGGAGGAAGGGAGGAAGGAAGGAAGGAAGGAAGGAAGGAAGGAAGGAAGGAAGGAAGGAAGGAAGGAAGGAAGGAAGGAAGGAAGGAAGGAAGGAAGGAAGGAAGGAAGGAAGGAAGGAAGGAAGGAAGGAAGGAAGGAAGATCATTGGTATCTGATATATCAACCTTTGAAGTGAGTGCGTAAGTTCACAGCACACAGCTATTATTTCAGGTGTACATCACTGACACTTGAGGGTCATATTTTTCAGATTTTCTTTGCTATGCTAACATTAAGTGATATTTTTTAAAGCAAGGAAAAGTAATGATGACACTCCAGAGTGAGTGAAGAGAACAGTCTGCCTCTTCTAGTTCTTGTGTAGTCTTCTGAGTTCAAAACATGCAGCAGAATGGTCTCGGAATCTTCAAAATCATACTTGCATATCAATATTCATTATTGAGTATACTAGTGCTAGGTAAATTAATGTTATGCTTTATGTTGCACTAAGTATTACTTACAATGCATTAAGTATTATTAGAGTGCTTACACAAAGAGGTAAAAAAGCAACGACAACAAAACCCACAAGCTAACACTTTTTCATTGTTTTATTTCCATAGTGAAATTTACCTTCCCATGTGGAGAAATAAAGAAAATAATAATATAGCTCCCTAAGTATAGTTTCCATAATGACCTTATAATAAGCAAAGCTGGTGGCCGCATGTGTTATATAGTTCCATTAAAAATAAAAATGTGGCTGCTTATTAACTTGCCATACCCAACCGTTTTTGCTGCACTTCTTAATGCCAGGTGACTGGTTTTAAAAGTCTGTGTCAGAATTTATCAGTCATTTTCTACACTACAGGATATTTAGTATTATCCTTCCCAAATTTAAAATTTTGGTAGCCTTATCTTTGATACTTTCTAAAGCCTAATGCTTCGGAAGAGCAATCTGATATTTGGCAGGCAGCGACCTTTTCAATCAGGGATGATGTACCATGCAAGCCCTTCAAAAAGCACTGATGCATCAAGCATATGAGGATTTCAGGAGCTTCACATCTCAAGATTTGGTTCCCACTGGGCGTGGCCCAGCCAAAGACCAAGAAGGATTTTCTTGAAGTTTACAGACTTCTGGAACAGATGGGTTGGGGCTGGGTCAAGACTCCAGGCAAGCTCTCAGATCTTTCCTCTCCTGTTCATTGCGAAGTCCCAGCAAGGAGGCTGCAGTTTGGCTCAGCAACAGCTGTCCTTTCTTTCCTATCCCATCAGGAATATGATAGCAATCAGAACTGTTGATGATTCAAACAAGAGCAGTGCTTTGAGTATAACCAGTGCTGTATAAAATATATGTACATCACACATATACTCACTATATAAAACAGAGAGGTGTATGCATGTGTATATACAGACGTTGTTTGTTCAGAAAAAATCTGACATGATGCCTCAAATTCAGCATTCAAAAATTTTGAGTAGTCTTGCTCTTTGTTTCTGTGTGCCTTTGTTTGCCAGTCATGAAACACAGACAACAGCATTTCCTTATTTTATTTCAGTGCAGTGAAAATAAGTACCTTAAGAAGCGAGGCCATCCAGTGCTATAACAAGGAGTACCACAAAAACATCCATGAGGAGGTGAAGAATTCAGTCTTCTGAGCAGCATTTGATTGTTCTGAGGTATGTGAAACATGCAGCCAAACATCTAATAGCTAAAAGAAAGCAATGGATAGCTGTTCATTACTTTGGGTACGGAGTCCAGTAAAGATCTCATAGAAGAAATAGAATTTGATCAGCTAAGAAGAATTAAACATGATAGTAATGCCAGGACACTATGAATTCTGGATTTAAGATGTTATGAGTACTCGATTTTGCATCTTCATTTGTGTCTTGTATGTTCTAACATTCTGTTAATGTTTTGCATGTGATACAGTTCAAAGCATGAAGGAACTCTTAGGCAAGAAAGTGCTGTCGATCATCTGTACTGTAGAATCAATTTCTTTCTATGTCTGCTGAAAACAAACTATGATGAACATGCTGCTCTCTTAAAGTGTGCCAGTGTAAAATGACATTTAATGTAGGAGAGATCTTTGATTAACAAAAAAAAAAAAAAAAAAAAAAAAAAAAAAAAAAAAAAAAAAAGAAAAGAAAAGAAAGAAAGCAGGGAGGAAATGAACAAAAGAAAACAGTCTGCCCAAGGAAGTACTTATTTAGCCTAACAGAAGGCTGAGAAGAGCTATTGAACAATTTCATTATCGCATTCTTTTCAAAAAAGGAAGACTTCTGCTTTCCTATTTCATGATAATTGGATGAAGAAATGTGGGTAGGAGCACAATTCATTGCAGAATTTGATGAATTATTTACTAATTAAGGAGAGAAACAGGATAGTATAAGCAATATTACTTTGATATGAATGTTCCTTTTATTATATTATTTATACACATGCGATTGTTGCTTTTATTAACTAAGAGGTTAATCACTTGAATGGGATGCTTTGCATTCTCTACAATTACATACACCAGCAAATTGGCTAATTTTATGTGAAAAAAGAAATAACCTAGCAATTTTTCTAGTACTTATCTGTATGGAGCAGTTTAATAACATTTTTGCACTGTGTAAAATGTATAAACCAGCTGTTCTCATGTTTTGGCAGCAGCTCTGCACACTGCAACGTGGCACACACTGGCCCAGGAGCCCACGTTGGGGCTTAGGCACTCTGCAGAGGTGATGACATGCAGATCCCAGAGGGGTGGAAGACAAATCTGATGATGCTGCTTAGCAGACAGGCTTGAGAGTGACTTCAAAGGTGGCCACTTCATTTTTTCAGCAGCTGAGACTGCCATTTTGTTCTAGGCTCATTGTTTCTTTAGCCAACTAATCACTGTCTAGACGGGATGAAATCAAACCCACGCTTCTGTACACCTTGTGCCCTGCTAGGGCAGCAGACACAGGGAACCCTCCCTGCATGGGTCCATCAGGTTTCCATAGCTGAGGGATTGATCCTGTCTGCTGCTAAGAAGCTCTGGTGCCATACACTGGGCTGCCATCACCATCCAGATTGATTCTTCTGAACCCTTTGATGATGATTCCAGTCTGCGGCTGCTCCCCAGAAGCACATCCCATTGCTCAGGCTTCTGCAGGATGTCAAGGTTTTGTGGGATTGATGATGTTCAGACGGGATCAAAATAGAGCAGTGTGTGCCTGCAGGAAAATGATTTTTCATCTGGACAGTTCCTCATATCTTGATCACCTCACCAGAACACCAGAGGAGCCCACACTCTAGGAGCCCATAGCATTCGTAATTTTTATACATATACATACAGGTTGTTAAAAAAAAAATAATGGAACATATGGTCTCCAGACAGAAACACCTAACTCGGTTAAAAATACATATAAAAATATGAAAGACTCTGTTTAGATTCCTCATTCACATGCTCCACCCTTTCTTGCCTGCTGCATATAAAACCATTGATAAGTAAACTTCAGTTGCTAGTCATTAAAAACAAAAAAAAAACAAAACAAAACCAAAAACGTGTAAAGCTACATGCTTTGTGTTGGTGATGTTATAAGTCACTTAATGATTTTCATTGATTTAATGGAAGAATATATCTTATTGTTCACTACAGATGGGGGATGGGAGGTTAACATACATTTTGCTTTAGATATGAATCATTTTGGGAACCGTTAGTACAGATTTTTTTTCAATTATAGCCACATGCAGTTTTATTAAATTTTAAAATGAAAAAAAAAATTGCAGATGGGGCAGCCCAGACACACAGCTCAGTGTTCACATCTTCATAACACACCATGATGCAGCCAAACCAAGCATTCATGACTGCAGCCCTGGAAGGTCTGGCGAAGTCTGAGCCCAGCAGTGAAGGAGACCATGTCAAACTCTTCCATTCCCAAGGAAGCCTGGCAGAGCTCTGTTCAACATGGTTGTCTTGTGTGCCCCCAGTGGCGCAGTGGCATAAAGTGCTGCTTGCAGCACCGAAGGGCCCGGGGTTCGAATCCCCCCTGTGGTGCAGGGGGTAGAAGTGCCGCTTCGCTACACAGAGGGCTCGAAACCCAGGAGTTGGACTCGATGATCTCTAAGGTCCCTTCCAACTCACACGATACTATGATATGATGATGTGGGCATCTTTCATAGAATCATAGAATATCTGGAGTTGAAAAGGACCCATGGGGATCATCAAGTCCAGCTCAATATTTGGGACCACCCAAAAATCAGATCATATATCTGATTGCATTCTGTAGACACTCATTGAACTCCATCAGCTCAGGGCTGCGCCCACTGCCCTGAGCAGCCTGTTCCATGCCCACTGCCCTCTGGTGAAGAACCTCTCCCTAAACTCCAACCTGACTCCCCCCCAACACGGCACCATGCCATTCCTTCCAGTCCTGTTGCTGTCACCAGAGAGGAGAGCACTTCTCTGCTCCAATTCTGAGGAGCCACAAGCCACAATGAGGATTCCCCTTCACCTTCTTCTGCTTTGGGCTGAACAAACTGGGGGACCTCAGCTGCTTCTCATCCATCTTCCTCATATATCTTTCCTTTGAAATTGTTACTTGGACGCAGATTAAAATGGCCAAGGATGTATCAGTGGTTGAATGCAGGAGTAAAAACATTCTTAACTTGCCCAAGACTGAGATGCATGAACTTCCCCACTGTTTGGCAGCTGTATTCTGAAGAAGACATTGATCAAATACAAATAACCAGCACATCCAGAACAAGGAAATTAGGAGGTGAAGAGATAATAGTGATAGTAGAAGAGAAGTGCATTCTGTGTCCCCAGTCATCCAAGGAAGAATGTTTCCACACAGCACAAAGGTGGGAGCAAGCTTTTGGTTGTTAATAAGATTGTCTGAAAAGAATCCACTTTCGGAAGATATCTCTGCACTTTGAAAGAGCTATTGCAAACTGACAAGCAGAATACACATGTAAAAAGAAATTAAAAAATATACATAGAAGTGGAAATCCTCCCATGTATTAATGTCAAAATGTGCTAAAAATAATGTAAGTGTGGATTATACTAGATGTATCTTTCATGGATCTGTGGAAGTAAAATTAAAAGAACTTATTTAATTGCATTTTCTTTTACCTATCTGAAATCTTATGTTTCAAAAAGACCATGTGAAAAACTCCACCAAAACTGACATCTCTCTTTTAAACATTTATTCATTAACAAATCTTTTTCTCCTTGTGAAATACATTCATCAAAACACAAGCTGAGCCCTGGCTGGGAACCACCCCCTCGGTGTGCATGGAGAAGGGGCCCCCCAGGACCACCCCACCAAGCAAGGAAGCCAGGGAGGTCTCATCCCCTCGGGCACCTCCGCTAAAGCTCAGCACAGGGCTGCCGGCAGAGCAGGGGCAGCAGCAAGATGACCTTTCCTTCCCACAGGCACAGCGGGTGGTATCGCAGCACAGAGGCAGAAGCAGGGGGATGGTTGGTTCAGGGCTGCCCCCAACTATGCGAGGATGCAGCTGGGAAGCTCTGAGATTGAGATCTTATTCAGCTTTGCACCAGATTTTCACTCGTCTTGAAAAGGGCTGAGGCAAGAACCTCTATGGGCTGAGGCACTCTGCCATGACGACAGACAAGGAGATAGTTTTCTGAAGGATGGATTGGCAAACTTTGAAGATGCCCCCTCTCTCTTTCTTTTTCCATCTTTCCCAGCTTTAGGAGTCCTGCATTTACCTGTGTGAGTGCTGGACTGGTCAAACAAACCCTCAGTGACACTTTGGCTTGGCTGGGCTAGCTATATCTGTACTTTTTAAAATGAAAATGTAATAACAGGCCATATGGTTTGAATTAAAGAAAAACCAATTAACATTTTAAAATGCACACATTTTATTGAAAACAGCTTACATAAACACATCTGGAACACAGCTTTAGATAAAAAGCATACGAAGGGTCTGATTCTGTTCTTTCTGATGCTGGAGTAAGTAAAATGCGACTCCATCAAAGTCCACAGGTGTAGGGCCAATGGGAGATCAGGATCTGACCTAGGGCCTTTCACTTCAACCAACAGAATATTGCCAAGCTTTACTTCAATCTCGCAACTTGTAAGAGAGGGAAACAAAATGTTTATAGCCTATATGAAGAGTTACTGTATTATGAATAACTGAAGTTTATAGAAATTTTGTTTCCAATGGTTGGAACTATGGTTCCACTCACCACAAAAGCAGACAGAAAGCAGGCACTGACCTCTCCATTCCAGCAGATTTTGTTATTGAGAAGTCTTTTCTCTAAGCAATGTACATACCTCTTTCATGCTCTGCTGCTAGCAGTTCACCTTCCATTCCATCTTTAGAGTCAAAAAGAAAAACAAATGCAAATGATTTTATCATGTTCCATCACAGGGACTCTCAAAATGCCTTTTGATATGAAGCGTCTGCTTTGCCATACATTTATCCATGGCTTCCTTTTTGTTTCAGGGATTTGGCCCATGAAGAAATGAATGATAGATGTATATAGATAAAATGCCTGAATGACTTAGGTCACTCAAAAAGTAATGCCTCCTATTTATTTCAGTGGAAACTACAACAGATACAAAGAGCAAAATAACACTATTTGACAGAGAAAATCAACAGCTACAAAACACTATTTTTTCTACTCATGCCACACTTGAAAATATCTTTACCAATGGAGGTCATCCATTGTTTAGCCACTGCTAAAATGCACCACCCGCCACCTCAATGTGCTCACATCCAGTGTTTGGTCTCCATGCACATTCTGTAAGCATCAATGAATGTCAGTGAGTGCAGTTTTTTCAGTGACACACCTTTGCTTCATATGTGCTTCTATAACAGAGGCCATTCTGTCAGACTGCCCCTCTGCTGCCATCTGTCACACAACAACAACATGAAACTAAATATTGGTGGGAAGGTTCGACCCCTACTGCAATACCACCAACATCTGCCTCTGACATTGGCCAACATAATAAAGTAGACAGTTATTACTTTCAGTGCAGCCCTCACATAGATTAGGAACTGCCAGTGGAGACCTGGATAGTTGCTACACATACTGAAACCAGTAATGAAATCTCCCATCTCTGCTCAGAACAGGATCTTGGCAGTGACACACCAGCCAGGCAGATGTGTCCAGTGATCTTCATTTTCAGGTATCTCAGGGTCAAATGAATTCCTCTTTTTAGCCGAATTAAAAATAAATAAATAAAAAATCAACATTACAAGAGAACACTAAACATGCAGTATACAACATTATGGGACACAAGCACATTAAGACAAATATTGTCCGTCTCATTTTTTCATGTATATGTTCTGCATCCAACAGGGCAGTAAATTAAAAACACTGAGGTAATAGTAGATAATTTATTCTGCTTTTACATGCACACTGTTTTTTAGCTTTCAGACATAGGAGGAATGGCTCTCACTTTGCAGCCGACGCTATCATTTTTCCAGTGGGACTTGCCTCTCTATTGACCAGCAAAAGCTCAGGATCTCCAAGATGCCAGATTTATAATTTCATAACTATGTAAAAACGAAAGCCTTGGAATGCTGAGTGGGCTACGTGCTTCTGTGTGTGTGTGTATATCACTGTGCTGAGACAGGCTCAGTCTGTACCTCGTGTGACCAATAGGACAAACGTGTACTTGCACACTTCATTTAACCCAGTGCTATAGTGCTATAATTTCTGGGGTAGAATGTGGCAAACACTATATTATAGGGACTAAAGTGAAACAGTGCATCTCATATTAAAAAGCTCTGAATGAATTTTAGGGCAGACAGAATTCATTTCTCAGAATGGAATTTAGTCCCAAGACTAAAGCTACCACCTCCACCTTTAGAAGCACGCCATGGGATCCTTAATGACCACAGATGGTCAGGACCACAGTTTTATGTCTTGTCTTAGACAGACACAGCAGCCTTTATAGATCTAGATGCAACTAACTGCTGGCAAAGCTGAAACTTTTACAGTTAATGAAGCTGAGGATCTAAGAGCAAATAGTAACTATTGAACTTGTTATGGACAAACCCAGAGTCTGATTAAGTCCATGGAGCATTCACTGAAAAAGGAAGCCCATTGTGGTTTACTTGTCAACACTCCTTCACTGTTAAAGAAATCACTAAGTTTAGTTTGGTCTATGGACATGAAAAAGGCATCTGCTCTGCGAACCAGGACCAAAGACTGTGCACTTAGAGCAAAACCCATAAGCTACACTGGGAATTATCTCCTGTGGGACTGAGTATCTCAGCTGGATTCTCACCTGAGAGAAACATAGCTCAAAAGAAGACATTTGGTTTCTGCAATGCAATCACCTTGATACTGTCATGCACACAGTTTAGTGAGCCCCAGGAGCATTCCTGGATGGGAGTCCTGGACTACAAGTTCCAAGGTGACAAATGACTTTTGAGGACCCCTTTGCCAAAGGAGCCACGTGTCTTTACCTTGAGATTTGTGAGCAAACATACATGCTCCAACAATAATGTATGCTATTTTAAGCAGCTCTAGAAGCCAGGACTACAAGTCAAGTCTGACAGTGCACGTAGACAATCCAGGGGAAGAAACAGGGCTATATTCTTTATGCACCACTCTCAGAAACATAGCATTGGCATCCTGTTCCAGATTTTAATTAATTAATTAATTAATTGGTTTATTTATTTATAAGGACTTGATGTGGGGCTGGCATAATATTGGCATTTTCCTCTGAATTCAGCCTGGATGTATTGACTTCAGACCCTCTCAGCTCACGCAGTTTGCAGGCCGCTCTGCAGCTCTGTGATGTTTTTGTGCTTTGCAGTCATTTTCTGCTGTTCTGCTGCCAAGCCTCGCAATTAACTGGAATGTACAAACATTTCTCCTGGGTTTGACGGGAGCAGAGACCTGTCTATACGCTGAAGGTCATGTGAGAAGTTTCGGCAGGGTGCACTGTCTGAAGCGACAGCCTCATGACATCCCCCTTGCAACCCAGTGTGCTCATTCTCGATGTTTTTTGACCATAGTTTGGCTGCTCTCAGTGTTTATTTTGGAGCTGGAAACTATACCCAAAAGGCAAGCGGTGTTTTTACTGCCCGGTGGGAGGCTGAGCCTGCGAATTGGATCTGATCTGACTCACCACTGTAGGAGAGAAAACAAGCACATCCTGAGGCTCAATCCAAGCGTGGAGTCCTCACCTAAACCCCCAGCCTCAGGGACCTCCAAGGGCCGGGGTCTGGACTTCACTCAAGCCTGGAGTCTCTGAAGAGCTATCCACAGATGTTTTCCTATGCAATCACAGTTTCAGTGAGGATCTTCCTGTAGCAAAAGGGGAAGATAAGGGTTACTTGGATTTTGCATCTTACATGCAGTCTTAAGTTTTCTTTGTAAGCGGAATATTCCACTTACATTTTGTTGTACTTAAAGTGCAGTTCTTGTTTCTAGCCACTGCCATGATGGCATAGTGTGTGGGGTAGACCATGGTAGGAGCTGCATTGGGCTGCATGCAGCCCACAGGCCTCAGGCTGGACATGCCCCTGTTAGTCTAGATGTCAGGTAGAATTTTTGCCAACCAGAGGGTGGTGAGGCACTGGCACAGCTGCCCATAGAAGCTGTGGTGCCCCATCCCTGGAGGTGCTCAAGGCCAGGTTGGATGGGGCCCTGGGCAGATGAACTGCTGGGGAGCAGCCCTGCCCACAGCATGGGGTGGGACTGGGTGGGCTTTGAGGTCTCTTCCTACCCAAACCATTCTGTGATTCCATTATTCTATTTCTATGGTTCTAATCTTTTGTAATATCCCCCAAGCATGAAAGCACACGTTGGAGGCTATATAATGTATACTGATTGAACTTAAGGGTCATTTAAAAGGTAAAACACTAGAAATTATTCATATTTAAATTGCACCTACGTACAGGCAAAACCATTCCACTGGAAGATGTTGATACTGTCTCATAGCAAAGGAGACATACATGGTTGTGTACATCGGCCATCAGGCCCTGGGCAGGAGGGCTGTGCTGGAAAATCTCAGCTTTAACTTCTGTGCACTTCTGCCCTATGTACTGATGGCCTAAAAATAACTTGTCTGTCTTTGTTAAAGCAGCCACACATCTACATGTGAAAGTCACTGTAAAATGTTAAGTATGTTGTTACTGCCGATCACAGACAACATTGACTTTGAAAGCTGAGCTTATTCACTTTTCATCATTCAGAAAGGTGATATTGAGAGAGAAGTAAAATAGGGATTAACTGAGGATAACATGAAAGCCATGAAGGGGCTCCAAGGGAAGTGCTACTCTTTCCCCTCAGTTACAGACAAAGGTGAATGACAGGAGCAGCAAGATCAGCAGGAAGCCATATTTTAATGCTGGAGAAAGAAGATAAAGACTCTTTCTTAAAAGACAAACAACAACAACAACGAAGCGCAGCCCTCTAGCCAGCAGGATGAATAAAACAGCAGGTCTTGAAAAATTTGGAAATCCCAATCAGAAAACAAAAATGAAAAATCAAACTTGTAGTTTTCTTCCAATATTTAGTCATCTGTTGTTCTGAACGTGGCAGCTCAGAAGTTACGTGTCAGCAGACTCTCTCTCCACATGTGGTTAAAAGCAGAGGTTGGCTCCAAGTTGTGATATGACAGATGTGTAATATTGTGTAATATTGCACAGGGGCTATTTTGTCTTTCTAAAAGCTGTGCAGTATAGCACTGAACTAGTTTTGTTAGTCCCTCTGATGGATACAAAGTGCAAAGTGGTATCCATATGGCCCTATGGAAGTATAGCATCACATTCTTCCAGCTTATACAAGTTTAATGGCACTGAATTAGCATGGGCTGCCCTTTGGTGCTAATTCTTTCTGCACTCAGGGGGTTAAAGGAGCTTCATACTATCCAGATGTTCAGTGGCTCCTGCAAATGAAAGATTAGCAATTTTTGCAACTGCTGCTCTTTCTTCTGCTCCTTTTTTAAAGCTGATATTTTCCTTAAGAACTTGCTTAGTATCTGAGTCAGAGGAATCTTTTCCCTAAGGTAAATCAATCAATAGGCTGCACAAGAAAAGGAACAAAATGTAGAGGAGGCAGCCCTGAGTTGTATTAATTTGTTTACAGGAATTGCCTTCCAGGGACCAATATATTCATCCCAGGGTTTCATTTTCCTCCGTGAAACAGGAATCAAATGCAGCATTATTGCAGGGTTTAAAAATAAAAACAAATAAAAGGAGCCCAAACTTCTGCCCCCTCAAAATGCTTTTTTTAAATGCTAATGAATGAGCACCCCTTTTGACTGTTCACATTAGACTACAGACAGGTGAAACAGGTATAAGAAACATGGCTGCCTTAACTCTTGCATGCCACCAAGGCTTCCCAGAGAGAAATAGGAAAGCTAGCCAAAATGAATGCCAGTTTAATATCCACTAAGCCTGCCTTTTGTATAGATAGGTTTACTCAGGTTCCTGCTGCTGCAAGGGCTGCTCAAGCACAGAATAAGTGGAGTTCCAATGAGACAAAACCTTCTGCCTCAGCTGGTATTTAACAACCTGCTTTCTTGCTGCAGCTCATCCAGAATTTTTCTAACCTTAACAGAATTGCTAGACTTCACATCTTGCTCTCATACATACTTCTCTAGTATTCCAGTTATCACACGGGAAGCAATGAATTGTCTGAAGCAGAAAGCTGTGTCAGGTGTGTGCTGCAAGGATCATGACTGTGCTTTGCGGAAGTTTCCTAATGATCTGAGCATGAGGACAGTCACTGCGCTTCTCTTGCAGCCCCTTCTCAGCCTTTTGTGTGGTGCAGAAAAGTGCTGTGCCTGAGAACAAGCTCCTTCTTGCACAGCTCCACGAGCTTTGAGGAAGAGGGTCCCTTCTGAGCAGAGGACTTGGGTACAGGCCTCCAAACATTTCATTGTGTCTCATGGAGTTGCAGCCTGAAACACACAGCTGGTTGTAATTGGTTCAAGCCTTGCATGGACCACGTGCAAGGTGGACTGTAGCACACAAGGACCAATCAGTCACACATGTACTTCTTACCCAGTATTGATGCCGGAGGGGAATCTATTTGCATGGAGGCAGTTGTGTGCTGGGGACGTAAGGGCATATAGAAAATGATCTGAAGAGCAAGGCAAATAATTTGATCTATGGGAAATCTCCAAGCTCCACCAGACTTCAAGAAATCGGATAATGTTTTTGCTTATTTGCTATAAGAGGCAGTAACTGTTGCATGGTTCTTCACAACAGAACAAGAGATCTTAAACTTTGGGAATGGAGGGAAGGAGAGGGAGAAAGAAGAGGAGGAAAAAACAACTAAGGATCTTCCATTATTCTCACCCATGTGAAGATCTCAAGGAATGGAAAAGCTGGTTCTCTTGGGCTTCTCTTTAATTCCCTTCCCTCTTAAACACCTTTGAAACTGTAGTGGCCAGCTATGCTTATGTATTTGTACAGATCCATAGAATTCTACTGTAGTATGTCTTATTTAGAAATATTTTTTATCATAAGCCAGATCTATAATCAGACAAAGTCCAGTGTAGGCATTTTTCCCTTGAAAGAGAATGTTTATTTGAACTCTGAGTTATGCTGTATCTCCAGACAAATAAAAGCAAAATTTTAGCAAGAAGAAAAGCTTCGGTTGCCGAAGCAGCTAGCTCAAATTCAAGGCCCTGTGGGTTGTTTCCATTAGGATAAGAAAATCACGGCCATCTACTGTTTTTCCACAGAATCACAGAATGGTAGAGGTTGGAAACAACCTCTAGAGGTCTTCTGCTCCAGCCCCTGCAGGGCCACCTAGAGCACAGTGTCCTTTTATCTGTCTTGCAGGAATTCACAAAGTCTTGCTTCCCAGAACACTGCAGGAAGCCAGGCAGTAGGAGTCTGCTTCACTTTTTACAGCTCCTGGCTTCTTTTAGTCAGCATTCAGCCCCATACACTCTCTCCAGGTAACTGTTTTGTTTCAGGGCCACATTAGCAGCGCTCTTGCATCTGTCTCTCTTTACCTCTCTGTATCTTCCCTCAGTTGCTCTGGTCTTTCTGCTGTTTCTCAGAGTCACTAAATTACAGCCCCTTCTATCAGCCTGGGGTCTGCCGTGCCAGCCACAAGGGACATTGCTTGGTTTGTAGCTAATGCAGCTTTGTGCAGATCTTGCTTATTTTGGGGAAGGGTCCTTTTCTAGCAGGTACTTGATATCACAAAAAGGACACTTGTGGTTTTCTACAGTTATCTCAAAAGGAGGTGGAAAAATAATCCCATTGATGGAAATTCAGTCCTTCCTGTGAGGGTAGTATAAAACTCTGATCATTCACTAAATCATCTGTTTCTGCCAGCTGTCTAATAAAACAAGTTTCCTCCCCCAGTAGAAAACATGAACTTGAACCCCAGGCCAGCATTAAGGGATGACTTTACATCTACCACTACCTTCCAGGCTGCTAATGCAAATCAAAGATTTGAAAGAGCAAACATTCTCTCTGAAAGAGTAGATACAACATGAGCTCCATCCTGAATAGCAAGCCTGTGCAGTTCAGGAAATACCCTGGGACAATGAAATTCCACCAGGAAGATGTGGTCACCAGAAAGCTTCACAGCTTCATCTCTTACCAGCTCCTAGTTTCGTCTATACAACAGGAAGCTATTTTCTCTGCATATAGTCTCTCCCTACTTTTGCTTCCCTTATGCTTCTCAGCTCAGCCATAACCCCACAGCATCCAGTATTCTTCAAGCCTCTATGGCTTCTTCTGATGCCTGTGATCCCCTTGTTCAAGGCATCAGGCACCAAAGGTCAGCATCTCAGAGCAGAAGCAGTATGTGCCACATCACTGGATTATCATAATTTAGACAATAAAAATGAGATTACCAGCAACAAAAGTCACCTTGGCTGTCCTGCTTCTTCCCTCCTTGAACCCCAGTTACTCCTTGGCTTTCAAAATAATGTAGCACAGCAAGATGGTCTCTCAGGCACTGAGTCTCATCTGCTGGGCTCCAGCCAGCTGCTCTCTTTGCCTGTTTTCTCTCTTCATGGCAATTTATTGGCTGCCCAACACCCTTTTTTCCCTCTTAAATTTTTCGTTTTCTGGGCAAGCCATGTACCTGACTCACTTGGCAATATATTTCCCATGTACTTGAGCAAGAACACATCAACTGCAAGGAAAAAGAGTCATCCCTCACTGAACCCGCCACTGTGCCACAGCCATGCCTGTTAACATCAAAATACAGCATGCTTGGGAAATGAAACCACTCTTCCTTTTCAGTGCTACCTCTTGCTTGTACCTTTATACTTGGCTTCCTTGGATCATCCCACAGGGCTCTGGAGGATGGCCGCAAACATCCCAGCCTCCCACCTCTCCAGCGGCTGCTCCTCGTGCTGGATGCCAAGCTCTAGTTCCCTCTTCCCCCTCCAGTTGCTATGCCCAGCAGCCCCCACGGGCATTCATTTCTATGCTCAGCTTCAGGAGGCATGTTTAAAATCACTTTACATTTAAATTAGCTAAGGGCCCTAATGTTTGGATTATGACTAAAGAGCAATCGTGTCGTAACTCTTTCCTCCCCTTTGAAATCTAACATCTCGATTAAGGAAGGATGGAATTTTCCCTCTCAGGCTCTGCCTCCATTCATTCTCTCAGCAGGGCCCTACGAATGGTACTGGTAGGAACAAACAGCCTGTCCGTGCTTGGGACTAATCACAGCTGGCCACAGGATGTCACTATTACTCCACAAACATACAGAGAATTAGATGTTTGTTTACAGGAGGGCTGAGCTTGATTTTTAATTCCCTGCAACTCATATTTTGTCAGCCCACTTCATTCTGGTGTGGTTCTTCTGGAAAAACATCCGGATATTCCTCACCAGAATATCACATAAAATTCAGTGCTGTGAATACCAATGTCACTTCTATGTATGCATGTGCTAGGTTTGATTTGCCCTACATTTACACAGCCCTTGGATTTCGCCTTGGTTATGGGATTCATATGATCGAAGTCTGCCAAGGATTGCTTTGTTTCAAGCCAAAATCACATTAAGCCTCTGAGTATCAAGTCATTCCCTGTAAAACCTTAAATCAGCCCGGGTCTCCTCCAACTCAGTCTAGGCTCATAAAACTTATGGTAAAAATCAGTTTCAAGTTCACAACTAAACCCAAAGGCAGGTTTCAGGTTCATTTTTGGACTTTGTTCTGAATATTTGACAAGCTCTGCTCAGTGCAAGGTCACACAGACTGGAGAGGGAAAAGGCTTTTAAAAATGTTCCCATTCTCCATAAAAGAGAAAAGCACATGACTGTGAGCTGATGCAGTCATAGGGTGAAAACTCAAACACAGCAACAGATAGAAACATCAATTCAGGAGAAGTAAATCTTTGACAGGAGCCAGGCAGTTGAGAGAAAACTTCCCCATCTTGGGAAGCTGACTACCTAAACATCATCATTAGCACTGCTGCTTTCCTGTACCTACCACCTCTACAGCAACTTTCCCCTTCTTCCGTGTTGCCTGAGGTACACTAGCTGCAGTACCTTCACTCTGACTTGAGAATTTCCTACTCCCTTCCATGTCAGTAAAGTCCACTACTCACTTCTTGCTCGCAAAACATCCCAATTCACTAAATTGTGTCCTCTAGATATATATTAATCTCTGTTTGCTGGGTTCTGTGAAGTTACATTATGTTTACACCTTACTTAATTGAATTCAAAAGGCTTGTGATTGTCGGTACCAGCTTGTACTTCTACAAACTATGAAAATGCTTCAGGTATTAATGGCAACTGCAAGATTTTTCAGACGAGAAAAAAAAAAAAAAGGAAAAAAGAACAACCAATAGATGTAACAAAAATTATGTTGTAAATTTGTGCCTCATTTTGAAAAATCTGGTTGACCAAGTGGGGCTTCTCTTATAATTTGAGAAGTGTTTTAGTAGCACCGGGCATAATCTTTCCCTTTACATAACAAGGTAGCCAATACATCAGAAGTAATGATACCCTGTTCCTCTATACAGGAGGAATGCCTTTCTTAATGTTGTTTAAGGAATACCTATTCTATAGTGCTTGTGCTGCAGTGGGTAACATGCAGCAGGATGCTCACTGGAAAAAAGACTGGTACCAGAAGATCAATGGCTGGAGATCTGTCTAAAAATGTCAGATCCAGGAATGTTTGATGAATGCTTGGAACATTATCCTGAACTTCACTTGTATGGTGCTGGTGGGCTCAGGCTCAGAAAATACAAGTGTATTATTCTGGTTTCCGTAGAGCCACAGTGTCTCCATCTGTGTAATTTCACAGTTTTCACTAGTCTCATTGTTCACTAGTCCTTTTCTGTAGTCACAGCGCCCTGTCACTATGTCAAAGTCACTAAGTCATTTGCGACACAGAATCATAGAATCAGTTGAGTTGGAAGGGATCGTTAAAGGTCTTCTAGTCCAACTCACCTGCAATCAGTAGGGTTGTCTACAGCAAGATATATGTTTTGCTGTGTAAGTTGAAAGGTTTTTTATTTTAACTGCTGATATTCACCTAATACTTCTTTGGCTGGCTTCTGCAAGCAGAAGACAACAGGAAACACGAAACATCAAGCAGCTAGAAGACTTCCCTTCTGATTCCAGCTTCCACCACATAGTGATGGGCCAGAGAGGAGTCTGGTGCCTCCAGGAAGGAACTGCAACTCCAGCCTGGTGTATAACAACTGCCCACCTGAAGTGACTATGGACAAGCTTTCTTCTCAACATCTTCTCAGGCACAGAAACAGAGCTGCCAGAGAGCCACAGTTAGAGAAGGTTTTGAAACCTTAAATTACGCTGAGCCAAAGCTACACAACAGTATGAGTTAAGGAAGATATATGCTGATGCATTTAATAGGGTAAATCTCATTCTTCTTTTTTTCCCCCGTATTATTACAGTTGTCATAAGTCTGGGAAAGAATTTGTAACGTGGAGCTGGCTGCTTGGATTGGTTTTTTATTAAGTTGAAAACAAAACAAGTAGCAGAGTTTGTCCAAAAATCTGGGTGAAAAAATAGCTGGTAAAAGCCTATCCTGAGCTGTGTGCTCCTGTGATTGTACTGCTAACACCACTGGAGACAGCTCACTTAAAGCTAGCCAGAACAATGTCTCTTGTCATGCACACAGCCTACATCTCCTTTGCTCCAGAGCAGCAGCAGTCTTCTAGAGGTCCATATAAAGAGCAATGTCTGGCCCACCCATCACGGTTTGGAGCTGTAAGAAAGCAAAGCTCAAACCCCACAGCACCCTTCCCAACACTCATTTCTGCCCTGCAGCTGAGGCAACCACTGTTGCCTTGGTACACTCCTCCAGAAAGGCACATACTGTGTGCACATCCCACAACACATACCCTTTGCACACTGTATGGGTATGGAAGGTCAGCAGGCAGCAGAAAGACATTTGGTACACAGAGCTGCTAAGATTTCTGTTGAGAAATTAAAGCTGATTTTAGATATATGCAAGTTTCAGTTAATAAGGCAAAGCTGTATTTCATCTCTTCATTAGACATGAACAGAAGATTCTGAGGCTGCTGTGGCAGTAAGTTATGGCATCTTACCTAAACAGAGCATCATCAGTGTTACCCACAAGTCTGGTTGAACGGGTTCTGATTTTTGTATTTGTTTTCCTACTCAGATGAAGGCATTTTCTATAATGAAAGTCTTCATTAGAGGAATCTGGTCCACAGCACTTTATCCAGAAATTTTGCACTTAATGCTGTGTCCTTCATAGCTGAGTTGCAGCAACAAAGACACCTGGATGCATTAAGCAACTCCATCCCCCCTCTAGCTGTCCAGTTACAATGATGGTTCCACCAATTTAGATTAGACTCAGGAGTCATAATTTGCATGAGTTACACTTGTTCTTCCTACTTACATCGCATAAAGTGCATATCATACATAGATGTACATCAATTTATCAAGACGCTTCTGAGGCCTTTTTCCTCCAGAGGCAAGCATGGCAGTTCAGGTTAGAAATCACTCCACTGATGCCAGTTGGGTATAAGAGAGATATAAACAAAATCAGACTTGAACTCCTTCCTTAACAATTGCTGAGTCTTCACTACTGGATATTTTATTAATGTTGGGTATTTTGTGTTGTGCCTGTAGATTCATGCCGTGATCTTTGAGTTAAATATCTTACTTCTGTATTTTGCCTGTCTTAGACTTCTCTCTGTGCTTTGTGCTTTAACATTGCCTTACAGGTACTAACATATGGCCGTGTGCTTGTATCCTGGTACTAGAGGACAATGAGGAATAAGGACATCTGTCAAACATGGTATCATCTGCCTCCTCACTTTTAGCTTTGGGACCAGCAGAGCTGCTTTGAGGTATCAGAAAAAAAGCACAGCAAGATTTTTTAACAATCAGTCTGAATACATACATGGCCAGAATGCTTTCAGGTGACATTTCTGCTCATAAGAGATGAATTGATTTTTTTTTTCTGGTTTAGCTATTCAAGTCACAAAACAGGTTAAATACAAATGTAATAATTTTGCAATATATCCACTAGATGGTAGCCTATCCTTATCCTTTCCATTTTACTAATCACATCAAGACATTTTGTACAATGGCCAATGATCCATCTCAAGAAATCTCATTGTTTGTATTTCTTTTGTCAAAGAGATACTTGCCCAGTGCTTCTGAGCATGAGAACAGGGAACTTGTAAAGAGTCCACCCTTACAGAAATCAATTTGCCTGCTATCACAGCCCAAATGTGGAGGAAGAGTGAGTTATCCTTAGAAAGCATCTAAAGAGTGAAACCTACATTATCCTGGCATCTGCACTTATTCTTCTTACTACTTGAGATTCAAAACAGTCTTGCAGTGTTTTTCCTGCTTATATTGGTACCAAATACTTCTCGTTTACAACAGCTTTGTTAAAGCACCGTTAGCCTTTTTCTAAGAGTCAGATTTTATACAGAAAGTCTAAGTCATTTTCCTGCACAACATTTTTGGAAGAGATAATCAGTAGCAGTTTGATGTATAACTCTTCCTCTGAGCCTTCCCAAAAGAGATTAGGGTAGTCATGGATTTTTGTGCCTGCTAAACAAAACGCACTTCTTTGATCCACTTTTCAAAAAAATAAAAAAAGAAAAAAAAATAAAAAGAAAAGAGAGAGAGAAATGCATTATTAAGAAGCATCAACCCTCTGTACTTTCTATGCACCAACATAGAGAAGTACAATTTCTGAGGACTTAAAGAGGAAAAGAAAACTGTAAAGATTACAGTATTTTCTGCAGCGTATAGCATACACTAGTTGAAATAAAAGCATGCCACACAGCTGCTTTTCTGCCACGTGTGCCTCTAATCTCTGTCCTCTTACTGCTGCCAGGTAGGAGGTCGCAGACCACAGCAGGTGCTTGACAGACCTTTCACTTTCATGACGTTACATCAACATGCTACAGAATGCTGCAGCTACCTCTAATTAGCTGCATAAGCATTTCCTGCTTTTGTATATATACAATATATATATATATATTCCCAGCAGCTCTGCTCCAAGCTTGTTCCACCAGCCCCGTGAGGGACTGCAGATGTGTCTGCAGATGAAGGCTCTCCCAGGCAGCTGACAGGTCTCAGATGCTGCGACTGAAGACACTGAGATGACAACTCAGGAGAGACACCTCAGAGAGTCAGCATGAGCCCTGACTTCTGTCCAATACGGAGAGGTGACCATCAGCCACTATAACATGGCACAGATTGCAGGCTATTCTTAGCCCTGAAAGCATTTTGCATAGATACAAGTTGATTTCTAGAGCTGTTGTGTCACTTATCTCTCCTCAAACTTTTATATATATATATATATTATTTTTTTTAAGAGAAACCTAATTGGCAAGATTTCTGCATGCAGATCTGGAAGCACATTTACACCCTAAATTGTTTTTACTCAGCAACTGAAAATGCTTCCCTAGTTTCTCTATCTCATTTGTATGATACATGGCAGTTAATAGAACACTTAGGAGAGTTATTAAAAATGCTCATTCCATACCATCTTTGCCATTTTTATATTATACCAAGGGGAGTGAAGCTTGCTAATGCAACACTAAAGCCTTCAGAGTTCTGACTGTACTTTTTGTGCTTGGTTCATGTACCATGAATTCATATAATGTGGTGTGAATGAAAATAAGAGAAATACGATAAGGTTTCCTCTGACTTAAACTTGTGTTTGGTGATTCAGTTGAGATCAGGTAGAAAAGAAGTTGGCCCGAAGTCCATGGCATCTTTCTACATATTCATCTATAGGAAGGAAATAGTTGTTCATTATTACAGGTTAATATGGCATTTGTGCGCTATCTACCTTTTCATCACATTAAATAAAATTCATCATCCCAGTTCAGGATCAGTAGATACATCCATCATGTGGGACAAAAAAGGATGCCTTGATACCTTGACTACAGGACATCTTATTACTCTCTACAACCTTCTTTATAGAGGTTGTGGTGGGGATTGGCTCTTCTGCCAGGTAACAGCAATAGGATGAGAGGGAATGGCCTCAAGCTGCACCAGGGGAGGTTCAGGTCAAATTCAGGGCAAATTTCTTCTTTGAAAGGGTCACCAAGCATTAGAATAGGCTGCACAGGGAGGTAAGAGGCACCATCTCTGGAGGCATTCAGGAAATGTGAAGATGTGGTACTGAGGGATGTGGGTTAGTGGGCAATACTGCTGGTAGGTGGATGGTTGAACAAGATGATCTTAGATATCTTTTCCAGTCTTTATGGTTCTATCTACTCCTGCTCCTCTGTCTCTGATGCACAGACAAAAAGGTCTTATTTCTGCTCCTGGATAATTCACAGCCTGACGGACTGAATCCTTCATTTCCTAAATCCTCCATCAGGGATATCAAAATCCTGAAGAGAATGAAACTAAGAAATGCAGCCAATTGCAAAATGTGCTTCTCAGTTGTTAAATTCTAAGTGTTAATATCCAACACAGGAAAATGGAAGACTGTGTAGAGCCTTGTGTACTGGCACACAAAGAATGCTGATGTTTAAGAATAAGTTCCCAAATGCCACTGTTGATCACTTAATGAAAAGTCTTCTCAGAATTTAATTGCCTTTAAAAGAAAAATAGTTGAACATTATCCTGATTTTTTAAAGAGAAGAAAAGAGAGTAGCGATTCCACAGTCCCACAATAAGTATCAATCATGCTTAAGCTGCAGCTTTAGCATTCTGTACATCCAGCTTTTGAAAGGATAGAGCAGAGGCAGGAAGCAAAATGAATAGGAGTCTGATGTGGTTTCTGTGTGAATGGAGCTGAGGAGAATGGGGCAGTTAAGCACAGAGAGGAGATGAATACAAACAAACTGCTGTACTTGGAGCAGTATGTTCTTTAAATATATATATATATAAATAATTAGATGGCCATAGTTATCATAAAATACATTTAATTACTCTGGAAAGCTGGTGAAAGAAAATACCTTTTACATGCCCAGCAATTAATTTCGCTGTATTGCAATAACATTGTTGTAAATCACTACCGTGATCCAAAATAGGACATCTTAAAGAATCTAGATCTTGAACTGAATATGACCTTTTCAGCCAGAATGAACTTGGAAATACTTGTTATAAAGTATTAACGCTTGTCAGACAAAGAATATATGATGCAGAAACAAGCTTACATGTACAACAACAAGCTGCTTCTCTGTACTTTACTTGTGTTACTCCCACTTAACATAACTTCATTTGTGAAAGAAGTCTTAAAAGAGCACTGCTTCAAAGAAAACCTTTGTCCTTGGCAGTGGTTGCAGAAGCATCTGTAAAAGGTTAAGAATTTATTTGCCTAGGGAGGTCTTCAGGAGGAGAAGCTGTACTTTAGATTTGATTCTTATTTCATCCAAAGCAACATAGAAATGTCAGCAAGGCCTACATTTCTATGCCTACGCAAGCCTTGCTAAGCGGCAAACAGTATAGTGCAGTGCAATGCAGGCAGCTGCACCTTGTGCTCATTACAGGCCATTGATCACTTCAGTAGGAACCCCAGGAGAAGCCACATCAACAAAAACTTTCACCTTGTTAAAACAGAAGGCCCGTCCCCCTTCCTTAGGTGATCTTTCACCTCAGTTCTGGTATGCCAGCAGGACTGCACACAAACATCCTCCTTGCAAATTGCAAGAGATGGTATACAGTCAATAACAGTTTGGATTAGTAATAGTTACAGTGGGGCAAAAACAAACACCCACTGCAGACAAGACCCAGCTGAGATCTATGAGGTGTTTAAAGTGGGCCATGCTTTATTGGTAAGGCAGGTCAATCAACATGTAATTAATTTTAATTAGCACTTTGTTAAACTCTTCACGTGCAGCCAGCTGTTAGCTCCACCTGCAGCAGGTGAGTTTCATTTAATGTACATATGTACAAAATACTTTCCTGCAACATGGAAACTTGAAAGTAAATGATTACAAAGCTGATTCTTAGATATAGAAACTTTTGCCAGTTGTTCATTAGTCTGAATGACAAACATTCCAGCACTACTACCAGGATTTTAAGGTTGTCTTTGATCCTTGTGGGGCTAATGATCATTAAATAATGACATAGAAACCCAAACCACATTGTCTTGGATAGTCTTTTTGCAGCCAGACATTTATATTCGCACAGTACAGTGGCTATGACTATTGATTACGTTACAAGCTAAGAAACAGCTACTTGATTAATTTCTGCTGAGGTCTACTGGGTAATTCACTGAGGTGTTTGCTTTGCAGAAAACACCATGGCAGCTGCTGTATGTTGACTCCAGTGAAGCAGCTCTTCAGGAGGCCATGAGTAAGCTGGGAAATGCAGGATCTCTGCAGGATTACAGGAGATATTTCATGGCTTGCTGAAAGTTTGCTGAGATGCATTAATCGGATAAATGAAGTTGAAAGTCTGCTGCTAAGGTAACTCTGGCTTAAGTATTCATTTCTTCTATCTTAGGGGGTTCCTTTTGGCCTCATGTTCTCGTCTTCCTCTCCTTGGTTTTGAGCATCTCATGTGTTTCTCTCGTTTATGTTTCCCACCACACTGTGGGACAAGGAAGTACTATTCCACACAGCATATTCACAGAAGCAGAGAGGTTGGAAGGAACATCTGGATATCATCTATTCTGACACATCTGCTAAAGCAGGTTCGTTATAAGAGGTTACACAGGTGAGCTTTAAATATCTCCAGAACAAGAGTCTCCACTATCTCTTTGGGCAACCTGTTCCAGTGTTCTGTAGCTCTCACATCGAAGAAGTTTTTCCTTACCTTCATAAGGAACTTCCTGTGTTCCAGTTTGTGTCCACATCCCCTTGTTCTGTCACTGTGCACCAATGAAAAGAGCTTGGGCCTATCCAATCTCACACATAAACTTTCCAATATTACTAGCAGACAGGTTACATCCCAAAACAAAGGTTCTTAAGAACATGTAAGTACTTTTGCCCAGCTGATTGCATCAAGAAAAAAAAAGGGAAAAAAAGAAAGATTTTAAAGCTGTAGATATCACTGCCAAAATCCCATGTTTAGATCATCCAGCCACTACTCAGACCCTTGAAGGGCTGCCCTCAAGCACTTTGCTCTCATCAGAGGTGAACAGGTTGACACCAGCTTCATGCATCAGCCCAGCTGCTGCTGGCAAAGGAGACATTTCTCCACACCTCTGCTGTTCTATGACTCAACACAGAAAATGGTCCGGGTGCATCTAGCAAGCTGAATGCCATGTAAAGGCCACTGAAAGGACAATAGGAATAGTGAGAGTACCATTCCCTCTGCCTCTTTTCCAAGGTGATAGCTGTCAGAGGGTGGCAAAGGTGTAATCTTTCCTCTGCCAGAGAGAACTGGAAAGCAGCCCCGAGATAGCCAGGTGATGGCTGAGGGCAGAGGAAGGGCAGCACTCATTCCCTCCTTGAGTATCAGTCCCATTTAGCATGGAATAACTGTATGTGAAAGGAGTCCCAGAGAGAGGGAAAAATAGGCTTTCAAGTGTGAGACATTCTGCACGCTCCCAGCAGGATTTGGGCTGCCTTGGACATTCACTGGCAGATATTTGGATGCTTTCACAGGTTCTGAAAATTCATATGTGAGTCTATGCTGAAAGCCATGCACCTGTGCTCTGAGGAGGTTTCCATGCCTGAGCGTGCTGATAGTCTGCAGTTGAAATGGGTGTTCATCCTGAACCTCCAGCTGGAATGACTGGACCATGGTTCTTCATTCTGCAACTCACCACAGACCATCAAAAATGAGTTTCCAACTTGGTGTTTAGTGCTCAGGCACCCCCTGAGATGTCACAGATTTAATTCAGGTACACCTATCATCCACAGACTAAACTGTATCAAATATTTAATGCTGCTGAGGAAAGGTAGCTGACGGTATTTCACTTTTTTTTTTTTCATGATAAAATTACAAAATTTCACTGGAAAAAAATTTTGCCTTGGTAGAGCTTTTTCCATTCTTTAGGGGATTTGTGAAGTTTTCTTTCTTGTCTTTTAATGAGACCTGGTAATGGATTATGCGGGCTTCATCCCAGGCAAGCAATAATTATACAGCATGAGCAGGATTTACAGGAAGGCACTTAATCTGGAACTATTCACACGTGCTCATTTCAAATACATAAATAAATAATCTCTGAAGCAGCCAAACTCAATATTAGCAGCTGAATTATGCCTGCACATTTCTGAAGTTCATTGTCCTGGTGCCTGAGGATAGAGTAAGAGAGTGTGAGACATTATAAAGTGGAAGAGAAGTGCTGATTTGGTTAGAAGAGCTGCTTTTCCCTTTTCGGTGCTAGGGTTTGCACTGATGGCACCCAGCAGAGCTTGGCTTTGGTACCAGAGATGTAGCTGCTACAAAGATGACCAGACTAGTACAGGGACTCATGTTGCTGTAACTTTTTCCCTAGGTATGAAAGAGAAGAGAAACCCTTAAACAAACCAAGCTGAAATGAAAAGGCCAGGGTCCAGGGTCCAGATGAGCTTGGAAAGAAGAATGAAGTTAAAAGGCATATTGAGTGAGATCTATTTCACCACCTTTTTTATTCGCTTATCAGAACCTACACAATGACTAGTTAAAATCCTCATGGGGATAACCACTACATAGATTTTTTTTTTTTCTGGCAGCTAAAGTGAAATTTTATTGATTTGACAGCATCTCACATAAATCACACATGGATCTAGAATACAAGATTTCACTGACAAAAACTGCAGTTTGAGGAGAACTTGGACAACTACATCAATAGTGACTGATACAGGTGAATATCCAGAGGGAAACTGTAAGGCAGTAAAAAGCTTCTCTGGGAAATCAGAGGATCGGTGTATGAAGAAATAAAGGATAAATGTAAATTTTACATTTCACTGTGCATGGAAATCAGCTGAAACAATGAATTTGTCCAGTTTTGAAATTTCACATTTACTTATTTGCTCAAAAAGATTGTAAACAATTCTCCATGGGTACTTGAAATACAACCTAAAAGTATGTCCTGGTACCAGCAATATGGACTTCTGTAAGTTTTGTGCGATACTGTGCGAGACCCAGGCAAGAAGAGAATCCTTTAAAGCATGGTTCAATGGGGAAGAGAAGATGACCTCTAATTGGAAGAGCTTACTCTGTGTTGAGGAATCATTTTTCTTTACCATTTGGCTTAATGATGTCTATAAATTTTTGGAGAACTGATCTATTTGAGGGCTGTTTTAAAACATTGGTTACATTTTCTTGATCTGTTCTTAATTGAATATGTGAATAACTAAGACTTCATACTATTCTTCTGAAATGACTACATCGGATTACCTGCTAATACATGTTTTGGACACTGTGTGTTTGTTCAACAGGAATGCTAAGCATGACAAACCACTATTATGACCACACCTTTCAGCATAATATTAATTAGCCCTCACAACAAACTAAAACTTCTCCTGCTTCGGTAGTGTCCCACACACCGTCTCAAAAATGGTAATAACTTAAAAGTGGTAAAGAAACACCATTCATCTAGTAGTTGGTCTCTAGACAGGAAACCTGAAGACAGACTGTTCCTAGCTTGCTTCTGTGTATGTGGATTTTCTTCTTTCCTCACCTCTTTTAATGTAAGCGTGAATGGAGCAGAATAAACTGCATTAGTGATGTAAGCCAGCCTCCTGTAAACATTCAATTTGTCTAAAAAATGTGCAGGCTGTACTTTTTTGTCATTTTCTACCAAAATGCATTTTTTCACAAAAATTTTGGGCACATTCAGACAAAAATTGGTATATTACAAGTGCAAGAAAAGCCATAATTCAGAAGAATTCAAACATTTTCTCCCCAGTGCTGAAGCCATCTGACCACAGCTGCTCATGATTACCAGAGCAGAGCTTGAACATGGAGAGCTCACAGTGATGAACCCTCCTTCTTCCTTCATCAAACGCTGCAGAAACTCATTGACTTTTTGGACTGAAGGAAGAGAAAGGTGTAATGAGAGAATTTGCTTAATTTAGGTGACATTTTTTGCTCTTCTTGGATTTGTTCACCTAAGTGTTAACTTGTGAATCCATCTTATTAGGCCGTTTGTTTTTTGCCATTACTTGTAGGAACACTTTTCGACTGCCACTGTTGTAGAGGGTAACATTTGTATATAGTGAATGGAAGCTTAGCAAGTGCAAATCATCCTCTACCCTGGAGAAGTAAAAATGATGATTCCTGAAGCACACAGATGGCTTTTTATCTTCAGGGAAATACCAAGCAACTCTCTTTGCACAGGCCTCTGATGCCGTTAATGCTCATAATTATTATATGTTTTCATAACAGCATATTAAGTTTTTTCTTCTTTATGAGCATTTTCATTAGCCTTTGTTTAGTTCCTAAAATGAACCCATGTTCATTTTCATTTGCTGCCCCATTTTCCGAACTTTTCTTGTCATTTGCAACTGCCAGTGGGTTGCTTTGTTTTAACCTAGGGCAAATGTCTGCTGGGCCACACCACCTCCCCAAGGAGCCCAGAGACCAAAGATCTGGGGGTTGTAAACCCATCTGGCACCCAGGAGTGGCTAAGAGGTCCTTTGTAGTCAAGGTTGGACTGACAGGTGCCCCCAGATTACCTGTACATAAAAGGTTGGTTGTTCCCAGGACCTTTACCTGCTACTGTCTGGACTAAGAAAAAAAAAAAAGATTGAAGAGTGAACATAATGTCTCCCTCCTGAGATATCTAGATGGAGGATGAATTTAGTTCATTTTCCATGCACCATCAAGAAGTATTCAGAGTCCTACCAGATATACTGTGTACACACCTTACGGGAGTCTCAAGAGTAATGCAAACCCAGGGGCTTCCATATGAAAGCAGAAGAAACATTCAGAAAGACAATGTTTCAGTCTATCAGTCTTGATAAAGGCCCAGATGGGTAAAAATGTCAGCTTTATGTGTGTTCCAGCCACTCTCAATCAATCAGCTTTCTTATGTAGGTTATTGAGTGTATCTTCCCCAAAGCATTGAAGGCTTTAAATCTTGTGCCCAGACTGATGCCATTATTTTCATGATAAAATTGATCCAGGCAGACATCAACTTTCATTTTCATGGTACCAGACTGGTGGGGTTGTACTTTTCAGCTCAGTGGTTCTGGAAATCCACATTGCAGTGGCAATGTATTAAATTGATTCTCTTTCTTGATATATCACTAGTGTTACAGAGGAAGAGTGGGATTTTTTTCCTTTTTGACCACATTTGGTGTAGTGCAAATAAGTTGCTCAAAAATGGTGGATTAAATAATTTTTCAACAAGATCTTAAAATGGGTGCAATCAATGAATTATAATTAAACTGATGTATTATTAAGCACTCTGAAAATATTCAAGGATGTGGGGGAACTAACGTTTTAAAACCCAATATAATAAGCATAACTTCCCTATTTATGTGTTTTTTCCCATGATTCTGTTCCTTTATTTTCTCTTGGAATTTCTTCCTCTATTCCTATAGTCTCTACTGATATCATGTATGTGTAAAATCTCATAAATTCTTTTTGCCTCCTTCCCTTCTTTACCAAGTTCTTTCAAAACTCTCCTCATCGTCTCCCACCTCTTGCCTATCCTAAGCAGATTTCATCTGCCAAGTTGTCCTGTCCTTGGACCCTTCAGTACTTCTCTAAATTCACATACAATAGCAATGTGGCCCTAGGTATCACAAAAGTGAAGTACTGGACAAAATCACTAACCGTTTCTGCTGCATGAGAGAAAATGGAAGAAAAACTGCAAGCAGAAAACAACCTCTGTTGAGAGGAGTAGAAGTTCAAGTAAAGTGTCATTCAGTAAGAGAGTGGTGGCTCGCATAGTGTGAGGGCTCCATGGCAGCCAAGAGGCATGCTAGGGTGGGAAAGGCAGACAGCTGCTCTTGATGGTATCATGCATCTCAAAGCTCCTGGGGATTTTAAGGCCATCCATTATATACATCTTCTTGTTAGATACTGAAATAACCTCTTCTGTGACATTTGCTGAACTTGAGGAATTTTCCCACAGATTGAAACCTCCACTGATCCATAGGAAGCTGGTCAATGCATGGTATCTTTCTTTCACTTGCGATCTCATTCTGTGCTATCCAGATTCCTCTTCAGAAAATGACTTTAAAATTAAATACATTCTAACATTTTAAAATATTTTTGAGAGTGTGATAAGAATAAATACATGCCTCTGTATTTTCATTCTCATACCATACTCTCTCCAAGCATCCATGATATCTAAATTAATGTTTGTTGCAGGGAGAACTGCATTCTCCTTAAGTCCTGGAGGCATTAAACACATTTACAGGGGATGCCTTTCTGTTTCTGTAGAACCCTGCTGTTTTCATCTCTATTGAGGGCTGTGGCACTTCTCCTGAGGATTTATTTCTGCAGAAACACAGGTGTTAATTCTCAGCAACTCTGCATGTCCAATCTGCTGTGAAAATTACAGCAACTCAGAGCTGTTCTAATTTATTCTACACTTCCCACTGCCTCTGAGGGAGCAGCTCTCCAGCACTGTCCTGTTTCTTCTACCCATTTAATTCCCTGATGTCTCTTGAACATTACAAGGGACACAGAAGTCATAATGCTGATATCTACAAAAAACAAATCCCTGAGTGCCACAACTACATCCTACTGTGATGATCCACTGCCACCAAAGCTTCTTGACTGATCAATTTTAAAAGTATAAACTCCTTGCCTTTCTGACCAGTGTTTTAGTTATCCATACAGACCTTTTTGCTTTTACCTGAATTAGATGGGAATATTGGACTGTTATATACATTTTCTATTCTGCTAGCCTTGTACTTCAGTTTTGTAGCTAAACTTAAGCTATGTAAGGCTGCAACTTAAACAACATTGAAACAACACAAAGAATCCAAGGACCAAAGGAATTTTGAATCCAAATACAAACTGCCCCTAAGTTCTTAGATGATCAGATGTAACCCAGTTATTGCTTAAAAGGACTTTTACTCACTAAACTCCCTGAGTCTTATGTCTACTTAGGTGCTGTTTTCATCTATAGGATTATTTGACTGGGAAGCCGACATACTGGGCAAGCAGAGCATTAGTTATCATACTTGCTGCAAGTCCATATATACCTGATGCTTTTCAGCCATTCTGGATTAACGTTGTTGAAATTAGGAATTTATAGCTAAAATGCATTATTAAGAGTTAAGAGCATTCTGATGAGCATATGCCAGTTCTGACTCTGCACTGATAGTTTCAACACCCACACCCTTCCCATTCTCCAGTCTTCTAAATTATCCATCTTCCCTCTCTTTAGTGCTCTGTTTCATCGAGTTTTCTTTCAGAATTCTCTCTTTCTTTCTCTTGTTTTTCTTAACAAACTCTATTGAAAATGAAATTCAATGAACGTGACATTTCTTACTGCCGTAGCATATATCCTCATGACAAGCCACATCTCTTCCCAAGACTGCATCTAGCTTTTTAAAATAGATTTATAAGATGGCTTAGGTTGGAAGGGGCCTTGAAGATCTTCTGCTTCCAAATATAAGGCACAGACTACATTCTATGGACTGCAGAGTATAACACAAGACCAGACTTTTCATCTGGCCTTTATGAAATATGGCTAATTGTTATTCATGATTAACAACATTAAAATTTCTAAAGCATTTCTTCTCATTAAGGTCGTGATAAAAAAAGATGGCCACTGAAGCTAGAGGAAGAACTCCTGATGATGTTAATGTTTCTTAAATTAGATCTGGGCACTGTGGTTGATATAGCCCAAAATGGGAAGTCAGGACTTGGGAACTTGCAATCCAAATCAAATCTTTTGAGGATGAGTCAGCACTATCCTCAACTCTGCTCAGTGATATTTCACAATAGTGTCACAGATTTCCCAAAGTAACCATTTATATCTTCATGAGAAGGCAAAGAAGCAGATACTGAATCAGCTTGTTGCACAGTGAAGAGGGTAGAAATGTGCATCTTTTACCACTGTGATTTTTTTTTAAAATCTCCTTTCCATTTAGAATTCAGAGTTGGTGTTTTTGAAACAGAAAGCAGTTTTCTTAAGGGATAACAACACTGCAGGGCTTGGAATTATACAACTGAATAAGAATATTGAGAAGACTGCATACATCACCCAGTCAAACACTTCCAAGTAACCATCATTGGTAACAGAGCACAGTCCCACAGCCCATCTTGATGAGAATATGGCTCTCAGAAAGTATTGGCTTATGCAGCACTTGCTGTAAAAATCTTATTTATAGGCAGTTAATAGTTTCTCTGCCACAGTTGCTAATCCTGACTTCATTCTCATACCTCACTAGGGCATTATTTGCTAATGGAAGAAGTACAGAAATACATGGAAAAACAATCCATTAAGAAAAAGTCTGCTTGATTTCATCAGTTGGTACGCGTTATTTTGTAGCTTTCCAAAGGATGATGTAAATCATCAAACCACAGTAGTCCAATATATCCTGCACTTTCTGTGACTTCAGATGATCTGGTAGGTGCTAATGTCTCCCAAGGCCGTGATATGCCACTGGGACAGAGCTGGCGCTGAGTCCCTAGTGTCAGCTTTGGAGTGAGGTGGAGATGATTTAGCTCTTTCTGGGTTTTGTGTTGGCTGCTGTGCTCAGCAGGGGGAAAAGAAAAGAAAAGAAAAGAAAAGAAAAGAAAAGAAAAGAAAAGAAAAGAAAAGAAAAGAAAAGAAAAGAAAAGAAAAGAAAAGAAAAGAAAAGAAAAGAAAAGAAAAGAAAAGAAAAGAAAAGAAAAGAAAAGAAAAGAAAAGAAAAGAAAAGAAAAGAAAAGAAAAGAAAAGAAAAGAAAAGAAAAGAAAAAGACCTGTGAAATGCTGACAGATCTTTGTATAAGAGAGAGTCCAAAAGTAAGGTTTCAAAAGTAATAGCAATACAGGAGAAAAGCATGAGTTGTATGGACACAGAGCAGAGAGAAACAAAGTCACAAGAACTCAAGGCCAGGCTGGATGTGGCTCTGGGCAGCCTGGTCTGGTGGTTGGCAGCCCTGCACGTAGCAGGGAGACTGAAACTGTATAATCATTATGGTCTTTTTCAATCCAGGCCATTCTATGATTCTATGAAAAATCCGTAGTGAAGCTCAGTCCAACCAGTTAATGTGAGACTGCCATGATCTCTGGATCACTGTAAATGAATCAATGACTAAAAAAATTTTAGGAATCTAAAAACAGAGATAACTGAGATGAAATACCTGCTATAAAATGGAGGTACCCTTATGTTCACACCGATGACTCAGAAGCCTGAAGATGATCAGTAAGACATTGTAATACCAGGATACAAAGAAGCCTCAGTTAACAACTGAAGTAATTTTTCAAAACAACTAAATGCTCATCTCCAAAATAACTGAATTTCTGTGATTCAGAACTCCACGCACAATTAGGGATGGAAGGCTGTGGTCCTCCCCAAGACAGTGAGGATGGGAGGTGATTAACAATTCTTTGAGAATATAGGGTGATCAGGTTCTCCCATATAAACATGCTAACTCTCTGAGTCAGTAGCAGTGTGAGAAGTGATTTTTGGCCATGAGAAATGACTCCTCAGAGCAGCTCATCTATAAGCATTTGCAAGAAGAGGGTTCTGTTGGTTTGGGATTTTTTGTTGTCTTTGTGTTGTTGTTGTTGTTGTTTTATCTATTTTACTTGGTTTTAAGTTCAAGATGCAACGGTGACTCTATAATAATGGTTATAACGCATTCAAATCTAGTGTCTTTTTCTGAGGAAAAATTGAAAATACCACACTATGTGACATTTGATTTTTTACAGGTGAAGGTATATGGAGATGAACAATTTAAAGCAAAATAAAATGACCTACTAAAAGAGGTAAAATGATTTTTTTGTGATGCGGAGGCTGCTTTAAAACCCCACATTGGATGCTGATGTCCAAAAGAACCAAACATGGCAGTACGGATAAATGTCAGAAGAAAGGAGATAATTATGTATGAAGTGCACTTACAAAAAAAAAGGGGGGATTTTTATTCACAGATGAGGAAATAAATAAACAAGAATATGACATTTTAAATATAAGATGTGAATCTAAATAGACACGCTAAATTATAAAACACACTAATGAAAGACAAGAAAGACTGAGAAGTATCTATACCTCGGACAAGCAGAAATCTTGAAGAAACTTTAGTGGGATCAAAAATCATCAAAGGCAAGTACATTGCACAGAGTTAGCTGCCTTTTTACATTAACATTCACATCAGAAGCCAGGAAATTTTCACACCAAAGTAATTCTAAACGGGGAATGAGCTTGAAAGATATATATTAAAAAAAAATAATAAATAAAAAAGGAACATCAATAAAGATATTTCAGAGAAAATTAATGAATCAAGTGCTCATAAATCACGAGCTGGGATTCTTTTTTCTTTCTTTTTTTTTTTTTTTTTTTAATCCAAAAGCTCCAAAGGAACTCTGATATGAAATATCACAACTAAAACTTTGGTTTGAACAATGGTTTATCCATGAGCCCTGCTTCATAGCAAAGGACTGAAAGATGACAGCTATGAGACTGGTCTTTAAGAATGCCTTACAGGGGCCATTCTGTGAACTGCTGACCAGTAGACCTGACTTCACAGTGAGTAAATGATCAAAGCTGTAATGAAGGGTGGAATTAGAAGACATGGGAATAAGTAAATTTTGGGATGTGTAAGCACTTATTATCCTCCTTGAACCCATAGGTTGAGAAATCCGTAAGTGCACAGGTAAGTGGCTTTCAGCTCACTATTAGGCTTTACTTGTGCTTGCTAAACATGATAAGCCTCAGTCTCACAAACCCATTGATTTTGATTTGAGATTCTGATTGATGGAAGAAAGGCGTCCACTCTGGTTTTTGAAGACAACACACAAAGATTTCCAAAGTCATTGAGCAATATTCCTGTCTCCACTCCACTGAAGTGAATGGTAGTGTTGACAGGAGAAGGACAAGGGGGAGAGCTTTTAAGCTTTACTCTTTTGCCAATGCGTTTGCGGTGGCACATCTTTCTTCCTCTTACACTCCTTCTATAGACCATTTATTCTATAGACTATTTATTGTCCTTTTTGTCTTCATTTTAATGTGGTACTATTACTTGAATCCTATTTTTCAGTTGCTTATCACTCCTAGTGCCTCTGCAGGGGAGCAGGGCATACTGTGCCCTTTATAAATTAAGTATTAATTACATTATTAATTATTATTATGTTCAGTTCCCTGGAAGGTTTTATACAAAGACAGTTAAAATACATATATTCTCTAAGGTATGTCTGTAGAGTGATTATGGACTTCATGCTTATGCAAAGTTATTGATTTTTCTCGTGCACTCTAGTCTATTATACCATATTCTGTTTCAAATTGATGCTATTTTAGTATATTCTTTCTCTTTATGTTGAACTTTTAAGTAAAATTTTGCAGAAAGGGAAAAAAAAAAAAAAAAAGAGAGCTGCATATATTCTCACACGTAGGCAGAGATTTGTTTCCTGAAACACATGTTCCCTTGGGAAACAGTGAAATTGTATTTAATCTTTGTTTTCATTAGTTGCACTTTACTGCCATTTTGCTTCTATGCAAAGCAATGATGACATTAATGAACCTTGCAGGCAGAAAAAGGATTTCCACTAGTGGGTGAACTCATAAGAAACATCGCAAGTATTTTTCAGCAAGGTCTACTCTGGTTGTTGTTACCATTTTTCAGCAAGGTCTACTCTGGTTGTTGTTACCACCTCAACAATATCCTTGGGCCATTGGGACTTTATACTCTAATTTATTTCAGAGGCACTTGTGAACACTTTGAGTTTTTTGTGTCCTCCACAATTTATTCAGTCTTCCATCAGAAATAGAAGAGCAGTACCTGAGTGCTGGGGATGAGTACAGTGAACATAGAGGTCATGTGGCACAGGCTGCAGGGTCATCCTGTGCTCTCCCACAACACGGGGATCTAAGGAGGAACCTCCAAACATTTCCTCCCAGTCAGTAACACTAAGATGGCAAATGTTTATGAAAACCTCGAAAAACAAAGTGTTGAAATGAGGGATGTGGTAATACATAGTGAAACAGGGGTGTAGACAGCTTGCCCTGGAGACCTTTCTCCAAAAGATTTCCGGTATGGCCACAGCTATGGGAAAAGGCTCCCCGCTCCAGGGACGGATTTCACCACATCCTCCTCCCATTAGACTCAAGCAGTGTTCTGTTTCTCCTTCTCCAGACCCTCAAATGAGAGCAGGGGAGCACCTATGGGGAAATTTTTCATTGTGAGTGAAGAAGTACTAGCACAGGCTGAACATAGCTATGGATGCCCCATCCCTGAAGGCATTCAAGGTTGGGCTGGATGAGGCCCTGGGCAGCTGAGCTGGTGCTTGATCTAGCAGTTGTCAACCCTGCTCTTGGCAGGTGGGTTGGAACTACATGATCATTTCAGTCCCTTCCAATCCAAACCATTCTATGATTCTGTGATTCTATAATGATCTTCATTAAAGGATCAGTCTGGGAAACAATTCACATTCTCAGCAGTATCAGTAGTTTATCTAACTCCATCCAATCTCATTGCTGTTGTCATAGCATGCATTTATCAACAATAATCAAAATAGTGCATTGAAAACCTGGGGAGAGGGATGCTCCTATCTGTGGATTATAAATACTTTTCTAAAAGCCAAAGACTGTCATATATTTCTCTAAAAATGTTCTCAGTGACATCCAAGTTGAGAATTGCCTCTTCCTTATGCGAGAGCACGGATGTCATTCACTCCACTGGCAATTCATTCTCCACTCTGGAAGAAGAAATCCATGTTTGGACATCTGTACTTTAAACGTTTGATACTCATAAGCTTAGCCAAACAACCCCAGCCCCATTTGTCAGATGGAGTCCTTGTGCAACACTCAAAGCATTAAGCTGTATTAAAACCTTCTGCTGCTTCTCCAGTAGCGTGTGTCTACTGGGCAGGTGACATTAAGGTTACAGACAAGACCACTGTGGTAAATATTTGCTCTTTTTTTTGTAAAAAAATCTTTTTGTAAAAAGATCTTTTTAAAAGGTATATTACAACCTCTACTTGTGTAGTAGCCGCATTTGATTAAATCGGTCACTTGATTGCAAATCTCGTAATGAGGTACTTTCAATTATCCGCATATATATATGTACAAAATAATAAAACACCTTATGAAGAGCTGTGATGTGATGAGGGCAGCAGTGTCTGCTGAGCTGCCCAGAGCACGCAGGCCAGTACCCTGCTCTGAACAGGTTCAGGATCAGGATTTCAAAAATCTAGATTTTATACAAAATCTCAGTACTGGTACCAGAGATGCATATTCATACCTTAAGAACATTTCTCTCTTGAATATGGAGAAATTAATTCTCTTTGTCAAAGCCTGAACTCCCACTGAGACAATCCAGAAATGAGGGAAACAAGACTTCTTCCATCGTAACGAATGTGGTACATTGGATAAGGAAGAACAGCCCTCCATAAAACAATTAACGAGCACAGCCCAGCTGTCACCGTGGAATTGGAAGTCCCAGGAGAGAAATGAGAAAACACTGCTGGAGAGCAACCAAGCCAATCGTGCTTTAGGTACTTGGCAGAACAAGTAACAATCCCAAAACACTCAGTGTCTACTGAATTCCTCCACCACCTTTATCTGGGGTTGGAGGAGATCATCCTCAGCTCCCAAAGCTCATCCCTGCTGCCCCTGAGGCCCTGTCCCTCATCTTCCTCCCCTGCTCCTTCAATACCTCTTCTGCCTTTCCAGAAGTGGCTGCAGCAAGCAGTAAGTAACAGCCATAAGGCAGGGATGTATACAGGCTGAAACTTTAAGCTCTGTTCCTAAAATGAATTGGAAGCATCTGGCTGCATTGCTGTCAGTGGGTAATGATGCAGCCCCGTCGCAAGCCCAGATGTGATTCTACATTCCTGCAGCTGTTCTGGTGGGAGTTTCAACACCCGAAACATCTGCTACTGGGAATCAAAGGCAAGATACTTACACAATCTTTTAGGGCTGTTATTTTTATTTGTTTGCAATTTTTTTTTTCCTTTGGAAAATACGATTTATTTATATAACACCATCTTTAGTTTGTCCTGCAGTGACCGCTCCCCCAGCAAGAGGGAATTCTCTACGTAAAGTGGTGCTAGGTGTCTGTAGCATGGGGCATGAAACCCAGAAGATTCAGGACACGTGCTGCTCTGATATCACACATGAGATTTATGGGCAGTGACACAGCAGAACATTATGGTCTGTCATGTAAATATATACGTAAGAAGCTGCTAAAATAAAGTAATTACTATCTTCTGCATAAATATGTATTTAGACCATCTGAATGATACAGAAATGCCCATCTATCAGGTAATTACATATTTAGATTGAGGGAGAAAAGACTGTCTTGACATACTCTAGTTACAGCCATTGAAAAAATAATAATAATAATAATACCTGCAAAGGAAAAGAGATCAGAAGATTAGACCATGATATTCCAACATTAAAAAGACAATGACAGAAAAATGAGAGTGCTCATGAGAAAGCAGTCTCTGGGCTACAGGGAGGTGGTAAAGTTTGATAACGCCCAAACTTATCTACTGAGTTTTGCGGGGGAAGAAATGCTGTCCTACTGGGGCCTCTGAAGAGCAGAATTAATCTTGAAGTGAATGTTCATGATTGTACTGCTCAAAACCACTAGTAACAGATTTTCTAATAGAAATGCTGACTTTGCACTGTAACACAAGCCGTCAATACTATGATTTCTTATTTTCTGTTACCAGGGATTGTTAGTACACTGAAAAGAAATAGAGGACCTGGAAAAATTATACCAGATGCAGCATCATGCCATTTTTTCCCATGACATTAATTACTCTTTGGTTCCCACTGCATCACACAGTGCGTGCTCACCAGCCTCCTGCATCTGAAAGGTATCCCTTGCCCTCCTGCACCTATCCTACACCTTTTAGGGGTCACTCAGCCTCACTAGGTCCTCTGCATGTTGGTCAACTCCAAATAATCACTAAAGTGATAATAGAGTGGTTTAGGTTGAAAGGGACTCTGAAGATCATAGAGTTCCAACCCCTATCACATAGGGCAGGGCTGCCACCCACCAGCTCAGCTGCCCAGGTCCCCATCCAACCTGGCCTTGAACACCTCCAGGGACAGAGCACCCACAGCTTCTCTGGGCAGCTGTGCCACCATCCTCTGACTGAAGATTTTTTTTCCCCTAACATCCAACTCAAATCTCCCTTCTTTTAGTCTAAAGCCATTCCCCCATGTCCTAATAATTGTGCCTCTCATCACTTTTATGGTCTGGACATGGGTAGTCAGGAGACCACAGTGACGGTCATAGGACTGCAGGGAAAGTCTACCTGTGAAGGGCTGACAGGAGGCTCCTCACCAAGAAGAGAGCAGAAAAGGCTAGAGAAGACAATAAGAGAAACTGGAGGCACCGAGTGGAAGAGGAGTGTGTGGTAAGACAGTGGGGAAGAAAAGGCAGGGAATGAAAAGACAGGAATGGTAAGTGAGAAGAGAAAGGAAAGCAGCCTAGCAAAATTGCTGCACTGGAAGCATTGCCTTATTCGTGCACTATGACTAGGCTGCCTGAAGAAAAACTGCCTCCAGATAGCATAAGGGCTCCTGGAGCAAACTAGGCATCCCTAAATTATCCACCCCAAAACAAGAGATCTGGGAGGTAGTGGAGCTGGAAGGAATAGGGTAGCAGAGGCAAAGGTACACCAAAGAGACAAAGCAGAAATATTCTCTTCTTATACAGGTTGGGAGGAAGCCCCAGTTTAGCTTTCCTGTGTTTTCTTTGGCTTGTTTTCAAGTGAGGCACCCTGGGTTGCATGCTTTGTCTCAGGCAAAGAAAATCCAGCAAAGCAAGCCCAGCTCCTTCCTTCAGTGTCTCAGTCAGCAGTAATTTATATCGCTGTTCCTCCTTAATAAAATCCATCGTGCACTCCAAAAGAGTAACTAGGACACTTAGTTTTTATTCCACATGCATCTCATTTGTCTTCAGCAGGTTCTTCCATAATCTCATCATTATTGCAATCACCCTCTGAGGACAGCTGACTTGCATTAATCAGCTAGGCCTCTCATCCCTCACTAGGTTCTTTACAGTTTTACTGTGCCCTTGGGCATCCTAACTTTACTTGAAAAATTAATAAACCTCCCCTCTCTTATCTTACCTTATTAATGTCTGTCTTTGTAACCCATTATCCCTGTATCTCTTCGGTGACCATTTGAGGATGTGGTTCCCACCGAAGGATTGTGCCCTGGTGAGACAGCACACAGGAATGCCCTACATAATTGGAAAAGAAGGAAAAGAAAAAAAAAAAAAAAAAGAGGGTGGGAGAGACAGAGAGAAAAAGACCATAAAGACTTTAAAGTCCAACATCATTGTTTTCAAGTTTGGTTGACGGAATGAAAATATGGGAGCTGTTAAGAAGCCAAGGAAGGCTATTAAGACTCCTCCAATAGCTCCTCTTTACTTGCAAGGAGCCTCTTGCCTCTCTGCTTCCCACACACACACCCTCTCCCACCCATCCCTCACCCTCCTCTCTCCTCTCCTGCACCCTGTGAAATCCAGTGGGTTAATTTGGGTTGTTTGAAAATCCTGGTACATTAATCACTTGTGTTTGCACACGCTTTATGTGGGTTGTTGGTCATGGTCTGTAGTTATACTGGCTGTCTCCCTTGCTTACTTAAAAGTGCATTCCATTGAAAATAAAGATTTTGCAGGTTTGCTCATTTCACACAGTGATAGCAGCTGGTAAGTGTCTTTTGCAATTCATCAGAGGCCTCCCAGACCACCTGCTCTTGGCATCCTGCAAACAGCTGGCTCTGTGTAAGTACCATAAGCTATTATCTTACTCAATAAATAATGAAATAAAGAAAGAAAGCAGGGCAAAACCACATCTCTGTAGATAACACGCGTTCACGACCAGCAGTCTCTCCTGTTTTGGAGAAGGAGAAAGTCAAGTTAAGATCCTTTGCTGGATTTAGCAGTACCTTATAATAGAAAATTGAGATAAATCAACATCAATATTTAAGGCTCTGTATTTTCTTTCTTTCTTTCCTTTTGAAACCTGCTCTATTTTTGAAAAGACCACAGGGAGCTTTTATGAAACTTCGGCTAATGTCACCAGATGTCCCACTATTGAGAGGTGAATCTCAGTCTTTGAAGGACTGCCCCACTTAAATTTCTTTTGAGATAAACACTCATCCTCTCTTCCTGGCCCCAAGAGCAGACCCAGGTCACTTCCTCCTTTCTGCTGCTCTGCTCTCCCCTCCATTCCAGGGGTAGCTGTGGGTGACTCGGGGTAGGAAGTGGGCAGGCAGAGAGTGCAACCTTAGGGCAGGGATGGGATTTCAGGGGTGGAAAGGACAAAGACAGTGACAAGGGCGAGTGGTACTACACTGTCCTTCCTGAGGAGGAATGAAAGCTTGTGATAGGAAAGTGCTGCATTCTGGGCACAAAGCTTGTATCTTTTCAGGATATTTAATTTTTAATCTATGAATTTTGCAGTGGGTCACAGAAAAAAAAAAAAAAAGGCAATAAATAAATTTCATCTGCAATCTGTTGCATGAAGGATTTACATCAGAAGGACTTAAATTTAGGGAGGGCCTGGTCGATTTTTCTTTAAATGATCTGTTTGATATTTGTCATGAGGGCACAAGGGATGGCAGTCAGGGGTCTGACTGTCCCTGCTGTGCAGAACACTGGGATGTTTGTTGTGTGTTGGCAGACACCACCACTCTCTCCCACAGAGGAAAGCCTTGTTGGTCAGGCAAACTCATTCTTTTAATGGCAGGGCCCTGTAGCAGAGTACTAATCACAATGAGAAAGGATGTCTGACCTCAGCACCTATTACTGTGAGTGAGGACTGGGAGAAGAGTGTTTAAAAGTGGGCTTTTAACATCCCCTAAAAGAAAAAGGAAGAACTTGTGATGTTTTTCAGAATGACTATTTTCTCCCTATTGCCTCACAACTGCTGGAGGGGATTTGCTACTGAAAGTGCAGACCTGGGTATCGCTCCCTCTCTGTAACTCAGATGGAGGTTGGCTGGGGAAAGGGGTGAAGGGAAGGAAGCATCCTTTGATCCTGTCCATGCTTGGAGAGTAGCTGAGCTGGCACCTCACACTGTAGGCTACTCCTGTCACTGCTCAGCACAAAGTAATGCCTCTCTGATATGGTGTGTGAGCAGAAGGGGAGGGAGACAGGGACTGTGCCTCACAGAGGCATCTCTAATGGGCCCCTTAAAGTCCTGTGATTGACAGGGCCATGCCAGGCACTTCTAATGAAGCATTTAAATGCCTGGGAAAGTACAGCAACTTTACTGTACCATTCCCACCTTCCTCCCCTTTCTGGTCTCTCTCCTTCCTTTCTTTTTTTCCTGCTTTAATATCCAAGTGCAATACGTTCCAGAGATTAACCCACACATAGACATGAGATGCAAACAAATGTGCCCAGCACTTCCTTCTCCTTCTGGGGAAGGACAAAATAAATTGGTAAGAACCCCATATGCAAACATACCCAATGGGTGAGGTGCTAACACAGCTGCCTAGAGAAGCTGTGGTGCTCCACCCCTGGAGGTGCTCAAGATCAGGTTGGATGGGGCCCTGGGCAGCTGAGCTGCTAGGGGGTAGCCCTGCCCATGGCACAGGGTGGGACTGGATGGGCTTTAAGCTCCCTTCCAACCCAAGGTGTTCTGTGGTTCTGGTCCTTCTGATGACGCTTTCTAGGACTTCTCCCAAGCCTGCAGTATGACAGAGCATAGCATGGGGCTGTTGTTCTCTCAGAAGCAGGGCAGCCTGTTCTGGGGGTAATGCATTTCTGAGCCAGGGTATGCAGCTCAGCTGCAGATATCCCCCCTCCAGTGGTGAAGGTGACAGCTGATGGGACAAAAGGCTGGGTCATATGGGGGGGGAACTGCCTTTTTTTTCTGATGGTTTCTGATGAAAAGGAGCAATGGGCTTTGATAAGCATCAGAGCAGTCTGTCTGCTCTCATGATTCCCATGGAGTCACAGGAGAAAAACAGCAGAATGAGTAGCAGCATCTCTATGAGCATCAATAGGATCTACAGAGAGTGGGGAGAAAGCTCTATATCACTCTCAGATACTGATCTGTGATTTCTCTCCTCAAGCAGTTATATACTATTGCCATTAAGGAGACAAATACCATCCTACTGAACATTAAGGCAGTATTAGCAGTAGTTTCTCGTGCTTGCACTAAACTGGAGCCTGAAGCAAAACTTAAATGTTCCTCCATTCCCAACATCAGATTTTCTTTATGTCCTATATCTTGCAGCTTTTTCTCTTTTTGCCACTAAGCATTTTCTGAAACGTGTGGCTGGAAGCTACAGTTTTTATGATATTTTTAGTATGCTGCATGGTTGTTTAAAGTGCACCTTATAAAACTTCAGTCCTCAGCCAGCTCTCTATAAACTGGTTCTGGTTTACATCAACAGGCATCAAACTTTCCTTGCCATTCCTCACCCTCCCCTTTTAATAATGAGGCAATCTACAGCAACAATTGCTCTTGCACGTGCTGATGCAGCCTTCTCAGAATTCAAGACAGGAGGCTTTTACCTTATTTCATTATTTCACCAAGGCTAGAATCCTCCAGATGCTACTTTCACTTTTAAGAGCAGCCTGGGTAAACACTGAAGATGGAATTAAGAATTTTGCTCTTGACAGAAAGAAGCTTGGATAAAATGGACGTGAGACGCAGCATAACCTTGCCAGGAGCACAGCAAAATTTAGCTAGCAAAAAAAATAAATAAATAAGAAAGCAGTTCATTAAGATCACAGGCCTGCTCCATCACCACTCAGGCTCCTAATGTCCTGAACCACGTGGGCAGCTGGGATCTCATTTCTCTTCTGGCCAAATCTGTACTTTAATGAGTCTGTTGATATCAGTGTTGAGGAGATTGGCTTTGTAGCCAACAGCTTGTGTTTTTCTATGAAAAGCAATGACAGGCAAAGCTCAGAATGTAGGAGGTTTAGTTCACAGCTGTCCTCCAAAAGCAAGGATGCTTCTCTGAGAGTTAACTACCTCATGCACATAGATTTGCAAAGCAGGGTTAGAAACACTGTAATTTATCAGACAATATTGACTGCTACTTTCCCATCAGGATAGAGCAATACAAGTAACGCCTCTTGTATGACAGTGATATCTCTAATTAGTACATTACCGTATTTCTGTTAGATCCTGCCTCGTACGCCAAGCCAAGGCCAGAATACTGCTGCTGGAGGCACATCGCGTGCAGAAACTTAATTCTCTGAAAAATATATGAATCTCTCATCACTTTTGCACTGATGTATCTCAGTGGGGTTTCTTCTCTGAGTGGGGGCCACATACTCACAAAGCTAAGGATGTGACAAAATGGCTTTATTTTCTCTGACTATCTCAGTTACTGTTAGGATTTTTTTCAATGTTTTTTCATTTAGAGAATGGAGTACCAAACTCTCACTTCTGGAAGACCTGAGTCTCTTCTGCATGTTGTGTTCCACTCGAGCACTTCAGCACTTATCTCTGTTCCTCTAAGTCTCATCATGAACAAGACAACATGTTTTTCACGCTGCCTGCAACTGCTGTTGAAACTCCCACGCTTTAGTTAAAAACCAAAAGTAAATGGAGGATTTGGAGTATCAATGGGAGGTAGCACTCAAGCTGATGGTGCAGCACTCTTAATTACACAATACTTTTATTGAGCAATTCAGTGGTAATTCTTACTGCTATTCCTCCTTAATAAGATCCATTGTGCACCATAAAATAGTAACTAGGACACAGTTTGTATTCCACATGCATCTCATATCTCTTTAGCAGGTTCTTCCATATCCATAATCTCATCATTATTACTATTACCCTCAGAAGACAGTTGACTTGCATTAATCAGACAGGCTGCCATTCCCTTGCCAGATTTTCTGCAGTTTTATTGTGCTTTTGGACATTTTAATTAACTTGAAAAATTAATTAAAAATCTTACCTTATTAATATCTCCTACCTTCCCCCTACCCTGTAATCTATTATCACTGTTTATCATCACTGACCATTCATTCCAGAATGGACTGGTGATGGGAAAGCACATCAGAATGCTCAGGTAGTGATAAAATTAAAGATTGATTCTTAAATATCTTAAATGTTCTGTTTGGTCTTTTATTTAAAGGATACGTGACTGTCAGAGAAGCAAATCCAAACTGTTACAGCTCATTAAAGCCCTTTCTAATTCCTTCACAATCGCAATTCAACATTAAACTCAGGTGTATCTTCTGTTCTTGTGTAGCTGGTGGGAGATTGGCAGACAGTCAGCTAAATGCAATGAAGGCCAGCTCTTTTAAAGGTGCCACAACACATCTCAGAAACTTGATGACCAATTATATTAGTAGACATTTGTAATGAAAGGCGAGGAGGTGAGATAAAGGGTCCATGGAAATTACTCCTTTAATATATATATGTATATATATATGTGTATGTGTATATATATATGTATATGTATATAAAGTTTCATACAGCAAAATATCCTTTCCAATGATACTTCTAACCAAGCTATAGAATAGTATACAAACCTAATAAAGAACAGTTCCTGAAAGTGAAGTGAATTAGTGTGTTTAAAAATTCTCAAGAAGCCACAACATTTTGTCCAAAAAAAATGCACTGCTTTGAAGAAAGGAAAATGTTTCTCATGCATTTTCATCTTTTCTGTCAAGCTTCTCTCAATTGCTCAACCCTATTAATAGGATTAACTTGTGGCTGCTTGATCATGAGCAGCTTCACTGGAGCCAAGCAGACTAGCAGCAAAGAATGCACTGCATTGTAAGGGTGCACAGGGTCATCTTCAGCAATTCTATTTGAGGTTCCAGCTGGGATCTCACTTCTCTTCTGGTAGGTGCTGCTGCTATTCTAGCTCATTCTGTGTACAACGCCTGCACTGAAGGATCTGCAAACAAACAAAAAATAACAAACACCCAAACACAGGCTTTTGATTCACTGCACCATTATACTGAATTGTCCAATTTTAGCAGCCATTTGACAATATGTCAGAGGAAATGCTACAGAACACCTTTAAAAATTACTTCTGGTCCTTTGTTAAGAAGGACTAGGGGTCTCTTGAGCCAGTTCCTAAAGCTTCAGGAGCTCAAGTTCTCAGGCTGCTGAAATGATAGAATATCATCACCTGCTAAGGGCTCATCTCCCTTTTCCCTGAGAAGGAGCAACTATAGTCAACCACATAGGATTTTTATAGGGAAAATAACGGAATGAGAGCATGTCCTTCAAGAGATACTGTTTGTAATGCTGACCATATTTTAGGAAGAAATGGGAGCTGCTGGAAATCTGGTGGGATTCAAGCTTTAGTTATCAGCAAAGACAACATGTTTTGTGGTAAAGAAACTTAGTTCAAGAAAAACCACCTATGGGCATTGTGTGCATACATTGTCTGTCTTCATCCCTCTTCTGTGACCATAGATAGGCAAGCAGATATTGCTTTGCTGCTCAATAGAGAAAACCAATAGCAGAAAAAAAATGAATTGATTATTGATCAACAAAAAGCACTCTGAGGTAAAGATGTGTATCCTATCACAGCCAGGAGAGAAACTTATGAATTATTTAGTAACCTTAGACCTTTCAAAAGGAAAAGAAACTCCTTGCCCAATTCCTTAGGACTTAGATGAAGTTGTGTGGGTTGGAGTATTAGATATTTATTCACCATGGACTTTGATAAATAATTTACCAGTTCAACTGCGACTAATAAGACTGCTGAATGGTGAAATCTCTGCAGTAAGCAAATAGAAATGTTTCCTCTGTTGACTGCACAGGTGAGGTCCAAAACTCATCAAAAGAAATCGAGGCTGGATTTCACAAAAATTGACCAGGTAGCCAGAAGTTTTCATAGCAGTGGATGAAAGTATTTTGCTTTATAGTTAACTCTATGTGGCCCGTCTTGACTTCCGTACAGTAAATTAAGAGGTTTGTTGATGTAAGCTGGACCACTGGGTCAGAGAAGCATTCTGTCCAACACAACAATGCTTTCACATATGGATGCCTACGAGAGGAATTGTCTCGTTTTTATAACAAACAAGTGAAAAGATTACAAATCCTCGTGCTCAAAACTGAAGACAGAGTACTTTCACCTTTGCACACAGCAAGGAAGAGAATTCTCTACTAACATTGCAAAATGTACAGAAACAGAATTTATGCACATCCCTAAGTAGTGTATCTTTCCTATGCTTTTTAGGTAGATGGCCAGAGGCCTTCTTTAAATCCTGTGTCCCACTCTTCTTTCAAATTAACTGCTTTTAAGCTTTTCCAGTTGTATGCGCCCATCATCAAGCAATAGTGACATCAAGTGGTCTAGCATAGCTGATCGGTAGCCTCATTGCTTCCTCACTTATCTCGAGGGCAGATATCGATTGTCATCAATCCTTTGTGTAAACAGATCTGAAATAAATCTGATATCAGACATTTATCCTGTTGAGGGTATTGCTCATCGGTTTGATTTAAGTTATGTTTATATATGAATGTAGTATGATTTATAAGAGACCTTCCAGCTCTTCACTGTGTGGTAGTTTAATAGTTCTCTATTGAAATATACCCGTATAATCTTGACAGTGGGAAAATTAAGAGCCTTCTTCTCCATCTGATCTATAGCGCTAGTAGACCAATGTAGAAGGAAAAGAGTATTATTTATTGATTGTATATCTAGAGTGCCTAATATCCACCAGAAGAGATCAGGATTCTGTTGTGTGAGGAGTTACAAACATATGAGGAAAAATGTTCTCAGAGCCAAAAGAACTTGTAGTCTCTCCCCAGTGAGAAATGAAAAAGGCAGAAAAGGTCAGCAGGTGGAAGAGCACAGGACAATGGAGAGATAAATGTAGTCCTGTCCTACCCATGTTACAAGAAACAAGTAGGTATAAATTTCTTTTTTATGGTTATGCAAACCCTAAACATGTGAAGACCAGAATTGTTAGCTGATGGTGTCTGGTGATGGAACGAACTGCCAGAAGGATATAACAAATCAAAGGTGTACTCATTCCCTAGGGCCACAGACAAACCTTTTCCCCACTGATCCCCACTATAGCTGGTCCACCTCTGCTTCTCAAAAGCAAAAGCTGAAAGCACTTAGCCTCATCCACAGACACTTTCATCAAAATCACTGACTTCATGAGATCTAGCAGGTTCAATACATGACTTCAGCCCCTTAGAGAAGGAATCTTAGAGCAAGCTATGGGTGAGCATATGACAGGGCATAAACTGAAGATGTCAAAATGGAAAAAGTACAGAATCATAGAATCACAAGGTTGGAAAGGACCTACAAGATCATCCAGTCCAACCATCCTCCCATTGCCATTGCTACCACAAGCCACTAAACCATATCTTGTAGCTCCTCATTCAGACACCTCTTGAACATTGCCAGGGATGGTGGCTCCACCACCAGCCTGGGCAGCCATTCCAGTGCCTGACCACTCTTTTGAGAGAAAATTTTTTCCTTATGTTAGAATAGATGCTTTTGAAAGGAAATAATTTTCCTTCGTATTTTTCCATCAGAACCTCAGTGTGAGAGAGCTGGATTTCCTGTTAGAGTGAAGCACTGGGGCTGGGCCAACCATTAATTTGTCCTATTTTTCTTTCCTCCTCTGTAGCATTTAAATAGCCAGATTTCCTTTTCCCAGTACTGAGAAGTCAGCTGGTGTACATAGCAGTGCCCACCCAGCTGAGTTCTTTCAAGCATTTCTGGGGCCTCAGGTTCACCCAAGCAAAATAGTGGTGCCTCATGGCACACAGTGCTGCATACCTGACTCACATGGCACATGCACAGCAAATACAGTGCAATGGCCCTACAGTGTGGGGCAAAGAGACCTTTGGAGTTGGGAGGTGCAGATAATGGGCTCCACCACTCCATGCTGTAAGACAGCCCTGGAAATTGGCTGAATACAGGTGCAAGAGAGATTACTTGTTCTTCATTATTAGCTATTCACCATGTGTGCTCCAACATTCATTAGTCTCCTGTTTAACTAGAGTTATTCAAGTAAGGAGCTGAGACAATACCATATGACTTATGTGAACACTCACACACCGTGAATAATGAATAGTGAATAGCCAAAGTGAACCTCTCGCTGGACTGAAAATGCTTTGTCCAAGCTGTTTAACAAATACTTAGGAATAATATTCCCACTGACAGAAATTAGATATTGCTGAGGAATGCACACACACACACAGAGAGAGAGAGAGAGAGAGAAAACCTGCAACCCTAAACCCTCCCTGCCCTCAGTTTACAAAGTTTACTCATGGTGAGGAAACTCAGATGGCTCTATATTCTTGCAACTGCGGGATTCCTCCCTTGGACCCACAAGAGTGGGAATGTAGCCCTATACAAGGGCTGCTCTGAAATAAATGAATTGCACTGTCTTACAGTGTTGGCCTGCAACATCAGAGGCAGATGTTGGTAGTATGGCAGTAGAGGTTGAACTTTCCCACCAGTATTCCAGTTCCATTACATTTTGTTGCCGTGTGACGAATGACAGCAGAGGGGCAGTCTGACAGAACGGTGTCTGACATAGCAGTGCATATTAAGAAAAAGGTGTGGAACTGAATTCCTCCATGCAGGAAAAACGACACCCAGTGATATTCATTGACTCTTGACAGTGGATGTGAGCACAGTAAAATGGTGGGTGGTGTGTTTCAGCAGTGGGGACAGAAAGGCAAGCCTTGTTCTGTACAGCCATGCACAGCTGTCACACCACAAAATCAAGAGTATCTTGATCAGCTCATCTATGCAAATCATCTAATGATGTCAACCATGTGGAAAAGTAGTGTTTTGTAGCCAAAAATTTGCTCTTTCAAATATTATTGTGCTCCTTTGTATCTGTTTGTGTATCTGTCTATAAAAATAAACAGGAAGCATTTATTTCAGAGCAATCTACACACCACCCTTTTCACTGTTGCTGTTATTACTGTTTTTTGCAGTTTTCTAGACATAGGAACACTGATACAATTTCCTCTGACAACAGACAGTTAAGCAGTCGGGCAACGCTGCAGCCACACAGGAGCTCATACACCCTTTTGGGCTTCAGGGCAAGCAGTGAGCTGCTCAGGTAGAATGTGGGAGCTATGCAAAATGAATAGAGATGCCCAGGCACGGACCTGCTCTGTCACTGGGGTCTGCCAGGGGCTGACACATACTCTGCTTCCTCATGTCATTTTGTCATGTTCTGTTGATTTCAGTATTCAAGGCAGAAATGAGAGGTGGCAGGATCAGAACTGTGAGACAGATAACAGTGCGATTACATGAGCTGGAAAATATCTTTTGCAAAGCAAAAAAGATAAAAAATAAAATAAAATAAAAAATAAAAAACAAAGCTAGCCATATCTCCAGGCTATTATACTGATAACAAGTAGGCTGGACAGATAGGCATGAGCTATGCATGGATGGATTGGATAGCAGCTTGAAAACTGCTCCAAATGGCTTAGGGGATCTGCTGGGAAGAAATTAATGTGTAAGACATTCAAAGTAATCAAAACTCTAACAGAGTCTGAAATGGCTCTGTCTTCTGCATTGTGTTCTGCCACAAAGGGCTATGAGCCTTGAAATAAATCACCGAGGCACAAGATGGAATTAAGAAGCTGTTGCTACAGCTTGAACCTAACCCAAAGTTTACCTCACTTCATCATAAGGATCCAGGGTAGTGTTATAGGCCAAATTTTCACATCTTGGGGTCAAAGCATCATCCTCGGAAAATGTATGATCTGCATAAACATAGAATCATAGAATTACCCAGGTTGGAAAAGACCTTGAAGATCATCAAGTCCAACCGCAGCCTAACCAGCACCCTATCTCTAAAAACCCTCTGCTAAATCATATCCCTGAAATATCCCAACATAAGAATCATATTGAACATAAAAATCTGCAGCCCCGGGACATTAAAAAAAAAATGGCCCCTAGCAATTAGGATCAACCTTTATTCTTAAAGTGAGTTCAGCTGCACTTTAGTCCACTTTATTTCTTATTTCTCTGTTTTGTTGGTTGTTTTTTGGGTTTGTTTGGGGTTTTTGTTTTTGTTTTGTTTTGTTTTTGTGGTTGTTTGTGGGGGCTTTTTGTTTTGTTTTGTTTTCTGTGCTGGAGCCATAGTTAGTGCTGCAGTTAGCAGGGAAAATCCCAAGGCTGTTAAAAAAATTCCAGATGTAAAGCGAAATGGATTAATACACTTTTCTACAAAGTGGTAAAATGAAAACACATCTGATGGACTTCCACACAGCTTGCCTCAGGCAAAAAGCATTCCATTAAAATAAAAATACTTTTGGTTAGAGCAAATTAAATGTTCCCAAGGAGGAATAGTTTGGGGTCAAAGGTGAAGCCACTTTACTTGCACACATGTTTCCAATCTGTTTGACCTCTGTGATCAGCAAAGCTCAGATGTGCAAAGGGGAAGAATCTTAAAAGAGGTTGGGAAGGAAAAGGGAAAAAAAACTAAAAATGCAAAGAAATGGAGATCTGCATAGTGCAGCTGTAAACTCACTGTCCTGAAGGAGAAGTTGTGAGGAGTTCCTCTGTAGATCCTTTTTGAGGTGATAAAAAGCCTGGTGGATCTTGGCCATCTTGCAGGGTAATGATTTTTCTCATCAGCTGTAACAGAAAGAACAACTCTTTGGCTGTTGCAGCAGGGATTCGTCTGGCTGCTGGTGAGCACACCTGAAAAGACTCCAGGGAAGTGGATCAAAATGAAGAAAAAGAGCAAGTGAAAGATTTTCTTGTTGCTGAACCACTGTCCTGTGTTGTTCGTGCTCCCTTCTGAATGTGCTCAGGCTGCTTTCTGGCAGGTGGGCTTCTGGGACAGTATTATACCTAACAAGCCAGCAGCTGGAGACATCAGATGGAGGACAGCGCCCTGCCAACATGCCAGGGAACAGACAGCTCTTACCATCAGCTCTGCTGTAGCCCACGTCTATGATGGAAGGCAAGGAAGGTGAGCAGGGGCAGGGAAAGAGAAAGCAGGATTATGTGTTGCTTCCTTTCCTGATGTCTTTAACAGATACCCTGAGTCAGGGTATACAGCACAATCTGTTTTTAGCTTGGGCTCAAATATGGCCAAATAAAAGCAAACAAACCCCAGCTAAAGGCTGTTCCAGAGCTTGCTTACTTCCGAATATATGGTTCAGGATACTACAGACCCTTTTCTTGCCAGCCCTGATTTTACAGTACCTGTTAAGAATGCTTCTTTGCTGTCCTAAGGTTCCCCTATGTGCTTGAGAAAGGGTCCCTGCAACAGGGACTGCTCCTTGAAGCTGAGTCTTAATCAGGTCAATAAGAATGGATTTTGCATCATGCTGCAATAACAGGCTGATTCACAAGCAGACCAGAGGCCCACAGATCCTTTGGACAAACTGGCCTTAGCCAGGAGCTACATTTGGTCAGATTGCTGTTTTAAAGCCAGCCTGTTTAGCTATGCAATATTTCACAACTCATCTGTTTGCTATGGGTTAACAAGTTCACTGGCCCTTCTCCATATATGACATCTGTGTTATTGCCTATGTCACTGCAGGGGGAAAAAAGAAAAAAGGAAGGTGCTTTAGATCTTTTCCAGGTTATTACTGCAGATGGATCCTTTAGTAGTGCTGCAGCTGCAGGTTGGGACCCTATGGGCTCACTACCACCTGCAGGCACCAGTGTGACCAGTGCATCTGCTGTGCAGAGCCCTGGGCTCAGCTGGGACCTGGGGCTGCTCTTTGCATCCATCTGGGCCCTGAAGATGTGAGCAGTGCTTCCACAGGGACTTTCAGAACTCTTTTGTTTCTTCAGCTGCTTCAAAGCAGCAGATAACCACAAAAAGGAGTGTGGCTGAGTCTCTGCCAAGTCCTGACCAAGAAAAGCAGTGCAGTGTTTGTCACCAGTCCATCTTCTCACTGGTTCTGGAATCCCAGAGCCAGCCACACAGCCAGAGTGAAGGAAAAGTGACAAAATAAGTTCAGTTCCATGATACAATTTAAAATCATCTGAAAATGCATGAGGTGGTGCTTGGAATACATGCAACCACATAATGTGCTTCAGGGGCAAACAACCCCAAACTTCTGGCCATACCTTATCCTGTTTTGGGCCAGGCCCAGCCTCACACCCTCACACTTTGGGAAAGAGAAGAGCCTGAAATCAGGTTTGATTCCTTTGTAAGAGCAATGTTGTTTGTGCCTTAACTGACGGAGCAGCACATCCAAAAGGGTACTCTACACCCCTCCTGGAGTAACTGGGATAGGCTAGGCTGGTGTCTTTAGTAGCAGGTTGGACTGTGCCATGTGAGAAACAACAGGATTTACACTTGCCATCCACAAAATGAATTACACGTTCCGACCATCTGTGGCTTCATAAATTATAACACAATGTCAACAGCGCACCTGTGAGGAGGTTTTGGAAAACAGAAGCAAAAAAAAATCATTAGTGTGCAGTGGGAATGCTCTGGAGGTGCATTTGGCCACTCTCTGTTCTGCTTTTCTCTTCCACATGGCCTTTTGTGAGCAGATTCTCACACACATTAGCAAGAGTGCCAGGCAGCACGCCGCCATCACCCTTGCTAGACATTTGTCTCATCGTTTCGATCCAGCACAGCAATGGGATGGGCTATGCTGTTCTCCTCTGGGGCTCCTGAGCACAGCTCCATCCCTCTGGGCAAGAGGTCTGAGGGGCCAGGGTTTTGCATATGAGATTAAGGAGAGAAGATGCCGCATCCCTTTTATCTGCCTGCACATTGCACCTCTGCAGCCCCTGTGTTGTATTCAGCGTGCAGTGTGACTCATCTGCAAGCACAAATTACCTTGCTAAAGTATTCTTAGGAGAAATAATTAGCCACAAGCACCTCCTCTCCAGCCTCCTGTATGTGCCTCCGGGGAGCGGGGCGCTTGACATAAATCATTTAGTCCCGAGCCCTAGCACACACCTTTCCCAAAGGACCCCGTAATTGGCAAAGTAGTTGCCAACTGGGTTTAAAGTGATTTGAAATTGTTTTCCATACAGCCTTGCTGATAGCAAAAGGTTTCCCCCTCTCCTCAAGCATGAGTTACAGTAACATGATTGAATGTAACCCGTTATTCAGCTCAAGCTGTGATTCTGATACAGTATAGACAATATAAATTCCCCAGAGCTCGGTGAGGCCACCTCAATGGTCCATTTAAGTCCAATTCAATTAGGCTCACTATAGTTCTTAGGATTTCTTAGGTATGTTTGCAGCAGCCTTGGGGTTTGAATGTGAGAACAGTATTCATCTAGGAGTTTTAAATTAGGTCTCAGGTGTCATCATTCTAAATGAATTATTACAGTAGTGTGTTCATGCCATTACAGGTAAGGTTATGTTAGCATCTCCACTCAGCCATATTAATGTACTTAGGGCTGCAGCTTGGTATGTAAGGTCCTCTCCTTACAGTGACTTTTTTAACCCACTTTTAAAAATAATCAGACTGCCAGGCACTGGGCTGTATTTAAAATTCATGTAAATAAGTTGTTTACTTTCATCTTCCAACTGACCGTCTGCAGCGTGGTTCAGGAGACATCACTATGCCTCATAGCACAGCTAACTGTTGCCCTCAGCAGTAAAGTGGAGAAGGTCCCTTGCCCTCCCATCTCACCTGGCACATTGGTGGGCAGTCAGGACCACACTGATGTGAAGGTAAAAATAGCAGGGATATGAGTGCTAGCTGCTGTATTCCTCATGCCTTGGCATGGTGGTTTGATTCTGAGGTCCTCCTGGTTTTGTTCTGTTTCCCTTTCTGCTGCTGGTGGGGAGGGAAACATAAAGATGATGTTTCATTTGGCTTTGCCCAGCTTTTCTCCATTTGTGCCTGAATTGGATCTCCCTGGTATTTAACACATCTATTGGTGCTTTCAGGAATGAGCATGGTGGGAGGGAAGGACTCCAGAAGCCCAAATGGTTTCCTCTGTGTTTTATGTCTGCCCCATTTGGTTCCCCTAACGTGGCAGCGCAAATGCTATGTATTCAGATGAAGCTTACTTCAAAGAAGCAAGAAAGAAGAAGAAAAGAAGATGTATAATTTTTAGAAGGTAACTCTGGAAGCTTAATTGACTTTTGGTTTGAATTCCAAGACTGCAGTTTAAAGGACAAGATAACACGTCTTTATTGCCCTAAATGGCGAAATTCTTTTCTTTATTTTACTCTGGTCCCATCTAGTGGCTCAAGCAGAAAGTGAGATGCTGTTGGTCCATCACTGGAAAAGCCACAGATCTTCCTGAGCTAAATAGACAAAGTGCAGGGTGCATTTCACAAGTAGGGAGCTGAGGAACAAAGCAGTCAGATGGCCTTTATATAGTTACACAGGCTCTGGGTCTCCTGAGGGCTATATGGTACTTTCTAGAAAAACATACTAACCTTCATAGTCTCTATCTCCTCCTATTGCTTTTATCCTTGAAATTTTATCTCCTTTCAAATTTGCTATGTCCTGAAAATATGCTCCTGGGAGAAACATGCCAATATTTTGTTCATGTAATGTAGGGGAATAGTCAGAAGAAAAGATTCAAAATCTCTTTCCTCCACTCTCTGTCATATCTTTGCTAGAGTAGACTGTAGCCCTAAGATCTTTCCAAGATCAAATAAATGCCTCCAGGAAGAAAAGATCAAAGGAGGAAAAAAGCTTAAGAAGTCACTACTCTGGGTATTTCCTTGTATTAGAGTGGCCCATCATGCTTCAAGCAGTCTCCTGGGTTACAAAAACTTAGGGGTAAAGCATACTTTTCCAGAGGAACAGATACTCAGGTGAGGAAGGGTTCTCTGTCAGGCATACCTCACAGGCAAGAAAAAGACGTGCTCACTCACATTTCTCTTCTAACCTTGCCTTTCTCACACCTCACCAGTGTTAGCACCAGTTGTGTATTTTGAAGTGACAACAAGGCCTGTGGGCAGCCCAGCCAGACACTTCAGGAGCCACACATTTCCAGGCCTCTTCTGTCTGCCACAGACAGGGCGTCATTTTGGCTGAGCACAGAAATGAAGGGTCTAGGAAAGACGTGGCTCCTCCAGAAATGAAACATACAGTGAAATGGCTCCATCATTTCTAGACCTGGCATGTCCCATTGTGCCAAGTAAGCTTTTCCGTGGGATTAGCGCTGACTGGTGGATGCCTGCCCTGTGCACAGATCACCAAAATGATGAGTTCCTACATGCTAGATGCTTTCCAGACTTTCCTCAGTATCTGTTTCTAGCAAAGGATTTTTAGCAAAGGATTTTCTTTTAGGCAGCTTCACTTTTTCGATCCTATATCTGTTTCTTCACTCCTCCACGGCCTCTTCCTCACTCCTTCCAACTGTGCTGCTATTAAAGCACCACCACAGTCACTTTTCAGTGTGACGCATGAGCATGTCTCTTGTCCACAGAAACCCCAAAGGAATTTGATCCACATGATTTAAAGTTAGTTTTTTTCTTTAGTTAACGGGAAAATGCCATATTGGAGTGTTACATAACTCATTTGTACTTTCTTACCATTTCAGTATTTCCCTTTTGCTATAAACATTTGTGGAAGTTTTTGCATCAACAGGATGTTGAGGGTTTAGATGGAAAACAACAGATGCCCCTTTATGCATTGAGAAGAGTATAAAATTTTGAATGAGAAGACAAATTCTGACATCTCTATAGAGTTAATCTAAAGACAGATTGGTTACTGGGAGCAAAAATCTTTCTCTAAAGCACCGAGGCGTGACAGTTCTGTGTTGGACCCTGAGATCCAGAAACTGATTCCCAATGCAGGCTATGTGCCAGACAACTGGGAGCCCTCTAAGCTGGTCCTCAGCCCAAACACAGCCCTACAATGAACACTCTGATTCCCTTCAGTCCTGCAACAGAGCTAATTTCATTGCAGTGTTGATGAGGAATAGAATTTAATGCAAAAACACAGTGCTGACACCTATAAACATGACACCCATAACATCCATATGGGTTCCTTTCACATAACTAGGATGCTCAGATCCAGTTCGTGCAGCAGATGTGAAAGTACCACGCTCTCCTGTACCATTGCCATCATATTGCTTGCGTGAGATTGCTTGCCGGGTTGCTTTCTGCGGAACAACAGTGACATCCAGTGGCCACAGGAACTATTTGGAGATGCTCAGTTCGTGCCACAGGCATCACTCAGCGCTGTTATGCCCTCATTACGTGAAAAATGAGCTGCAAAGTATTAAAGGCTGGTGAGGCACTACTGGAAAAGCGGGTCCTTTTTCAGCAGCAAAACTGTGCATTACACAAGGTGACCAAAGAGAGGAAGTTCAGCCCACGGAGCTGGGGAGACAAAACTCAACACATAGAAATATTTTGGTGAGCATGGAGAGGGTGTTTCTGGAAGGGAAAGGTCAGCTCCACACCTCTGATTACTAAGCCCCAAAACAAAATATTTGATGGGATGTAGCCCTAAGATAGAAAGACTTGTGTGGGGTTATTTTTGCTTCTCCTCCTTGTTTCCATCTTTCTGACTGCAGTGCTAAATCTCCCATCCACAGCCAAGGGACTTTAAAAAAAAACAACAAACATTCAAAGAGAGAAAGAGACTGGGAGAAACAGACAGAGAGAGAGAGAGAGGGAAAGGAAAAAAGAAAGAGAAGCTGTGATTTTCCTGTTATCTGCTCATTTCTAGGACTCTGGCTCCAAAATAGCGAGTACCAGAAAATAGGCAAAATCAATGAGTCAGTGACGCTGCAGTCTCCCCAACTTTTTTTCCTTTCTCCCAGCAGCCCAACTTTATTGTAAGCAATGACAAGAGCTACCCTTACAAAACTGACCTGAGGCTAAGTCTGCACTGAAAAACCTCTATCTGTGGAACCACGTTGGTTTAAGCAATGACACTTTTATTCCTGTTTTTTATTCCTGGTAAATCCCCAGAGCAGGATTAGCTGTACTAGCAAAAGCTCATGCAAAGGAGTGATGGGAAGCAAGTTAACAGGCAGCAGCCTCCACACATGGGGAGTGCCTGGGGCAGCCCCAGCACATCAGCAGTGTCCTCTCCTCCTCCTCCTTGTCTTCCTCCCACAAAGCCAAGGAGGAGGCACCTAGCACACTGCCTACAAGCTGTGCCTGTGCTGGAGGATTCTGTAGCTGTGACAGCTCATCTCTCCAGCAACAAAGCTACCCTTCATCATCCTGGCTTGTATGAGCCTCCTCTACAGCAACATGGCAGCATTCCCAGTACATCAATTTACCAGAAATAAGCAACTGCAGTAAATAGTACTGATTAAAAGTGTTTCAAGGCAATTTACTGCAACCGCAATACCAAATTTTCATCTTGTAAGACCTCTAACAATGAAAATACTCATCGAGTGGAAAGATGCCAATATAACGCAGGCAGAAGGGCTCCATGTATCTGAGTACCAGAGCTTGTGCATTAAAGATCAAAGAATGCAATAACTATTCAAGAAGTCATTTCCCAATGTCATCACCATTGGCTGTACTGTAGATATCATAGCCCAAACTTATTTATAAGTTACATGAATGCTGAGAGAGGAATCCATGACCCATGAATGTTGAAAAGCGGCTTCTTGGTTCCTGAGAGGGAAGAAAAACAGGTAATTAATTAAGGTAACCAGTAGCTTTACTTTGAGATTTCCTAGTAGCTCTAGGGACACTCAGGGCCGTCAGTGAATTGGAAGAAAATCAATAACTAATTGAGAAATAAACATTTGCTGTTCCAGGTCATCCCCTGCAACATCAAGCCATGAAAGGGGAGCTCTGCTTTCGTAAGACGGCCATCACTGGAGCTGTCTGAAGACATTGGCAGATTGTCAATGTGGCTTCCTTCTCTTGCCACACGGTAGATCTGAAGGACCCGGGACTACCTGCTAGAGCAGAAGGTTGTAATCTTGTTCCAAATTAGTCTGTGAGCTCCTCACAACATTGCCTAAGACGTTTCCCTTTGCCTTTCCCTTGATCCAGCCCTGCTTACGCCTCCCAAGAACTGCTTCACTTCTAGCAATCCTGATGGTGGATTCCTCGCTATCAGTGAAGATCTGGGGGATGCCAGGGGACACCTGAGCAGGGCTGGATCTATTCTGGATGAGATGGCACCCACAGTTGGCTGATAGCAGCGGAAAGGTCTTATGGGCCTATGTAAACCTAATGAGGTTCAACAAAGCCAATTTCAAGGTGTTGCACTTAGGCCAGGGCAGTCCCAGATGTGTACAGACTGGGAAAATAATTTCTTGAGAATAGCCCCACCAAGAAGATCTTAGAGGTCCTAGTAGATTAAAAATTTCACGTGAGCCAGTATTGTGTGCTTGTAGCCCACCAGAAGGCCAATGGTATTCTGAGCTGCATCAAAAGAGGGGTGGCCAGCAGGGTGAGGGAGAGGACTTGGAAATAGAGGGCTGCAGAGAGCTTGGAAATAGCTGGTCTTTTAAATCCTTTCCAACCCAAACCATTCTGCAATTCCACGAAAGCCTGTAAAATATCACTCATGAGGGCCCAGCCCTCAGCACAGAGCAGGCAGGCTCCAAGTGAGAGCAGGCCACACTGCGCAGAAGGAGGCAGTGAGTTTAGGCTGGGTCACAGAAACACAGATGATAATTGTCAGCTCCATCTTGGCAGGAGGAATCTCCCAACATGTCCTTCCAACATGAGGAAGTGCCACAGGGCTACCCAACCACTTCACTTCAGCCTTGCCTTCCTGCTCACATGCATGGTAGCTGCCACAGCACCTCTTCCTGCCAGGTGCTGACAAAGGAGCCCACCTGGCACCACACAGATGCTGCCTCCCGAACAATGATAGAAAAAGATGGGGAGGAAAACTTGCTGTGATGAAATACAGCTGGGGAAACAAAGATACAGGAGGAGCCAGGCTGTTGTGATAGATCATAGATAGTGCCATGCTGGCATTGGTCCTGCACTGAATGCTGCTTATTAACCCTGAGCATTAAAACTGGGGCCATGCTACAGTTTTATTAAAACCCCCATGAGATCCCTTCTTTCTTGGCCTTCATGGACACAGTCTTACTGATTCTTGGTGTATCTAGCCCAGCAATTCTTCACATGCTCATGACATCCCACTGGGGTTTGAGTGGAAGACTTGTTGCTGGTACAATAATTTGCAGTCATTATATAGAGAATCGTAGAATCATTAAGATTGCAAAAGACTACTAAGATCATCTAGTCCAACTGTCATCCCATGCCTGTGACAGCTCTAAGCCATCTTCATGCCACATCTCCATGTTTCTTGAACACCTCCAAGGACAGTGGCTCCACCACCTCCCTGGGGCAGCCTGTTCCAATACCTCACCATTCTTTCAGAAAATAAACCTTTTCTAGCATCCAACCTGAATCTTCTCTGGTGCAACTTAAAGCCATTCTTTACCTTTTGTCCCGTCACTGTTACCTGGAAGAAGAGGCTGACCCCATCTTGTTCTGATTACAAGATGAAGATATGGCTGAAGCTATGGTCCTCTCCCTTATTCTCTGCAGCCAGCAGAAAACTGCAAATCTGTTAACTTCTATCCTGCTTTGTCTTTCACTTTTTCATCAAGTCAAGCTCTTCAGCCACACTCTGCTTTCTAGACTGTATGGGAGATTGGTAATCACAGCCTGAACCTCTGATTAATCAGCTGAGGCAAGTGTGGGGTCAGCTGTGGGAGCACAGGTGAGAGTGATGTAGCTGTGCTCCCGAAAGGGGTGGAGCTCGACTCCATCCCCTCTGAGACCTCATTTAAGGGCTGACTCCCACTGAGGCAGCATCTCTTGGAGATTGCTCTCCAGTGAGGACTGCACCAGCTTCTTCAGCCAAGGCACCACCACTGGTGAGTTTTCCTTTACTTATACTTTCTGTACATTTGCTACAATCTGTATATTAATAACCAATACACTAGTCGAAGGTGTGATTTTCAGCAAATTGCTTGTTAGCTTGTAAAACAGCATGTTTAACTTGCAAAACATCCAAGGAGCTGTCATAAACCTTCCTCTAGAAAGGACAGCCAATGGGTAGGAGAAAAGAACTAGCACACAGAAGAATTTTACCTGTGCAGTTATCCACCCATTCTTCTCAATACTTTCAGTTTCCTTTTGAGTGCTGAGGGCTTTTCCCCTGTTTTCACTGTAAGCCTGGTTGCCACTGCAACCATAAACAGAGGCACTGCTCTGCAACACATCTTAATTTGCCGTGTCTTTGTTTTGCAGAGGCACAGACCCTCTTGCTCACCTGGTGAGCTGAGTCATCTGACATTACCATTGTACTTTCCCAGAGGCCAACAGGCTTCAACTACTAAACCATCATCATCTAGCCTCCCCCTATGGGCATACTATGTTAATTTATACCCACCATCAAGCATCTGTGATACCATTTGTGCTGCAGATACCGTGGAGGGAATTGATGGTTATTCAGATCTGGTGTTAACTGAGGAAAAACTGATTTATTTCCACGCCAAGTGGAGCAGTTACTAAAACCAGTGTGGATGAACACTCTTTTTTCAATGTGCCTTGGCTGCATGCTAATAGTTAGGAGTCTAGATGACTCATTCATTGGAGAAACTTTGCTCTCTGAATTATTCACTTATTCAGCCTAGTAAGCCAGATAATAGGAGATGGCAGAACCTTTCCTCATCTCTCAGAGGGTGTATTAATATCTTTTAAACATTCATACTCTGCCCAAATGTATATATTTCAAGACTTATTTTTGTCTGAATTCTTTTTCTTTAGTTGGGTTGATACTCCTTTGTTCTAACTTTACTTCTAACATGAAGGTTTGGCTGGGAATAGAGCCATACTTCTATGTGAAGAAGACAGGCAATTTATTCCCTATGCTGGAGAAAATCCTAACACCACCCTCTTCTTTCCTGCCCTATAGACACTGCCTGTATCCAAAGACACAGTCACTTCCAATTTATTTTAAAATGCAAATGTCTCTATCCACCTACATGATTGAATTCTTCATCATCATTTACATTGATCACAGACACTTTTCTCTGGGGTAAAATCCCAGACACACTTTACTGCTTGTGCCTACTCAAAGCAGTTTTCATGACTCCTCTACCTGCCCTCCTCTTCCTGAGGGTCCTGCTCCTCTGCTCACTTTGCTTCTCATTCCAGCTACAAGCAGAAAAGTCAACCTAGTGTTCCCTCTCCACTCTTTATTCACAACTTCCTCTATACTTACCTTCCTTCTCAAGGAGCACCATTTCCCCATCACATCATTGACCTTCTCTTGTGACTCTGAGCTGTTCCCAGCTCCTCCAACAGGTGAGTAACCAGCATCTCACATCAGGGAGATTTAAGCCCCAAAGGAGAAAGGAGTGACAGAAGACTCTGCTCTGACAGGAATGATAGAATTGCTGTTGCTCTTACATATATATCATCACATTTTACATGTAAATTAATGGATGTTCTGTTAATGAGAAACAATACTGAATCTAACAAGGGAAATATAGGCAAGACAGGTCTGAGTCATTATCCTAGATTCCTCTTCAGGCTCACATCTTCCAGAACGTCTGAAAGTTTGGGAGGAGGCTCAAATGGCTGAGATGCTCTTCATGTACTAATTTTATTTTATTTTATTGCATGTACGTCAAAGCTGTTAACACTTTTTCAAGCAAGGACCAGATTATTCTGTGATTACAAACACCTTGCGCAGCAAAATCCTCATCCATCTTGTCTGTCAGCTTCAAGTTATGGCCATCATCTTAATATCCAGTTTCTTGCCACTCCCTTTGTCTATCCTTTAGAGCATCAGATCTGAGGCATTCTGACAGGGATCAATTCACCTTTTGAACTGTCTATTGCAACAGACTTCTACCACAAACCTCTTCACAAAACTAGTAAAACATAGTGATATGTAGAAAGGCATGACTCAGAGTGCTTTTTATCCATTCATTCTTACTACAGAAACTTATCAACACTACATATAATGATAATGATGTTGAGATAAGTCATACATTTGAACACATATGAAGAGAGTTTCTGATCACAGTAAGGTCAAACAGACCTTCCTGCTCTTTGCTCTGAGCCATTGTTTACCTTTGGCTCTTCACAACTGCATTGTACCAGTAATGTTTTGATAGAGATGTTTAACATTCAACCAAGGCCCTACGTTGGCTTTTAATGAAACAATTGTTATATTCTGTATCACTGAACTTAATTTTTCCTTTTTGCTTTTTTCAGCTAAAGCATTACATTTCATTTCAAACCAGTCTCTGAATAGGCCAAATGTAATTATATGCATACTTCCTTATATTCTCTTAATTTCAGTATAATAAAAAAGAGCACATGGAATAAGTATCTCTGAAGTGCAGTGCAGAATGATGCATCGAGAAATGAATAACATGGGAAGTAATGGGTAAGAGAAAGAAATAGCATGGTGAGTGCTGATTTAAGAAGAGTTAACACTCTCAAGGAGAGCAAAGGACATACAGGAACAGTTCTTGGCCTAAAGATATGAACATGGGAGAGATGCAAAAGAAGTTTTGTCTTGCACAGACAGTGCAAGCAATTGTAATACTCCTCTATACCAAGGTCATTCCTTGCAGGGTAGAGAAGCAGAGTAATCCTGTATATATATATTTATATATATTAACACTGCAGGAACAAAAAGAATATATATATATATATATATATATGTGTGCTGAAGTATCCAGAGTCCTACAGGTCTATGCTTCTGCACTACCTAGCTCAGAGCAACTGGCATCCCTTTACTGCAGGTGAATAAAGGAGAGACAGTGTTAAATTTTCTGGCAACTAGTTTAACATATCTTCCATTCTGGGACTTTAATTATGTCCAGGTGGTATCCAGGTGCAGCTGTCTGGACTATCTCCATTGGGCACATTTGCTTATAGAATAGTCTGGTTGGTTTTGTGTGGGGTTTTTTTTCTGCTTTAGAAAAATGTGTTCTCCTGGCCATTCATTATGGGCTTCCATTCTTCCCAAATTTTTAGTCCCTAAACTGAGTAACAGCTAATCAAAGCCATAAATAAAAGAAGCTTGTTTTGACAACTAAAACCGCATCTAAATAGCTTATATAATATGCTTGGTCTCACTGATCTTTCCAAAATCTACAGCAGGGGGATATTTTAAAGTATGTATTATTAGTCCAGAGTTTCATATAGTTGTTTTTATTATTATTTTTCTTCCTGAGACCGCTGAATTTCTTCATGAAACTTAAAAAAAAAATAACAAAACAAGCTTGAACTTCATAAGGCAGCTATGTTAGAAGGAATCCACAGTGAGAAAGAAGTATGACATCAATATACAATAAGAGCCTGAAGGGGGAAAAAAAACCCAACACTTTACAGAGAATTTTCCACTAAACAGTCACAAAATTCCACAACCAGTTTTGGCTATGTTCAATAGTTTCACTAAAGCTGCTCAAGAGGACAGTGCTGTCAGAAATGGTGCTGTGGCAAACAATCAAACCCTAAACATAGGCTAGCAAACATATTAACAAACAAATGCTTCTCATGGTAATATGGTCCAACAATGCCATTAGCTGGGATGGCCAAAAAGTGTCTTCATCCACAATCTTCACTCAACAGAATAAGATTATCACAATCTAGACTTGGTTTGGATCCCATTAAAGTGCTGTCAAAGACAGATGGTCATAGAAAACAATTTATTGTGAGGTTACTGCAGACTGACTCAGCTTAAATTAAATGCAAAACACAGCAAGATTTCTCTGCAACTAAGATTAGAGATTTCAAAGAACAGATCTGCAGGTAAATCTGATAAGATGAACCTTGAAAGAATGGTAAAGTACAGCTTCCCTAAGATAAAGGTGACCAGCATGCTGAAATAGGAAGGATGAGAAAATGTTCTGCCTTAAATTAGGAAAGCTCTGACATGTGATTTTTAAAGTCTTTGCCTTAGAACTGGGGAACAGCAAGTGCATGACCTGCAACTAAGAAGGTGAAAAAAACTGACCCATATTTACAAATCTATTAGAGCCACTTCAATAGCTTGCTAGGCTTTCATTAGCATTCTGTGGGGAGTCTAATTAATGATGCAGAGGTAAAAGCAATATGGGATAAAATGCAACATGGGTTTACTAAAGGTAGACCTTGCCAGGCTGACTCAATTTCTTTCCTTGAGAAGGTAACTAAGAACATAGCAAGGGAAGTATTTCCAGAAAATGAGAGAAGCATTCGTGTCTTTGTATGAGGCCCAGGTGATAGTATTTGGAAAACTGTGTACAATCCTGGTTGCCCACATTTCAGAAAGATATCTTCCAGCTGGATGAGGTGCAAAGAGGTCAGCAGGAAGGTTAGGAAAATGGATGTGAGAAGCCTGGCTGCTCAGCCTAATGGGGATGCTGGCCGGGGACATGGCTATGAGTCAAGCACCCTGGAGAGAAGAGTCCTATCTAAAAGAACGCTGGCACAGAACCTATGCATACACAGTGGTCCAGAGTAAATTTAGTCCACAAGGAAAACTGACTGCAAAAGCACTGCAGCACAGGCAAAGGTTTCCAAGAAAAACTGTGGGACAGAAAGCTGATTGCATTTCAGGGTGAGCCTTGGATATTTTAGAAGGGGAGTTCAGCACAGCGGCCTGTCAGACACTTAGGAGGTATCTTTATTTCCTCAGGTCCCACTCAGTGCTTTTAAAAGGTCATTGCTACATTTTCATTTAAAATACATGCTCTGAACTAACTTTAAGTTAGATTATTCAAATTCAATTTCACTAGAAAGTACAGTATAAAGTTTGCGTTACTGTAAGATTACAAAATGTCAACGAAATGGAAAGTTACTTGAAAGCAAATATAACTTGGTCATTTTAATACTTTTCATAATTTGTATCCAAAAATATCTGTATTTTAATGACAATGAGTATTATATTGAAAATTGTTTGTTATGATATCATAAGTTAATGAAATTAGAAATGGAAATACAACCTTGTAGCAATACAGAAGTATTGGTATGAGTGCAGACTGGATGTTACTGATCCTTAAAGCAAACTCCCCATTAGAGCAGGAGAAGACACAAAGAGCCAGATTCTGGTTCCAGTTAAATCAGCTGGCCAATAGTCAAAGCACTCTCATAGGATCATGGAATGTCTTAGGGTAGAAGGGACATACAAGCCCTCCCCATTCTAATCCCCTGCCATGGGAAGGGCTGCCATTCACAAGACCAGGTTGCCAAGGGGCCCATCCAACCTGCCCTTGAGAACATCCAGAGATGGGGCACCCACAGCTTCTCTGGGCAGCCTGTGCCAGTGCCTCACCACCATCTGAGTAGAGATTTTTTTCCTAGTGTCTAACCTAAATTTCCCCTCTTTTAGTTTAAATACATTCCCCCTCTTCCTATCACAATTAGGCCATGTGAAAAAAAACCTCCTGTTTATATGCTTCCTGCCATGGGAGGCCACAATGATAACTCCCTCAACCTTTCTTCAGAGGAGAGGTCCTCTAGCCCTTTGGTCCTCCTCTGGACCTAGTCCAACAGTTCCACATCTTTCTTGTGCTGGGGGCCCCAGACCTGGACACAGTACTATTTTTGCTTCAGTTTCCCCACCTGTAGAACTGTAAAAGGGCATGACATTTTCAATCAAAATTTTATGAAGGTTGACTGTGTTGTGAATGAAATCGCAATGGCCCTCAGTGATCTGTACTTCCACAGAGTATGAGAGACACTGATAGATTAAAATGAGGCAAAATCCTTCTCTAGAACTCTTTTGAATAGAAGAACAATTATAGCGCTGTACACTGGATTCCAGGTGCCAAGTCCAGTCTACCCACAAGGGTGACACCACTAGACCAAGCTGAAAGACACCTGCTTACAGCATAGTTTCAGTGAATCATTTAATATCCTGAGAAGGAAGGGACCCATAAGGATCATCAAGTCCAACACATGACTGACTCCATAGAGAACCACCCAGAACTCAAGCCCCTGTGTCTAAGAGCGTTGTCCAAATGCTTCTTGCACTACAGCACAACTTGAGGATGTGATCGTTGCCTTGTGGAGCCTGTTCCATGCTCACAGCTCTCTGGCAAAGAATCCCTTCCTAACACCCAACCTGACCTTCCCATGATGCAGCTCCATGCCATTCCTTCATCTTCCCTAAACTCATGGAAGTTCGAAGAGAAAAAAGTATTGAACCTTGGGTAATGGTTCTAACAACAACATAGATCACTTTGAGAGGGACACAGTATGTACCTATGAGATAGCCCCAAAACTTGCTGGATTTGAAGCAACCTCTTCTGCATGTAAAAGCTTTAAAAACCTTTAAAATATTGGAAGAATGGCCTACAAAGCTGCAGATAAGCTGTATGAAACATTTAAAGACTATTTATTATTTTCTACTGATCTAAATCCTTAAATCACCTTAAACTCTTCTGCTCATCTAAGAGCTTAAGCCCCATGTACTGCTGTAATCACACATTAATCTGATCAATATTTATTGAACTTAAGTATGTAGATAAAGTATAAACTTTGTATTATTAAAAAGTTGTGAAGTTTAAAACATTTTATGACCAAACGTGTTTTTCAACTGACTTCACCCAGGCAGTCGGATTTACATGCAGTTTTGAACAGAAATAGTCTAATCTCTGTATCGTACACAGCTTTTGTGTTTGGGATCCCCTCTTTGTTTTTTATGAAGGTGTAGACCATTATGGAAAAAAATAATAAAATGAGGCCACAGCATTATTCTATGACTAATGAATGCATCTCACAGTATTTGAAAAATCATAAAATCACAGAATGGCTTGACTTGGGAGAGTCATTAAAGCACCCCATGCCATGGGCAGGGCTGTCCCCAGCAGCTCAGCTGCCCAGGGCCCCATCCAACCTGGCCTTGAGCACTCCCAGGGATGGGGCACCACTGCTTCTATGGGCAGCTGTGCCAGCACCTCTTTCATGATTAACTGCACACTGTTGTTTTGTTGTCCCTCAGAAGGGTTTTGGTCACACATTCCACAATGCTCACCAGTATTTTGAAGCATGGATTGGCTGGCAGCCATGCTATCTTGTACTTCCTCCTACCGCATCTTTTGTTTTTAGAAAATGATGATAGTTTTGCTTCTTCTGTCTTCCCCTTTCACAAAAACACACGGAGAGAATTTTGCATTCCCTAACACAGAAGTAAGAGATGTCTACAGCAGTTAAGGATGAGAAAAGGCAAGGAAGGCGGTGTTGAAAGACCAGCAGCTTCTGTTATTGGAGCCATTCCAGACCCCAATAGTGCAGAGGTGATGGAGCAACCTAAGGATAACCTCATCCGCTCTGAGAAAGGTGGTCTCCCTTTCTTTGCTTTCCACTCCAAGCAAACACCACAACTGTACTTGCTCTTCACTAGCAAAGAAATGGATTTTAGGCTGGAAACCTTTTGACACAGTAATCATAGTATTCATTTGAGGTATTGAAAACGGTCAGTAGGATTTGGCAATAAACTGAAGCAGAAATTAAGTGAAATTTTTCAAGAAAATAGAAGAAAAATAAGTTAATTTTTGTACAGCCTCAAATTTAGTACAAACCCAAAAGGAGCAGAGGACGTGACCCAACTTTAAACTCACAGGCCTCAGCAGAATCACTAGTTAGTCAAACCTGCTCTCAGTTCTCATTGTTACTTACATGCAAGGATCTTTTAGAATTTGAGCCCTTGCAGTCCTGGGACATCCAGGTTCCCAGTGGGCACCCAGCTCTTGAAAGCCACCTCCTGGGCTTAGTGTCACCTTGCTGCCTCAGATCTTTGCCCTCCTCTCTCTGAGGCAGGGTACAGCTTTCAAATTCACCTCCTGGCTGTGAAGCTGTTTTCTCCTATTAGAAAAGCTAAATTGGATGCTAAGTGCCCTGACTGTCAGCAAAGCACAGCTGATGGCAGGAGCCACCAGGGCAGTCTGAAGTGCTGCTCTCCTTTTTGCAGCCTGCTGCCCCACCGCAGGCTCACCAGCAGCCCTTCAGGTGTCTGGGCTGCTGTGGTGGATTTCCTTTCAATTAATAAATCTAAACCACGAAGAGTCGTGGAGAGGCAAGAATTATTCAGGGCAGTCAAAGGGGACAAGGCAAAGGCTAATGGCCTGAAGCAAGAAAGACAGACAATCTGGGATGAAAAGATCCCAGCAGCAAGGTCAGCCAAAGCACCCACAGGGGTTCTTACACTGGTGGGTTTTGCTTTGGGAGGGTCAGGAGGGATGAAGAAGGGGAGGCAGTGGCTTGTGTGAACACTTTGTGGCTTCATGTGCAAGAAATAAATAGGCTTGGGCAAGGAATACTAATTGCTACCGTCAGGCTTTAAGCTACTCTGCTGTGGGTGAGGCAGTCCCCACTCCCTGACCCGACCACCGAGCTGTTAAATAATTAACACACGCGTTTCCCTTCAAGTTAGGCAATTTTGAAAAAAAATAAACAGTATGTTGGCCAAATAAAGAGTAGCAAAACTCCACTAGAGGTGACCAGTGGTGTTGTCTCCACTACACAAGTGCAGCCTGAACAAAATGCATTATCACTCCTCAGAAGAATCTGTGGTGTTGGTGCCATTCCTCTTTCACCCCCCTGTAGCACTGAAAGCCTGAAGTCCCATTAACAGAAATATCAGTAAAACCCTTAGTTTCAGCCTGAGAGCCCAACCAAATTAGACACAAGTTTTCCCTAATAAGTTCTGCCCTGCTCAACAAGGGAGCAGAAGAAATCTTAGTTTCACCTGAAAGCTCATTGCTCTCTCCAGATCAGTCATGTTTTTATGCAGTGTTTTGGAAAACAAAGCAGCTCCTCAGCTTAGCATCACACGTTTTGGGAAGTTTAACATCTTGGGAATTTGCTTTCCACACTGGCTTCCAAATGGAGTTGGGATCTCTCATTTAAGGCTTAAAAGCTCAAATGGGTTTAATCTTAACCTCCTGCTCATTCTCCCTGCATTGCTGTGTCCTCCCAACAGTACCAGTTCAATGTCTGCCCAAGAAACAGGCTGCATGGAGGCAGGGCCTAGTCTCCAGGCACAGCTCTTGATACACATGGCCTGCAGGCCTGGTACAAAGATGAGCAACAAGGCAATGTCTCAGGCAGAACACAGCAGAGAAAATCTGATACGCATTAATGAAAAAACTAACAGGTCCACATGAGATGAACCAAACTTCTTACAGAGAACAGAAATGGGAACATCATACCTGTCACCAAAAAAAAAACAGGCAATGAGTTGACCTAAAACAGCAATAGCAGAACAGAACTGGTCTACATACACCAGAATCTGTTAATGAAACATAAGACAAATAATGTAAGGAGTTACACTTCAGAGGCCATAGCAGTCATTTAACTTCCATGGCATAGTGGTCACTTAAAATCCATGGCTTTATTCCAGAAATTAATTTGGCTCACGTACTCTAACACGGGCATTTGCACAGACATATTGTCTTTGCATATACTTGAGGACTTGTATGCACAGTCAGTTGTCAAAAGGAGCAGAATCAGTTAAATGGAAATGCCTCAGCAGGGAACTCCACTAATTTTAACAGATACAGACAGTTTCCCCCAGACAAAGGGCTTGAGCTGGAGCTAATGACTCTAAGATGCTTAGCATGCCAGAAAGTGTGGCAGAACCCCCTGTGGAGGTGCTCCATCTCCAGAAGCCCAGTTCAGTAGATCCCCATGAAGATGTCCACCTGCAGACTGGATGAGGTCCTGCTCTGGTCTGTTTTGGTACAATTTGGCCAAAGTAATTGCAGATCTACTAAAACACCAATCTGAAGACCTGCCGTATAGAAAATGGCTGAGAAACATATCCAGTTACTCATATGCAAAGCTACAGCTTCCTTGTTGCTTTAATTTGACCTCAGACCAAACTGCTGACAAAGGTAAAGGCCTTGCTTCTCCTGCAACACTAACAGGAAGCATTTATGAGCTTCTGTGGTGAGCTAGATAAGGTGCTCCTTCTAACCTGACCTAAACTAACTAATCAAAAAGAGAAATGTCTGCTTTTCACCCAGATCAGCCCCTAGCCTCAGCTCATAGGACTGCATGACACATCAGAGGGTGACAGTGGGGCAGAGCCATGTGCCCAGGAGCAGCTGCAGCAGCAGCAGCAGGAAGAGTAGCAGAGCTGGGCAGCTTTCTTATCAGCAGTTCATAATTAGAATAGCTGAAAGCATTCAGAAGAACAAAAGATGTACATCAGATGAGAGGGAATTTCTTTGCAGTGAACCAATACCAAGGTCTTGTTCTCAGCTTGATATCCTTTTTCACAGATGATGGAAGGGTCTGTTTTAAATGCAGAGCACAGGACGGAAACTTAGGAAGAAGTTCTGCACTGACTGAAGATTATCTGTATGACTAAACTCTTCTTTGTCAAAGTAATAAGCCCTTCCACTAATCTTTTCTGCTGCAAAGTAAATATTAGAAGTAATATAACAGATCTGGTGGCATTTTTAGCAGACAGGTGCTGGTGTCATATCATGCAGCACTGTACATACAAATGGCACCTTTTGAAAAACCGGTGGATTTGCAAGGTTTAACGTTATCATGTAGCACTAGTGACATCTGCAGGTACACAGAGGTTAGAACAGTGAGAAGAAAATGCCAAAATCAGGCTCTGGTGAGAATCTCTTGTAAGGAAAATCAGCAGATGCATCCATGGTGTCGGTCCTCACAGTCACATCAGGGATGAATGGGCTCTCTGGACTGCTGTCCCAAGAGGTTAAGTCATTTTCTAAATCACACTCTGGAGGAGATTCTCCTTTCATGAGAAATGTAGTTGGTTAGGGAAACTTGACTCTATTTTGCAAAACACCCACATAGAAGCATGGCTACCCTCTTTAGTGGGAGTGAGAAGTAAAGGAATGATCTTTGAGGTGTGGTTGTGCCGCTGCCTCAGTCACAACTTGGCTAGAACGTAGAATCTTTGAGTTGGAATGGATCATTAAAGGTCATCTAGTCAAAATCCCCTGCAATGAACAGGGACACCTGCAACTACATCAGGATGCTCAGAGCCCCATCCAGCCTGACCTTGAGCATCTCCAGGGACAGAGCATCCATCACCTCTCTGGGCAGTATGTTTGTGTGCCTCATCACTCCTATTATAAAAATCTTTTTCCTCATATCCAACTAAATCTCCCCTCTTGCAGTTTAAAACCATTTCCCCTTGTCTTATCACAACAGACCCTGATAAAGAGACTGTTCCCTTCCTTCTTACAACCCCCACTTTAGATACTGAAAGGCTGCTCTCAGGTCCTCTCTGAGCCTTCTCTTCTCCAGGCTGAACAGCCCCAGCTCTCTCAGCCTTTTCTCATAGGCAAGGTGTTCCATCCCTTGCATCATTTTTGTGGCCTTTCTCTGGACAAACTCTTAACAGGTTTATATCTCTCCTATACAGAGGACTCCATATCTGGATGCAGTATTCTAGGTGAGGTTTCACCAGCACTGAGCAGAGGGGCAGGATCAACTTCCTCACCCTGCTGGCCATGCTTCTTTCGGTGCAGACAGCATATGGTTGGCTTTCTAGGCTGTGAGGGTACATTGCCGGCCTACATCTACCTTACCATCCCCCAGTACAACCATGTCCTTTCTTGCAGGGCTGTGCTCCAGCCTTACATTCTGCAGCTTGTATTGATAGTGGGGGTTGCCATGATTCAAGTGCAAGACGAGTGAAGATCAAACACTGTGCAAACATTTACATGCAAGAAAGTTTGGTCCAGCCTGAGATATAGCAGCTAGATACTAACAAAAATGAGCTGAGCGGGAGAAGTCTTAGGAGGGCAATACCTGGATTTCTTAATGTAAGGAAGGAGACAGTCTGCTTTTTTAATTTCCCCTTTGTTCAAGAAAGCAGTCTCTTAAACACTGTGAAAATATTGAACTCCACCTTCAATTTCTCTCATTTCTTGATGTCATTCCAGTTCTGCCACACACAAATCCAACCACTCTACTTTTTAATACTTTGTGCTACTTATACTAGGAAAGATATTTCTCAGTCATTCCATTAATGCTGCTGATAAAACACTGCCTGTAAACAAAAGGAACAAAGGCATAAAAACAGAGCAATGAGGAATTGTTTTTTCTTGTCTTCCTAGATTTTTTTTCATTAAAATTCCTTAATTTCTGGTCCTACTTTTTGTTGTTGTTGTTGTTTTGTTTTGTTCATTTGTTTGCTTTGTTTTTTTAGCATTTTGTCTTAAATAAACACTATAAAAGAACACAGTTTTACCTCAAATTTGCAGCAGCCTAATAGCAGGTAAACAACAACCACTGAAATACTTACAAGGTAAGGGAAGGTATTCATGGTTGTGTTAGACTGCTAAAATATTAACAGCTTGTGGGATATTCAGTTTCTGTGTAGAACTCCTAAAGAGAGATATACCTTTACTTTAGTATAGGAAAAGAGAAAGAAGATGGTAATGCAAGTGAGAACAACAACTAGATGGATCTGTGATAGTTCTGGTGAAACAGCTGTGCCAATATGCTTGGGGAACAGTTGAACAAGGCACACAGACATATATGCCATGGCAAACCTATAGTCAGTACAGAAATATGGGGGAATGTGAAGTATCTGACACAAAATGGGAAGCCAAGAACGAGAGTACAAGGAATGTGTTGAGTTTGCAAGTTAAAAAAACCAGTGTTGGAGGATGTTATTAGAATGACGCTACCCTTGCTACTGCAAGATCAGTATAACAATAAAGTAGTAGGATAGAAGTATGCATCATGCCATGCCAACCTGGTAACATAAATAAAAAGAAATGTTGGGCTCTGGAACTGGGGGACACTATAAAATAAATGTGAGATGATGAGCTGAGTCCAAGGTCAACCTCAGAAATCCACTCAAAACCTCTAAAAAATATGCAATACAGCTGAGAGAATCCTGCAGGCTCTGATGTGACTCACACCAGGACCCCAATTCCAGTCTAATGGTGCTCCAGGGCGTCATTAAGATTTGCTCAGTGGGATGCTCCCTCCAGTCACTGGTTCTTTTGGTCAGAGCCCAAAGAAGATTTTTATGAAGGACTACACCATTGTTATCAATAAAACTTAAAACGCCATGCTTCTAGAACTCAGACAGATTCTTCCTATTAAAAACATGTTACATCATCTTTTACCAAACTCCAGCTTTCACACTTAGATAGAAGTTTGAGTTTTGTTTATAAAAGCCCTTTTTTTTCATATATTTTAATGAGAATTTTCAATAAAATTATGCACTTCAAAGTAGAGCTTTACTCTTGTCTTTTGAAACAGCATTTTTTTAATGAGAAAGAAAGGAAGCGGTTTTGTCCCTCACTTACTAAATAACACTGACACAGAAAGTCCTATATGATGTTGTCAGTCCAAGAGAGAAGTAAAGTTTTTGTTAAATACATTAATCACTCTTCCCTCTAACCAATAGACTTACTGCTACCTTTCACCTGCACATGGCTTGCAGGATCTACACCCCTCACTAGAGCATTTGTCTGGAGGTGTTGGGTGATTGAGACCCTCAAACCTTCCCCACACAGGTACACTGAAATAACACGATACAACATACTGCTTGGTTCTTTGTATTAAAGAATACTTCATATTGACTGAATGGTCTTCAGTGATAAAAAGAGCTTCTCAGGAAAATGAAGATGTCTCTCTTTTTTTGAGCTCAGCCGTGTTAGTTGTTTCTTGTTTTGTTTTTTTCTTCCTATTGCTTGAAAAAAATTATTCAACCACTTTTTTTTTCCAAGAGGAAATTTCACTTTGGAATTTTTTAAGTTAACTTCCTTCTTCCAATTTCATTATTCCTTTAGGCTCTTTCTTTGAAGAACATAAGCACTTTCACAATCTGCTATTGGCATTGCCCCTAAGGTTTGCTTCTCCCAGCACCATAGAGCTCCTGATCTCTCCAGTCATTGCCTCCATGCAGAAACAGAACAGCCATCCTGTTATACTTTATTCAGGGAACATCCCAACCAAGCAGTAAACTGCACAGACTGTTGGAACATCACCAGTGAAACAATAGCTACTGAGGCATATCCATCTGGCAGCTTTATTGTTGTTTTGGGGCTCTAATGGATCATCTGGTGTATATGTGTATGAGATAAGCAGTCCTTGAGGCCAATTTGTGATCAGTACCCTGATAATGCATTTTGTATAGTTTCTTGCAATGAAGGGAGTTTGCAAGTAACATTTCTAGTACCTGCAGATCTCGTGTGCCTCACCTGAAGCACTGACTCTTTATTGAACCCTTTCCCCTAAAGCAAAATTTGCATCAAGAAGCACTGCCTGGATAGAGTAACTATGTTGGCAACTCCTAACAGGCCAAGTAAGCCCAAACAGAGGCAGAGTTAGGTGCTTCGACGCTTCTCAGAGGAGCAAGGCTTGTGCTCAGTACCTTCTATTAACTAGATTTGACGAAGTTTATCAGGATTTAGAAGCTTCAAGAAGCCTCAGGCTGCACAAAAATAAATCCTTGCTGATACCAGCATTCAGCTCTAGTTCTGGCCTGTGCAACCAACTGTGGCAGAGGCCCCCCTAGTAAGAGATGCAAGTCAAGGAAAAGAGCAAATAGGGGGGACGACAAAACAAAATGCAACATCTCATGGATATAACAGTGTGTGTCCTTATCTGGACATGGCAATGACTTCATTTTGTAGATATCCTTTTGGTACGCTAACCAGAAATGAGATGTTAAGCCCTACTGCTAACTCTATCAAAAGCATGTCTTATTTGGCATTAAGGAATCGTTCACACTTACGGCTGACATAAAAGGATTTGTTTGCACATATTCAGCATTACTGAATTAATTTGCTAGTTGCATTTTAAAAGAATGACAAAATCTTTGCAGGATAAAAAGTTGGTACACTCTGCACTTAAACAAAAGAGATGAGTGTAGTGGGTACTTCAAAACTACTACTACTACTACTACTTTTGTGTTCTGATTTACTTGGAATATATCAACTGATTTATAGCAATGGAATTAGGGTTAGGGTTAGGCATAGAATAAATTTTCTTCATCGAGGTTCACATGATGTTATGTTTTAGTGAAAACAGTGGTGATAACACATTCATTTTTTCAGTGGTAGTAAAGCAGTATTTGCACAGAGCCAAGGAAATTTCAGCTTCTCCCATTGCTCTACCAGGAAGGAGCTGGGGGCGCACAGAGAGGTGGGAGGGAACACAGTAAGGACAGATGACAAATAACCAAAGGGATATCCCCAAACCATATGGTGTCACACTCAATAGTAAAATCTAGGGTAAAGAAAGAAGAAATGGGGGACATTCTGAAGATGGTGCTTGTCTTCCCAATAAACTATTAGATGTGATGAGCCCGGCTTTCCTTGGAGTGGATGAATATCTGCCTGCCAGTGGGTAGTAGTAAATGAATCCCATGGTTGGCTTTCCTTGCATGTGCCACTTTACCTACTGAACTGTTTTTATTTCAAATCATGAGTTCTTGAACTTTTACCTTAGTAATTCTTTCCCCTATCCCACCTGGGAAAAGTGAGCAAGTAGCTGTGTGGTACTGATTTGCCCACTGGGGTTAAAACACAACAAGAAGTAACTACAAGCCCACGTTACTGGCCAAGACTTGATAATGCCCAGTGCTATTTAGGCACCATATAATAAGCATACATAAAAATCAAAGAATCATAGAATCATAAAATTGTAAGTTCATAGAACCATAGAATTATAGAGTGGCCTGGTTGAAAAGCACCACAATGATCATCTGATTTCAACCCCCCTGCTATGAGCAGGGTCACCAACCACCAGACCAGGCTGCCCAGAGCCTGGCCTTGAATTCCTCCAGGGATGGGGCATCCACAGTCTCCTTGGGCAACCTGTTCCAGTGCGTCTCCAGTGCGTCTCTGTGTGAAAAACTCCCTCCTAATCTCTAACCTAAACCTCCCCTGTCTCAGTTAAAAAGCATTCCCCCTTGTCCTATCACTATCCTCTAAGCCACTATGCTTTTGTAAACATCTCAGTCATACTGCAGGCTTCATAAGTTTACATTTTAGCCTATGTTAGTCCAAAAAGAAATTCCACAGAAAGAAAGGAAAAAGGAAAAGTGAAAAAGAAAAAATGGTAATCAGTCAAAGGCTATAGAAGGAAAGAATTTTCCCGTTCCTGAGCTAAGTGTGACAGTGGAGCAAGAACAGGCTGAGCTAGGTAAGCACCCAGTCTGCCTGGAAACAGTGTCAACACAAGAAAGTCTTCTTGCTGTGCTTGTAATAAAGTTTTGTATTAACAATTTGGCATTGAAATAACCACTTTATCCCTGGCCATCTTTCTCCTGGCATTAACCATTCCTCCTTCCACCTGCAGGTGCAAGAATAAACCTCCTTCACCAAAGCTCCACACCTGAGTCCTTGCTAAGACTTTTTCACAAGGCTGACTGGCCCTCACTGTTTCCTAGCCTGTAAAAACTTAGAAAATATAAAAACTGAGACTTTTACCTTCCATTTAAGTTAAAAATAAATAAAAGCTGCTATATATTACTTTCATGTATTCTTCACACTGTTATTTTCAGTTCAGATGGTGTATTCCATTATTAATACCTTCAGCAGAGTTCTTTCTTTAAAAAAACCCTGTCTTTGAACTAGTTTCAACCAACTCTTCCACTTCCCTGCTCATGTTTGAGAAACAACACTTCCTGCATTTGAAATGACATACACGTGTAATTTGTGTAAATAGATGAGTTTGGATTATCATAAAGTACACAACATGTAACAGATTAAACGGTAGTTCATCTCAGGAGGAGAATATTCTGAAGCAAGATAAGTAAAATATACTAATATCCTATAGGAATGTGTACTAAATAAAGCCAGAGGATGAAAGGGACATTCACTAACTCTCGTACTACTTTAGAATTTATTTCATGATGGGGACAAACTATTCATATTTCTAAGTTACACTCTGTTTATTTATTGAGGAATCTGGTAACTGATATTTCCAGTGTTCTGTAACTAAATAACCCTTCATAGCTTGGAAACTGCATATTGGAAGAATATTACCTCCATGCTGTCTCAGCTACATCAGCACACAGACTACAGGTAGTCAGCAATATTAGTCGTTTTCTTTGCTCATGCAGCATGTCCCTTTGCTCAGGGACAGTGACTCCACCATTTCTCTGGACAGTCTGTTCCAACACCTTACAACTCCTTTGGAGAAGAAAATCATGTTAATATCCAACCTGAACTTTACCTGGCACAGCTTAAGGCCATTACCTCTCATCCTATCAATATTTACCTGGGAGAAGAGGCTGACCTCCACCTCAGCACAACCTGTTTTCATGCATTTTTAGAGCGTGAAAAAGTCTACCCCTAGACTCCTCTTCATTGACTCCATCCATGACCAGCTCCTCAGTATCTTCATGGAAAGAAGAGATGTCTTCCCACATTGAGGTGCGTCTCATCCACTTGCAGGGCAGTGCTGCTGCTGTTCTGGGGACACGTGATCAGGTGAGATCCAAGGAGTTCCAAAAGTTCAAAAGGATTATTCAGTCACAGATTCATTCCCCATATCTTCTCTCCCATCATAGTCAAGCCATCTTGCCTTCAACCTACAATGCTTTTGAACAGGAAATAGTACTCTTCTATGATCTCTCAAAACCATAGCTGTAAAAAAAAGTCTTATTTATTGAAGAAGATCCAGAGATGTGCATAAACTCTTTACAATTCTAAATTCTCTACCATTTCACCAGAACAGGTATGTAGTCTAATGCCTTTTTCCAGAGAACGCGTTCACATTAAAAGTAGTTCCTATATTCCCCTGATGTCTGAACATCATTGATGAGAGAAAGCAATCCTGCTACATGCTTGACAACAAATTCATAAAGTAACTGGATGTTTTATGCTAAGTTGGTAAACTGTTTCTGAATGCAGTAAAAACTATTCAAAAGAAATGAAATGGAGAATATTTTAACTTTTGAATACTACTGACACTTAAGGAAAATAACAAATATTTCTCGCATAGCTATTCATTTATTTATTCTTAATAACACCCGTGAACACAAATATTAGCAATGTTGCAATTGGAGATAATATCTTCCACAGCCAGAATGAAGATAATGTCAGCAGTCTACTAAGGAAAGACAGACAGAGGTAATATTCTTTTCCTGGCCAATCTGAACTGCTGAAAAATGTACAGAAACCTTGGGCATGCACATTTCTCTGAAGAACATATTTCACCAAAGTCTTACTCTTCCAGAACAAATTAATGACAAACTTTTGCTATTTACAACAGTCATTCTCTACAGATACAGCTGAACATCAGCCTATTGGTTATTATTATCATTATTATTATTATTATTTTTAAACCTTCTAACAAGAGCCTGTCCTCAATATTGCAAACTTTTTGGGACATAAGATTTTTATAAAAGCTAATCGAAATTTATCATGACAGAGAGGGTAGAGGAATGGGTTCAGAGAGGAATTGATCCACAAAAGCCAAAAGGTAATTTGGTACAGGATTGGATGGACACATTTTCCTTGGCAGGCTCCACGAATTATCATTAGTAAAGTATACGGGGCCCAGCAAATGACAAAGACACACACAATTATGGCAAGTGACTTCGCAATCTTCTTGTCATGATGCAGTTTTGATCTGGTCCTTGAACAAACAGAGAAATCATTTTCTGGGGTCACAGAGCTGGCTCTGGATAGAGGTGAGCTTTCAGCTACCAAAGACTCTTTCTTTGTTTTCTTGGAGGAAGAAGCACTGTCTTCTGTTTCTGACAAAGAAGGTCCTCGCCTCAGCAAAAAACAAAACCTCCAGGACTCACTGCTGCTCCCTGGAGACTCACAGTATTGAATGCTGCCGCGCCGCTGGCGTCTCTGGATGTTGTGGAAGATGCTCACATTGAAGTAGGTGACTGAGATCAGCGGCACAAAGAACTCCAGGGTGGATGCACACAGCAGGAAGTACCAGTTGTTGAAGAACTCAGCATAGCACTGCCCCTCCTCTACCATGCTGCAGCCAGACAGATACTCCCAAAGGAGAACTGCTGGAGAGTAGAGCAGGAAGGCAAAGACCCAGATGGCCACCATCTTAACAATGGGGTTGGACATCATTCCTTGCTGGGCTCTGTAAGATACCTGTGAGAAAAAAAAAGAAAAACTTGTTGCATATGTAGAGGCAAAAAAACAAAGAGAAGTAGCCTGAGAGGAGCTTTGTATAGTATTTACTATCTCAGAACTGCATCTTCAGTGATCACATGAAGTTCATTCGGGCAAGCTTAATTTATTGATGTTAACCTAACATGCGTGTGTCTATGTAACAGTAACAAGTCTTAGAGTCCCGGTTCAGGCAAGAAACACAATCTTCCATCTGTGTTAGCAGTACCTCGCAATTTGGTACGCCTTGTTTGAAACATCTGCAGTCCGAATTGGCTGAATAATTAGCGTTTTATGGTTGCTCAGAGAATGATTCCCATTCATTGGTAACTGCACTGGTTTTCGCAGCACTTTAGAAACACATAATTCTGGACATGTCAAAGTGGTCAACAGAAGATATGGCCCATATTTAATATGCATCTTTGAAAACTTGTTTATTGCACACTTCACAAACAGGCAAAATGCAGCCCTACAGAGTAGCTGTTAGCTGATGAAAAGATAACATCACCTTTTATCTTCCTTATCCCCAGCCTGTGGGCCAGTACACATTCTCTACTGTTCCAGAACAGGCAAATATCCTACAGCTCACACCATCCTCCAGGATAATAGAGTGAATGCATAATTTGGAAAGCTAAGATAGATGTCCCGTTGAAAACAAGAGTACAAATTACTGTAGCTAAATACTATCATACAGATGTCTGTAAGCATTTCTTCCACTTGCAGAGGTGCGCTCAGCTTTGCATCTTGTGGGTGCTGAGTTTTTATGTTTCCAGTATAATTTTTTCTCATTTAAAAAATGTTTTGATGTTTGATTTTCCAGATTTGTTAAATTAAAACAACATTAAATAACAGATTAAAAATAAAAATAAAAAGGGAAGTAAAATAAGTTGAAGTAATTATAATTAAGAAAAATAAAGCTGAAATTTAATCGCATGGCATACTGAAATTTTCATAGGTCAGCAAAGAGCTGAGACCCTTAGCTCAGCCCCACATTTCTCTACCACTTCAGCAAGCAGAGTGACTAGTGAGAACTGCTGATCTCCATCCTTAGCATGAACCAAGATATAAAGCACGTATAAAGTGCAATGGGTGCACTGCAGAAAGCAAAGACATGGAGTGCATCCAAAGTATGGGGTTCTCCTTCAGACACTGGGAGGAGGTTTGTCTCATACCCACAGGCAGTCTCTGCAGTCTGTCCTGAGTCTCACTCTCTGACTTGCTTGCTCTTGCTCCCAGTACTCTGCCAGACCATTAGGAGACAACTCTCAGGCCTAGATGTAACCTCCAGCATCCTTTACTTCCCTGCTTTAGCCTTTCCCTCACATCAATTTCAGATTTCCATCCCCTGTGGTCCCTTTTTTTCCAGCCTCCTGCCTTACCCTCAGCCTACATTCCTTAAAGCAGCAGCACAACAGAATAACAACTTGCAGCAGAACTTGTGAGAAAAGATATATTTGACCAGCTCTGGGCTGGTAGATGGGCTGCAGCTACCTCCACAGGCCAGCATATGTTCTGAAGGCTATAATCTTGATTAACCCAAGGCCTATACTCACCAATATGGCAACATGCAATATTAGCATCAAGATTCAGCCTTGCTAAATCCCACCATCCTGCCACAAGGCTACAAATTGGGTACTTACAGCTTTAGTAACTGAGAGAAAACGGTCGTAGCTAATTATAACAATGTTAAATACTGAAGCTGTACACATGAGATGGTCCACAAGGAGCCAGAGCTTGCAGATGCCTCTTCCAAAGTGCCAGATTCCTGTCAGGGCATAGGGGATGTATAGAGGGATGCAAAATGCACCTATGGAAAGCAATCACAGAGACACCATGAAGTTGTTACAGACTGCAAACAGTATTCTTGGAAGCAGAGACAGTATTCTGGTATTTGGTGCAAAAAGAAAGCATACCATTAAGTAATTAAGTACATAAGTTATATAAAGAAATTCTTACATTACCATGAAATCTAATGAAGACATTCTACATACTAGATCTTCATGTATGTTGACTGTTAGGGATCAGGTCACATCAGCAACAAAGGATCTGCTGAAGAAGAAAACTGCAACCTAACCAACTTGACAGTCTCCAAAGATATATATAATCAGTGTTACAACTTGTATGCATTGTGGTTATGCTCCAAAATGTAACCTTGTTGCTCTGTGTCTCATCTTTCATCAGCGTTTGAGTTTTTCATCAAAATATGTCTACAAAAATTGCTAAAGTAGATTATTAATATAAGATTTGTTAGCACTTGTGCACTAGAGACAGTATATTGGAGAGTCTACACGGTGTCCAGAAACTTTTGCCAACAATAGAGCAGACACAGCAGAGATATGAAAGCCTTTCCCATTTTTAACGGGTGTTTTAAATCACAACATTTCTTCAGCTAAGATTAACTCCAAAACTGTTTTTTGTTTTACTACATTTACCTTTTGTCCAGAAGTCTTTCTACTGAAGCACTTGGAAATATAACACTATGTCAAGAAGGGGTTAATACAGAAAACAAATGGGAGTGACAGTCTGTTGGTGGAATGATCCATCTGATCTGTAGTCTACACTGAGCTACATCCAGTAGAAAGAGAGCTCATTGCTCAATGCAACTAGCAGGAAGGATTTTGCAGCAAGCAGAGTGCCATTCTCTTTTCTCAGGAGACAAGTGATTGGACTTAAGAAAATGGCCTTGTGTTTAGACAAGAGAGGTTTAGATGGGACATTAGGAGGAATTTCTTCACAGAGAGGGAGGTCAAGCATTGGAACAGGCTGCCCAGGGAAGTGATGATATTCCTATCCCTTGAGATGGAGATCCTTCAGAGACATGTTCATGGCAGTAAGGGACATGGTTTGATGGAGGGACATAGTAGGCCAAGTTGGCAGACAGACTTGATCTTGAAGGTCTTTTTCAATCTAAATGATTCTACAATTCTACGATCCTAAATCATTTTCATGTTTTATTTCTAAGCCAGTCACTTATTTATTTTACCACTAATATTCTTTCAAAATTATAGTGCAACATTTAACTCTATTTGTCCACATACCTGAAAAAGCGGATCCAACAGAGATAAGTACAAAGCCATACGCAGCCTCACGATCCATTTTAAACTCTTCAGATTTTTCTTTTTTTAGTATGTCTGTCAAGCTCTTAGAATTCACTGAACATGTTCGGGATGATGTGCTAATGGCTTGTCTTAACAAACATCTAACATATAAGTAGCATCACTTTTGCATAAAACCCTCATTTTTCAAAGTTGCTGATGACAGCTTTTGCTCTCATCAACTTCAGTGGATCAAACAATGTTTAACACTGTGTCAAAAAATGATTACTGTTTTGTTGGGGTATTTTTTTCTGTAGATATCAATACAGATGAAAGAAGAAGGCTTTAAAGAGTTTAAACAACATACATTATGCTGCCTGGAAAGACTCCATACTTCTAAGAAATTTAAAAATACAACAGCAGCTTTGAAAAACAGAACCTTTTCTGACTGATCCTAGAGATGAAGTTCTGGACTTAGATAGTCGATGGGCCAGAAAAATACTGATAACAACCATTACCTGACAACTGACTTGAGACTCCTCAAGGCACCAGCTACAAACAAGAGCAGGTAAGGATGGGAGGTATTTAAATCTCTTGACTAAATTTCAAGATACAAAGACAAACAAAATGTGGAGATGTGAGCAATGATACGATGGCTCCAGCAATTTGTCTGCCTGAAGAAGGAAATCAAAGGCTCAGATTCCTTTCTTTTCTGCCCCCATGGGGTGGGCCGTGGAATTAGGGACCACTTTTAATAAATGGCATAAGTGAAGAAAGGCCCCAGAGACTAGCCTAGTACATCCCACTACTCAGCACTGACAAAGCAACAGCACTTTGAGGGGTGGTATTGCCAGAAGTAGAGTATGTTGGTGAGTGTTATTTCCCTCCTCAAGAGCCAGTGAGTACTGGTCTCTTTGACAGACTCAAAGGGAAAAAACTTGCGTGCAGAAATGCCTCCTTGCTAGCCTCAAGTTAAGCTGATGCCAGAAGATTTTATCATGCTTCTCAAGATAGAATCACTTCCCTTACTCCTAAAGCAAAGGTTTAAAAACTTTGAGCTCTGTGCTTAAGATACTACATTGAAAGAGCCAGGCAGACCTCAGTAAAACACCAAAAACCTTCTAAAAAATAAATAGCACTCAGATCTTACTTAAAAACCTGACATTCTGTTTGCTGGAAGATCTACCTCTGGATCATGGGTTTTTTTCAGTCTTTTCCTCTGTTTTAATGCTCTGATCCCTGCAGGAGCACTGCACAAAGCATTCATGGCCTCTGCCTCTTTCCCAGCATCACTCACTAGGACTGAATCCACTGCAGCTCAAGGACTGGTGCATAGACACTACAGGACAAGGGGACTAATAAGGAAAACAGACGGAAGATGCCAACAGATTGATGCATTTCTTGTAGTGTAGTACACTCACGGGCTATTTAATACTGCATTAAGAATTAATTCCTTTACTTTGATGTACCAGAGATAGCTATATAAGAAAGCAGTTGCTCTCATAAACATGATGTTACGATGACAGGCAAAGAACAGTTTTACACAAGGAGCAAAAGTAAATGAGAAGCTGTAGCAAAGCTCCTCTTTCAATCAATCAGTATTCATGTACAGTAGTTACTCCTCTTTTTTTATAGGAGATATTAAAGGCATTTACAATAAAAAATAATACATTATGTATCACATTATGGTGCATTTTGAGACACAATAGGTTGCTGAAACACTTCACACAGCTTCCATCATTCCTTACCCTTCTCCATGCCACACAGCTGGGAAATATTTCTCCAAGAAGAAATCACCCACCTACAGAAGAAAGACACCCTGCTCCCCCTAAGAGTACTGGAAAGCAAACATTACATGCCTCCTGTTGCAACTTACCCACTGCAAAGTCAGAAATGGCAAGGTTGAGAAAGAAATAGTTACTCCGATGCCTGAGATTCCTGTCCAAGATGAAAGCCAGGATCACCAGGACATTTCCGAGGATCGTGACCAGAGCCAGCAGCACCATGAGCAGAGCCAGGAGCACCAACACACCCAGGGAAAACTGAGGGGTCGATGGCTGTGGGGACAACGTCCCGTTACAGGGTCCCATCATGCATGGAGTTTCGGCAGAAGAAACTTGGGAAGAAACTTGCATCTGTCAGATCTATCCTGAAGACTGAGAAAAGCCTATCAGCAGAATAGACTACAGGCTGAGACATCCAAAGAAACTCCACAGTATCAAAATAACAGATTATATGATTTCAAAAACTGGAGTCTTCAGTGCTCGTCTGAATGCACCTGAAAAAAAAAAAAATCTATAAAAAAGACACCTAATAAGTAAATGCACACTGTAAGACAGTTTATCTCTTTCCTGAAGGCTGATTCTTATCTTCTGAGGTCAGACAAGTTAGTCTGAAAACTCTTCAAAGCCAGACAGTTTGCATATTAGCATTATGCAAGTAGATTTTACCCTGAATTCGGCTAAGGCTAAAAACGGAATTCTTTTCACTTCCCCAGTGGTCAACAGGATTTCAATAATCACGGTTCTATTTTTCTTGCTGTAAAATGTAGGCACTGTTAATCTTGTTGCTATAGCACTTACTAAATTACATAGCTAACAACAGAGATAAGCTGGCGGTTACAGAGCATCTAAAATTCATGTGTACGTTACAGAAGTGTTACCTTTTGAATTCGCTCCAAACAAGAAACCTTGGGCATAGCAAGCCAAGAGCCTGGCCTTTGGAAGAACTTGTTAGTGTGGTCCGTGCAATCTTCCACTTCATACCATGTGCCAGGAAAGAGCCTACTGCACTACATGCCAAGCCCTTCGTCCTTTGGAGGCTTAAGAAAGCATAGCTGTTCTTCATTGTAATTTCACCTATTTCAGGAAGAGTGACACAGAAATCAGCAGGCTGTGGCTGTGACTCATGCCTTTGGGTCACCAGCCCCATAGTGCTACAGCTCTGAACAGGTTTTTAGGCTGCGGTTGTAGCACTAGATGTTTAGCAAGAAGATGTAGCACACTAAACACGGAAAGAAAGCACTAAGATACTTTGGTGAAGTGTTCTGATCATGTCTTGGGAAAAAAATATTTTAAAGAGAATTAAAGCAAAAAGTGTTAGCACAACAGGAGCAGAAAGCACCTTGGGAATGATAAAATACAGCAAATGGACACTTGCCTCAAGCACAGCCTGGGAACTTCACGGGAGGAGCTATACCTGCTAGAACAGTCACAAAGCCATCAGGATACAGTGAAGGAACTTAAAATCCTGCTTGGCCATGTAAGCATGGTGTTAGAGAAACTAAAACTTACCTGGAGTTGATGCCTGTAAAGCACATCAAAGATGACGCAAGGAGCTTCCACCTAGAGCCTCCACCTCTACAGTAGTAGTAAAAAGCTGAACAAGAAAAATGTGGGCTAGTTGCTGAATGGGGCTGATGATCTAGTGATAGCAGATGTGGATAAAGCCAACATTATCATCACTGTCTTCACCTCAATCTGTACTAACTGCATCTTTCCTCCCACCCCCATGCTTAGTGAGCAAGTTCAAGGAGGAAATCTGATGGAAACAGGTGGAAGATTGAGACGGGAATCCATGGAACCCAATGGATTTAACTCAAGAGGACTAGGAGAACCAACTACCATCCTTGCAAGGCTACTTCCCACCCTTTTTGAAAGGTCTTGGAGTTCCAGGAAGGTTCCTGATCACCTGATTCCCTGATGAGGGAAAAAAATATCTACGTGGACTATCCTTCTTTCTTCCCTGTGAAGTAAAACTACAGCCTATCACAGAGGACACAGGCATTATAGGAGAATCATTAGGGTTAAAGACTTTTCTAAGTAATAAACAGACAAGCAAATAAACAAAAATAGCACCATTCCTCCCAACACGTATGTTTGATTTGATTTTTAAGATTTCACGGGGCAAATTTAGCAAAATGCTGTTGTGGGTGGGGTTAGACCTCACAGAATCATGAGCCTACTACCATCACTGTCTGCTTACAACAGCTACTGAACTTCTCCACAGACAGAAAAAAATGCAATGCCATTACATGATGAAAAGGATAACTGGGTAGCAAAACTTTGCTTAGGAAAGCAAACTTGGCAAGGAAAGTGCTTTTTAGGCAGTGCACAAAAGGCATGCCCAAAAACAAATGCTGAGCAAGCATACTAGCAGAAGCCTGAGAAGTATCTATTAGAGAGGAAGACAGGATGACACTTGAACTTAGACAGCTTTAACACTGAGAATAGCAACAGTGTTTGGCTTAGTTTGGGAGCAGTAGAGCAGATAGAAACACACAGCAAACTCCACAAATATACAGGAGCTGTGTGAACACTGTACAGCAAAAACATAGAGCTCTAGTGATTTCAGTATTCTATGTGGTTTCAGAATTACTGCATGTTGTGCTCCCTGAAAAAACTCTGCTGCAGAGTTTTTACCATTTTACTTAGTTAATAATTGAATAGGCTATTTTTCCACAGTAATCAATCTCATTTAGTTGTAAAATGCAAAACATTTTCTTACATGTTTTTATTTGTTTTACTGGATGTATAAGATAGAAAAGCATGCAGTTCAAGTCTTTCCCAGTTTGGGCCTGCCTACAGCTTCTCTGTTGAGCAGATGCCTATTTAATAGACACCAGCTATTCTATAAATGTTTCAAGCATGTACATGCAGGTGGGTTTCATTTTGTTTTGGGTTTTTTCAAGCCTTACAGAAAAGTAAAGCCCACAAAAATCTGTGCCAGCACCTTAACTCATGACAGTGAAAGAAGCTGTGCTGAATCAGTGACTTCTTGAAGACATTTATCTCCTAGCAGACAGGCTTACAATGCATAATACTACTTGTTTAAGGCAAGGAAACAAGAATAAGCTGTGAAACGCTATTGCCTGCCAGTATGAAAACTGGAAAGAGAAACCTTAAGCTCCAGGCCTCAAAGCAGAATGGGATTTTAGCTCCTCAAAACTATTAACTTCTGTGCTACCATTAAGCTGTTTGTATGCACTTGGACTGCGCTCACAAAGGGGTCCTCTGGTTTGGCAACACTTCCACAGTCCATTTCAAACATGATATTTATTCCAAAAGAAAACTACTTAAAACTTTGTTATTCTGTGCAAGTATTAAATTTATGTTTCTGTGTTTTTTACATACAAAGGTATAAGTAAGTGTCCCTCTCTACTCTGCCCTCATGAGGCCCTGTCTGGAGTACTGTGTCCAAGTCCAGGGACCCCAGTACAGGAAAGATGCGGAACTCTTAGAACAGGTCCAGAGGATGGCCACTGAGATGATCAGAGGGATGGAGCACCTCTCTTATGAGGAAAGGTTGAGGGAGACCTCACTGTGGCCTTCCAGTACCTGAAGGGAGCATTTAAACATAAGGGGGAACACACCTGTTTACAAGGGTGGACAGTGATGGGACAAGGGGGAACAGCTTTAAACTAAGGGAAGGTTTAGGTTAGAGATTAGGAGGAAGTTTTTCCACACAGAGGGTGGTAGCACAGGTTGCCCAAGGAGGCTGTGGATGCCCCATCCCTGGAGGCATTCAAGGCCAGGCTGGATGTGGCTCTGGGCAGCCTGGTCTGGTGGTTGGTGACCCTGCACATAGCAGGGTCTTGAAACCAGATGATCATTGTTGTCCTTTTCAACCCAGGACATTCTATGATTCTATGATAGAGAAAACCCAGCTTGATGCTGGTTCAGTGGCAGAGAAAATGCACATAATATCACAGCAACGTGGCATAAAGAAACAATTTAGTTTAAACATCACTCTGACAGCTTGAATTCACTCCAGCCATTTTGATGGAATATCTTCGCACTTGCAAAGCTTTGCACACAGGAGAATGATGTCTGTTCTCATACAGACAGCCAAAAAACTCGAATTCAGTATGAACTTTGTATTGCTCACTTTGCTCCTCCAACAGGAATGTGATCATGTGCCAAAGCTTCTTCTAAGTAATCAAAGAGTGCACAAATCCAGCACTGAAGATGACTTAAGCATGACCAAAGAGGCAGCCATTACCAGGAGAAAAGCTGGGGCTGGTAAATTGAACAACTGTTTATACCTGTGATTATTTTGATAAACGGTCTAAAAATTTCATTACCATGGAAACATCTATTTTTCTAAAAACGACTCATTTACTAACATACACACATTGTGTCCTACAGCACCAAGAACAAACTACCTTATAATTATAAGGAGAAAGATGCTGGATTAGGCAGTCTATACAATTGAATAACACCCATCATTGTGATTAAAATGACTACAGAGCCCTATATTGTCTTCAAAACACTTTTTAAAAGGAAATGTTACTGTTCCTGTGTGGTTTTTACACAGCATTTCAAAACTGTAGCAGGTCTTTCTCCTCTGATAGCTCGAGCTCTACAGAATGAACATCAAATTTTAACTCAACACATGCAAAAAAAAGGTATGTCCCCTCCAATGAACATATATAGAGATATCTACAGAAGAGTTTCCCATTATACCAAAAAGAAGCTCCTCGAGCCCATAAGTCAGGAAGAGCATCCAGTAAAACTTTGTTATTAATTACACACCACCTACAGGAATGAAATCTTGAATGAACCAGCATAAACAAATAATAATAATAATAATCTGAAAATCAGCAAAATAAGAGCAAGTGCCTGCCTCTGCCTATTCTTAATGCCAATAGCAAACAAATGTTTTTCTCTATTTCTATTGAAGAAATGTGGGAAAAAAAGGCAGTAAGAGACAAATGTTATTTCTGACTCTTTTACTTTAATGTTTTAAACAGAAGGTGTTTCATTTGATCTCAACGTCACCAACTTTTGGGGACATAATATTTTCATAAAAGCCATTTGAAATCTCATATGACAGAGTGGGTAAAGAAATGGGTTCAGAGAGGAATTGATCCACAAAAGCCAAAAGGTAATTTCATACAGGACTGGAGGAACACATTTTCCTTGGCAGGCTCCACGAATTATCATTAGTAAAGTATACGGGGCCCAGCAAATGGCAAAAACACACACAATTATGGCAAGTGACTTTGCAATCTTCTTGTCTCTTTGCAGTCTTGTCCGAGAATTCGCACAGAAAGATGCAGAGAAGTCACTTTTGACAACCACAGGACTCGTTGCTGTTGGAGATGTATAGTTAGACACCAGTGATGGTCTCAATGACCTCATTACTGATAAAGCACTGTCTTCTGTTTCTGACAAAGAAGGTCCTCGCCTCAGCAAAAAACAAAACCTCCAGGACTCACTGCTGCTCCCTGGAGACTCACAGTATTGAATGCTGCCGCGCCGCTGGCGTCTCTGGATGTTGTGGAAGATGCTCACATTGAAGTAGGTGACTGAGATCAGCGGCACAAAGAACTCCAGGGTGGATGCACACAGCAAAAAGTACCAGTTGTTGAAGAACTCAGCATAGCACTGCCCCTCCTCTACCATGCTGCAGCCAGACAGATACTCCCAAAGGAGAACTGCTGGAGAGTAGAGCAGGAAGGCAAAGACCCAGATGGCCACCATCTTGACAACAGGGTTGGACATCATTCCTTGCTGGGCTCTGTAAGATACCTGTGAGAAAAAAAAAGAAAAACTTGTTGCATATGTAGAGGCAAAAAAACAAAGAGAAGTAGCCTGAGAGGAGCTTTGTATAGTATTTACTATCTCAGAACTGCATCTTCAGTGATCACATGAAGTTCATTCGGGCAAGCTTAATTTATTGATGTTAACCTAACATGCGTGTGTCTATGTAACAGTAACAAGTCTTAGAGTCCCGGTTCAGGCAAGAAACACAATCTTCCATCTGTGTTAGCAGTACCTCGCAATTTGGTACGCCTTGTTTGAAACATCTGCAGTCCGAATTGGCTGAATAATTAGCGTTTTATGGTTGCTCAGAGAATGATTCCCATTCATTGGTAACTGCACTGGTTTTTGCAGCACTTTAGAAACACATAATTCTGGACATGTCAAAGTGGTCAACAGAAGATATGGCCCATATTTTATATGCATCTTTGAAAACTTGTTTATTGCACACTTCACAAACAGGCAAAATCCAGCCCTACAGAGTAGCTGTTAGCTGATGAAAAGATAACATCACCTTTTATCTTCCTTATCCCCAGCCTGTGGGCCAGTACACATTCTCTACTGTTCCAGAACAGGCAAATATCCTACAGCTCACACCATCCTCCAGGATAATAGAGTGAATGCATAATTTGGAAAGCTAAGATAGATGTCCCGTTGAAAACAAGAGTACAAATTACTGTAGCTAAATACTATCATACAGATGTCTGTAAGCATTTCTTCCACTTGCAGAGGTGCGCTCAGCTTTGCATCTTGTGGGTGCTGAGTTTTTATGTTTCCAGTATAATTTTTTCTCATTTAAAAAATGTTTTGATGTTTGATTTTCCAGATTTGTTAAATTAAAACAACATTAAATAACAGATTAAAAATAAAAATAAAAAGGGAAGTAAAATAAGTTGAAGTAATTATAATTAAGAAAAATAAAGCTGAAATTTAATCGCATGGCATACTGAAATTTTCATAGGTCAGCAAAGAGCTGAGGCCCTTAGCTCAGCCCCACATTTCTCTACCACTTCAGCAAGCAGAGTGACTAGTGAGAACTGCTGATCTCCATCCTTAGCATGAACCAAGATATAAAGCACGTATAAAGTGCAATGGGTGCACTGCAGAAAGCAAAGACATGGAGTGCATCCAAAGTATGGGGTTCTCCTTCAGACACTGGGAGGAGGTTTGTCTCATACCCACAGGCAGTCTCTGCAGTCTGTCCTGAGTCTCACTCTCTGACTTGCTTGCTCTTGCTCCCAGTACTCTGCCAGACCATTAGGAGACAACTCTCAGGCCTAGATGTAACCTCCAGCATCCTTTACTTCCCTGCTTTAGCCTTTCCCTCACATCAATTTCAGATTTCCATCCCCTGTGGTCCCTTTTTTTCCAGCCTCCTGCCTTACCCTCAGCCTACATTCCTTAAAGCAGCAGCACAACAGAATAACAACTTGCAGCAGAACTTGTGAGAAAAGATATATTTGACCAGCTCTGGGCTGGTAGATGGGCTGCAGCTACCTCCACAGGCCAGCGTATGTTCTGAAGGCTATAATCTTGATTAACCCAAGGCCTATACTCACCAATATGGCAACATGCAATATTAGCATCAAGATTCAGCCTTGCTAAATCCCACCATCCTGCCACAAGGCTACAAATTGGGTACTTACAGCTTTAGTAACTGAGAGAAAACGGTCGTAGCTAATTATAACAATGTTAAATACTGAAGCTGTACACATGAGATGGTCCACAAGGAGCCAGAGCTTGCAGATGCCTCTTCCAAAGTGCCAGATTCCTGTCAGGGCATAGGGGATGTATAGAGGGATGCAAAATGCACCTATGGAAAGCAATCACAGAGACACCATGAAGTTGTTACAGACTGCAAACAGTATTCTTGGAAGCAGAGACAGTATTCTGGTATTTGGTGCAAAAAGAAAGCATACCATTAAGTAATTAAGTACATAAGTTATATAAAGAAATTCTTACATTACCATGAAATCTAATGAAGACATTCTACATACTAGATCTTCATGTATGTTGACTGTTAGGGATCAGGTCACATCAGCAACAAAGGATCTGCTGAAGAAGAAAACTGCAACCTAACCAACTTGACAGTCTCCAAAGATATATATAATCAGTGTTACAACTTGTATGCATTGTGGTTATGCTCCAAAATGTAACCTTGTTGCTCTGTGTCTCATCTTTCATCAGCGTTTGAGTTTTTCATCAAAATATGTCTACAAAAATTGCTAAAGTAGATTATTAATATAAGATTTGTTAGCACTTGTGCACTAGAGACAGTATATTGGAGAGTCTACACGGTGTCCAGAAACTTTTGCCAACAATAGAGCAGACACAGCAGAGATATGAAAGCCTTTCCCATTTTTAACGGGTGTTTTAAATCACAACATTTCTTCAGCTAAGATTAACTCCAAAACTGTTTTTTGTTTTACTACATTTACCTTTTGTCCAGAAGTCTTTCTACTGAAGCACTTGGAAATATAACACTATGTCAAGAAGGGGTTAATACAGAAAACAAATGGGAGTGACAGTCTGTTGGTGGAATGATCCATCTGATCTGTAGTCTACACTGAGCTACATCCAGTAGAAAGAGAGCTCATTGCTCAATGCAACTAGCAGGAAGGATTTTGCAGCAAGCAGAGTGCCATTCTCTTTTCTCAGGAGACAAGTGATTGGACTTAAGAAAATGGCCTTGTGTTTAGACAAGAGAGGTTTAGATGGGACATTAGGAGGAATTTCTTCACAGAGAGGGAGGTCAAGCATTGGAACAGGCTGCCCAGGGAAGTGATGATATTCCTATCCCTTGAGATGGAGATCCTTCAGAGACATGTTCATGGCAGTAAGGGACATGGTTTGATGGAGGGACATAGTAGGCCAAGTTGGCAGACAGACTTGATCTTGAAGGTCTTTTTCAATCTAAATGATTCTACAATTCTACGATCCTAAATCATTTTCATGTTTTATTTCTAAGCCAGTCACTTATTTATTTTACCACTAATATTCTTTCAAAATTATAGTGCAACATTTAACTCTATTTGTCCACATACCTGAAAAAGCGGATCCAACAGAGATAAGTACAAAGCCATACGCAGCCTCACGATCCATTTTAAACTCTTCAGATTTTTCTTTTTTAGTATGTCTGTCAAGCTCTTAGAATTCACTGAACATGTTCGGGATGATGTGCTAATGGCTTGTCTTAACAAACATCTAACATATAAGTAGCATCACTTTTGCATAAAACCCTCATTTTTCAAAGTTGCTGATGACAGCTTTTGCTCTCATCAACTTCAGTGGATCAAACAATGTTTAACACTGTGTCAAAAAATGATTACTGTTTTGTTGGGGTATTTTTTTCTGTAGATATCAATACAGATGAAAGAAGAAGGCTTTAAAGAGTTTAAACAACATACGTTATGCTGCCTGGAAAGATTCCATACTTCTAAGTAATTTAAAAATACAACAGCAGCTTTGAAAAACTGAACCTTTTCTGACTGATCCTAGAGATGAAGTCCTGGACTTAGATAGTCGATGGGCCAGAAAAATACTGATAACAACCATTACCTGACAACTGACTTGAGACTCCTCAAGGCACCAGCTACAAACAAGAGCAGGTAAGGATGGGAGGTATTTAAATCTCTTGACTAAATTTCAAGATACAAAGACAAACAAAATGTGGAGATGTGAGCAATGATACGATGGCTCCAGCAATTTGTCTGCCTGAAGAAGGAAATCAAAGGCTCAGATTCCTTTCTTTTCTGCCCCCATGGGGTGGGCCGTGGAATTAGGGACTGCTTTTAATAAATGGCATAAGTGAAGAAAGGCCCCAGAGACTAGCCTAGTACATCTCACTACTCAGCACTGACAAAGCAACAGCACTTTGAGGGGTGGTATTGCCAGAAGTAGAGTATGTTGGTGAGTGTTATTTCCCTCCTCAAGAGCCAGTGAGTACTGGTCTCTTTGACAGACTCAAAGGGAAAGAACTTGCGTGCAGAAATGCCTCCTTGCTAGCCTCAAGTTAAGCTGATGCCGGAAGATTTTATCATGCTTCTCAAGATAGAATCACTTCCCTTACTCCTAAAGCAAAGGTTTAAAAACTTTGAGCTCTGTGCTTAAGATACTACATTGGAAGAGCCAGGCAGACCTCAGTAAAACACCAAAAACCTTCTAAAAAATAAATAGCACTCAGATCTTACTTAAAAACCTGACTTATTCTGTTTGCTGGAAGATCTACCTCTGGATCATGGTTTTTTTTCAGTCTTTTCCTCTGTTTTAATGCTCTGATCCCTGCAGGAGCACTGCACAAAGCATTCATGGCTGCTGCCTCTTTCCCAGCATCACTCACTAGGACTGAATCCACTGCAGCTCAAGGACTGGTGCATAGACACTACAGGACAAGGGGACTAGTAAGGAAAACAGACGGAAGATGCCAACAGATTGATGCATTTCTTGTAGTGTAGTACACTCACAGGCTATTTAATTCTGCATTAAGAATTCATTCCTTTACTTTGATGTACCAGAGATAGCTATATAAAAAAGCAGTCACTCTCATAAACATGAGGTTACGATGACAGGCAATGAACAGTTTTACACAAGGAGCAAAAGTAAATGAGAAGCTGTAGCAAAGCTCCTCTTTCAGTCAATCAGTATTCATGTACAGTAGTTACTCCTCTTTTTTTTTTTTAGGAGATATTAAAGGCATTTACAATAAAAAATAATACATTATGTATCACATTATGGTGCATTTTGAGACACAATAGGCTGCTGAAACACTTCACACAGCTTCCATCATTCCTTACCCTTCTCCATGCCACACAGCTGGGAAATATTTCTCCAAGAAGAAATCACCCACCTACAGAAGAAAGACACCCTGCTCCCTCTAAGAGTACTGGAAAGCAAACATTACATGCTTCCCATTGCAACTTACCCACTGCAAAGTCAGAAATGGCAAGGTTGAGAAAGAAATAGTTACTCCGATGCCTGAGATTCCTGTCCAAGATGAAAGCCAGGATCACCAGGACGTTTCCGAGGATTGTGACCAGAGCCAGCAGCACCATGAGCAGAGCCAGGAGCACCAACACACCCAGGGAAAACTGAGGGGTCGATGGCTGTGGGGACAACGTCCCGTTACAGGGTCCCATCATGCATGGAGTTTCGGCAGAAGAAACTTGGAAAGAAACTTGCATCTGTCAGATCTATCCTGAAGACTGAGAAAAGCCTATCAGCAGAATAGGCTACAGGCTGAGACATCCAAAGAAACTCCACAGTATCAAAATAACAGATTATATGATTTCAAAAACTGGAGTCTTCAGTGCTCGTCTGAATGCACCTGAAAAAAAAAAAAAATCTATAAAAAAGACACCTAATAAGTAAATGCACACTGTAAGACAGTTTATCTCTTTCCTGAAGGCTGATTCTTATCTTCTGAGGTCAGACAAGTTAGTCTGAAAACTCTTTTCAAAGCCAGACAGTTTGCATATTAGCATTATGCAAGTAGATTTTACCCTGAATTCGGCTAAGGCTAAAAACGGAATTCTTTTCACTTCCCCAGTGGTCAACAGGATTTCAATAATCACGGTTCTATTTTTCTTGCTGTAAAATGTAGGCACTGTTAATCTTGTTGCTATAGCACTTTCTAAATTACATAGCTAACAACAGAGATAAGCTGGCGGTTACAGAGCATCTAAAATTCATGTGTACGTTACAGAAGTGTTACCTTTTGAATTCGCTCCAAACAAGAAACCTTGGGCATAGCAAGCCAAGAGCCTGGCCTTTGGAAGAACTTGTTAGTGTGGTCCATGCAATCTTCCACTTCATACCATGTGCCAGGAAAGAGCCTACTGCACTACATGCCAAGCCCTTCGTCCTTTGGAGGCTTAAGAAAGCATAGCTGTTCTTCATTGTAATTTCACCTATTTCGGGAAGAGTGACACAGAAATCAGCAGGCTGTGGCTGTGACTCATGCCTTTGGGTCACCAGCCCCATAGTGCTGCAGCTCTGAACAGGTTTTTAGGCTGCGGTTGTAGCACTAGATGTTTAGCAAGAAGATGTAGCACACAAAACACGGAAAGAAAGCACTAAGATACTTTGGTGCAGTGTTCTGATCACGTCTTGGGAAAAAAATAAATATTTTAAAGAGAATTAAAGCAAAAAGTGTTAGCACAACAGGAGTAGAAAGCACCTTGGGAATGATAAAATACAGCAAATGGACACTTGCCTCAAGCACAGCCTGGGAACTTCACGGGAGGAGCTATACCTGCTAGAACAGTCACAAAGCCATCAGGATACAGTGAAGGAACTTAAAATCCTGCTTGGCCATGTAAGCATGGTGTTAGAGAAACTAAAGCTTACCTGGAGTTGATGCCTGTAAAGCACATCAAAGATGACACAAGGAGCTTCCACCTAGAGCCTCCACCTCTACAGTAGTAGTAAAAAGCTGAACAAGAAAGATGTGGGCTAGTTGCTGAATGGGGCTGATGATCTAGTGATAGTAGATGTGGATAAAGCCAACATTATATTCACCGTCTTCACCTCAATCTGTACTAACTGCATCTTTCCCCCCACCCCCATGCTTAGTGAGCAAGTTTAAGGAGGAAATCTGTTAGAAACAGGTGGAGAATTGAGACGGGTTTTACATGGGAGGACTTCACCCATAAGAATCCATGGAACCCAATGGATTTAACTCAAGAGGACTAGGAGAACCAACTTGCATGGCTACTTCCCACCCTTTTTGAAAGGTCTTGGAGTTCCAGGAAGGTTCCTGATCACCTGATTCCCTGATGAGGGAAAAAAATATCTACGTGGACTATCCTTCTTTCTTCCCTGTGAAGTAAAACTACAGCCTATCACAGAGGACACAGGCATTATAGGAGAATCATTAGGGTTAAAGACTTTTCTAAGTAATAAACAGACAAGCAAATAAACAAAAATAGCACCATTCCTCCCAACACGTATGTTTGATTTGATTTGTAAGATTTCACGGGGCAAATTTAGCAAAATGCTGTTGTGGGTGGGGTTGGACCTCACAGAATCATGAGCCTACCATCATTGTCTGCTTACAACAGCTACCGAACTTCTCCATAGACAGAAAAACATGCAATGCCATTACATGATGAAACGGATAACTGGGTAGCAAAACTTTGCTTAGGAAAGCAAACTTGGCAAGGAAAGTGCTTTTTAGGCAGTGCACAAAAGGCATGCCCAAAAACAAATGCTGAGCAAGCATACTAGCAGAAGCCTGAGAAGTATCTATTAGAGAGGAAGACAGGATGACACTTGAACTTAGACAGCTTTAACACTGAGAATAGCAACAGTGTTTGGCTTAGTTTGGGAGCAGTAGAGCAGATAGAAATACACAGCAAACTCCACAAATATACAGGAACTGTGTGAACACTGTACAGCAAAAACACAGAGCTCTAGTGATTTCAGTATTCTACGTGGTTTCAGAATTACTGCATGTTGTGCTCCCTGAAAAAACTCTGCTGCAGAGTTTTTACCATTTTACTTAGTTAATAATTGAATAGGCTATTTTTCCACAGTAATCAACCTCATTTAGTTGTAAAATGCAAAACATTTTCTTACATGTTTTTATTTGTTTTACTGGATGTATAAGATAGAAAAGCATGCAGTTCAAGTCTTTCCCAGTTTGGGCCTGCCTACAGCTTCTCTGTCGAGCAGATGTCTATTTAGTAGACACCAGCTATTCTATAAATGTTTCAAGCATGTACATGCAGGTGGGTTTCATTTTGTTTTGGGTTTTTTCAAGCCTTACAGAAAAGTAAAGCCCACAAAAATCTGTGCCAGCACCTTAACTCATGACAGTGAAAGAAGCTGTGCTGAATCAGTGACTTCTTGAAGACATTTATCTCCTAGCAGACAGGCTTACAATGCATAATACTACTTGTTTAAGGCAAGGAAACAAGAATAAGCTGTGAAACGCTATTGCCTGCCAGTATGAAAACTGGAAAGAGAAACCTTAAGCTCCAGGCCTCAAAGCAGAATGGGATTTTAGCTCCTCAAAACTATTAACTTCTGTGCTACCATTAAGCTGTTTGTATGCACTTGGACTGCGCTCACAAAGGGGTCCTCTGGTTTGGCAACACTTCCACAGTCCATTTCAAACATGATATTTATTCCAAAAGAAAACTACTTAAAACTTTGTTATTCTGTGCAAGTATTAAATTTATGTTTCTGTGTTTTTTACATACAAAGGTATAAGTAAGTGTCCCTCTCTACTCTGTCCTCATGAGGCCCTGTCTGGAGTACTGTGTCCAAGTCCAGGGGCCCCAGTACAGGAAAGATGTGGAACTCTTAGAACAGGTCCAGAGGACGGCCACTGAGATGATCAGAGGGCTGGAGCACCTCTCTTATGAGGAAAGGTTGAGGGAACTGGGGCTTGTTTAGCTTAGAGAAGGGCCGGGGAGACCTCACTGTGGCCTTCCAGTACCTGAAGGGAGCATTTAAACATAAGGGGGAACACACCTGTTTACAAGGGTGGACAGTGATAGGACAAGGGGGAACAGCTTTAAACTAAGGGAAGGTCTAGGTTAGAGATTAGGAGGAAGTTTTTCCACACAGAGAGTGGTAGCACAGGTTGCCCAAGGAGGCTGTGGATGCCCCATCCCTGGAGGCATTCAAGGCCAGGCTGGATGTGGCTCTGGGCAGCCTGGTCTGGTGGTTGGTGACCCTGCACATAGCAGGGTCTTGAAACCAGATGATCATTGTTGTCCTTTTCAACCCAGGACATTCTATGATTCTATGATAGAGAAAACCCAGCTTGATGCTGGTTCAGTGGCAGAGAAAATGCACATAATATCACAGCAACGTGGCATAAAGAAACAATTTAGTTTAAACATCACTCTGACAGCTTGAATTCACTCCAGCCATTTTGATGGAATATCTTCGCACTTGCAAAGCTTTGCACACAGGAGAATGATGTCTGTTCTCATACAGACAGCCAAAAAACTCAAATTCAGTATGAACTTTGTATTGCTCGCTCTGCTCCTCCAACAGGAATGTGATCATGTGCCAAAGCTTCTTCTAAGTAATCAAAGAGTGCACAAATCCAGCACTGAAGATGACTTAAGCATGACCAAAGAGGCAGCCATTACCAGGAGAAAAGCTGGGGCTGGTAAATTGAACAACTGTTTATACCTGTGATTATTTTGATAAACGGTCTAAAAATTTCATTACCATGGAAACATCTATTTTTCTAAAAACGACTCATTTACTAACATACACACATTGTGTCCTACAGCACCAAGAACAAACCACCTTATAATTATAAGGAGAAAGATGCTGGATTAGGCAGTCTATACAATTGAATAACACCCATCATTGTGATTAAAATGACTACAGAGCCCTATATTGTCTTCAAAACACTTTTTAAAAGGAAACATTACTGTTCCTGTGTGGTTTTTACACAGCATTTCAAAACTGTAGCAGGTCTTTCTCCTCTGATAGCTCGAGCTCTACAGAATGAACATCAAATTTTAACTCAAGACATGCAAAAAAAAGGTATGTCCCCTCCAATGAACATATATAGAGATATCTACAGAAGAGTTTTCCATTATACCAAAAAGAAGCTCCTCGAGCCCATAAGTCAGGAAGAGCATCCAGTAAAACTTTGTAATTAAACACCACCTACAGGAATGAAATCTTGAATGAACCAGCATAAACAAAAAATAATAATAATAATCTGAAAATCAGCAAAATAAGAGCAAGTGCCTGCCTCTGCCTATTCTTAATGCCAATAGCAAACAAATGTTTTTCTCTATTTCTATTGAAGAAATGTGGGGAAAAAAGGCAGTAAGAGACAAATGTTATTTTTGACTCTATTACTTTAATGTTTTAAACAGAAGGTGTTTCATTTGATCTCAAGGTCACCAACTTTTGGGGACATAATATTTTCATAAAAGCCAATCGAAATCTCATATGACAGAGTGGGTAAAGAAATGGGTTCAGAGAGGAATTGATCCACAAAAGCCAAAAGGTAATTTCATACAGGACTGGAGGAACACATTTTCCTTGGCAGGCTCCACGAATTATCATTAGTAAAGTATACGGGGCCCAGCAAATGGCAAAAACACACACAATTATGGCAAGTGACTTTGCAATCTTCTTGTCTCTTTGCAGTCTTGTCCGAGAATTCGCACAGAAAGATGCGGAGAAGTCACTTTTGACAACCACAGGACTTGTTGCTGTTGGAGATGTACAGTTAGACACCAGTGATGGTCTCAATGACCTCATTACAGATGAAGCACTGTCCTCTGTTTCTGACAAAGAAGGTCCTCGCCTCAGCAAAAAACAAAACCTCCAGGACTTACTGCTGCTCCCTGGAGACTCGCAGTGTTGAATGCTGCCGCGCCGCTGGCGTCTCTGGATGTTGTGGAAGATGCTCACGTTGAAGTAGGTGACTGAGATCAACGGCACGAAGAACTCCAGGGTGGATGCACACAGCAGGAAGTACCAGTTGTTGAAGAACTCAGCATAGCACTGCCCCTCCTCTACCATGCTGCAGCCAGACACGTACTCCCAAAGGAGAACTGCCGGAGAGTAGAGCAGGAAGGCAAAGACCCAGATGGCCACCATCTTGACAATGGGGTTGGACATCATTCCTTGCTGGGCTCTGTAAGATACCTGTGAGAAAAGGACTTGTAACATATTAAGGTAACTTGTTGGCACAAAATAATATAAATACATAATCAAGCCAAATACAGTATTTCTTCTGCAGATTCCTTGTTTCCTAGAGCAGCCTCTCTTTTCTAACACCCCAAAAAATGCTATTAATCTTGCTCATCAAATACTGTAGTTCTGCAATTTATTTTAATACTTTGGGAATCAGAAATGTGTACAAGTTATGATGGACTAACTACTGCTCTAGGTGTAAAAGAACACAGCTTGGTTTCATCATGATTGCAGTAAGGTAGAAATGAAGAATCACTTCATGATTCACTAAATTCACATGCTCATAGCAGCTGTGGCTGCGCAGGCAAAAGCAGAAGCTTCCTGTATTAGACAGGTTGCTGTGAGAAACTGCAAATAACAGAGAATATAATTTTCAGCATTATTTCCTCTTGCCATAATAGAAAAATCTATCCCCAACATATGCTTTAACATGTTTTCTTATTGATATATTCCATTTTTACACTCACTTTACCTTGTAAGCATATTGTTGCATTGCTAAAAAAGTTGATGTTTTGACATCTACTCAGACTGCATTAATTTATCTTACAACCTACCTTTAAAAATCCATGTTAAAAAAAAACAACAAAAAACAATAGGAGTTAAAATTATAGCTTTCAAAGTTAGAAACTATCAAAGTTAAACCTATCCTTGTAACATCTCAGGCAAACATTCTTGCTCTTGGAACTCTGAATCTTTCAACTCTCAAGGTTATCAGCCAATGAGAAGCTGGACAACTATATATAAGATGTACTGTTCAACATTTGTCACACCAGGCTTTACTGAGATTTAGAACTATCTTCCTCATCAACTTTCTGTTCTGTTCATTAGTGTAGCACCTGCATGTTATACAAATATTCATGAGTGTTGTCTTCATAATTTTCATATTAGGCGCAAGGGGCATTACTGTCCCCATTTTATCAGTGAGTAGCAGAGTAATGGCACATTTTTACAGGCATTATTTCAGAATATCAGTTTTAAACCTCTAGGCCTGATGTTTCAGACTCCTTTACACCACCTTAAGGCAGTAGCTCAGAGCACAGCTCCAATTCACTTCATCAACAGTAGCAAATTTGCAGCCATCAGCAAGGCCACAGGCATCCGAGTTCAGTAGGCAGATAACAGGAAGCTCAGCATAACTTCATAAAAATTGAATGAAATGACTGGACCTGACCACACATCAGCAGCAGAGGTAGATCCCAAGCTGATGAGGAAGCATGACCTCTTTTGAACAAAAGGTTACACATTCTTGGACTCATTCCATTCTAGCTCCCCAAATGAGAAAAACAGAAGGTGATTATATATGCTATAATATATATGATATATATTCTGGCTAGGTTGCAGAAGACCTTGTAATTAACTTTTTTCACATTCTGAGCTCTGCTACTTCATTAATATGTTTCAATACTGCAATTTGTTAAGTACAGGGATTTTTGTACATTTTTCTCAAAAGGAAAACAAGCAACAAAATACCAACCAACCTGAAAACCACAGCACCAAAGGAGAAAGAGATGAAACTGCATCAGCACTTCTCAAACAAGAAACAACTGATAACACACACAACTCATGCCACTCTAGCTAACAGACTCATCAAAAGCAAAGGATATTGGTTGTCCTCCATCTGAACTTAATTCCAAGTAGAGCTCAAAAATGATGAAAACTGATATTTAGTAGATACCTTCTGAAGTAGAAGAATGATAGTAAATCAAGGAACACCTCTCCCCTCTGCACATTTTATTCCCTTCTATTCATTTAGAAGGATTTATTTCCATGCCGCTGCTAATTGGCAGCACATGTCAGTCTCTTCTGGTGGTAACGCAGACCATCACCTGCTCTCCAGTCAGTCCATCCTATGTCTCTCTTCATATCCCCTCCTCCATAAAAATCATAAAATCATTAGGGTTGGAAAAGGCCACCAAGACCAACTAGTCCAACCATCGGCCCATCCCCACTGTGCCCAATAAACCATGTCCCTCAGAGCCACATCCACATGGTTCTTGATCACCTCCATTGACCGTGACTCTGCGACCTCCCTGGGCAACCTGTCCCACTGCCTCACTGTACTTTCAGACAGGAATTTTTTTTCCCAATATCAAACCTGAACCTCCCCTGGCACAATTTAAGGCCATCACCTCTAACTTCTATCACTGTTACCTATGAGAAGGTGCTGACCCCCACCACACCATGGTCTCTTATCAGAGAGTTGTAGAGAGTGATAACAGCTGGAGAGCAGCCATGAGGAGAAGCATTTGGGGATGTCAGTTGATGAAAGACTCAGTATGAACTGGCAACAAGCAAATCTTGGATACTTTGGAAAATTTTCAGAGGCCAGGAAAAAGCATCTCCAGGGTGACCTTTCTGCCATAGTTTATGCACCTATTACAATACAGTGAAACATCAGAGTTTCTCCAGTACAGTAAGAGTGTAACAGGGAAGGCTGGCTTAGGTCCTGGGGTATTTGTAAATACTGAGTTCTACAAAAATCCCAAAATACTTAAAGAAAATTAGAAGTATTCTTACCGCTTTCGTAACTGACAGGAAACGGTCATAGCTGATAAGGACAATGTTAAACACTGAAGCTGAACACACAAGATAGTCCATAAGCAGCCACAGCTTGCATAGTCCTTTTCCCAGGTGCCAGGTCCCTGTTAGGGCATAAGGGATGTATAGCGGCATGCAGAAGGCACCTATGGAAATAAACAAATTGCATATGTCAGACAGCACCACAGGCAGGCCTTTGCAAGCACAGAAACATTTCCAAGGTATCTGACAAAAAAAGGGATGCTGACTGCAATTACCAGGTGGTAAGCCCTGCATTCTCATGCAACCAATGAACACTTGGCCACATCCCAGGCACCAGTGACATTCCAATGTTTTATGTGTTTAGATGATTTTTAGATTTAGTTCTTAATACACTATGCTGCTGTAAAAGATTCTGAAGAGATTCCCTTATGATTTTTAGGGAAATAGGAACTCTCAGTTCTTCTTGTTCTCCCTCTCTACTGTGAATCAAGAGATATCTGTATTTTATAGGTCCAGAAACAAAGAGATGAAGCAGAAGTTGTTGAAGATCAAAACACAGATTGCATATATTAGAAGAAAAAAAAAGGACTGTGAAAGAATAAAAAGACATTATTTAAGCAGTTAGGATTCAGTAGAAATTTCAGATAATCTACGCATATCCCAACTTTAAATCGTGTAGCTACAGAACTGAACTACAGATCAGTTTGATGCTTAAGTACGCAAAGCTTTTCATCAAATTCAGAATGGAAAACTAGACAAATGTCATCAAATAAATTTGTGGAAATCAGACAATGCCAGGTAAGCTGTACTTCTTCCCTTGGCAGAGGCAATTTCATACTTCTCAGATGCCAGTACTTGTTAAATGTGGTGCAAGACTGTGAGCAGGACAACAGAACACCATCGACTGGCTTTATAGTCATTACTGTTTTTTCCTCCCCATGCCACAGTGCAGGAACTGCTGCCATTGACAAAGGCTCAGGGCACAGGGCTCTGCCTGGCAGAAGAGGACTTGAGAACAACAGAGACAGGAATCCCGGCAAAGGACATGATAGACTCAAGCTGGCATTTGCAGGACTCCTTTAACCCTGATGATCTGCAGTTTGGCTCAGCTACAAAGAGGTGCTTTGATTCAGCAGCACCTATCCGGGTGATCAGACTGCTGCAGTTTCTGTTCAAAGTGTTGTTCAAGAGTGAGACCAACAGGCGACCACAGCATGTCTCAAAGATCCTATTGGTACACCCATACAGCAGGCAACAAGAGCTTGGCAGCACAGGAAGGCACTTGGAAGCTGGAAGAAGTCATCTTTACATGGGAAGGGTTCCAAACACTATACAGAATAAAAACAGTCTCAGATTTTGTTGCAGTGTTACTAGTCAGAATACGGACTTGATGAAAGAGATACCTGTATCCATAACCATTCATTTACCTGTACATGTATTGCCAGGGACATTTAACAGTTCAGATGATTTCAATATATCAGTCTTAAACTGCACATTACTCTTGCTTTTTAACTATACATTTTTTTCCCCTATGTTTCAAAATGAACTGTGTTCCTACTTATGCATACATATATAATAAGCTTCTTGAAAATAGCCTGATTTGCTATTTCAGTTTATTGATACAAACACACATTCCTAAGAAACGACTCTAGATAGTGCAATGCTCAGCAAAATATTTTAAAATACAGTTAATCACTATTTAGTTGCCAACCTTAAGTAATTATCTGATTGCTCTGCTACAGTAGATTGAAACATCAACAGTATATGCAAGATGCCCCAGATAATGTATACGGTAAGTGGTTTGATTATTTAGTCTTCAGTTGACTCGTTACAGGCAACTCCCATTTCTTATTATTCCCTATCGGTTCACATGTAATAGTGTTTGGGCTGTTTTATTTCCTGAAACAACATTAAATACTATCTATCTGTTTACATAGATCAACTCCATCCCAACCAAAACCAGGTCACACCCACTCCCTATGATAATATATCTCTGTAAATAAGGAACATTACAAGAATTTATATGAAAAGTGATACATTACGTATCATATTATGATGCATTTTGAGACACAATAGGTTGCTGAAACACTTCACACAGCTTCCATCATTCCTTACCCTTCTCCATGCCACACAGCTGGGAAATATTCCTCCAAGAAGAAATCACCCACCTACAGAAGACACCCTGCTCCCCCTAAGAGTACTGGAAAGCAAACATTACATGCCTCCTGTTACAACTTACCCACTGCAAAGTCAGAAATGGCAAGGTTGAGAAAGAAATAGTTACTCCGATGCCTGAGATTCCTGTCCAAGATGAAAGCCAGGATCACCAGGACGTTTCCGAGGATCGTGACCAGAGCCAGCAGCACCATGAGCAGAGCCAGGAGCACCAACACACCCAGGGAAAACTGAGGGGTCGATGGCTGTGGGGACAACGTCCCGTTACAGGGTCCCATCATGCATGGAGTTTCGGCTGTGCTGTTCTGCATGTTGAGCATGCGGGTCAGTTCAGTCCAGGAAGAAACTTGCATTATCCAGAAGGCTGAGATTCATAACAGCTGAGATGAAAAAGCTAATTGACATCCAAAAAAAAAAAAAGAGTAGTGAAGAAAAAATCGAAAGGTTTTGGTAACAGGTAAATATTTTTCATAAGATTTTTAAAATCGTAACAAATGATAACACATCTGTAACCACATGTATCTGTAGAAGAGTCAGCAGAATGAGATATGCGGTACTTTGAAGCTCGTATTTTAAAATGCAAGTTCTTGTTTATGCAACTTGATACTTATCGTGGGAGGTCATGAGGGCTGATGGAAGATTCTTTCCTCTCCCTCATTTTCCCTCCCTTCCTCTCAGAAACACTTTGCACATTACCGTTACAGACCTCAACTATTTCAGGAAACTATTTCTTCATCTCAGGTCCATACCCTTACGAAAATGTGATGAGGAGTTTCACAATGAACTTTAGGGTATGCCTCTCCTTCCACACTGGTGGGATAAATCATGAGTCTTCCTTCAGCACTTAAGTTTATATAAGTAATAAAGCCACTTGCAGAGAGCTGTAAGCAGTACATAGTTGTAAAAATAAAATAAAAATCAATCATACTTACTACAGGTTCTAAAAACACTTTAGTGTTTAGACACTTACATTTGAGAAGTGTTGGCTATCATGTCTGTGCTTCTGTTGTGGGAACAAATTCATCAGCATCTGCTAAGCGCTTGAGCTGAATGTTTGAATGGCAGCAGTACAAAAGTACAAAAACTTTGTTATCTGTATACATAGCTGCACAGAATGTGCATGTATTTCTGCTTTTAGCTTAATCTCCTTACCATGTGTTGCTGGAAATGTACAAAACACACTTAGGTTAGTGGCATTCCTGTGTGGAGCCAGATGATGGGCTTGATGATCCTTGCAGGGCCCTTCCAACTCAGGCTGTTCTATGGATTTATGCATTAGATTACAGTTATTGCCCATATTCTACTAGCAGCACCAAGGTTGACGTGAAATCTGATGTCTCAGATATTGAAAAGAAAATTGAGGTCAAATTCAGGGTTCATCTTACCCTGTATCCTGTCTGCCTCAGCAGCCAATAGCCTAAGGAAGAGGATAAGGACACAGCAAAATGTACTGCTGGTGTTCTCCCCCCACCTCTGGTGAATCTTGGCTCAAGGCACTGACAGATACCAAAAGTGACATGCAGCTACTTTATTTTCACTTTGTCTGATAAAATCACAAAGTTTTTGCTCCTGCAGGTTGCTGATAAGAAAAGACATCACAGGACCTCTGAGCCCTGTAGGCCTCTAAAGGGGGGGTAACTCCTGTGCAATCTAAGGCAGAGTACAGCAGGGAAATTGCCACGCTTACTGACAAACCACAAATCCCATGCAAACTGTTAGCATATCCCAATTATACTCACTCCCCCTTTCCTTATACATAATGTAACCAGTCCTTTTTGAGCTGTCTCACCTTCTTACCACAGGACAACACCACAGCCACAACCCATGGGAGGAAGCACTGAACCCAGAGCAGCTCGCTTGCACACAACAAACCTGCTTCACACCTTCATGACTGGATGCCATAAACTGCATGGTCATGTCTCCTAGAGGAAAGTACAATGCTAATCCTATAAAAACGATAGGAAATTTCTATTCATATAAGCAAGCTAGACAATAAATAATCAAGCATTTGTCAGTAACATAACTCAGGTCTAAGGAAATCAGGTTCTTGTTTGTTTGTTAACTAGCCAGCTGCACTATACGCAGTGGTAAAAGTGTAAAGATCAAAGTATATTGCATGTGTCTGCTGCCACTCTGCTCTGCACACAGTAGGTTATTTCTGTCCCTTAGTACCAGTCCCAGCACAAACGTCCTAACACATCTCAGGTACTTCAACCACAATACAAAGAGCCAAATTTTTGATCCTGCCAGGTCATGCCACTGCTACTCTAACATTCTTGTATTACAAAGCAGAAACCATTGTAACCAGCTAAGCAGTAAGGATACAGCCTCTATGGAGCACAGCTAATAATCAAAGGAGAAATATCACAAGGTTTTCAAGGTCACGGGGCCTACTTTCTAAGTACAAAATCCAGTGTTGCAAAACTCTCTGGAAAGCCACATGAAAACATTCTTAGAATAAAGGAAGTTGCACACACAACAAAGGAAGAGGCCACAGCTTTTCTTACTAAAATGTCCACAGGACAGCTAGCCAGCACTTCATTTTCCTATTGAATGAAGCACAGTGAAAATAAACGCTCGTTTCTATTTTGATAACCTACTTTCAGTGGTCTGTCACCACAGTTTTAAGTCACAAGACATTCATTTCACTCACTGACTGGATGATCTATATGACTTATCACACTTACAATGAAGTTATCAACAACTGGTTTCTTCCATCATGCAACAGTGAAAGACAAGGTTCTTGAGGACAAGGGACAGCAACCGCCAAAAGGTTAAAAACAAAACAAAAACCAATACCGGGGCACTTAGTGGTCACAAACCTCAGGCTGAGCATATGAAAGCACAGGCTTTCCAAGTCGGCTGTTAGTTCTGCATACTCTTTGGAAAGACACAGGTGGAATTGAATCTATGGCAGTAGAACATCTTACAATTCACCTGTTTACCATACCAAGTAACTGCAGCAATTTCTCATGTCCATAAAAGCAATAGAAGCTTTCAAATACTTAAGTGAATATGTTAATGGCAACATACTGATTCCAGGAGTCCATCAATAAGACAGAGTACGGACAAGTACTCCCATCACCTAAATGTATGTATGACTGGTACATATAATAATAAATGCTATTCCTTCTCTGGGAAAACTGCTATTTTGGTATTGCAAGTACAGATGTTAAAGCTGAACCAAAAGTTTTAAAAGGCAGATGAGGTAACAGAACTGCATGAAGTTGTTGCAACAGATCAGATCAGGATACAACTGCTAGAAAGTCTATGATAATATCCTTGTGGGTTTGTTTGTTTTTAAATTGCATATTTTAGTGGTGCTTTTCAAGTTACCAGAATGCATAAGGAATACTTGTGTTGCTACACCAAACTCTGGAGTAGTTACTTTAGTTAGACAAAGTTTGCCTTACACAAAGCTTTCTGGAGAATCCACACTGAACAGCTGCAGTGAACAGTTGAGTGGAAAAACATATCAGGCAAAAGATTTATACCAATTGGGTGGTTAAATAAGCTAGTCTTACAAACACGCCTTTAAATTATGTTTCTACTGCCAGAGAAATATCATCAAAAACACTCACAGCTTTGACATTATTAGATGAGTAAAATCTATCAGGTGAGTCTAAGAACATAACTGTGACTCAAACACCCAGTATTAATAAATCACTAAATTGAGAAATCAACTTGAAGAAAAAAAAAAAAAAAAAAGAGAGAAAAAAACCAGATAATTAAATTTCATCCTCTGCAAATGAAAGATAAATATAAATTTTTTTAGAAAAATAAATATTAATAAAAGCTAAATTGCAATACGAAAATTAGCTGACAAAAAGTCAGCTCTGTTGTGCTCTAGAGAAAAGTCTGGAAGTTCATACATGAGTGGAAAATCCAACCTTTCTTTTTTAATCCCCTCCCACCCCCAGTCCACAGAACTCATTTCATAACATTTACTAGTGTTTACAACTAGCTGTTAACAGTCTGATTTCAAAATCCCCATATTCTTTGTTGAAATCACTGGTTCTTTTAGTTACACAACACAATCTTCAGGCTTTCAACATGCTCTGGGAGTCTGTTACTCAGAGTAAAACCTGCAAAGAAATTCTGAAGAAATTTCTCTGTATTTCATCACTCATGTTCCTTCCTTGTGTCATCAGGCAGGTGCTAAGTAGCATGAGAACTCCATAAGCAGGACCAGTACCATATAGCACTGGCCACCATTTTTACTATCAGATATTGAAAATTTAAAACTTCCTAAGTAACCTCGGCCTTTGAATAACTGCAGTCTCACTGTCAACACAACAAACTAGCAAATTCAAGACCTAACACAAAACAGATATCTGAGTTTGAACTCTGCAATGGGTAAACAACATGCACTTCAAATCAGTAAGACATCACTGAGGGGAGGAAATGGTACAGGAATATAAAAAAGTTGTATTTAAGTTCTAATACAGGAAGCAAAAGAAATCACGAAACAAGATGAAAAAATAGATATAGCTTTACTAAATTCTCTTCTGAATACAAAACTTGGTGTTTGTTAAGGCATCAGTGTCCATGCTTCCTTTCTATAAATATGTGCAAAATAATCTTCTATCGTTTTTACAAATAAATTAGTAAATTAGTGTTCTGTTTTCTTCTTGTTGTCCTTCCTGATCTTTTTGCTCTTTCCTGCTGGTTTGGATGATTCGTCCTGAAATGAAGAACAAGCACATCAAGATTTAAAATAGCATTCTTATATTCTGCTAGTAGTCTTTCAAAGTCTATTCCATACAAGAATTATTTTAAGTATGAAGCATTTGTAGTTCACTAATCCTCACTACAGTTTTGAACTTTTAAAATCTTTTAGTTTCATCATTCTGCCTGCTTCTCTTGCTATTTAGAAACTTCTACCTTCAGCAGAGTAAACTTAGAGACGTAACTACGATAACAAAAATATACAGTATAAAAATAATCTAAGCCACTTCCATTCAAGAAGAAGCTTACCAGTACAGGAATACTTCTGTGCTATATTGCAGAACTGATTCTAGTGTGGATGTAGCCCTATCAAGAAACATACAATACACCAGTACAGAAAAACTACTTCCTGGAAAAAATAAATCTACAACAAGGAAAAACATTCTGGTCTTACTAGAATAAGAGTTACTGTAAGTTCCTTTCCTAAAGAACACTGGTAATAAAACATGTTTGTTAAAAACACAACCTGGCTGAAGTTGTTATGAAGATAACAGTTATTTACACTCTCTTTCAGTACTGAACTTCAAGTATAAATGCTTGAATCTTATGCATCTTATTATAATTTCCTTTTATTTCATACAAAAAATACATTAAAATAGGGGAAAATTGATCAACAGCTAAGAAAGTGAGTCAGTAAGTACATACAAGCACCTCTAATTGCTAAGAGTAACTAAGAAGTGCAGGGGGAGGAACACAGAATGCTCAGCATCCAGCCACAGCAATCTTAGATAGTTCTGCATGAAGAGAAAACTTGACAGTGGCATACTTTTTCCAGTACCCATTAGAAATTATTTCCCACTGCTGTAAAATTTCTATCATTAGCAATTATTTATTTTACTATAACATACACTTATCCGTTGGTCTGAGGACGAAGAACAGAATGTGGAAAATAGGAGCAGTACACAATTAAGTGATCTACACACGCCACGTAAAATTACATTTAAAGACATCTGAAATTCCTGTCTCAAGTGATTTACCCCCTTGAAACATTTTTCCTCCCTCTTTTCTGTAATGGTTATGTGAGTTGGTTTGAATTCTTCCAGTCTACTTTTTTTTATTATTATTAAATAACGCCTACCATCTACTACTTTAATACTATTTTCTGTTATTAAGACGCTATATTATATTTTGTAATTTTGAAATCTTCTTTGAGTGTACTAAGGCATTCACATTTTAAAATGCCTACTAGCTACAGTGATTCCTAAGCTCCACCTGCCTACACAGTAACACCACAGCACAAGTAAACGTAAGAAAACTGGCTGCTGCTGCTGCCTCTTAACAGAAACTAGCTTAACACTTTCCCAGCTTATCGCCTTCCTACCATTCTGTGAGCTTCACAATGATGTTCTGGACCACAGTTCTCAACTGCTGCCATGCTCTTCTATTGCACACTTCATGATTACAAATCACTAACCTTAGAAGTTTTCATGAAGGCATATGATCATTGCAAACAATTCTTACCAGTGCACCAAAGCAATCAGAAGATGATATTTGAAACAGCTTTACACTTCTACTGGCTTCAGCTAAGAGTGACAGTTTACACACATATACATATAAATGCCTTCATTTTAAGTGGCAAAAACTTACCGCTGAATGTACGTAGTTGTATTCCACAAGTATATTTCTTGCACAGTTGTTGATATGTTTAAAACGATCCGGTCCTAACAGGATACCTCCATACCAGCGGGATACCACAACTAACACATTCTGGACATTCAAAATCTGTTTTTAAAAAAATAAATAAATAAAAGTGATTTTTTTTTAAAATTAAACTAGTTTTATTGTTGATGTCTTTCTTAACTACAGAAAAAGTCTACTTGTTATTAAGAAATGAGCATCAGGTCTGTATCACACGTTGCACAGAAGTCATCAGAAGGGAACAAGTACAGACAATTCAGTAAGTTTCGCTGTCCAAATTTCTACTGAAAACTAAATTCAAAGTGAAAAGGTGAATCCAGTGAAGATGTTAAATGTTAATAACAGGCAGAGAACAGGTACATAATGCATGGTTCATCTGGGTATCTAAAACGCCAATTCAGGCATCCTTGTGAGCCACCACCAAGTTGGCATATTCTACAATTTTGCTGAATTCTTTCCTATTGTTGCCATACAAAGGACTTAGCAACAACAGGAAGATAATTCAGATAATCTCTGAATTTTCTGGGTTTGAATCAGCATACCTTACAGTTGCTTCCTGAAATCTAAAAGGCATATGTAAAGTTCATGCAACACAATTTTATTAGCAATTAGTATTGAAAGGAACTGAATAACCTTCACACAGCATTTTTAAGACCATCAGTAACAAAATAAAGAACAGAGCTAAGCAGAAGCAATAATTGCTTTTACTGCAATTAAAGGCATGAAGCATGGAAGACCTCAGCATCTTTATTTGTCACAACACCTAAATCCAGCAGCAGCACAAACTAGTCACAGTGAGTGACAGTCCTGCTAAAATATAAGAACTATGTTTTGGCATGGAAACATCTAGTGATAATCATCATTAGTTAATAGACTGGATTTGTTCCCTCTGACTAAGGCATCCAAATCTGTCAGAGGTCTTCACTTACAAGAGCTGCGCACTGTTTCACTAATACACACAGATGGACAGACAAAGCAATCACAGCTTTATTTGCTTATTGCAGAGCAAAGTGTTGTGGTCTGCAAGACAGAAAGTGCTTTGGTGAAGTGGAATGTGAAGAAAAGTCCTTAAAATCATCTATCTATAAAGCAGGCAAATAAACATTCACCTTCATTAAGAAGGAAAAATATGCATTTATTTGTCTAATTTCAGCTATCCTATCAGAAGGTTTTACCTTTGTGAAGACAGAAACATTGTTGGTGTTTTTAAATTTAAAGGGAAATGTAAAAAACTAAAATAAAAAGAAGGAAGGGCAGTTTTTGAGACAGGCATTTTCTATTCTCCGTTTACTCATCAGCCACAGAGTCACTTTATACCATCTTTTCACAGTAAACAGGATGTCAGACATAGTTGGGAAATACTTTAACCTTAAGTTTGAAAGAATAAATCTAAAATAGTTTTTTCTTGTAACCAGAAAGTGCTATCTTGACAAAAGTGTTAGGTTTATCTAAAACAAGGTAAGATCTCTACTGCAAAAGAAGACTTATAACTACAGCAACAACAACTGTATTATACTACCTAATTTTTAAGCCCATATAAGTGCTTACAGCAGAAGAATTAAGAGAATTAAAGAAACATCTAGAAATCGGCCCTTATACTACTTTCATCTTCTCCCATTAATGAAAACTGCACTTTCCTGATCCCTGTAGAAGTATAATTCCAAAGCAAAAATATTCCCAGTAATGAGTACTACTAACAGAGAGATATGATCCATGATTTAGATGCATTCACATTTAAAAGGCAAAATTTAGTGCCATTCTAAACTGCACTTGTATGGACTGTTAAGCACTTAAACACTGTAAGTCTGCTAAGTTTCAAACGTAGACATTAAAATACTGAGAAAGAGTCGATGAGCTCAGAATAAATTCAGGAACAGTAACTGCAAAGTTGCTTCCTCACACTGCTAATACTATGACTGTACACTCACGCTTATCAAGTAAGCTTAATTTATGTAACATATGCAAGTATTCCTTTCCAAGTCAGAGCTGAGTTACTTAGAAAGCATCAAAAAGTTCTAAACTAAACAAACTAAGCAACAAAACATATAAGTAAGCAAATGATAAGAAAACCCTTGCTCTAATGGTGATTTGAATCTAAAATCAAAATACAAAATCACAGTAATCACTGTGCTGATAAAGTTAAGCAACTTGAGGCACAATGTGTACCCAACTGTTTCCTAAAGTTAGGATATTTTACTTATGGCTTTACATTGGGTTGCATCATGTCAGTGAATCAAAATCTATCTTCAGTGCACATTTAGCAGTAACTTTACCAAGGCTTTATTTCCACACCTGAAAACTAAAGCGTATGTGAATCTGAGGGCTAAAGACCCAGAACTGGAAACAGCACTAAGAAATGGATAATACAGTCAGAACAACTTGACTGCCTCGCTCCCACTGACTTTCATTCAAAGCCCTACTCTGCAAGTTCAGATGGAACAGTCTTCTCATCATTCACGGAAACTGAAGTAAAGGTTGTGCAAAGGTCAATAGTTCATCCTGCTAATCACCTTCTTCCAGTCTTCACTTTCTTTACACCTGACACCAGATAGAGGATTCAAAACTTATTTCTCTTCTAAACCATTCCAACTGTTAACACCATCCTTGAAACATTTATTTTTATGATCCAAGACTTGGAAAACTCAACTCATTACATGCATACAACAGTCTATGCTTTTTACTTTGACTTCAGAGAAGGCAATCACCTACTGGGCTAACAGAAGAGCAAGAATTACAAAACATCTGCTGTAGGTTTAGTCACAGCATAGTGTTTTTTGAAACCTGTTCCAGACTACAGAAATTAATCTCTGACTTCTCATAACCTGCATAAGATGAAGAAGACGTCCACCAGCTGCTGTCTCCCCATCATCTTCACAGTCCTGTAGGAATGTGTGCTTATCTTCACAGTATATTCTTAAAAAGTATATAGAAAGAAAGGCATAAGCATAGAAACAATTCCAAAAATATCAATCAACATTGTAAGCGATTAATGAAGTCTCAGAGATCTTTCACAAGCATCAATTTTGCTTCTTCACTAAGGATTCTCACATCAAAACAGGATGAAGCTTAGGGTAAACCACAAATATTATCTGTACAAAGTAAAAAATGTTGTGAAGATTTTATGTTATTTGAATTACTTCAGGTTAACTCCATATTCATTACTAGTGTAAAGTTCCCAAAAAGAAGAATCACTAGGTTTTTATTCTAATAATTATAGTTGGCTTAAACCAATAGCATCAGATATAGGTTCAAATGATGGTATGCGCATACAAGTTAAAAGAAACCTGACAAAAATGCTATTAGTAATTAGTTACCTTTATATTTAACCAGCAGAGCAAAACTATTACTGAAACTCTGCTTCAAATTCACTATCCTTTTTACTGAGCCCTTCTCTAAAGCTGAGCTGTGACAGAATGTGGAGGTATATGTGAGGGCACTCCAGGAGACTTTGATGCATGATGCTTTATACAAAAGTCAGGTATAGATTTCCAGAAGAGATGCTCACAGATTTTCTGTTTTGTCATCTAATTGATGTAATAATATTTGTGCTTAAGATTAATACACATGTGACACAATGACAAAGATGCTGCTCGCACTGGCTAGAATACACAAAGCAATAACTACACTTCCTTTGCTGTTCTGAATTGTATTTAGATGGTATGAGTTAAAGGAGTCAGATTAGCAATAGCTCTCATTACAGAAACCTTTAACTTAAGTAGACATGCTGGTGAAGTAAGCATTCATTTGCTCTTATTTCATATTTCATTAGCATCACCCCAGGAAGCACATGAATGGATCACTTTCAATATATGCCTTTTCAGCTTACTGCTTCGTCCAGTAGAAAGGGGCTCTTTTTACTTCTCCTTACATTCCTCAGAAAATCTGCATCGCTATCTGGACCGAGACTACTTCATTTTACAGAAGCTATGACCCTGCATCTAGGTCAGGATATTCCCAAGCACAGATATGGGTTGGGCAGAGAATGGCTTGCGAGCAGCCCTGAGGAGAAGAATTTGGGAATGTTGGTTGGTGAAATACTCAACATGAGCCAGCAATGTGTGCTTTCAGCCCTGAAGGCCAACTGTTCATTCAGTAGCATGAAGATAAGCATGACCAGCAGGCTAAGGGAGGTGATTCTACCCCTCTGCACTGCTCTCATGAGACCTCACCTGGAGTACTGCATTCAGTTCTGGGGTCCCCAACACAAGAAGGACATGGAGTTGTTGGAGCAGGACCAGAGGGCCACAAAGATGATCAGAGGGCTGGAGCACCTCACCTACAGGGACAGGGTGAGAGAGCTGGGGCTCTTCTGGCTCAAGAAGAGAAGGATCTGAGGAGACCTTCTAGTACATAAAGGGGTCCTACAGGAAAGCTGGGGAGGGACTTCTGAAAAGGGCAGGTAGCAACAGGTTGAGGGGAAATGGCTTTGAACTGGAAGATAGTAGATTTAGACTACATACTAGGAAGAAATTATTTGCTGTGAGGGTGGTGAGACACTGAGTGGAGCAGGTTGCCCAGAGGGGTTATGGATGCCCCCCTCCCTGGAAGCACTCAAGGCCAGGCTGAATGGGGCTTTGAGAAAACTGGTACAGAGGGAGGTGTCCCTGCATACAGCAGGGAGGTGCAGGACTAAATGATTTTAAAGGTCTCTTCCAACCCAAATCATTCTAACATTTTATCATTCTGTGTTCACAAAAGTTGTCACACAGACCACTGCCAAACACATTATTACCTGTTGCTCAATTTCCCTGAAGTTTCACGTATTTCAGCCAATTTTATATGCCAGTTTGCACTCAGCTTTGTGCTTCAGCCCTTATTTCAACTAAAAACTTTCAGTTACTTCCAAATGGCTCAAGTGGTCAGGTAGAAAAATGGTGCTTTGCATAAGTAAGACCATATTTAGTTCAGGATGAAACAATAATTCCTTAATCTTACCTCCCATACAAAGTATACCAATACATGTTCCAGTTCACGTTTAGGGTTTTTGTTTGTTAGTTTTTCAAATCCTTAGTGCAGTGCTGCTTCACTATCTTTATATTTTTTTCTTACTATATAACCTGCTTTCTTTTTCTCAAGTTCAAAATAAATCCTAACATCTTCAAGACACACCTGGGAAACTTAACCCCATAACGACTCACTAGCAAGGAATTTCTTTGGTGGGTTTTACCTTTCTCATGCGCAGCACTCAGCTGGCAAGGAATAGCATAAAAATCATGATCTCTCACCTGTACGCATATATGTTGTGGGTGGCGCTTGCAATTTTCTTATTCTCATATAATTTTTCAAGAACTCTCTTTACCTTAAAAATAAATAAATAAAAAAAAAATTATAATGGGAGATTTCACATTCACCATTTCATATCACTGTTAAACAAGCATTTTTTCGCTAGAAGACTTCAACATTTTAACATAAGATTAATTCAACATTCAATGTACTAGCACAAGAAGGTGCGCCACCATGTCAGTACACTCATGCCAGTTTCAGATCACATTTCTGGGATACTAAAAATAGCTGTTCCTTGTGTACACTCGTGTTATTGCTCAATAACCAGAAGCATCGAATTGACTTAATACATAAGATATGGCAAGATCCAAAAAAATATTTTAAATCAGTATGAAGTATCAATTACACTTCTGTGTTTTTTCCATGAGTAACAATAAGCTGGAATAATGGCATAACATGTTTTCTCTTGCATGCTGCTTTCATCGATACCACAACAATTTGCAATATTTAACAAGTTCTACTATGTTTCATTTTGAAATATAATTTTTATTCAAACCTGCTCGTTTTCCATAGTTTCCATCTTATGGAAAGAATAAAAAATAACAACACCAATAAAACCTTTCTACTATGGGTCTGAACTCACCAGCATTCCCCAGAAAACTGGTGTTTTTAAACCAAATCCATCCCTCTTAAATATGACATTCAAAACATTTATTAACATGTTCTAGAAAAATCGACCCCTTTTAAACTTGTTCTAGAAAAATGGAAAAAAAATGACTAAAACAGTGTTTTGATAGGCAATATGTAATTAATCTTATCCTGAGGAAAGCATGACTGAAGTTGAGAAAGCTTGGGAAAACATGCATGGCAAGTAAGTTGTCTTCCATACTGAAGAAAATTAAATCAGAGAAGTATTCATACTTATTATCAGTCCTAGCTGTACTGTACTATTTTCAGTTCTTCTGGCAGAAATTTAATGTCAAATAACCTCAGTGAATCTCCTATTATTAACAGAGAGCATTGCTTCAGACAATCATTTTCTCTAGTTTTCCCCCTGAAGTGGAATACTGAAGAAAGACAACTCATTATTTAATATGCTTTCATAAATGTATTTCAATAAGCAGCATAGAAAGCATATGAAATTATTGTCACTTTTGACATCAGTTATATTTTTAGAATCCTGGTAGCTGACAGACCTGTCAAAAACTCATTACCTGTCTGTATTATCAATGAACCCCTAACACAGCCATCTCACAGCTAAGCAATAACTTATCCTTTTTCCTATTGTAGCTCTTGAGCCCTATATCCTCCCTGTTCCTTCCTTAGGGAATTAAGGGATTCTCTGCAGGTCAGCAAGGGATCTGCTCATAAAAGGCACAAAAGATCTTTAAACCACAGAGCAGTTCTTAGCTCCACCTAGGCCTTAATCCCTATGCCAAGTTCAAGCACTATATACATTTTAAATGTCAAAATACATCAGACAAGGAAAAGCAATGATATCAAATCTAGCAGCACTATCAATGTTTCCCCATATGTTATCATATTTATTTAACTATCTACAGTGTTATCATGGCCTTCACTACTGAAAGCTGTATTAGAAGTAAAGCTCCATTACTAAAATTTTCAATAAAGGAATTCACAATGCAATCAGTCCTGTCTTAATATATCAAAGACCATCACAGCAACATACAAACATGAAGATAAAGCATTATGGGTACACACCAGTCACTTCAGTTGATAAAGAAGCTAGCTTTCAGTATAGGTACAATGTTCATCCCATTCCTCACCTCTTTCAACTTTCTTTCAGAAAAAGGAACCCACGCCACAGTAATGCTACTCTACAGTCTGCAGACCAATCATTTTACACAGTACAGCAAGACTCTGAAACGAGTTGGATTTGACACTCAGGAAATTGCACTACCTTAATACTATGAATATTCTAAGTATAGGTGGACTTTCAAAAGAAGTCTTAAAAGATGCAATGAAAAAAAAGGGGCATTAAATCAATGATTCCAATTCCTTTCCCGTCCAAAGCAAAATAGCTCATAGAATCTCACATTTCATAAAGACTGAAAACAGCTAAGAAAGCCTCTAAATTACAGTGATACTCTAGTGAAAATGGTAACACATTAACATTTTTTAAAATCGAGCTATCCCACTTTAAACCTCAAGTATAAAATTACTTTCAGTAAGAGAACAGCTCAAAAAAGCTGAAGGCGTGTTCAAAAATTATGATGTATTCAGACAGAAAAATAAGATAGATGACAAGACGAATACAAAAGGCACAGAAACATTTTGGACACAAAAATAGAAGTCATAATAATATTTTTTCAAACTCAAGAAGCTGAAGACTACTAGAAATGCATACTACAAGCAGATAGATACAATGCAGAAGAATCATTACAGCTGTTGCACAAAAACAACCCCACAACATCAGCACAGCTTAATAAATTACTGCCTTCATATACGGAATTACACTACTAAAAATCTGTTAATCTGTCAAGATTAAGTTCAGAGTTGCTGAGCATGTGCTTCCTAGCCTCTAGTTGATCTAACCCACCTGGAACTGCAAAAAGCATTTGAGAAGATCTGCTATCAAAAATTCTTGAAATAAAAGGGAGAAATGAATACAAGGTAAACACCCACAAGGTTTAACTTTCAGTTAACAACAAGAAAAGATGAGTACATCAGTAATTTCCACACTGAACAGGGATCAAAGGAGACAGAAGTTAACAGATGCAAAGGGATGTACAAAGTGACTGAAATTAGTCCAAAAGTCACATTTCAGTGTTCTTACATAGTAAAGAATAAGGGATAGCAACATCTACCTACCTCCAATATAAAACTGGAAACTACCAGAATGCACTGCAGAGTTGATACTTAGGAGTTATTCAGCCAGTAATGGAAGGCAAAGACAGATGACTACTCAAATGATAGTGACACAAAGAAAGATGTATTCATCTAACTGCAAGTATTTCATTAACATTTGGTCAAGCTCAAAGTATAGACAAAAAAAGGAGGAGTGATCTCTACTAACTTGTCTGGGCGTCACCACAGGAGCCAGATGTGCCTGGAAAGTACTCCTTCGATCTGTGAGTGGGTTTCCATGGTGTATCACTGGCAGTTCTTCATCTACGGATCAAATAAGGAAGTGTTCATTTTCTTTAATGGCACTGGAACAATATATTTGACTACATACCTAAGGAATATCTAAACTTAAAAAAAAAAAAAAAAGATTGGTTAAAGCTATGTTCAAAAGTGATGACAAGCAGAACCACCAGAAACATGCAGGTTTATTTGCAATCATTATTATTCTTAATTATGATTTTTTTATTATCATAGAATCATAAAATTACCCAGGCTGGAAAAGACCTCAAAGATCATCAAGTCCAACCACAGCCTAACCATAGTACCCTAACTCTAACAACCCTCTGCTAAATCATATCCCTGAGTACCACATCCAAACGGCTCTTAAACACATCCAGGGATGGCGATTCAACCACCTCCCTAGGGAGCCCATTCCAGTACCTAACCACCCTTTCTGTAAAGAAGTTCTTCCTAATATCCAACCTAAACTTGCCCTGGTGCAACTTGAGGCCATTTCCCCTCGTCCTGTCACATGTCACCAGTGAGAAGAGACCTGCCCCACTCTCACTGTAAGAACCTTTCAGATACTGGAAGAGAGCGATAATTATGATTTTTTTATTATGTTAATTTTATTCAAAAACTGAGTAGAAGAATTGAAACTTAAAGGTCACTCTTAAATTATGTCATTGCAATTAACAAAAGAAAACATCTTTACCTTCTTGACTTTCAGATGTGATATAATTTAATATTTCTACTGGATCTTCCTGAACAGCCTGATAGTCCAGGAGAAAATCATCCCCATTGTCTTCATCAACTTCTTCAGTGATTTTCTTAATATCTGGTTCTATAAAAGTGTAAGTAGTAAGCAGACCTATAGTATACTTTTCTAAGAGATAAGCAGTACAAATTTTCAAGTTCTTTTTCTATTAAAGGGCTGTTCAGTTGAAATCGGCTTGCTAATAAGAAAAAAAATGATGAAATACAGCATAATAATACTAATTCCAACAAAAAGCAGAAATACTTTGCCCACAATTTACTAAAATCATTTTTAGAATTAGGAATAAAATAACTCGTTCCATGGAGTCTATGCATAACTTCTTCTGTTTTAATACTAATTAACACCACTTCTAAGAAGAAAATAACTACAATGCTTACCATTCCCATTCAGCATTTATAATGATTCCATTAATTTAATCTAAATGCAGGAACCAAAATAGTCTGATGTTTTAATTAGTATAAAATAGCAGCAAAGTACGCATTCTATTGAAAAAACTAAAACTAGACATTATCATGAAGAAGCACTGCACATACACCTTTTTTTTCCCCTCCCCTCCTTTTCAGCCCTTCATTATTCATGGGAATGAGCTAACATCCGCTACATTAAAAATATTTCTATTTCCTTCTGCCACAAGTGCATGCAGACATGTCGCTCATGTATTTCATGGCAGTTTAGCTTTTCAATGGGGAGGAAAAAAAAAAAGAAAAGGAACATAATTTATGGGAAGAGCAGCTGTGAATTTATACAAGCCTCACTCACAGAATCATAGAATCACCAAGGTTGGAAAAGACCTAAAAGATCATCTAGTCCAACCATTCACCTATTACCAATAGTTCCAACTAAACCATGTCCCTCAACACAATGTCCATTGCTGTTAAGAGTAACAGCAGAAAAATCCCTGCAACTTCAGGTCATGAAGCAACTTTTAATTGCAATATAATAATACTGAGCACTTTACTTCATTGCAACCACCCCCTTCCTTTCTATCTTCTACTGCTTTTTAAGAAAGGGAAGCTATCATGTTAATAAAATAAGTCAAACCAGAGATTGTGTTCCCTTACCCAGCTCAGTCAAGAAAACTGGGAATAAATCTTTAACTGGCAATTAAATCTTACTTTGCAGCTGAACAAGAAGTAAATTGAAAAATCCATGTATTTCCTGAAGTACCTGAATTTGATGACTGTGCCTTTTCCACCAGAACTTCTCGTATCTTCTCCACCCATAAATAAAGAATACTTTCACCAAGGTTCTGTCTGCAAGTTAAAACTCAGAGTCAATAAGCAATTTTTTTTTCCCTTTCTGATTTCAATTAGAAAGTATCTACATTAAATAATATGCAGATTTCAGGCATGCAGTAAGAGAACACTACAGTTTAGTGCAATAAGGAGCTTAGGCCTGTGGAAGCTCAGTGACTATCAGCATCATTACATACCCAATTGCATTTTTTTCAGCATTAAAAGCACCAGCACTGGAAGAAAACAGGCAACTGACAGAAACTTTTTAGTCTATAAAGTGAAAACAACTGTGAGTAACTTGGACAGCCCTTAGCATTTTCAAAATAATACTAAGGCAGTTCATCTAGTTTTTGAGCATGCTCTGGACTGGTTTTCAGAAAGTTCTGTACTGCCTGTGATGGGCTCCTTCAGCCACACTGCTCGCAGAGACTCTTCCCCTTTATACCTGAGATACACGTTTCTTAGAACAGCCTACCCTTTCTTCCCCAATCATGCTCTCAGCATATACACAGCTGGGGCTAATCCTGCAGGACTGTGACAGTAGGTCAGTGGTAGCTGACACAGAGGAGCAGTAGACGAACATGCTACAATTCAGTGATGACAAATCCTATAGGAGAGGAAGGAGATGTAAGCATTAAGCTTAAGAGCCCTTAGCTGGCACAGACGTGTATTATGCTAATGGAAAAGGATGAGATAAATGCTTTTATGCACACATTCCAAGTTAAGAAACACTGCCTTAATGTGCAGCAGGACTGAAACATCTTAAATTATATTTAAAATAGTGCCCTGAAAATTAACTTTCCAAATTATATTTTCACATGTTTATGATCTGTGCATGTTAAGTCTCAAAACCAGAACTGAAAATATAGAGCTTTAGCCAACCCACAGCTTCTCTGTTAATAATTTTATTCTTACTGCCACCATCTGGAGCAGCATATAAATACACACCAGTAACAAAACTGTATTTTAAAACACTCATTTTACACAGTGTATGCAGCACTACTGCCAAATGAATTTAGAAATTCAACCAAATATATATATTTTAAGAAAATGTCTCAAGCAAAAATAAGGAATCTGTGAACTTGTAGCTGTCCCCAAAACCTTGACAGATCCCAGAACGAGTGAAAACCCTGATTTTATCATATAGAAGCGCTGTTTTAATAATACATGAAGAACTACATTTGTTTTAACGATGGAATGAAAGATTACACAATGAATAAGATTCTTCTGTTGGATACGAGTAAACAGCAATTTCTATAGCTATAACCCAATTTCAGTTTCTGTCTATTACACTTAGTCCCAAAGGTTACTTGTATAGACAGCTGTTTTTCCTAGCACTTTTATCTAAATCATGAAACAAAGTTTTGTTATTGGAAAAAAAATAAATAAAAAAAAATCTTAACAAAAGAGTGTATGAAAAAGTAAAATAAATTTAAGTATTTCCTATGTTTTCAAGTTTTAAGAACTTTGGGCCTACCAAAATAGATTTGTGATCCACTGCTATCTGCTTTTCCCATCTCTTTAAGAAGACACAGGGAGTCACCAACAGTACAGTTTTCATATTGTTTGCAAAACAAAGCAATTTAGATCACCAGGGATTTAAAACCAGGTAAGCCACACATTGTAAATGATCCAGAGTAATTAAGTTTATCTGGCATCTATTTAGACAGTGGATAGATAAAAGGCTATCACAAACACTGTGTACATCAGTGACAACCCCAGAAGGGTTTTAAAACACACTCTATAAATGACACATACAGTCTAAAGTACAAACACATCCATTTCCTGCTGAACAAACAAAAACAGCAGATCATCCAGGGCTCCTTGCAAAGAAAGGGTGCTTAACAACCATGCTATTCTCCCTTGCAATGGCAAGATGCTCTAGACTCCATGAATGCTCAGGACAGTAGGAAGGGCAAACAGCAGCTCTGCCTCTGGTGGAGACTCCAAAGAAAACAGACAGAATCAAGGACACTGTTCTTTTTCCTCCACTTGACAACTTTGAACTTCAAATTCTGACTCAATTTTGCTTTATTAAATAATAAGAAACCCACATACCTGAAATAACTTGGTAATGAGATAAAAATGAAACAAAAACAAGCCAAACAAATAAAAAAGCCAAGTGTATTTCTTATTTTATGGCATTAAAACATATTTCTCAAGCAAAACACTCAGATTTTATTATTTTGCACACAGTCGTGCCTCCTTATGACGTATTTTCATTTAGTTCATATAAAACGTGGATCTGAAAGGATTAAATAAACCACATCAAATTAGTCCATTTAATATTTCAATTTCACAGCAAATTTAGAATATAATTTGAGTATTTCTTAATGTTTATTCTCACTCATCAAGAGATCAGCAAGCTATTCACTGTGATAATGTGGTTTGCTATGTTACAGATTCTAGTTAAAAGACTCCGCTAATTGCGCTTATTTCAAAACCTACCAACACCTCAATTCTGAAAGTAGCTTGAGATTCTAAAGGGTCACAAATTAGGAGCCAAAACTAAGACGCCCATTCTTAAAGAGCACCAGGTCTACACAATATGAAAGAAATTGCCAGAGTTTAATACAATTCATTCTTATAAATGTTTAGTCTATACATAGCATTGAATGTTTGATGGCTGCTGTATCAACCACTACACTCACTAGTTCAGCAGGTACCTAAAAGCACATGAGACTGAAAATACATCATCACCTTTTACGATCTTCCACAGACTGTAACTTACATATATATTTCTTCCAAGCTATTTGCTAGTTCAGTATAATCTTGTCCCCGAAGCCAAGGAGCACTACAATAAAATAATAAAAAAGAGCAATGAAAATGGTTCCCATACTCGGATTCCAGCACCTCAACAAACATTCATTTTGAAATAAAGGTGATAAGCACCTCGAAAATAAAACAACATCAGTCATTTCTACCTATAAACTTTCTGTTGTAAACTTCCTGGTAAAAGCATGATCACCTTGCCTCCCTTCAAAATTCCAAACCTTGGGAATTTTAGATAAGATTTTCTTATTTCATGTATGAAAGCCAGACTCATTTTTTGTTAGGCTATCATCATTACAGAGTTTACGCATGATCAGCTTCCTTTATAGACTCCCCCAGCATTATTGCACTTCCTATATTTGGTATGATCCTTCAGTTCCGTACGCGTACCCTTTTAGTCTCGTGTTAAGCTATAAAAGCTGCCCCAATTTTACCAGCATTGTTTTGCATTGTTTTGCCAACACTTCTCAAAAGAACAAGTGTAGATGCTGTGTTCCAAGCCCTGCAGGCCAGACCCCTCTACTCTCAAATCAGAAGTCTGGCTGACAGGCCCCTAATATCCTATTATATATCAAGCAACTAGAGGAGAGTAGGGAAGGAAAAAGAAAAATCAAGTGGCACATGCTCCTGTTCCATCCCAATCAGGATGACTACTCAGGAGAAAAGCACACCTTACAGTCTGAAAGAAAGATCCATACAAGAGTGGTATGCTCACGTAAGCAGTAAGGTATCTCTTCCCAAGACATCAAGCAGCAACTACTCTACTTCCACAGGCTAATTGCCGCCTTGACAGAACAATACTGTAAGAATTAGAGCTCTGAGAGATCAAACTATCTTCACAAGGCAGATTTGGAGGAGAGAATATAGCATTATCGCTACAACCAGGATATTATAAGTAAAAAAGCCATCTTAACTAAACTTCAACTTACACTTCAAATAGTCAACAATGGTAACTGTGTAAATAAATAAGTGAAGGAAATCAACCATCAGCAAGAAAATTCACTTACTTCAGTTGATAAATAGGTGGCTCTGAAGTTGGGTATCCCGAAGGCAAAATCACCTGAAAGAAATCCAGGGTGAATATTCACTACATTATTCAGCTAGCTGAGCTTTATTGATGGATTCCAACATTGAACTATTCAGCTTGGTTGATGTGAATGTTGTTTCTGTACTTTGGAAAAGTAAATCTAGAAGCAGCTGCAGATTTACTCAGGTGTCCTAACAAAGTCAATGTAAAGAACAGTATGTCTATAATGAGATTTTAAAGTAAAACACTGAGAAATGGTGCTGTGGGTGTGGAATTAGGATGCATAAATACCGCAAACACCATAGGCAAGTTGTGTTGCCAAAGGAATCACAAAACAACAGAACTACAGGGAATGGAAGATTCTCAAGAAATCACCAGGTCCAACCCCCCTGCTAAAGCACATACCCTTCAATAGGTTGCATAGGAAGGTGCCCAAATGGGTCCTGAATATCTCTATAGAAGGAGACTCCACAACCTCTCTGAGCAACCTGTTCCAGTGCACTACCACCCTTACTGTAAAGCATTTCTACTGCATGCTCTTCTACATTTCTACTCATTGCTCTCGTTAAACCTAATCAGGTTCCTCCCCGCCCAACTCTCCAGTCTGTCCAGGTCTTGCTGAGTAGCAGCACAGCCTTCAGAAACTTTGGCCAATCCTCCCAGCTCTGAGAATCACCAGTGTAAAGTGTATTACAGATTCCAAATAAAAAACTTCTTAACCCACACGAGTGAATACAATTTTAAAGGATTTCACTCAGACACAAGGTTTTGCCAGCCCAAGCCCCACAGCACACTGTGTCAAACTGCCCAGCAGCACTGCACCTGCAGGCAGAGGGTCCACTTTGGTTGATCCAGACAGTCACCAATCTTAATGCAATAGATTTTCTCATCTTCATCAACAACACACCAATCTTCACCGTATATGGACGAGAGGGCTTCAATTTCATCAATCTAGAGAAAGCAGCGTGTAAAAATCGTTAAGTAAACAAATACCGCAGCCTTGTGTAGCAGCCACAGCTTTAGGTGCTGCTCTCCTATAGCTTACTAAACAACATGAGAAAATCAGCACAACAGGCAATCATAAAAACTGAAGACTCTGCAGCTCTTAACACCCTACAACCTCTCACCTGCTGCTGAGCCACCTCCGAGCTGCTCGCCGCCATCAGTGCCGAAAAGCGGGGCAGGGCGGAAAGGGAGGGCAGTCCCACTGCGCACGCTCCCTGCCGGCCGCTGACCGCCCATCCGTCAGCGTGGCTGCGAGCTCCTGTGTGCTGTCATTGCTTTGCGGTCAGCCCTGCCCTGGTACCGGTTCCGGCAGAACCGGTTGCACCGCCCAACTCTTAGCAGCTGGAATTATCTTCCCTTCCTGTGATCTGCGCTCCCGAGGGAGAAACGCTGTATTCTGTAAAACAGAGCTGTCCTCTGACCAAAACGGACCTTCAGACGCAAGGATAGCTACATCTGTGTGCATAACCTTCATATGCTACAGACCACTGCAGAGAATACACTGTTCTCCCTCTCACCTGTGGAAAAGATGTAAAGTACAAAGATTGAATACTGGAGAGAAAAGACACTTCAGAGAATTTGCCACCAATGAAATTAGTCATCTTGAGTGAAAGGGATGGAGTGATAATAGCCCTTATTTACACAACAGCTGTTGCAAAGATGGAGACAATACCATGTGCTGGTGAAGCAACACGTTACCTTACACTGGAGGAAGAAATATTCAGATAGTTATGAAGAAGAGCAAAGGACTGAGTTTATTGAGCTGTCATCGCTGGGAACTCCAAGAGAGGTTAGTCCTGGGTCAGGAAAGTGTCACAGGTCATTGTGAAAGCAGTAATTCCCACAGTGCATATGTGAACATGTAGTTTTATTCCAAATCAGATTACCACTATTTACTATGACCTTAACCTTAGAGTGAAAAGACGACAGAGCTGGTTAAGAAGGAGAAATCTGGTTTCACACTTAGACCTGGATTCAAGAAAATAGTTTTCAGCTACTCAAAATCTTACATTCCATGTTCAGATTGAAGAAATAGAAGCTTTTTTGGGGGAAAAAAAGAAAAATAAATCATTTTTCTTTGTCTCAAATAAGCATTCAATTACAGAAGGCTAATGAAATATGTATCCTTAACTTTTAAATCTGGGGTACCATTATAGATATCCCACTGCTGACCCTCACTGGTCTTAATAGTGAGGAGTGTCTCCTAGTGATGCGTGACCTTTGATATTTAAAGTGGTTACCAAATCTAACCTTTGGTCCATCGATTCTGCTTTTGGGATGGCAAACAAATACACTTTAAGCTCAAATCGAATCACTTAAGCAAGGGAAGACCCCGAAGGTCAGATATTGGCCCAGATTACTACAGGGAAGGTAAATTCCTTGTTCTCTCTTGTCAGGACAAGAAAATACACTGGATGCCTGGCTGAAACCAGAATCTAATCCTAGGGAACAAAAGACTTCAACCAAATGTAACTAATGCTCATGTAGATAAGGAAGCGCTATTTACACAGAAGTCTTAATTAAGAAGGATGTTATATAAGTAAATGCATTGAAATGCAATGAGCAATTTTGAAAGAAAAAAAAAAAGAACAAAACTACCAAAACATTTTTTTACTGTTTACTTTCTACTACCAAATCTGTCCAGATGGGGGAGGTAAGTAGCCACGTGCTTTTGTTATTGTAAATGAAAGGGAACTAACTGAACGTCCTCATTCTCTCTAGGCATGTAACTGCTGCTCGGTTGAGATTCATTTCTTGGAAATTATCTTAGATGGTCGGGTCTTTTAACTTCATTTTCCACAGTTTGTAAACATTATATTGATAAAATAAACCAGCGCGGTGCATAAGTGATACTAGGTTAACTGCATAGAGTTTGACAGTGCACAGTAAATGATGATTAGGAGTAAAATGCCACAGTTGATTCAAGCGAAGACTTCTGTTCACTAGAACAATGAGGAATCACTCAATAAGGTGTATGCTATGTATACCTTTCGGCATGAAGTAGTTCAACTGATTTCAATTGCATAGATATGTTTTTTGATAGACTGAGGGCTAAACTAACAAAATTAGGTATAAACCTCATATTAAGAATCTCTCCATGTGCAGCTAATTTATCATTTGGAAAATAAAATCAGACCGAACTCATTCAATCACAACAAAAGACTTCATTAAACAATCCCAAATCTTAGCCTAAGGCTACTTGGCCGGTAAGCATCTGTACAAGTGACTCTGTAATGCTTCAGTCAAGAACATTTCTTCTTTAGCCACCATCCAGTTACATGCTGTCTATAGAAGCACACACTTGCCTTCTGGTGAGCTAAAGAAAGCTTTCCTACAGCGCAATAACTACTGGTTAGTTTTTAGAAACCTCCTGGCAAAAGAGAATCAGTGAATCGGACAATTTTCTCCTGCTGTATCTGCATTCACATTGAAAGGGTATGTTAAATGCACACTATCACATGATTCTTTCTGCTGCAAAATGTCTCCAGAAACCGCCTGAACTTGGTTCAGGTCGGCTCTGAGCAGAAGTGAGCAGTTTCAACACTTAATCAGACTCACAGCAGCTACAAATTAACCACTTTATAGGGTTATTTCATCCTCAGTAAATATCAGCGACCAACTTGCACCGATAACATTTCCTACTGCAGTTGTAAGTTAAAGTTCATAACATGAAAAATTGCTTTCATCTCTCACTGGAAATTGTCCTTTGTAAATGAAGAAGACTGCATATAAGGAAAAAACATTTCATGATGAGCACAGTGAGACATTGCTGTCCAGAGGTGTGGTGGTTGTCCATCCCTGGAGACATTCAGGGTCAAGCTGGACGGAGCTTTGAGCAACCTGATCAAGATATGGGTGTCCTTGCTTGTTACAGGAGAGTTGGACTAGATGACCTTTGAAGGTCTCTTCCAACTCAAATGATTCTGTGATTCTATGAAGATCCATAGAGACTCTGCCTGAGAGTGTCAGCGTATTTAATTGTGCTGTGCCTGTCTTCTAGCAGGCAGGTACGCACAGGTGTAGAAGAACAGCCAGGTCCTATGCTCACAGTACTGCAAGCATACTGCACAAGAAATACATCAGGGCTGTGTACAAGCTATTAGAAAACAATTTTTTTGTTGTTTCAATTGAATGACTGTTGGTCAATTATTGAACATTCAGTCATCAAATATTTTGCTCTGTAAAAACATACAAGCAATCTATCATGTGTCGTTTCTTACTTCATTAATCATCTCCATGAGTCAACTATCTTCAAACATGACCGGTATTGCTTTAGTGTGAAGAGGAAGAAAACAAAAAGTGTCATGTGCTAAATAAGTGCTGTATCATAAATAAAATTGTGCAATTTCGTGAGGGGCAGTAATATAAATGCCCAGTTATTCTTTTTCCTTTCCAAGTATGAACTGTTTTCCAAAAGTTCTGCCTTCAGTGGTTAAACCTCTAGCAACACAGATCAACAGTGCAGTGCCAGAAGGGGCACAGGGAGACGCTTCTTATCTTCCCTCAGCTGTGAGCAGTACCTTGTAAAATGGGATGTGATTGGCATCTTGCTTGCCTAGTCGCTAGTAATATTTTTATTCCCAAGAAATGGCAATTAAAGAGCAGTATTATTTGAAAATCTCCAGCCCTTATACTTCTAGTCGCAAGATTTGTTTGCCTGCAGCAATGAATCCAACCAGTTGATTATGCACTACACAAAGTGGAAGCTCCCTGTCTAAATAAATTTCTCCTCAGGCAAGGCTATGGTATTACAGCTTCACATTCTGCAGTCAGGTTGCCCTGTTGCCTCATCCCAGAGCAGGACATAATGCAAAGTATACTGTGAAAATAATTGACAAAACAGTTCAGTAAGTTCTGTGCAAGGCTGTTTGCCATTGCGTTCAAACCTTAGCATGGGAAGCATTTCATGCTTTCTGCATCACTACTGCACATCCGCTGCCTGAAGAAAGAAGATAGAAGGTACATTCACAACAGACAGAAGCCTTGATATTAGCAGCCCTTGTTTACATTTATACACTTCAGAGTCCAAAACTCACTGGATTGTTACTCTGGGGTGTGTAAGGAGGCAAAGCTCTTGTAAATAATAGATGCTTCTTGAAGCACAGAGAGTGTAGTGATGCTGACCAGGACATGATTGTACATGGAAGAGTCATTGATCCACAGTACAGTTAATCCGAGTAGGCACAGGTCTGTACTGCATCCTTAGGCTGTGCAATGGTGCATAAATCCTGTATCCTCAGGATAAATTCCACCAGCTCATTACAAAAGAGAAGCCTGCGGGCAGCTCCCACTCTGTATTGGTGATTACAACACTAGCATGGCCTTGCTTTTATCTGGCAGTACAGCAAGAGGTTCTCATGCAAGTATCCTCTATAATAGTTGTTTTCCTGTAAGAAGATTATATAATAAATGCATGAAAGGGGATTCAGAGAATCTGAAAAGTATCATAGTATCATAGTATCAGGTTCACTATCTGTTTTACTTCCCTTACTCTGCCTTATTGAAACATTTGTTTTTCATCAATCCATTTTTAGTCAGGTCTTTCTTACTGAGATCCAAAAGAACCCCTGCACTGTTGTTGTCTATCAATTCAATGCCCTAAATCCCCAGTGCAGGATGGAGCTATACCATAATTAACTGGCTAAAGTGTACTATAAATGCCGTACAAAAATACAAGAAATATAACAAAATATGTAAACATTTAATGCTTGTGTATGTATAATATAATAAAAACAGGAAAAGGAAGGGAGGCTTGGTTTAACAGTGACGTTGCTCAGGGCAGTTATGGCATTGCAAAAAGCGGCTCAGTGCCAGAAACAGGGAGAAATAAAAAGGAAAGAAGCTCAGATAGATAAGAGCAAAGGAGCAGGCAACAAAAGATAGGAACATGGGCACCAGGCAGCCAGCTCTGAAAGTAAGGAGTGCAACCCGAAGAGCTGTGGAATTGCTGTTCTTTTTGGCTATTCATTTGTAGCGAGTTAATGATACATATAGTTACAGGTAGTGGGGGGAGGGGAAAGAAAGAAAGAGAGAAAGAAAGAAGAAAGAAAAGATAAAGAAAACAAAACAAAGCAAAAAACCATGACTCATTATGCCTCATTATTTATGTCCTAAGAATTTCCCAATAACCACTCAAGTACACACATGCCTCTTTTGGAACAGAAACTTCATCCTAACCTTTAGAGATACTTTCTCATGGCACCCACGGCTTTTCCAGCATGTCATGAGCTGGGCCGCGCCTCAGCACCACAGAGCTTCCCTGCCCTCCTGCCAAGCTCTCTGAGGAACAAGATGAAAGGTGATTACGCAGGATGAAAGCGATTCCCCAAACCACCTTTTTTCCCCACTTTTTCACTCGGAGACCTCCTCCAAGGTCGTTCTGACCCGGTTCTCCGCTCTTCTCGGAGCGCGTCCCGCCACCCCTTCGGTCCCACGGCTCCCTCAGGAACCGCAGCCGCTCGCCTCCTGTTTTCAAACAGCCCCGAGGCCGCAACACTCCTCCCTCCCTCGCTGGGAAGGGCGGTCGCTGCCGAGTTTCAGGCACAGCGAGAGGGCGCAGAACTACGCCTTGCCCTCCCCAGTCCCTCGCATAGCTTGCAGGCGGCTCAGTCGGCCCTGGACCCGCGGAGCGATCCCACCGGCGCTGAGGGGACGGCGGCAGGCAGGAGGCGGAGCGGCGCCCGCCCTGTGCGGCGGTGAGGGAGCGGCCGTGGGACCGGTCTCGAGCGGGGCTGGTGTGTATGGCAGCGGGGGGCGAGGGGCGCGCGGTGTTGAGGCTTCTGTACGTATGTTTGTACGTAGCATGTGTGGGGCGGGCGGCGGCAGTGAGGAGCGGAGCGCTGAGTGGGGCGGCAGCGGTAGACCGGCCCACGCGGCCCGGCTGCGTTTTCTTCCGCGGCGCCCTCCTGCTGCGTCGTTGCCGCCGTTATCGCCCTCACGGTTGTCCCCAGGGCTAGCAGGCAGGCAGGCAGGCCGGCTGGCCGCAGGAAGGGGGGTTCTGGCCCACCAGAGGGCTCGGTTCTGTATGGGAGTGGAGCGCTGCAAGGGTGGGAAGGGGGGGAGCTGCTGAAGTTCTCTTCGTAGGTCCCGTACTTGTCATAAACCCGATTCAGGGCTCTTGGGCTGAAAGAAGGTCTTTGACAGACATCTAAGTGCACGCAGCAGGCTGCTGGGGGTGCTTGGGAACTGGGCTTGGCTCGGTGCCTCGGCGAGAGCGTGGAACAGGTAGGTATGTGTTGTGCGTCCGTGCCTAGTGGCTGTCTGCCCAGCAGAGACGGTCCTTCAGCAAGGCACATGGAGCGTGATGAGGCTGTGCACATGGTGGGAGTGTGTTCATCCCGCTAACTGGAGGTTAAAGCAGCCACGACACTCGGCTTGGGCTTGTGAACAAGTTCTGTCTGTTGGTGCGGTTTGGTGCGTTTTGACCCCTCCTTTACAGCATTGCTCTGTGATGCGCCTGCTGGCACGTGTGAGGATTTTCCTGCAGGAGTCGGGTTTTTATTGCTCAAGAGAGATCTCCTGAAACAGCAGCCAGTGTACCCACTATCAGCCTTACAGGGACCTCCCCTGTGCCATGGGCAGGGCTGCCACCCAGCAGCTCAGCTGCCCAGGGCCCCGTCCAACCTGGCCTTGAGCACCTCCAGGGATGGGGCACCACAGCTTCTATGGGCAGCTGTGCCTCATCATCCTATAGAATAAGTAGAATGATGATAGAAAAATAGTAGAATAATGGTAGAAGAGGATTTGTGAATTGAAAGGTTCCTATGTTACTCTGCTGACTCAGAGCCTTAAATTGGGCAGGGTCGGTCATGTTTTTGTTGCTTGTAATTACTTTTTTCTTGTTTTTGCTTGGGTTCTTCTAGCAGCTAAGTAGCTGTTTCCTATACTAGCAGCTGTCAGGTGATTTCTGATGGTTAGGTATCTCAAGGAACTCCTTACTAAGCAGGCATGCAGGTAAAGTGGTATCCTGGGCTCTCTTGGGGTGGGGACAAACAGCCCCTCTGTGAAGGCAGATGCTGTAATTGAGGGAGAGGATTGCTCTGGCATAGGATTCATAGGGGAAGGTAAAATGAAGCATCTTAAATGTTATTCTTTATACCTTCTTAAAGGATAAGATTAAATTAGCAATCAGGTCCTACTCGGTTGGTTCTAATGAGTTCAACAGAGGTGCCTCACAGTCATACCTTAGTTATATAAGAAGCACTCAATATTACATTGCTCTTATGTTATTTTCTTGTGGTGTAGCAGTGACTGTAGAAACTGGTGCAGAGGCCTTTCAACAGCACTAGGCATAAAGATGAGCCATGAAAGGCAGTGTAACTTGTATCTGAATGAAATGAGTTAATGATAGCAACATCTGAGTGTGAGCAGATGTCAGCTCTCTGAAGTGGCTGGTAGCTTTGCATACAGGCAGCTCAATGCATATAGATTAACCTGTGAGTAGTATTGTATGACTGATAAATCCAAATTAAGCCTCCAAGTTTTGCCTTGGTACTGGCAATCCATCCCACTACTTTGAAGCCAGTTGGTGAGGGTTCTGGTGCTGTATTGATGCAGGCTGTGTGACTAACCAATAAGCACCTTTCTGCAGTGGGTTGCAGGCACAAGAAATAAAATTGCAAGTGCATGCAGTTTGAGTGCCTCTGTATTGATTTCTTTCAGTACTCTCAGCTTGTCACTCAAAATTCCCCTGGCAGTTGCTCATCTCCATTAAGCAGCAAATTATATTGCTTAAAACAGAGCTGGGAAGATGATGCTAAGTTCTGAAAAGAGTCCCTTTGCTGCCACTTTCATTTAGGCGCTTAATTTAGCTAGTTAGCTAAAACTTTAGGTTCTGTATCGCTTATCTAGTAAGTAACTGTACACAGATTCACTTTCCAGCCCCAGTAGTAGGAACAGTTTCCCATGAATGATCCTTCTATCTATGACTAATATCCAGACAGTCATTCTTCTGCATCACTGCATACTTCAGCATTACAAAGTGTATTTGAAATCGGAGATTTGGCCTGAGCAGCAAAACAGTAAAGCAGACAGACCTTTCTTAGCTGCCATACCATGGCGTGTCTCTTTTCTGGTAACATTTGCCATAAGAGTACAAACAAGTCACAGCAACTTAAATCCAGGACTATTTGTGGGGGGAAATCACATAAGTAGTTTTACCAAGTGATTCAGCTTTCTGTGTATCTTAAGCTGCTTAACATTCTGCTCGTGTACATAACTGGCCTTACTGCGTTGTTGTGCATTTGGATCGGTTTCTTGATTCCCTTCCCAAGCAATCTATTCTTCTTTCCTTCTCATTGGTACCAAATGGAAGCCGCAGGTTCTTAATATGTTGAAAGTGTATTGCTTTTTCTTCCTGCAGTGCATGTGGGTTGCTGACAAATGAGAGAAATACAATCCTGTTGTTACTCTCTGTCATCTAATATATTTGAGAGATTGCTGAAGATATACTGGGGGAGGAGGGGGGAAATGAAGGATGAGCTTTGCTTTGTTTCTCTCCCCGCTGTCCCTCCCCTTTCCCAGAGCCAGCAAAATGAGTGCTGTCTCTGTGTCCCACTGATGTGGTATAGCACAGCTTCAAAAAAAGCATTGCTTATAAGTGCACAATATAATTCTATGTAATGCATGATATGAATGATTATGTATTAACGTATTTGATTTTTGTTCTTCCACTGGACACTGGTAGAACCGATTCACTGGAGAAAACGGCGCTGTCCCACTAACAGCAAACTGCTGTGCTGCCTCAGCAAGTGGATAGGCTCCTGTTTAAAGGAGAAGATAGCTTTAGGGCCTGAAGGATTTCTAGAAGTACTAATGCTGTTTTTGCTGGCAGAACTGATAAGCAGGCACCAAGAGTATTGTTTAATCAGTATTGCAGGAGGTGGTTGTATGTTATGTCTGTAGTAGTTTGCAGGAGATCAGTCCAGTCTGTTCTTTGGAAATGTGCTGGAAAGATCTTGCTTAGTCTTTGGCAAATCCCTCCGTCTGAAAACTGATTCACCTGATTTCCTACTCCCCTCCCCTCTGCCCCTTGCTGACTGAGCCAAAAGATAGGGGGAAAACTCTTCTCTGCTTTTCTGGCCATTTGGCAATCTCTCCTGCTGTAGATTTCTCTTTTTCTGTCTCTTATGTTAACAAGATCTGTTGCTGTTACAGGCTTTTTATTTCTTACACAGTGTTCTCGCTGTCTTTTCTTGCTGAGTGCTTTCCCATCTTACCATGGTGCAGGAGCTCCCTGCATGTGTTTTAGTTCTGAGTGTACGTGGTGCAGTCAAGCTGCCTCTCCAATGCAATAGAGCATAAGTGTGTTGTGGGACTGATCAAAACCTCTGCCAGTATAGGAAAGTTGACCATTTTAGACTCGTCATATTCTTTGCAATCATTACCTGACTAGGAATTTTGATTCTGCAGGCTCTGGTAATCTGTGTGTGTCAACCAAAGGTACTAAACTGGAGGTGCTAAATTTGGGCAAACTTTTACTGCTGTTTTTAAGAGCTATAGATTGCATATCGCATCAGTGTCTTCTGAGACTGCTTTGAAAACCTGAGTTCTTTTATTGTACTGCTAAAGAGAAGGTCAAATCTACAGAGCTGAGAGTCTGACTTCCCTTCAAATCAATTTGAGGGGTCAGGTTTCTGAGTTCCAAGAGATGATGGCATCAGGCCCTGATGGGTATTTGGAGTGTTAGCAATTAAAATAAGTTTCTCTTAATTCTGAAGACATACTTGGGCTGAAACATGTACATTTCTCCTTTTCCCAAGTTCCCTCTGAAAAGCTTAAGTGCTTTGCTAATATGAAGAATTTTAATGCTTCTTAGTGGCATAACTTGACAATTAAGAACAGCTTGTGCATTAAATGTGTTCCACATAGGAAATAATAGTCTTTTTCATTCTATTTAAGGGAGAAAAGAGAAATAAAATTAAGCAATATCTTATAGCACATGAGACATTGTAAAATTGATTCTTTTTTATTAGAGATGAGTACTGAAGCAGAACAGCAACTTCTCCATGATGCTAGAAATGGAAATGCTGAAGAAGTTAAGCAGCTGTTGGATACCATGACCAAAGGAGAAGTAATCTTCGACATCAACTGTAAAGGTTGGTAGCCCTCCTCAAATGGTTGTGAACTCACTGCTAAAGCTACTGACAGGGGAATTGTCACTGATAGTATATTTATACTTTCTCTGTAATACTCAACAGAGTAAAGTAAAACACTGATACAGGTGTTTTTACCCCAGGACTCTTAAGGCTGTACTTAGGTAGAGAGGGTACTGTAGGGTAGAGAGCATAAAAACAGAGTACAGAAAAAATGTACACAAACTCTCTGAGTAATCCACAGAAGACAGAAATGTCAACAGGATGAAAGAATCTGTACCTCTTTCTGCCTATGTTCAAGCTTATACCAACTTTGAAGCTTTTTAATGGTAAATAAAACTGACCATGGTGCCAGGGGGTGGTTCAGGGAAGCATGGAGTCTTCATGAAGGCTGCCGATCTGGTACTGTATTTGCTCTGCTAGATACGATTTTTAGGCCTGCATTTCATCCTTGTGTAGTAGCAGCAGTGCTTAGTTTATCCTTTAGTTCAGCAATGCACAGCTGGGCAACTAATACAAGCTTGCTAATGGAAGGTCTAGGAAACTAGAGGGAATGTGCTAGAAATTGAGTTAAAATATATATATATATCTGAATATGAAATGCAGTGAAATCAGTTATGTTCTGGTTCTTTTAAACATTAGAGGGCACAAGTGCCACTAAAATGGTCTCTGTAGGAACTGTTCTGGTTGTGTGATACCCCAGGGTTGAATCTCTGTTCTTCTATAGTCACTTTTTGGAGACCCTCTTTCAATTCACTCTCTTCCAGTAGAGCACCTTGTTGAAAATAGTCTAAAACAAATTGAATCCTGACAGCCTCTACCATCTTCTTGTTACCAAAACTACTATGTATTGCTATAAATCCCAATCTGTTGAGTAGTACTGGATAGTAATTAGACAACTACATGGTAATCTACTAAAATGCAGCCTTAAATCTCTCTTCTACTTCGTCTCTTGCTCTTCTGTCAGTGTCTTCTGGATAATCACAGTTCTCCCTAGAAAGTCAGAATATAGGGATTGTCTTCAGTGCTACAGCAGTTCCTTCAGGAGCTAATGCAATGATGCTTGGCTAACAGGAATGAAGTACATCTGGAGCAGGTGGGTGGCTGTGCAGGAGGCAGTGTGAGCTTTTGAGTGTGCTTTGGGAGACTCAAGTCTGAGAGATTTCCATGCCTGGGTGTGAAAGCCTACTTTCAACATCTTGAATAAGCTGGTGTTCTAAAGCTGTACTTTGGATACGCAACATGAAGTCTAACAACAGTGTTGCCAAGCACCCCTATATCAGACAGGAGGAAGGGGGGGAATACAAACTTAGACTTTGCATACTAGCTGTGCTGTGGCTGGGTTCTGGCCAGTCAGTGCTTGCAAATAAGCAAGATGTACTGGACAAAAATCTAGCTAAATGATGTGAACTCCCATTTCCAGTTTTCTCTGTTCACCAGCATTAAAGGAAGATACCCCTCATGAAAACAATGCCAAGCCAGGGTTTCATCCAAAATGGTCACTCTTTCAAAGGCTGTCTATGTTATTCATTCTCCTTAAATACAAGCAAATAGAATATTTGCTGTGTCATCATTTTGTAAACAAATGCTACTATTTGAGACTTACAGCTATCTGACATCAAAGTCAGGAGTTAGGTAGGAGAATTGTTCTTTTTCTGTTGTGTCTACTTTGCTATCCCTGTGTTCTTACCAGTACAATGATATGTTGTTTTTAAATAAGTAGATCAAAGGCATCAAAATGCAAACATTTGTGGTTGCTTGAACAGAAGTAACAATTGCCTTGGGCTTGAGAAGTCACTTGTCACCTAATAGCAGAAGTATAAGCTTGGAGTGAGTGCAGTTATTGGATGAGAACTGAAAAACTGAACAGTTTCCTGAATTTTTCAAGACTGGATTCCTTAGCAGCAGCATTCTCTTGTAAGGCTATCTTGGACTAATTGCGTGACCCCTTTCTGTCATCTTTGGAAGAACTAGCTGTTCCACTAGGCTGAGGGATGAATGATGTCCATTTATTTGTGTCATTCAGTATTTGTAGTCTCAGAGTTAGTGATCCCCACACTATTTATCTTCTGTGGTACTTGAGCCCATCGGTCACACAAGGCAGGAACAACTGTAGGCTGGAAGGAACGGGGGAAAGGTTAAATCTGGAGCAGTGGAAGGAGCTGAGAGAAAAAGGAAACAAATAATGAAAGAAACAGCTTATGAAGGATAGAAATGTTAGCTGGAAACAGCTATAAGAAATAGAAAATTATTTCAGCTATGCACCACATTTTAATGTTATTTTGTAAAATGAGAACAGAAAGAGAAAGATGAACCTCAAAGGCCAGCAGTTTTCCCTTTGTGCTACTGGCTTATCTCCTTATGGCAAATTTAAGTTGTGCATCTTCCCAACTTCAATGCTTGAGAGTACAGGAAGAGGGAAAATATGAAAGTCACAGTAACTTAAATCATTTTCTAATGCCTCATTTTAATTTTGCTTCCAAAAAGAGTGATAGCTGTTAGGTGGCACTCAGAATGCTGTGTGTCTGTTGCTTACAAAAAATGAAGCACAATCCAACTTTTCTTAACATAGTTGAGTGTTGTAAATGGAAATTAACAGGACTTCATCAACACAGTAATTCCTAAAGCTTTAATGTATTAATTTTAAAGGAGTGATTGTATAATTCTGATCATACAGCCAATCCTCCAGGACATACTGTACTTTTAAATAGTCTTTAAGAAAGACTTTGTGGATTGAAATGTGTTACTTTTTCAAAGCTCATAATAGTTCAGATCATATGACTGGAACTGATGCTTCCAGCTTCCTTGTTCTTCTGTTACTTGAATATGTGCAAACCTCCATGCACGTGACAACAACATTTTTTTGTGTGCTGTGTGTGACCAAAACTTAATTTACTGTTTCTGTTTTGTATCTTTTAGGAAGAAGTAAATCTAATATGGGTTGGACACCACTTCACCTTGCATGCTACTTTGGACATGCTGTTGTGGTAGAGGATCTGCTGAAGGTATATTTCTGTTTATCTCTGTCTAAAAGGCAGAAAACGTTATTCTAGAAGTGTTTTGTATTTATTCATTTATTTATATCTGCATATAGTAAGCTCGCATCTCATACTAATAATACAGGTGTTTCAAGGGCCTAAGCTATCTTACTGAAAAATATAAGTATTTAATTTAGGCAATTTCACTTCTTGAGTTGTAGGAAAGGACAAAATGTTTCAAGTGCTGCAGTCTGTTACCTGATTTAAATTTTGCATAGGAATGTTTGCAGAGTTCTGTGCAGAGTAACTTGTAGGCGTTTTTTCCTCTAGGCTTATGTTAATGTAATTTGACTCTTTCTTTCTTCTGTCTTTGAAATGACAAACTGTTAATCTTAACTTCAGTATTTGAAAGATGATTACAAGCAGGACAGGAATCAACTTTTTACAAGGGTAGACAGTGATAGGACAAGGGAGAATGGTTTTAAGCTCAAGGAGGAAAGGTTTAGATTAGATGTCATTGGGAAGTTCTTTACAGAGATAGCGGGAAGGTGCCGGCACAGGTTGCCCAGAGACAGTCTAGATGCTCTGTCCCTGGAAGTACTCAAGGCCAGGTTGGATGGAGCCCTGGGCAGCCTGATCTAATACCAGATCTGGAGGTTGATAGCCCTGGAGGTGGCAGGGAGGTTGGAACTTGATCCCTGGGGTCCCTTCCGACCTGAATCATTCTATGATTCTATGATCTGTGGCCAAAACTGAACTATTTTTTTCTTCACAGTCATGTCTGTACTTTGTTTTGAGGTGTTTCTGGCTGAGTATGATGTTTTCTTTCTTTCTTTTTTTTTTTTTTTTTCTTATTCCTCAGCTCTTGGGATAACTTCAACCCAAGCCTGTTTGAAAGATTTGCTGTAGGTGGTAGGAACATGCTGAACAGTCTCAAATATAGAAGTAGCTTATCTAAACTTGAATTTCATTCAGAATACAGGCTACCAACTGTAATTGTGACTCCAAAACAGGAAACAAAGTTTACATTTTTTGAGAATTTCTTTGCTAGCCTACACACCTGCTTGGAATATAATGCTGTTCTCAGTCCAAGTGGGCTACTTGAAGCCAAAGGTAGAGCTTTGTCACTTAACGCATTTATTCGGATTTTCAGAGCTGAAAGAATATATGCTCATCATCACTTGTAGGGCTCTTGGAAGGGTATTATTTAGAGAATAAATGGAATAATAAAGGAGACTGTGCACCTTGGAAAGTTAAATGTATGCAATGTGCTCTGTGTACTTGTGCCTAGAGTAGAGCTCTGGAACGAGAGTCAGACAGCAGTGGGCTAGTTAAATAAGGTGATCTAGACAGGAAGGTAAATATGTTCTACCTTCTTTCTGATCTTCTGGGAGGTTAAATAAAGTGGTATGTGAAAAATGATTATAGAAAGACAAATAAGATTTTTTTGGTATTTTTTTTTGGAGGGGGGGGTCTATGCAGTGTGCCAAGCAGTTTTCCTTTCAGTGAAGCAACATGGTAAGGACAAAGTGTGTGATAAGAGAAAGAGGAAGAGAAAAAGGTCAGGTTTTAGATAGGTACCATCTTAATGCTGACATGGAAGTTTTGGGGTAAAAGAGCCACAATAGGTACCTAGAAAGAGTGTTATTTTTAATCTGGCAGTACCAGGAGGCAGGTGCTACTGCATGTATACACCTATAATAATAAGTGTATGTGTGTTTTCCATTACTATTCCAGTACTTTCAGTAAGTTTTTAAACAGCACAAGCAAGCAAAAACCACCAAAAAATCCCTATAGATTATTAAGCTCGTTTATTATGCTTATTTTCTGTTTATCACCTTCTCACAAGAGAGAGAGGTGGCTGGGGAAAAAAGGGCACGAGGCTTTTCCTTTTGGAAGCAAAATATAGAATTATGGCTATGACACTTGCATTGTATTAGAGTTCTGATCTGACTTGCCACAAGACCTGTGTTGGTGTCCTGTCTTTTCCTGCCCCATTTAATGAGAGAGAATAACTGTGCAGTTCATGTTTGAGGGATATTTAGACATCTTTTGCCTTTGCCATTTAGGCTGGTGCAGATGTGAATGTGCTGAATGACATGGGAGACACTCCACTCCATCGTGCAGCTTTCACAGGGCGTAAGGTAAAGCATGTTGCCTTTTTGAAGCCTCACCCATAGGTTTGTTAAAGGAAATCCTACTAGTAAGATTTACTACAAAATGTTGTTTTGCAGTTTGTCTCTAAAAATGACTTCTTGTCATCTGTTTTGGTACATTGTGCTCAAAAGAACAAGGCACATTGCATAGCTGATATAACTGTCCAAAACAAAAACATGGCACAAATGTCTTCTTTGCCCAAAGGCAGGAAAAGGCTGGTGTGTGTTGGTTTCGGTTTGTTGTTGTTTTTGTGCTGTACTTTGTCATATCTCTTTCAGCTTGCTGTTGGTGACAGTGTTACTGGAAGACAGAGAAAGAAGTTGTAGTATTTGTCTTCTATGCACTGTGCATTAGCTGTGTGGCTAACCTAACTGTTGCCTGTGCTCTGCGTGCCAGAGGAAACATCTAAGTGTGTATCTGCAGGTGCTAATTACTGTGTGGAAAACAGTATAGGAAATCATGTACTGCTGAAGTACAGCAGGCTAATCTGTGTTTGTGCCTGGTATGCCTGACACAGTAAGAGGAGTAGGAATTGTTCCTCTTAACTAAATGGAGGGAAAACACATTATTTTAATCATAGCGGCTTTTGAAGGGGTGAAAATGTATATTAGGACACATTGGTCTACTTGGTATCTGTAAGTGTGGTTTCTTCATAGAAATCTACAATTAGAGAGCTTCTTACAGGTCTGTGGTATGAGGCTAGCTTGTTCTGTTCCCTGCTTCCTACCATCATTCCCAGTCTAGCAGTACCTCTGTAATAATCTCTTGGCTCTACTGAAAAGGGTGAGTGTTTGGTCACAAGATTTCTCAAGAGCCAATCATACTATTTTCCTGTATCAAATACAGCATTTATACTGGCTACACAGGCATGTTTTTAAATCAGAGTGGGTCTGTTCAGCCATGTTCCCATTAGCTTCCTCAGCCTGGCTGATGTGGAAGTGAAAGTCACAGTTAATTCCTCTCCTCAGTCTCTCTAAAGCATTCCTTCCTGTTTTTGTAAGTGATGATTGGCAGTTTTGTAGCCCTTCTTACAGGATGTCAAAAGGTGGATTCTGGCCTCACCATGACTGGAATAGATAAGCAGTGTTTTTTCAAATTCCTTTCCAGGAGGTGGTGATGTTACTCTTGCAGTATAATGCTGATACTTCTATTGTTAATGGGAGTGGAGAAACGGCAAAAGAAGTTACTCATGATAAAGACATAAGGAATATGTTGGAAGGTAACTTTAATAGGTTATAGACTTTTTTAAACAGTTGCACCTTCTAAAAGCTGTTCTTTTCTGGCAAGTTACAGAAGTTCAGTTGAATTTTCTCTTTACATTTTGTCATTAGAAATAAATAACTTTGTTTTTTTTTCCTGAGGTTCTGATGGATTATTTGTTGTGGTACTTCTTCAAGTAATTTGGAGAGTGAAGTATTATAAATCCCAATAGCACTATTCAAGTAAATATTTCAGTCCTGTTGAATCCTTGCTACAGCTCTGAATGGGTATATAGCAGTCAAAGCTGTAGCACCCTGGAAAAGGAAAAACTGAAGTCAAGAATACTAAGTGGCTTTGTCAATAAGATTGCAAACTGTTCAGAATTTTTCCCCTTAACAAAGGTGACCTAGTATTAGATCAAGTTTAGAGCTTGCTGTTGCAGCCTTGGAAGTTACCCCAAAATGAAGAATGAAAGGGAAACAAAACAGCCTTCCCCATGTTTCTTCTACCATCTTCCAGGTGTTGAAAGTGAGGGGGATAAATGTTGAAATACTCGCACAGGCACTTGCACATACGGTTTTGGAGAGTTCAAGATCTGCTGCCTCCTGGTATTGCTATGAACTGCTTCTAAATACTGTTGAAGCGCTGTGTCCTGTGCAACAGATTGTGTAAGAAAAAAGTGATCTCTTCTGATTTGTCATTCAAATGCACAGTTAACAGTCCTTTCCAGTACTGAGCTGCTGACAATGAGCCGACAGTGTGCCCGGGTGGCCAAGAAGGCCAACGGCATCCTGGCTTGCATCAGAAACAGTGTTACTAGCAGGAACAGGGAGGTAATTGTCCCCCTGTACTTGGCATTGGTGTGGCCGCACCTTGAGTACTGTGTTCAGTTTTGGGCCCCTCACTGGAAGAAAGACATTGAGGCCCTGGAACGTGTTCAGAGGAGGGCTACAAAGCTAGTGAGGGGTCTGGAGCACAGGCCTTATGAGGAGCGGCTGAGGGAACTGGGATTGTTCAGCCTGGAGAAGAGGAGGCTCAGGGGAGACCTTATAGCTCTCTATAACTTCCTGAAGGGAGGTTGTGGTGAGCTGGGGGTTGGCCTTTTCTCTCGTGTAGACAGTGATAGAACTAGAGGGAATGGTTTCAAGCTGCGACAGGGGAGGTTCAGGCTGGACATTAGGAAGTATTTCTTCTCAGAAAGGGTAGTCAGGCATTGGAATGCACTGCCCAGGGAGGTGGTAGAGTCACCGACCATGGGAGTGTTCAAGGAACGTTTGGATGTTGCATTGAGGAATATGGTTTAGCTGGGAAGTATTGGTAATGGCTGGACTAGATGATCTTCTAGGTCTTTTCCAACCTGAAAAATTCTGTGATTCTGTGAAACCCTAAATAACTGCTGGGAGGAGAGGAAAATAAAACTTCTGAGTGATGAGAGGAATAGAAGAGAAACTGAGAGGAGCGCAAGGAAGATCTGGTGGGGCTAACATGTAGTTTTGCTGTTTTCCCTTTTACTAGAGGGTACAGTGCTGTGAGTATATACAAATAATGAAAGTATGCATGTGTTTGTATATCAACTTGCACATCTTTTCAACTATCTCAGTTTTTGACATCAGATTTTTACTCTGACTCTGGCTTTTCTGAGTAAATATCCCTCTTTTGTCTATCCCAAATAAATAATACTAGAAATGCTTCTTTCTTCAGGTTTTGAAGCTGTAGGGTTTCATATAGATAACATTTTATCCTATGCTTTTAACAGCGGTTGAAAGGACACAAGAAAGGAAACTTGAAGAAGAGCTATTAGGAGCAGCAAGAGATGGGGAAACAGGGAAACTGTCTGCTTTGGTAAGATTTCAAGTTCTTGTAATACCTCAGTGTCAAGTGGTTGAAGCTATAAAGCTAATATATGAATAACATGACATTTGGCCTTGCGTTTTGAAATGCTGTGACCTCAGAGAGTGAGTGCTTTGCACTGTATTGTGTAGGTAAGATGCTGAGGCCTTTTTTGTTGGAAACACTGTTTTGCAACTTTCAGAATCTTTGATGTTAGTTTCCTAAATAGTCCTCATGTGATTATAAATTCCAATGTAAAGGTTCTGGATCTCCTGATGCAAGCTTGTTATTGTGGATACCTTCATGTCAGTTTTACAAGTATATGTTTTCACTACAGTATGACCTCTATTTTCAGTCTTGGAAGTAGGCTTTTGTCAGTACTGTCCATCGCAGCTGAAGTCTCTGGTTTTTAACAGACAACCATCTGCATAACACAATTCCATGATGAGAAACACTTAAACTTCTTATGTACTGTACTGTGTGCTCATAGTAGTTTAAAATGATGGTACTGTAAGACTTCCATGGTTAGAGAAGAATTACAGAATTGAGATTGGAAAGTGCCTCTGCAAAGCATCTAGTCCAACTCCTGTTTGAAGAGCAGTTGGTTACAGGGCTGCTAGGAACCACATCAAATTGGATTTTGACTGTCTCAGTGCTTGAAATCAAGTTATTTTTGAGAGTGCCAACATTCTCTTGGAAGTTAGATGTGTAGTGTGAAATACTTTGCACTTGATGGGCATCTTTAGTCTTTAGAGGTAATATATCAGAGTAGTCTGAATGCTCTGTTTACTTTTATGGGAAATGCACAAATGTGAGATTCTGAAAGAGTGGAAGCCTACATGTGCTGTGGAACTCAGGTGTTTAAGACTTCAGTGTTAAAGAGCAACCTCTTCTACAAGCTGTCTCTTCCTGACTTCATTTTTATTTAATCAATTACATAGTTACTCTAATCTCCAGCTCCCACTTAGACTTGTACAAAAGGTTCTATTGCATTCTTAACAGACTACCTATAGTAGGAGCTTTTAAATGGCCCAGAACAGCTCTGTCACCAAGACTGGCAGGCCATCCACCCTGCCTAATGAAATTCTTGTTCTCTGAAACTGGGTGGCCACACAAACTTGTTTTGGACTTACCACTGGCCTGTGCTAACTTTCAAACTGTACTTGGAAGTCTTCCACAGATAGCAGTAAATCTTGGCTAGGGCCAAAAATCTGAAGGAGTTGTTCTTGCAATGTAGATGACTGAACTGCAGTCCTGGTGAATTCTCTCTGGCACTGTGCAGCTTAGCAGGGTAACAGCTTCTGAGCAGAGCAGTAGAGGTGAGAGGAGTATAGCATGTAGAAAACTAAGGAGTTTCCTACTATAGCTCAACACTTTCCTTGACTGCTGTAGTCCTCGTCCTTCTCAAAACATGCTATGTGCCTGCTTCGTTGCCAGACCTATGTTAAAGTGTTCTAGTTAGGAACAGATAACTTTAAAAGGAATGAAGGTGGCATTTGGAAAAGGAGAAAAACTGATATGCAAACCAGTCTTTTTTTTTTTCCCAGTTAAACAAGCCTAAACCACCTGATATCAATTGTGTGGATCAGATGGGGAACACGCCATTGCACTGTGCTGCATACCGTGCCCACAAGCACTGTGCACTGAAACTTCTGAAAAATGGAGCAGATCCTAAAATAAGAAATAAAAATGGTGAGTACCAAATGAAAGCATATGAAATGTTAAATGTCGGTCTACTCGTAACAGCTTCTATAAGGTATGTTACCTACCACTTAACGCTGAAAGAAAATCTAAGAGTGCTTTACAAGTGTTTCATCACTAGTATAGGAAGCACAATTCTGTCTAAATTGTAGACTTACAAACTGCAGCAAAATATTTACCACACATGCTTTTATATCCCTAACTTGGCTCTTTCTATGAAGTTTGTGTTGTCTATCTTAATCATGAAAAAACTCGTGCTTGGCTTTTACTTTCTTAATGCTAAACTTCAAACATTGGGACAGTGGTAATAAAAGTGATACAATTGAAGACATGGTCCAGAAAATTGCTTCTTATGAAAGCGTGTCCAGGAAATGTTTACACAGATGTTACTCAGCCTGTACTTGTCATCTGATAAACAATGTTTCTATTTTGATATTTGTGAATGTTTAAAACTGGTTTATATGGCTGAAATGTTAAAAACAAACAAATGGCTAAGAGCAAAGGTCCTGTCTGTGGCCAGTAGAACTCTGCAAAGCAGTTAATTGTACTAAAGTACAGAGTACTTTTGCATCTTCTGCTCCTGAGGGGTTTGTACTCCCTAATTCAAATGTCTGTGGGGCTAATGGGGTATATGCAGGGTGGTTATTTTAAGCTGATTGCACCTAGGTTTATTTGCATCAAATTCTCATGCCTCATCTTGGTTACTGAACAGATCAGACACCTCTTGATCTAGCCCAAGGTGCAGAAATGAAGCTTATACTGGGAGGTAAAACTGGAAAGGTAAGAACTTTTATACCAATCTAAAATGCCACTTGCTGAGGTTGTCAGTTTGGAGCTATTTCCTACATAAGCTTTAATTTCTCTACAGGTTATCAACAAACCACTGAGACGATACGAAGGTCTCCTGTGGAAGGTATGTCTTATTTCCTTTTCTAAAATAACTTATAAGATATCCAGGTGTGTCATTTTCTATGCTTAAGTAAGAGCTGTTGAATGAGGAACCCTTTCAATAATGCATTTGTTAAATGATGTGGCTTTTTACTTGAGTATATTGAATCAATTATAAAGGACTGGCTGAGTGTAGCTATATTTATGGCACTCCGGTCTTAACCCTTAATTTTTGCAGACTTTCTGAAGTTTTCTTCTGTGTGAATTTTCCTGTATATTCATACACACATGTAATATAAGGAACTGTTATTTAAACTAGAACTGTGTGTGAAGTGTAACTTTTGATATCTTAATGTGTTTTGTTCTAATTTGCTCTTATAAAATAGAATTGTATGATGATTAACAATCCCTGTAGTATTTAAAAAATAATTGGTATTTCAGTTGTTATTGAATAGCAGGCTTGGCAGAACTTTTCAGATATTTCTAAAAAAAGAAAGTATTCTCAGATTGTTGCGACCACCAAGATATGTAGCACATAAAGTTGTCGGTCATAAGGAAAATGTTGATTGCTTTTAAGTAACCCTTTAGCTGTTAACCTTACCTGTTCCTGTGTTTGGGTTTCTTTAGAGCTCACGATTTTTTGGTTGGAGACTCTACTGGATAGTACTAGAGCATGGAGTCCTTTCTTGGTATCGAAGACAGTAAGTTCTGTGCTTGAATTTCTGATTAGCAAATTTAAATAATTCCCATTTTCATGTTATCAAATCTCTTTTTCTTTCAAAGAGCTGATGCAGTAAATAATGAGCATCGTCAGGGATGCAAGCATCTAACACAAGCTGTGTGCACGGTAGGAAGTGAAATAAGACCTGTAATTCCTACTTCTGTTGTTGGGTTGTTTTCTTTTAATGTGATGGTGTTCTATGCTTAGCAACCTAGCTGAAGTTTTCATTGACTAAGCATGTCTATTGTTGTTAATAATAGTTAAGAAAAAAGGCTTGTGCTGTTGCAAGAAACAATGGCTTTTGTCAAACAAAGTATTCTATATGCCTTTTCATCTCTTTCTCTTCTTTCCAAAGTCCTGAGGACTTAAACAATTATAAGACTTCCTGATAGCACACCTCCTTTGATGCTGTTGTGTACAACAGTGATTTGGAGCATGTTATAGAGAATAGCAAATAACTAGCTCCTCCTTGTAACTATCACAGGCTATTTGTAACTGAATGTGTAATTTAAATTCTTCTCAGTTAAGGAACTGATTCACCTTCAGTTCAGATATGCTTGTGGGCATCTCCTTTGGGAGAGGAAGGAGGGGAGACCAGGTGAATATAAGCCAGGTGTGACAATCCACCTCCTGGGAGGAAATATTTCAGAGTTTCAGACCACAGGAGTGTTTGAGATGGAAGGAACGGTGTGTAATGCACAGAAGGGTGAAGTTCTCAAGAGGAATGTGTTTAGGATAATCTCAGTGCTTCTTATAGAGCTAACACGTCTTTGTTCTGTAAACTGACACCACAAGCTCTGTTACTTATGCTCTTGTATAAAAAGTGATTCTTGCCTTTCTATATCTACAAATTCCTCAACTTTGATAGCTTTGCACCATTGCTGAGATCTCTGAACCAAATGGTACTCTGCAAATACAGTATCTTGACATAAAAAACCTCCGTCTTTTTATTCATGAGGTAAAGTGCAAGACTCTGCACTTTTTATACTCTACAAAATGATCCTAAGAAAGCTTTTTGTAAAACTTTACCTAGTTTGCCTCAAAACTGAGGCAGAAGCTTCTGAATTACAGTAATTCCTCAACTTTACTTTCTCTTAAAATCAGTTTTCTAACTGTTCTATTGCACTCATTTTGTCTCTTTTTTCTATTGCTTTAGGTCAAATCTACAGACAGTTGCTTCTTTTCCGTCAGGTGTTTTGATGACACAGTTCATCGTTTCAAGATCCCTAAAAACAATCTTCCATCTCATAGTAGAGAGGTAATAATGAGCCTTTATTAAAGGCTTTAAGATGTAATCATTTCTGTTATGAAAACAGTTTGCATACAGCTAGTTATGGGTGCATGAGCGGCAGATTCAGTGTCTTTACTTTCAGGGCTTGGTAATGTAAATGCATATGTTGAATATTAGCATGACTATGGACTACATTGAAAAAACTGTCAGATTGTAGTCCTGTGCTGCATTGTTTTCCAGCCTCATGCCTGTATTATGACTTGTAGTTTAACTTTTCCCTCTGATAGATTTCTACTGTAATTTTATTCTGTTGCTCTTTCTGTCATAGTTTGTTATCCTCAAATAAAAGAATGTTTGATGCATTCTACTCTAGCTGGTCTCCTAGATGAGCTGATGAATGATATTTAAAAAAACAAAGTTTGGGATCTGAAACAGTGGAATAACTTTTTGTTCGTAGGGATTTTTGTAGTTAAGTTACTACTGCACTTCTGTAGGGTACTAACTGGAGGTGAATTGATGGTGAAGGCATCTGGAGTACTGTGTTCACTTCTGAGTCCCCACTTGGAGAGGCGTAGGGATATACTGGAGACAGCTCAGTAAAGGACTACTACAGTGATTGAAGGGGCTGGAGTAGCTCTTCTGTGGGGAGAGGCTGAGGGAGCTGGGACTGTTCAGCCTGGGGGAGACTGGGTGGGGAGAGGGATCTTGTCAATGTCTATAGATACCAGAAGATAGAGTACACAGAGTACAGAGATCCCAGAACAAGAGGCAATGAGCACAAATTGAAATACAACTGAAGACGTTTAAATAAATAACATAGTGATGGTGATGGAGCACTGGCACTGATTGCCTGGAGTGATTGTAGAGTCTTGATCCTTGGAGATATTCAAAAGCTGCCTGAATATGGTCCTTGGGTCAGCCTGCTATAGGTGACCCTGCTTGAAGGCTTGGGCTATGTGACTTCCAGAGGTTCCTTCTAATTTCAGCCTCTCTGTGATTCTATGAACAGGAAAAGAATCTACTTCTTAGCTATGATAGCACCTGAAGTTCTGTATGCAGCCACCTTCTGCATGACATTGTCACAGGGACCTTGTTGTCTGAACAGAAAACCAAAGGCATAATATGTGTTCTCTATACTCTTTTATTTGTTGATGTGACATTTTTGAGTTTGGATAGACTTGGAAGTGGTTGGCATTTGTACTGAGTCTTATCAGTTGAATCCTAGTAGCAGTCTGAGCATGTTGTAACTTATCTTGAATAAATTGTAACTTTATATAGTTACTTTTCAACTTGTTAATATCTCATTTTACTAACAAATATATTACATAGCAGAACATTTATTTATTTATTTATTTTCCTTTACATTTATGTTGCTTCCTTCAAGGGATGACCTTTGAAATGTTCTTAACTTTGTTTTTCTGATCAGAATTGGCTGGAAGCAATAGAAGACCACTCTGCGTACAGCACTCACTACTGCACGCAGGAGCAGCTGAGTAGCGATGATGAGGAAGATGATACAGTATCTGTTACAGACCTACAAGAAACATTGAAAGTATGTACTGAATACTTACTTGTCTCACGCATTTAGGCAATGGTAGACTAGTGCTGCTCTATGGAGGGATACTTCCATGTACTTTTGGTCCATATCTATTGATTCATTCTTCACAGTGGTGCAGAAATGTTGCCTTTATTTCCCACACTTCTTACTGTGATGTTTTCCAATTTAGACTGTATGTGTAAAATATTATGTTTATTGTAGCTGCAGTGAAGTTTCCCAGTTTTACCAATGCTACCAGAAGGTAGAGAGTTGTTTGAGACTTTCAGCCAGGAGAGGGAGCCTTGTGTATTGTACTTGTCCTGCAGCTTTGATGTTACCAAAGCTGACCTTCAGCTATATGCGACTCTAAAATGCATGCAGTGAAATGATGTAAAATTGAGCATTTAAAACCTTCAGTCACATCCGGGTATGTTGTACAGTGATTCTTCAGACCTCTAGTGTAAATAAGTTGTCTTCCATTATTCTAGCATCCAGGCTGTGATTCTTCCTTCTTGCCATATACATGCATTAAAAAAAATAATAATAATAATAATAATAAAAAAAAATAAAAAAAAAAAAAGCCAAAACCTTTAAGGGAAAGCAGGCAAAAGCACTGCAATACAAATAAATAAATAAATAAAATCTTCATGTGACTGAGCATCAAATGTCTTATAACTTACCTTCTGGTATAATAAGAACTGGAAGTGTTTAAAGGAATAAAGGACATTAGAGGCAAACTGGCTCTAGTAGTTTCTGGCAGCCTACTGAAGGTGTTAGTAGTAGATGAATGTCTCTAAGTTCACATGCAGGCCTGAGATTTGATCTTGGGATGGGTTCCTGTATATATCTGTACTTGCCATATGCCAGTTAAATTATGTTTTGCTTACTCTTGTGTTCCTGATCAAAGGGCAAGCAATGGCTCTTCCTGGGTTTTCAAGCTTTTTATTGAGAAAGTGGGTGGGGAGAGAATTGGAAAAGCAGAACATACATAGAAACTTCTAGTTTTGGTTTGTTATGCTCATTTAAACAAAAGCTGTTTGTAATGCAGTGTGCATGAATCTGATTGCTTTTGTCTTTTAACATACTTAAGTAACTTTCAGTTGTAACTTACGAACAAAGATTCCCAGTGACAGACTGATATTTAATATTTCCCAAGTTTAAACATTTCTGTATACTTAAGAGAATGTATTTATACTTGCCCTAGAACGAGATGCTTTTGAAATTGCTGTCCCTTCTCTTTTTCAGAAAGCACAAGCGTGCCAACAAAGGCTCAGTAAAGAGATTTCAGACTTTCTTGCAATGGTTAAATCTTTGGATGCTACAAAAGGTAAAAACTGCTCTTATAAAAACCAGTTTGTTACTAGGCAACTTATTCTTTTTTTTCTGCTAAGCAGCACGTGCTTTAATTTCACTGAAATTATGTATTCAAGCTCCTAAAAATGTGCCTGTTTTCCTCACTTAAGCAGATTCAAATGAAGTAATGTGATTATAATTGAGAGTAACTAAGAATTCAGATCTGCAGAAACAGATGTGTAGATTTGAAACAAAATTTACTTGGGTCTGTAAATGTAAAATTATCCTTAGATATATTGCTTACTTTTAAAAACCGTAGTTGGTAGTTTACTGCAAAGCATAAGATTCCTCTGAAAGGTGCAAACAGCTTGCTCTCTTCATGTAGCTTTCTCCTCAAAGAATCTGTGTTTTAGCAAGTAAAAACACATTGGAAGCTGGGGCATAATAAACAGGATGTGAAATGAAATTAAAAATCTATACAGGGAAATGGAAGCATGGTGTGATGGAATGTATTCCACAGACCTCTGCCATGAGTTTCTTGCCAGCTTTGAAGTGTCAGGCTTCCTTTTAAATAATAAATCTTAAAATGACATCTACCTGAGACATCCACAGTATAAGTGACTAAAAGCAGCAGGTCAAGCTGTTAAAGATTAGAATGCCTTCAATGTGTACAAAATTTGCTCATGTATTAAATGCACAAAGATATCAATTAAGAACACTTAACTGTTGCTTCTTTGTAACTCAGTCTTATTTACACATTGTGACTAAAATTCATAAAGCTCAAACTAGAGAGCAATTTGTTTATCTGTACAAGTCCATAGACCACAATAAAACAGCAGTTTTGGGGAAAAATTTTCTTTTACCATTCCTGCTACACCTCAAAAGGAGTTGTTCTTCCTTATGCTAATTGGATCAGTTATTGTGTGTGATGTTAACCTATCTTGCTTTAACTGTATACGCTGAACTTTTACTTTGCAAAGTTAAAGTTTTATAATACTTATGCATATTTTATTAGGAAGACTATGTAGTTCATAATGCAAGAAGACAACTATCTTAGTGTCACGGAATGGTTTGGGTTGAAAAGGACCTTAAAGACCATCTGGTTCCAACCCCATGCTGTGTCTAGGGTTGCCATCTACCGATCAAACTGTCCAGGGCCCCATCCAACCTGGCCTTGAACACCTCCAGGAATGGGGCAGAGCTTCTCTGGGTGACCTGTTCTAGTGCCTGGTGACTCTCCAAGTAAAGAATTTCCTCCTAACATTTAACCTAGTTTTCTCCTCTTTGAGTTTAGAGCTGTTACTCTTTGTCTTGTCACTAAGCTCCCTAATGAAATTCACTCTTTGTAACTCCCATAGGCCCCCTTTAAGTACTGGAAGGCTTTTATATTAAGCCTTCCCAGAACCTTCTCTTCTCTAGGCTAAATGATCCCAACTCTCTTCTGCTCCCTTCATAGCAAAGATGTATCAGCATTCCAGTCATCCTCCTAGTCCTCCCGTGGACCGACTCTCAACAGGTCCATACCCTTCTTAGGCTGGGAGCTGCAGAACTTAACGCAGTACTCCATATGAGGTCTCACAAGTGCAGAGAACCACATCTCTCAACCTGCTAGCTATATTCCTTTGATGCTGCCCAGGGTACAGTTGTCCCTCTGGACTGCAATCTTCTATAGTCAATTCATGTTGACTTATTTATTTATTTATTTGCCCCTCTCCCCCTCCCCCCCCAATATCCTTAAGTCCTTCACTGTAGAGCTTCTTTCAGTTCACTTACTGCTCAGCCTATGGGATTGTTCATACCTAGGTGCAGGGTCATACACTTGGCCATGTTGAACTGCATGTTGGTCAATGGGGCCTATCTCTTGAGCCTATCATGGTCCTTCTGGATTACAGCCTTTGACTCCAGTTGTGTTGACCACACCACTCAGCAGTATCATCTGCAAGCGTGCTGAGAGCGTACTGAATCTCACTGCCCATGTCACTGACAAAATATTTAAATAATACCAGATGTTAAATAATTATTCACACAATTTGTAAATCAGTATCGAGGAGCATCCCTTTGACAGATAAGGAAAGTTTTTCTGACCTCATAATGTTGACCTGAAAAACCAGTGAGGAATTTAGCTTTTTTCTAAAAATATACAATTTAAACAAACAAAACCAGAATAAAACCAAACCAGATACTGTCTCTTTCCAAGAAACTACTCATTTTGGCAAATGAGTAAGTTCCTGTTTTCCTACTAATGAGTTTCTAACTTCACGGGCCAATGAATTGTGTACAGATTCATGCATTATCTCCATAGGTCTCAATAGAAAACTGCTACAGTTCTCGTAGATCTCACATTGGATGTCTTTAAAGTATTTGTGTCCAGGGGCTTATGCCAAGAGTGCAAATTTCTGAGCTAAAAGTCCTTTTGTATTGAACTGCTGAAAGCCTTTGAGTAGTATAAAATAGCTATACTAAGGCTAAGTACTTAAAATTCTTTCCCTAGATGTCTATCAACATGCTAGTCTAAATCCAGGTATCTTTGGAATTTATTCGTATTTATTACTAACATCTTTCCAGCTCCTGCATTGAGTGTGCTGCACCTCTTTGTAATGTACTAGCTGCTCCAAGCATGTGGACTCTTAATTCCAATGAATTAGTGAGCTGTGTTATCAGAGCACATATTCACATAATAATGGTCTTTGCCTTGCATCCCACACAAGTTGCAAAATAAATTCAAGAGGATGTTTTAAAACTGTCATCACCAGGCGCCGCACCTTTACTTGTGTGACATCAATTTAAAGCACCCTTTATTTCATGATGTCAGCTGATCTAGGTGACTGGAACCACTAAGGGGGCACTGAGCTTAATAGGGACAAATATGCTCACTTGAGAGAATGTTTGACTTCTGAGGAATTGCTGCACTTCTCAAAAACTGAAATATGAGCTCAAATATAAAAGTTGTAAGCTTTTTGTCTCCTATATTGTGTAAGTAATGTGATAGAAGGAAAAAAAGCCCTATGGTTCTCACATTACCAAATATTAAACCAAAGTTTAGTGTCCTTTGTATTTGAATTCTGGTTCCTGGCAACTCTGGAGCTCTTAAATCTAGACAAAGATTAAAATGAGATTGTTACTAATCCATCTACCAGTGTCTTGCTGCCAGTTTGTCACCTCAGCTTTCCAAGCCATGCTGAAAGAGAAACTCTATCCATTCATGTGCTGCTTATACAGTACTGTGTAAAGGATGCAAAAGAAAGAACTTACATTCCCTCAGTGCTACTTTTGTTTGTTCTTTCCTCATGGAGAACTTACAGCACCTTCCTGTAGAATATGTGTGTTATGTCTGTGTTATTTAGGAAAAGAAATAGCTAAAAGGATCCTGTGGTTCATAATGCTCCATTAAAGCCACTCATTCTTTGATGCTTTCAGGAATATGTTCTCCCCTTCTGCAAAAAGTTGATGTGGTCTCTGAAGTATCCCAGGAAACTTGTGAGGCCCTGGCTGACTGCCTCAACCTATTCACAAAGCAGGAAGGGGTATGTATTTGTGCTTGTGGGGGCTTATAAAGGGTCTGAATAGCTTAGTATATTTTGCTAGCTGCCTTCTTAAAAATAATTTTAAAGAAATAATACAACCTAATTTTGTAGGCAAGCTGTCCTTTCACATGCTAAACATTTAATAAAAGCTCACTGTTCTAAGGAGTAGCTAAGTTCCTCTACAAAGGGATGTCTTGGTATCCCTTTGTATACAGAGCATACAGAAGAACCCCGGATTTTGCTTGCAAACTGCTGCTTACAGTGTTCACACTGGATTCAAGAAAGCAGTTGCTTTGCTGATTCAAAGGTTAAAATAATGAGAAAAATCATTATTTTTTTTAATGTGTGCTGGCCAACTGAAGTGTTGAAGAGTGTTGCTTCTGAATTTGTTTTTCAGACCATGTGCTAAGTGGGTGTACAAATGCTGTCTGTTGAACTTCTGGCTTTTCCAGTGACAGATACCTTGTATGGTGTTAAACAAATGCTTCAGTTTGGGAATACGTGGTACACTGATTAAATCCTGGGGTGGGAGGGAGATTTGGTGTTTTCACCGCTCTAGAAGACACTGTGGTACTTGGAATAAATTTTTGTCTGGCTGTACTGTGGTAACAGTTATGCTTCTTTTTTGGCACTTGTGGTCAGCAAGCTGTGTGTCAAAGTGGGGTTGTGTGATTGCTGTTAGTCCTCTAGTTATTTAACTGTGAGCTGCTTTAAGGTTGGTTGGTTTCTTTTTCATTCCTTTCCAAGCCTTTTTGTCCTCAGTCACAAGTCTTCTAGACTTGCTTGAGTCAGTCTCGAGCAAAGTGGAACAAGCATTGCTGTTTTGCGTATATATATTTTTCCTTTAAGCAAATCTAATCCTGAAGTTGCCAGTTCCATTTGTAGATGAGGAGGAATTGTTACAATGGTGGGTGTATAGTGTTAGCTAGTATTCCTTAATTGTGTTGGCATCTCTTCAGGAAAGACTAAAATAGGATATCAGAGCGAGCATGGCAAAACATATGGTAAAATGTAGTTTCACCTTACTTGAACTTGAGCTGTCTCTGTAGGTGGAAGAGGCCTCGTTTTGATCTGGGTGCATAGGGCTTGGGCACAGGGAGACAGGCTGAGGTGTGAGCTTGGATTTCCACCATAGCCGGCAAATCTGGAAGATGTGATCTGGAAGAGCTCTGTGTCTCGGTATTTTTAAACTTCCAGCTATTGCAATTTCAGAGTAGAATCCAGTGTTTTAAAGACACTGTCACCTCACAAGGGAATGGAATTACAGCAGCAGTCTCTCCCTAAATCTTGAAACTCTCCAAAAGTTATGTTCCTTGAGCATTACTATTCTTAAACATACGGCTTTTTTTTTGTTCCCCCTTGTAAGGCAGAGTGCTGCTATTTGCCGTTCAGTGTTGATTTATAGGCTGGAGTTCTGCTGGCATTGCAAAAGTGATTGTTTTCCTGCCTTAGCAAATGACCGCTTGTAAATGCTGTAGTATTTTCTTCAAATATATGGAATAGTAAAACATTACTCTGCTGAGGTATCAGACTGTAATATCAAAACACTTTTGACTGTGATGTCAGTAGAGGGTGTTGTGACTATGAACAACTGCTGGGCATGCTGTGCTGTAGCAAGCACTGACTCTATTAATGTGAAGCTTCAGGAAAGGGAACTTCAGCAGTTGGAAAGCTTCTTTTGTGCTTGCCCTGCTGTTCCAGGCCCTTAGGTTGCCTGGTTTGTCTTATGGCAATGAATGGAATTAAATCCAGCTGACAATTGGTCACTAGTGGTGTTCCCCAGGGGCCTGTATTGGGACTGGCCCTGTTTAATGTCTTTTCTGATGATGTGGATGAGGGGATTGAGTGCACCCTCAGTAAGTTTGCAGTTGTCACCAATCTGGGAAGAAGTGTTGATCTGTGTGGGAGTAGGAGGGGCCCTACAGAGAGATCTGGACAGGTTAGATAGCTGGGCTGAAGCCAGTGGGATGAAGTTAACAAGACCAAGTGTTGGGTCCTGCACTTTGTTCACAACAGCGCCAGGCTTGGTCACAACTACAGACTTGGGGCAGAGTGGCCAGAAAGCTGCATGGAAGAAAAGGATATGGGGGTGTTGGTGAACAGTTGGGTAAACATGAGCCAGCAGTGGCCAAGAAGGCGAGTAACGTCCTGGCTTGTATCAGAAATAGTGTAGCCAGTAGGTGCAGAGAGGTGATTGTCCTTTTATATTTGGCACTGGTGAGGCTGCATCTCTAGTACTGTGTTCAATTTTGAGCCCCTCGCTACAAGAAAGACATCAAGGCCCATCAAGGGTGTATCTAGAGAAGGGCAGCAAAGCTGGGAGGGGTGTGGAGCTCAAGGCTTATGGGGAGTGGCTGAGGGAACCGTGATTGTTCAGTCTGGAGAAGAGGAGGCTCAGGGGAGACCTTTCCACTCTCTATAACTCTCTGAAAGGAAGTCTTCTCCCACGTAAGTAGCGATAGCACAAAAGGGAATGGTCTCAAGTTGTAGCAGAGGAGGTTCAGGTTGGATATTAGCAGAAATTTATTCTCTGAAAGTGGTGAAGTATTGGAACAGGCTGCCCAGGGCGGTGTGGTGGTTCCTGAAGATGTTCAAGAGCCGTGTGGATGTGGCACTTAGAGACGTAGGTTAGTGAGCATGGTGGGGAGAGCTTGATGGCTGGACTTAGATGATCTTAATGGTGTTTTGATCTTACTGATTCTATGACAGCTCCCCAGTAGTTCTTCCTCTGCCTTGGAGGCACTGTTTGCTCTGCAGTGCCGTCAGCCATATGGCGTATGTCCTACAGAACCTGTCTCTGGAGCAAACATGGTTGCTGGCTCCACACCCTTTTCTTTCATCTTTAAGGAGGACTCTTTTGTCTCACTGGAATTGCTGGCATACCAGGAGCTGTCTCTCCTCCTGTACTGAGTCTGCTCCCTTCAGCGGGGGTAACCAACGCATCCCCTTTGCTTAGGATGATCCCCATAGTTAAGGTGTGTCAATTGTAGTGCATTATGCTGTACGCAACTGCACTGCTGATAGAGCACCAAGAGGAGATGTGGAAGAGAGCCGCCTTCCGCAGCCTCTCCATCTGCCTCCCGCAGCGTGGGCACCCGGCGCGGGGCCGGAACGGGCGTGACGTCACCGCCGCGCACAGCGGGGCCGCCGTGACGTCACGGAGAGAGAGAGGGGCACGGTGCCCACGCGCCAAAAATAGCGCTGCGGAGGAGCCCCGCAAGCAAGCGGCCCCATGCGCCGCCCGAGCCCGGGGAGCGGCGGGGCCGGCCAGGGGGAGGCGGCGCGGAGCCCCGCCGGCCCGGAGGAACTCCCTCGGTTCCTTCCCGCAGCGTTAGCACGCGGGGCGAGGTGAGGGCCGGCGGCTGCTGCAGGGCGGGGCGGGGCGGGGCGCTCCGGCTGCCGTCCCCCGAACGCTGCCGCGGTGCGTAGCGAACGCCGGGCCGCCGCCTGCTGCCATCGGCGGAGCCCCGCGGTGCCGAGAGGGGATGGGCGCGGAGACGGCTCGGCGAGAGATCAAAGCGGGCGAGGAGCGGGGGAACTACAGAGGGGCTGCGGGCGGAGCGCTGTGAGGCTCTGCTGGCGGCGTAGCGTAACTCGGAGCGCTTCTGCAGTGACTTTGGCACAAGGTTAGTAAGTGCTGCTTCCGAGCGGGGCTTCCCCTGCGCTGCTTCTAGCAGACCGCGGCGTTTCGTTCTAAAAGCAGTCCGGTTCCAGCATCGGTATGTTCCGTGGGAGCTTTGTGTAGCAGTAGCGAGAGTTTAACTGAAGGTTACGATTGCATTCGCTCCTTGTGTGCTGTTATTTTTGGGTAAGTTTAAAGCCTGTCCGTGATATGTGCGTTCCATGCGCTGAAGCTGTCAGAAACTGAAAGGGATTTTTTACTTTCTTTTTTTTTTTTCCTTTCAGAAAATCAATCCGTTTTTTGTTTTCTTCTAAATGTGTTTTCCTCGTTAACCAGATCTAGATAAAGCGTGCTGATAAGTGCCCCGACTCTCCTAAGTTTCACTTTTACCATCAGGGGTTTATACTTAACCAGCAACTGCTGGGTCTCATAGCTCAGAAGGGCGGCCGCCTTCATTTGCAGTCTGTCAGCATCTGAGGTCTTCCTTTGTTTATAGGTGGTGTTCTTTCTGGCTGTTTTGTTTTGTTGTTCATTTTTGCAAAAGACGCTTTGTTTACAGGCTGACGGCCAACAAGATCGAGGATTCAGGAAAGAAAAGTTGTTGGTTTCTTTACTAGATCAGGTTGCCCAGAGGTTCTAAACCAGGTTCTTCTCCTGGTTTAGGAGAGCTGTGGACTTGCATAGAATCAATGACAGCAGAGTCAGTTTGTCATTTTTGCAGGAACTTTAAGGTCAAAAAACTGCAGGTCGTAGTCCTTGAAGTTCGTTTACCTTTATCATGGTGTTATATGTTATCTGCTGCGTGGATCGCTGATGTACTGCAAATAAATACAAAAGTTCATGTTGTTTAACTAACAAATGTTAATTTTGGTTTAGAAGTTCAGCATGCGTTTTATTTCACAATTCTCAAATATCTTCGAATCAGAACTGAATGTCCAGGGGTGAAGTGTGCTGGTTCATGTTTCTGTGAATGAATGTGTGCATCTCTTTGGGATACGAATGGCTGTCGTTGAGCCTCCGCTATGAGGTCTGAGGGATGTGCGTGAGCACGGTTGTTAGCACAGAGCTGCTGTCTTACTGGGTTGTGAATGAAGATGCTTGTAAGCTGCATCCAGGTGGCCTTGGAAGAGATTTCTCCTTATCAGTCCCCTTTTGCAGGTGGAGGTGAGGGAGCTGAACTGACACTCAGCAGCCAGGGGAGAATACCTGGCATGGGCAGCTGGGGCAAATGTGTCTGCAAGGAGCCCTGTAGTAGCTCAGCACTCCTACCCTGCCTGGCCCAGCACAGTCATGATGACCTCTGACCGGTCTTAGGGGCTGCTGGGGAAGGAGAGGTGAAGGACTCAGCTGAAGCTGTGAAAGTAAAGAAGGCAGTTCTGATTTCCACATTAGAGCTGGGGATGGAGGTCGTGACTTGGCTGGCTGCTGTTTTGTACTTTACCATGTCAGTCCTTAACCCTTAAAGTCGTGACATCAGTGCCTTTTCCACATTTTGCTTGAGCCCATGCAGCAGCCCTTTCAATCACCAGAGTACACTAGAACTCTTATGCTGTCCACTGAGCTCTGCAGCCCTTGTTGAAAGTAGTGGAGGCCGAGGTGAGACCTCAGTGTGATATGTGGCCTGTGGGCAGTATTGCAAACAGCTGAAATGCTGTTCAGCTTGCAAGCTCAGGGATGGGAGGAGAGCAGGTTTCAGTTGGTAAATGGTTGCACCAGGCACTGCAAAAGCTGTCTGGTGTTGAGAGACTGGAGGTGTGTCTGTGTCAAGGAGATTTTTATTGGTTGCGGATGTCTCTGACATGACCCTATTCCTTCTCCTCCAAATGAGTGGCAGTGTACTAGAGATGCCTCGCTGAATGAATTAATCTAAATATGCCTGAATCGTGTTTAAAAGTAACAAGTTAATTGGAAGGTTCTCTATGCTAAAACAAATGCCAAAATAAAGGCTGACAGTATTTAGCCCTGAAACAGGAGGGCAGGGGATGTAATATGCTGCAGAATGGCATGTAGGCATGGAATACAAGAGAACAAAGCTGCTGGCAGAAGTCATTTGGCTGTTTGTTTCTCTCGTCACTTGAATGTCAGTGGTTCTAGTCATGCCTTGATGATTCTTGCTGTGCTAATTTTTGGATACTTTACATACATATGTCTTGCCTGTGCAGAACCTCTAAAGATGAGAGATTCAAATCAGAGCAATGCGATGGTGAAATGTTGCAGATGGCATCATGTTGTTTCTCTGGAAGCGTTTTCTTTACTGTACTGCAGCCTCACAGATAGAAGGCAAACTAAAGGTCTGTGAAGACAGCGTCCTTGTCAGTGTTATGTAAAGAGAGGAGTTTAGCCAGTCCAAAGTATCCAAGAGATAGGGGAATTCAAGAACGCAACTTTTTTCCAGAGACTTTCCCTACAGCAGCCAAGACTGAGTAGGTCACCAGAGTGGGAAGAGAAGTGAGCAGCAACCCTGATGGAAACTTGTTGAAGTAACAAATACCAGGGCTACGGTTAGGGAGAAGATAAGTAAATATCACTCCTTTTTTTGGCTTTTGCCAAAAAAGGATACACTGTATATTGACAAAATGCTTACATTCTAAAGTAGGTGGTAGGATCTGTGTCCAAATACTTATGTGAAAGGCTTCTGGGCACCAGACAGTCCCAGCTGCCAGCAGCATGCCTGAATGTTACTCTAGGATAAAAAATACAGGCTGCTGGGCTTTGAAGTGCAGCAGGCTCGCAATGTTGTCTCCTTAAACATGGAGTCATAGAATGATTTGGGTTGGAAGGGATCTCAGAGCCCACCCAGTTCCACCCCGTGCCATGGGCAGGGCTGCCACCCTGCTCAGCTCCCCAGGGCTCCATCCAGCGTGGCCTTGAGATCGTCCAGCGATGGGGCACCATCCTGCTTTTTGGGGCAGCCCATGCCTCACTGCCCTCTGCATGAAGAATTTCTGTCTAACATCTAACCTGAATTTCCTTCTTAGTTTAAAGCCTTTTGAACAACATATGCTTCAGAAGTTAATCTTTTTTTATTTATAGGTTTGAATATAATCTATTGGCAAATCTATCTAATTTTTAATGGCAGGGGAGCAAACTTGCTGACTTATATGCTCTTAGCAGCTTGTGTGAAAGCCATCACATAACTTGTCTGAAGGCGTTCTCCATTACCACACTGCCCAATACGAAGCAGTGCTACCCTGTTCTTGTACTGCGTGGACTTATTTTTTTTTTCCAAAGCTTGGCTTGCAGATTTTTTTCTTGGCGGTTGTTAAGCAGCCTTGTGTAAACTAACATGGAATGAGTTCATGGGCCTCTGGGGAGGTACAGTGTAGAAGCATATTAGCTTGAGAGTAAACCTCTTCTCTGTGCTTCTGCAGCTTTGAATCTGAGGTTTGCTTCTGAGGTCTTGTCTACAAATTATTTAGGGTTTGTTTTTTTTTTTTTTAAATCAAAAATGGGCAGAAAAGGGACTGAACCGGGACTGCAAAGAAGATAAAAGAAGATAAAGAAGAAATCAAGTTTAATGGGATGATATTTGATATAGCAAGATTTTAGAACAGCAACTTAATTGTTTTTTGTGTATATATTTGAAAGTGGTGATTTTGTCTGTGTGTAAGCTGATAGAGAGGAATAAAAAGAAATACAAGGAATGGAAACTTTCTTTGTGCATCCTCATTCCCTCTTGCAATGAGGATATTGTTTGTTTTCCTCTCCACCATGCTTGGAAAACAAGCTGGAATGAGGAGGGTGCACATTCTTATTCTTGGACTGTCATTGTGATTTCGTAATGGCATGTAAAGCTGATCAGCTTGTTCTTAGTTTTCTGGCTTATTGCGTATCTGGATGTGTTTTGGAAGAACAGATGAGAAACAGAAAGCTTTGATGGCTCTTCCAGATAGTCAGTGTGTTGACCATTAAGGACTGCTAATACTTCAGAAGAAAATAAAGCAGTAAGAAAAACAAACAAACAAACAAAAAAACACATCAGGATTTAAGATTTAACCTCTGCATACAGCAGCATATCTGTTGACTTTGGTTGCTGGGGTTTTGTCCTTCAGTTTGAGAGCTACTTGACTGCAGTTGTAGTCCAGCTGTGTGGTCTGTTTTTGTCTCAGCTGCATAAAATATCAGGATGCTGAACTGGCTGACTGCAGTCGCACATGTTTACTAATTGTCTGGAGATGCATTCTCCATCTTGACCTTTGTTTCTTGAAAGTTAAGGTTTTAATAATGATTTTTTTTTCCTTGTAAAACTGATACAAGCTAGTTCGTTAGAATAAGAATTAAGTGGTATGTTCTATTTGGTCTCCTTACGTGTCAGTGATTTAAAAGTTAAGATCTCTTGCCTTATGACCTAGTACACTGTTGATGTGCAGTTGTTTTTGACTTTTCTTGAATCGAGGAAGTTGAGTCTGAATTTCCTTTTTCCCCTCTTCTTCAGTTATGTAATTCTGATCTTCAGCTACAAAGAAAAAAAGTTGTTGACGTAGTCTACCTAGACTTCAGCAAAGCCTTTGACACTGTGTCCCACTGTATTCTTCTAGAGAGGCTGGCAGCCTGTGACTTGGACAGAGTACGCTCTTTTCTGGGCAAAGAACTGGTTACGTGGCCAGGCCCAGAGAGTGGTGGTGAATGGAGTTAAATCCAGTTGGTGACCGGTCATGAGTGGTGTTCCCCAGGGGCCTGTATTGGGACTGGCCCTGTTTAATGTCTTTTCCAATGATCTGGATGAGGGGATTGAGTGCACCCTCAGTAAGTTTGCAGTTGTCACCAATCTGGAAGGAAGTGTTGATCTGCTTTGGGAGTAGGAGGGGCCCTACAGAGAGATCTGGACAGGCTAGATAGCTGGGCTGAAGCCAATCGGATAAAGTTCAACATGACCAAGTGTTGGGTCCTGCACTTTGGTCACAACAACACCAGGCTTAGTCATAACAACTATAGACTTGGGGCAGAGTGGTCAGAAAGCTGCGAGAAAGAAAATGATCTGGGGTGCTGTTCCCAGACCAATTTGGCTAGACATGAGCCAGCAGTATGCCTGGGTGACTTGTATCCTTGTATCAGAAATAGTGTTGCCAGCAGGAGCAGGGAAGTGATTGTCCCTCCGTTGTTCACATTTACAGAGGTCATGCCTCAAGTACTGTGTTCAGTTCTGAGCCTCTCACTACAAGAAAGACATCAAGGCCCTGGAGTGTATCCAGATAGGGGCAAATAAGCTGTGAGGGGTCTGGAGCACAAGGCTTACGGGGAGCAGCTGGGGGAGCTGGGATTGTTCAGTCTGGAGAAGAGGAGGCTCAGGGGAGACCTCATTGCATTCTACAACTCCCTGAAAGGAGGTTGTGATGAGGTGGGGGTCAGCATCTTTTCCCACATAAGTAGTGATAGGATGAGAAGGTGTGGCCTCAAGTTGTACCAGGGGAGATTTAGGCTAGACATTACAAAAAATTTCTTCTGAAAGAGTGGTGAGACACTGGAATGGGCTGCCCAGGGAGTTGGTAGAATCACTGTCCTCAGAGGTATTCAAGAAATATTTAGATGTTGTACTAAGTAACATGGTTTAGTGGGGAAATGTTGCTGGTTAAGTGGATAGCTGGGCTGGATGATCTTGGAGGTCTTTTCCGATCTTGGCAATTGTGTGAAAATGGATGGTCCCTCATTTCGGTAGTATTGGGGGGTGCGTGTGTGGTGGGGTTTTTTTGTTTTGTTTTTTGTTTTGTTTGTTTGTTTTTTAATTAAAAACTAAATTTCACCTGACTGACTTCTCAACCGAAATTACCCTTGTCCCTACCTTATTCAGTAACACCTCAGAGCTGATAGCAGTTGTGTAATAGAGGTAAGCCGTTGTGGAATTTGACTTCTGTGATTGTCTTTATCTCATGTACTTGTTGGCCTGTCAGTCTCTCCCAAACTGCCAGTGACTTTGAAAGGGTATTTTTTTCTAAATATTAACATTCAGAATTGTGTTGGTGCTGTGCTGCCCAGTGAAGAAATGTGTTTGTATAGTGCTGACTGCTGAGTCACTGAGGTTATCACCGGAATTGGTAAATGGGCTATATTTGAAAAGTGTTCATGCAATGAAAATAAATCACTGGCTTTATGCTTTTCCTTGAAGGTACATGTAAGGCATAGTCATTAATGAGGGTTAGTAACCTGTTTCTCTAAGTAGTGCTTTCCCGCGTATTGTAAACACTGTCAGCTTTTAATTGCATCAGTAAGAGACTTAAAAGAAAAAAAAAGATAAAAAGAAAAAAAAATAGTGTTCCATGTTATTGGAACACAACTTGGAAATGGAGATCTGTGCTTATGTGAGGATAACTGATAAGCACACACAAAGCAAATAATACTTCTTTTATAGTAAAAGAGCTAAGCTGAATGATGTTGCAAATGAATGGTAAGATGTACGGGACCTTTGAATAAAGCATATCTATTTGTTATGAATATCCTGCAGAGTCCAGGGTAAGAGGACATGTAGCTTTGATGCAGGGATAGGCCTAATCTGAATATCCCTTGTCTTTATAGAATGCATTTGGGAGTGATGTCTCTGATGTGTGTTCACAAGCTCTGTGTTAAGCCACATGTAAGATAAATACAGACTCAGTCAGTGGTGTTGAGCAGGAATGGATTTCTTTCCTCTTGTACTTGTTACTGCTACATCATTAATGCTGAAACCTGAATATCAATGCAGTGACTTTTGGATCTATAGGTGTACTACAAAACTATATGAAAATGGCTTTAAAGTATATGTATTTGAAGGAAGTTCACAGTGTACATTATAATATAAGGGTACTCCTTAGCTTAGAACTTCAGTCCCAGGAGAAACTATAAACTTTTTTCATCTACTTCAGAGAGGTTTTTGCTGTCACAGCTTCTTTGCTTTGATGAAATCAGGTAGTTTAGATATGTTCTTTGACCCTTAAATAGAAGAAATACAGCTCCCCATTAGTCTTGGAATTTAATAGTGTTGCCTATTAGTTCCCATCCTCTTGCCCTCTCCATTTCTCTCACAAGCTATATAGTGAGAGAAATGTTTGGGAGAAAGAAACTACTCTCACCTTTCTGGAAAGCAAAAAAGCACCTGCAGGAACCTGAATTGACAGACATAAAGTTCACATAAAGCAAAAGCTCATCTGTGGTGATTTCATCATTTTGATGGAGAATGTATCATGATAACGGTTTAACTCCCTTAGGTAATGTGGTAATCCACATATGTCAGTAGCTTATACCTTACTGGAAATGCCAACACAACTATTAATTGTGGAAGCATTTTGCGCTATTCATGCAGATTGCATTGCCTGCTGTTCTAGTGGATCTAGTGGAACACCTTGCTGCAAGGTCAGACAGAACAAATTCAGGAGAAAATAAGCCTTCAGGAGAGCTTGAGACTTTAGGCAGTTGCATCTATCCTGGTGATTAGTGGAAATCTAGTTTTATCTGTTCTGTATCTCTACCACCACTGAACCCATACTTTATGCTAAGGTTTAATCTCTACTCTCAGAGAATCACAGAATGGCTGAGGTTGGAAGGCATCTTTGGAGGCCATTTTGTCCACTCTTGTTCACACAGAGCCACTTATAGATCAGGTTCCTTGTGGCCATATCCATATGACTTATGAGAATTTCCAACAATGGAGACTCCACAACCAAACTACAATGCTTGGTCATCCTGCTTGATGAAAAAGTGTCTCCTGATACTTAGAGATAACCTCCTGTGTTTCAGTTAGAGTCTATTGCTTCTTGGCCCAGCATTGGCACCACCGAAAAAGTCTTGGCTCCATCTTTGTGCCTTTCTTTCAGGTATTTATAGACATTAATGAGACCCACCCAAGCCTCCCCTCATATCTAGGCTCTCCCAGCTCTTTCAGCTTCTCCTCATAGGAGAAGTACTCCAGTCCTTTGATCATCTTGATGGGCCTATGTTGGACTTTGCTGCATCCAAATCTGTCTTGAACCGAGGAGCCCAGAATTAGGTGCAGAGCTGTAGGTTTGGCCTTCTGGCAGTACTTTTCCTAATGCAGCCAAGAATACTATTGTTCTTTGCTGCAAGGTTATGCTGTTGGCTCACTTTCAACTTGACATCTACCAGGACACTCAGGTCCTTTTCTGTAGAGCAGCTTTTCAGCTGGGTGGCCACCAGCGTGTATCAGTGTATAGCTCTCAGTTATAAGCTTTTTCTGGAGGCTGACTACTTCACTGGAAACAATTTGTGCATAAGCAGAGGCAGCTAGTTACATATAAAAGTCATTTTGATGTTACGTCCTTTGATGTAATGTCCACATAGTAGTTAAGAAGCAGCAGAATGTAGTCACTGGAGAAAATGTGAGGGAACTGTGTGCCATAAATCAGCTGATAACATACAGTCTGTGTTTTTTAACTCTTGTCTTTGCACCCACATACTATTTAAAGAATCTTAAAAGCAACCAGTCACTCTAAGCTATCAGATCCTGTTTCAGTTTGGGAGAGGCAAAGGGGAGAGTTTGACATTCCTCAGGCTCACGCTTCCATCAAATCTACCTTCTAGTTTTCTTCTGAGAATTGATGTTTTTTTTATTGGAGACTGTCACAGAAGAGCTTACCAGAAATATAAGCTGGGGCCATTTCTTCCTCAGAGCTGCAAATACTACTAGATTACACATTGAGGAATAATAGAAGATTTATCATTAAAAAATTTTCTACAGATTTAAGTCTAGATGAAAGTCCATAGAATATGTGACTGGGAAGTAGGTTTGTTTTATCTGCTCTGATCTTCGGTTACATATTGACAAAGAAAGTCCCAAGCAGCAGTGAACAGCATGATGAATTCTTGCCACAGAAAGAGTAGTAAAACCTCCAGAAAAAGGCAAAATTGATTTGAGATTATTCATAAGGAAAGAACTATTCCACCAAGTGCGAGTTTGTGCTTTCTAGGTGGTCCACATCATAGGGGTGATGTTGGATAGCATCTCTTTGTAATGTAACAGTAGATGTCATATTTTAGGCTAACAGTGGTGTTTGTTTTCTACCAAAAATGCAAACTGGGAAATGATATTTCACATTCTTGTTATGCAAATGTATTTTTGCTGGTTTGACCTAATGTTGGATTTCTGTAGCCTGGAGCACAGTTATCTGTCTGTCCTAAATGCAGAATGAACTTTGGTACAAGATGCTTGAATTCCAGGAAGTGTCTTAACAGCCTACCCCAGGCCTGGCTTCTGTCTGCCTGTTGTTGTCTGCTTTGGCATAAGGTCAGAACAGCTTCTTAAGAGGAAAAACTTCCCTATGGAGAAACACATTTCTTGATGCTTTAAGTCCTTCTAAAATCTCAAGTAGCACTGAGATGTCTATGTATATCTATAAACTCTCATTCTTTCATACTGGAAAGCTGGGAAGCATCTGTTCTCAGATACAGGAAGTGACTGAAGTAGATTTCATTTAGAAAACTAAATTCTAGCACTGTGTTGTGAAGCCCTCTGATGACTTCTAGCCTAGGCAGGAGTTCTAGCTTGCTTAGCACCTATACTTAGTTGAGTGTTTCTATTCTAAATTAAGAGCAGTGAATAAAGCATCTGAATTTTTTATAATTACAAAATACCTGTATGGTGTGCATGTTTGTTGGCTTTTATTGGAAATGCTTTTAGAAAAACTTTTAGGTAATCTATATGATGAACTAGATAGTAACTAGTATGATTAGGGTTCCAAAACCAGAGATTGTTGAGCTGACAACTGGCTTCAAACATGTTAATTTTTATTCAAAAGAAGCTGTGTAATAACACTGGAAAGCCAGTCAAAGCCAAACAGCAATAGAGCAAAAACGTGGCAATCACTTCAAAAAGGAAAGCAATAATATCAGTGCTTGCTGTGATCCAGCTTGGAAGAGGTGTGGAGGAAAGGGATGCAAACAGGTTGGTCAAAGTAGTCAGTGGTGTGTTGTGAGAAATACTTAAGGGAAGTGGTTTGATCAAAACAGCCTTAAGACCCGTTTTCAAAAGAAAACAGTCCTTAAGAATAAAAAGGAAATGTTTCCTGTGTGCATTCTTAAGAACCCTCACATCTTAGTTACACAGGGACCAGGCTAGCGAACTTCAAAGATGTCCAGAGCCTCTCTAAAGACAGGAAAAAAAAGTCCTTGTCACATCTGAAAACATGTAACAACATACTGTTCTTATGCTGTTGGCATCAATATTTATGCACTGGATTGAAGGAGGCACTTTGCTGGGTAAGGTTACTTGTGGCATCTGCCTCTGAGAAGATAGATGCTTAATCTCACGAGGGCAGCAAAGTATCTTGGGGTGTGGAGCTTTTTTGTTTTTATAGTCTTGCTGCTTTGCAACTTGAAATACACTTCCTGAACATGTACATCACCACTGATGTCATTCAGCTCCGGCTTATTTTGGCTTAACCTATTGGCAAACGTGAATAACAGCCATATTTAATTTCAGCTTGCCTCAGAATAGAAACAATACTTAGAAAATAAACAAAACAAAATCAGATGGCTCTTTCTTTTGGCTCCTTTTATTTGAGTAACTGTCATTGTAATAATACTGGAACACAAATAGACTATGGGATTTATCAGTTTACATTGAATCGTCTAAGTAAAATACAACTGCAAAAAATAAATACTTCAGAGAGGAAGACCTGGATGCCAAAAAGTTTCACCTTAGAAACAAAATGGAAAAGCTAACACTTGACCAGTGAAGAATCACTTGGAAGAAATGAGTTTCTCTGAAAGAAAAGCTGTAACTTGGCTCAGGGCTGCAGTGTCTTCAGTTAGTTAAAAACTTCAGTGCTTCATTGGTCTCTGAATAGATAAACTCTATTACAACCAAATGTGGAAACAAGAAATGGGAAGGAAGGCAGCAAGCATCACATTGAGGAAGAAGTGTCAGCCTCCTAGGAGGGAAAGGTGGGAGATGAAAAGTATTTGCCTCTAGCATGTGAGTAGTTCTCAGGAGTCTTACATTACGAATGTTGATAATACGTTTGTATGTTGAAAGAAGATCATACTCTCCAGCTCTTCTCTTGAATAGCAGTTCTTTTGTGCTTCCATGTCTACATGTGTTGGCATGATCTAGATGGGGTGGAAGTTCAGAATGGACGGTTACTTGGGTCTTGCTTGTAGCAGTGCTTCCTATATCTCTGTTTTATGATTGTATTTTGTCCTCCAGTAGCAGGATACTACTGTTTTAATTAATCAGATATAGGGAAGTATTCTAACTCTGTACCCAGAACATCAAAATGTAGCCTTTCCAAATGAGCCCTGCTAAACTCCTCCTCTTGAACTTTGAGGTGAATGCTGGTGGTTGACTAACAATGAATCCTTATGTTCATCTGGGGAATAATTGAGGCAGAGTCTTGTGACTCAATTCACAAAGTCTTTGGTTTATTCTATGGGCTTTGAGTTGGAATTAAAGTGAATAGATGACTCGGACTTCAAATTGGTATGTATGGGGTTTGCTTGCGCATTTGGGAGTCTTTCAGCCTTTGAACAAAAAGGAAATTTAATGGTGGCACTGCCTGTATATGAGTCTGTGACCCTGCATTTTCTCTTTTGAATTTGATGACTCTGATAAGCTATGTCCAGTGCTGTAGCTGCAGACTCAGCTGGCTAGGCTTCTGTGATGGACTGATGCTGTCTTGTGATACAGTAAGTAACCCTTTGGCGATCGTCAGAGAGCTCGGTTTGTCCTTGATTAACTGTTCACATCTCGTTTTGCATTTCGGTAATTGCACTAGCAGTAGTTCAAGTCGCTGGCAAGTGCTACCTGAGTATTCTATATTTAACTAAAGATCTGACAGATCTCTACCGCCAGGTAACTGGTAAGCTTATAGCACGCAGAGAGAGAACCGAAGCAATAATCAGTGATTGAAGTAAAGTATGATTTTCTTGATACAGTCCACTGTACCCCAGGGGTGAGCATGGGCCAAGTTTACAGGAACTACTTCACTGCAGAAGTTTGATACAAGACTTCAACATAGGTAGTGTGGCAAATGTTGCGTGTTGCTTTGTGGCTGGTAGTGATAAGAAGTGGTGAGTCAGCAGAGAAGCTCTGTGGAAAGGCCCGCATGTAAACAGATTAAGCTCAGAATGTTTTGTATGACATTTACATGTTTTAAGGCCTTAGGAATCTAGTGGTATGTTCATGAAACTGACTGTATCTGTTCGTTGTTTTTTTGTTTGTTTTAAACTAAGTGTTACCAATGTGAGCTGTCACCTTTGCAGTTTAATCATCTGTCATAAGAGCATTTGTAAAGAAATTGTTCTGTTCTCTGGTAAGTCAGATGCTGTACTTGGGCATGTTTGCGTTTCCCTGGTTGGGTTTTTGAGCAAATGGGGGAGGCTGGGGAGCAGGGTGGAAAGCAGGACTCGGCAAATTTGTATTGTATTTGTGCTTAGTGAAAGTTAAGTCCCATAAACAGAGATAAAAGCCGAGCCTTTTTTTCCCCTTCTTTCTGGAAAACTTCCTCTGAAGCTCAGGCATGTTTAAAACAATGAGAACTCCAGATGAAAGCAACTGGTTTCAGTTTCATTTCAATAGCTGCTTACGCAATGGCTGTGTACTGCTGTAGGTAGTAGGAAATTTAAAAGCATTTTTTCATAGAAGCATGTCTGGTGGAATTACAGTACCTGAACAGCGTGATTCAAATCTAGCCAACAAAATAAACAGAACTGTTCCATTTTCAAATAGAAATGCCTTGGAGGTCATTCTTGGTCTTCACGTTTCTTCCATGATGAAAATATATTTGTCCAAGGCGCAGGGGCAGACCTGACTCCCCTTAAAGGAAATTATATAGTTCTTTTTCTATGGTTAAGTGTAAAAGAGTAACAGATTTACTCATCAGTAGCTTAAACAAGTCATTGCAAAGAATTGGCTCGTGACTGGAGGCACTAGCAATAGGGACGGTATTGTGCTAACAGCAGAACCGCAACTGTGAGCTTGTCTGCTAGAATAGACAAACGGTTTATGTGTCTCAGACTCTCTTTGTTGAGGTGGCTAATTGCAAGATCTGAGTTTTGATTCAATTTGATATGAAGATCACAGAACGAGGGAAAGAAGCCTTATTTTTAATGCCTGGTGCTGCTTCTAAATAGATCTCTGTAGCATAATGAGTTGCAAGGCATAACTTTGCCCTTTGGGTTACATCTTTGTGTATACTGAACAAGTAGCTGACTCTGGAAGATTGACAGTTCCATAAAAATGTGTGAAACAATTGCAGGTTTGATTGACATTTACTTTGTTACAGAAAGGACTGCCTTTAATGTCAGAAGATATCCACTGAAAACTGGCAGTTCTGCCATACCAGTGTTTTTCTTCTAATTGTTTGCTTAAGTATTAATTTTATGCTAAGCGTTAGACCAGCCTTTAGCTTACTGCTGAAAACTTGAATCCTTGCACCTGTGCTTTGTGGCATTCGTGGTTCCATGTGCAGAGATGTTTTTAGGAGGAAGGAATTTCTTTAGCAGTTGGATAAAGCTGTTCAATTCGGCAGACCAAAGCTCCGCTTCTGAGCCACCAGAGGCGTCAGTAAGATACTAAGAGGCAGCTTTCCTGCCGTCAGCTTATTGCAGAGCAGAAGTGGTACGTGGTGTACTGACACTGTGAGGAGTCTGCCTTCAGATCCCCTGGTGGTTGCTATGTGAAAGAAGTGCTTCTTCCTACACAACTTGAATGTCTGCATATTTTGGATATTCTTATTCCTAGCGCTGAAGTTGAGTATTTTTGAAAGAAAAATTTAACTAAATCATACTGAGATGAAGTGAGGTCTGTCTTTTCTCTCAATCTGGGGAAACTTTAGAGCTAGGATATGCTGCATCCTAATTTTCTGTTTTAATGTTAAAGGCAGGTAGCTCTACAAATTGAGATTTGTGCAATGCTTTTCTTGCTTTATGTTGTCTTTAGATGATTTACTTGCAGCTGCAATAGCATGTTGCTGAGATAATCATTTATTAGCTGGCCGTACAGTGGTGTGACCCTTTCCTATCCTACAAAAGTGCTACTGTTGTTGGGCCTCAATTTAAATTAAAAGCATCCAGCACCACACAAAGCAAGTATTTTGTGTATTGTACTGAGTTGTCTTCAGGATGGACAGAGAAGCCTTGGTTTCAGGCTTCACAGATGAACTTCAAGACTTCAGCCTTTAAAAAAAGGAGGAGGAGTGGTGGTCTGATGCACCTTACTAGTCTCCGGTTTACCTCATGTAAACTAAAGATAGAGAGAGGAATGGGGCTGGTGTTTGTGATGCAGAGAAGGCATGTGCTGTTTTGGAATTGGCACCTGAACTTTCCTGCTAGTAATATGCAATGAGGGAGTTAACTTTTAAACTTGGATTTAGCAGGATTTCTAGTGGCGTGGAAAGACTATAGAAGTGACTGCAAACAGCTTGTTGCTTTCCTTTAGAAAATAATGATAGAGCGCTGACTGCTAAAATAACTAGATTCTACTACTTGAATACACGATTTAGTGCTTAAAGCCTGAAGACTGATGTCTATGGGGACTTCCCTTCAGCTAAACCAGAAGTGAAGCCACCTACCAGAATGTGGGTATCAAATCGTTCCGGTTGAGGTATTTAAAAAAAAAATAAATCAACTGCTGTGCTGACCTAGATACTGAAGTCATGTCTTGGTGGTTCTGTGTCAGTGTATCAGGTGAAAGTGGTGTCTATAGCAGGAAGGTTAATGAGTGTGTGTTTATTTCTTTGAGACAAAGCTGGTTAGTTTCCATCAGCAATTATAAATCTGATATTTTACTGTAATGATATTCCATTTAGAGATGAAAACAAGACTGATGCTAACTGTCACTGTTTAACAGGACAAGCATAAACCCGAGGTCCTTGATCAACTGCAATTGCTTTTGTACAAAGTAGCTTCTGACAAGGGTTGGATACGGAGCCTGACCAGTTGAACAAAGGTTTTAGCTGGTTTCGTGCTGGGCTCACTAGAGACATGCTGTTGTATAAATGTATGCTCTGAAAATATTGCAAATCTGTCCACATCTTTCTTAATCTTGGAAGAATGCCCAAACCCCTACTTTCAGAGCTGAGAGAGCTCCACACTGAGCATTAGGCTGTAGAAGCTCGTGTGGCCGTATCTGGGCTCTCTGGATGTGTAGGCCATCCTTTAGGCTTAGTGCTGTTGATAAAGGTTTTGGGTTGGATTTTCCTACCCCCTGAGTATTGAATTCAGGTTGCTTTAAAACCAGATCACTTGATCATGAATGAACATTCATAAATAGCAAGCAACAAACTTCAGCATGTCTTTATTAGCTTCTGGCTAGCATTGAGCTACTTACATAACAGACAAGACTACCGTGATATTGGTGGAAGTGAAAAGATCTGAATTTCTTTAGATAAATGTTTTCTTTCCATTTGCTGTTAAGTAGCATTGAAACTTAAGTTTTAGATAAATACTCGAGTCACTCAAGTAGTATATCAAAGCATTAGAGGAGATAACCATCTAACTCTTACAACTGCAAAACAATTTGTAAAGACCATCTTAATAACTAGTTTTCTTTTGTTGGTGTTTAATAATAATGAAAAGCAGCAGTTTAGTTGCAGTGCTTCATCCCCTCCTTTTTAAGAGATGGTAATAGTAATCTCGTTTCTCTAACTGGGCAGACCCTTAGCTGTTTGATAGCACATCAAATTTAACCTCCCTCAGAGCCTGCTTACCAACAGATCTTTTCCAGTGGCGTGTCTGACTTCTGTGAAGCATTGCAGTAATTGGCTTTGTTGGGACCTTTACAGTGAACTTTAATTGACAGTGACCATAACTAGTCCAGCTTTATTTCGTTTTGTTCAAGGTAAAGCTATTACATAGTGAGTGACTTACTGATTTTATTGCTTTCAATTGGTAACCTAATTTTGTACTCTTTAATTATCATTTAATTGGATTGCCCCTCTGTACTCAGAGCACGACAGCCAAAGCAGCTGATCTAGTATTTGACACAACTGAGGGGGTGAGAATTTCTTCCATAATTCTTTCTCCAGTGGTTCTATTACTGGCAGAATAGAAACGCCTCTCTGGAAGTGGTAGAAATCTGTTCTGGTATTTCTTTCCTAGCCCCTGAATTCTCATCCCATCATTTGTGCCTTGTGCTGCAAACACTGTTTGAGTGGTTGTTCCAGCAGAGGAAGGTAAAGCTCTTTTGTAAGTGAGAAGTGACCAGATAGGACGTATGAACAGTTCTTAGATTCAAAAAGGTAATTTTGATATATAAGCAGGTTGCTTAGGAAGATGTGTAACTTGTCCCAGTATTTGTTCCAGGAGATTTTCGTGCCATTGTGTGTTGTTAGTGGAGGGGGGAGTTAGTGACCTTAGAGAGTAAGCTGGAGGAGAAGGCAGTGGCTGGGGATGCTTGGAAACCTTTTAAACAGGGTCAGGAAGAGAGAGAGAGGAAGAGAAAGAAAGAGTAAGTGGCTTGGAGATTGGAGAAAGAGTGGCCTGTTGGAGCTCTGCTCTGCACTGGGCAGCCTCACCTTGAGTGCTGCGTGCAGTTTTGGGAGCCACAATATAAGATGCAAAACTCTTTAAGAGTGCCTAAGGGAGGGCTATGAAGATGCTGGAGGATCCAGAGGGCAATATACATGAGGAGCAGCTGTGATCTCTCCACTCAGCACAGAGCTGAGGAGCTGAAGGGAGGCCTGATGGCGGCTGCAGCTTCTCACAGGGAGCAGAAGGGCAGCGCTGAGCTCTGCTCTGTGTGACAGTGACAGGGCCCGAGGGAACGGCATGGAGCTGTGCCAGGGGAGGGGCAGCTGGACAGGTGCTGCACCAGAGGGCGGTGGGCATGGAATGGGCTGCACAGGGCCATGGGCATGGCAGTGAGCTGCTGGAGCTCAAGGAGCATCTGGAGCATGCTCTCAGATCTAAGGCTTGGATTTTTGGGTAGTCCTGTGTGAAGCCAGGAGTTGGACCTTGCGAGTCCCTTCCAACTTGGGATATTCTGTGATTCTGAGCTGATTCCACTCCCCTGAGAGAAGGAGAAGGTGGGAAAACACCCACGAAAAGAAGAAGGGTGGAGGGAAGGAAATAGGAAGGATGTGTTGCTCTCCTGTTACTAGTCTTGGACTCAGGATGCAGATATCATCCTCCTCTCTGGTGCTTATTGCATGTGTGGGCTTTAAAAACAAAAAAATCTTCCTTCCATCTGGTGGCTGGTCTTCTTCCCTTGTTGGCTTCTGGCTCCTCTGTAAACTGTTTTGGGAGTGCGGAGAGAGAGCTGTTTATATTGAAGTTAAATTTGTTAGCAGAAGAATCTCTTTTTTAACCTCCTTCTCTAATCCTCAGGGTTAAATGTTTTCAGCTCATAGTTCATTTGCAGTTATTTGTAGCTGGCTGTGCCATTTGCTCTGTAATTCAATTCAGATGATGCTTCTTGGCCCAAATTAGAGCAGACTAGTACAAGCAGCTTGGTGCATGTGGAAACTGATCGCTGTAACTCCATATTTAAGGTCGTCTGAGTAGAGCTGTAAATATTTCCCCTCAGTTTTAAGGCACAGTTATCTGATTTGAATTTACTTGTGGAATTTCAGTCTATGGTATCAAATGTTACCTGACAGTTTGCTCAGCTACTGAAAAATGCTGTGACCATGCTGTGGTCACAGTAATATTGTAATATTCTCATTAATCTGTGTGGCTTCAGTTCCAGCTGTTTGCCTTTGAACCAGTTACTTATTTATCAGTCTATTTTCTGTATAGCTTTCAGCTACGCATTCTCCAGAGAGATGAGATCTTATTCATACATGTATCTACTTATAGGTGAGGAATTTGAAACTGGAGCATGAGCAGGAGAAAAACAAGATCTTGTCAGAAGCATTAGAGACACTAGCTACTGAGCACCATGAACTAGAGCAGTCTCTGGTTAAGGGATCTCCTCCTCTCAGCATCATCAGTGAGGAGCAGTTCTATGATGCTGTTTCAGGTAAGTAATGATGTCCGATGTGTAGCCGGCATGTGCATGGTGATTGCATTGGAGGGGTGGGGAGAGCAGTCTCGCTTTATGTGAGATCTTTGTCTTTCTACTGTGTGTTTTAAGGAGAATGCTTTGTGAGCTCTGAGCATGCCTCTAAAATGTTTCCCAAGTTCACCTGTAGAATTGCATCGTTTCATCTGAGCATGACAGAAAGCTACAAAATTCAGGACTGTTATTATAGATCTGATTTCTCGGGTGTCTACACCCTTTTTTTAAATAGCAAAATATGTGACTCCTATTTTAGGGTATGTAACTGTATCTGGAAGCTTATGACTTGCTTTTCTCTGCGGTGGTGTTTCTTTTTTCTTTTGTTCCTAAGTGAAAATCCACTAACGAAGTTAAGAGAGGCTTGTTTTATTTCCCTTCTGTATACCTTAAGTGTCACAGACGGAAGAAGATCGCGAATCAGTATCTTTTGTGCATTTGGAAATATCTTCTGTCTATTCAGTGATGTTTTGTATTTTGTGTGCAGAACATGCAAATAAGGTTTTTGGTAAATTCTGAGTTGCATTATGTACAGCCTCTCCATAGCAATGCAGCTCAGTAATAACTCTAACTGGTTAATCCCACAATGCACAGCTCTTTTACAACTGTGAAGGATCTTGAAGACCTTGATGGTTAACATAGTCTAAACGTAGTAGATAATTATATTGGGATGGCATATTTCACAAGGAAGCGTGATCAGGGTTTACTTTTCCCCAAGTTCAACTGTCTGATGCTTCTGACAGATGAGAAAAGCAGCCTTCCCAGTCTTTGATGGCTTTTCTGAAGTGCACAGCTTAAATAAGCAGAGAATAGAACCAGGCAAAGTATGGAGTCTATGCTTAGTGTGTCTCAAGTAATGCACAGGAATTCAGTGAATTAACAACAGGCTGCTCCTTGGCAGAGTGAGAAGTATATCAAGCCTTCAGCAAGGAGAAGAGATTGAAGAACGCTAGGAACAGGTTCTTCAACCAGAACCAAAAGAACAATTCTGCTGGAAGGCCTCAGGCTCTGAGCTTGTTGCAGCAAAGCAGAAAATACTTGTTTATATGGTGCTGTTGGAATGTAGTCTCTCCAGACAGGCTTGCTTTCTGTATGTGAGAGAAGCTCAGCTTTTAGTGATCTGTTATTCTGTACCTGTCCTAAATAACCCAACACTGTCCTCTTGAATGTAAGTGTCCAAAACTGGCTCTCTGGTTGAGAAGTGTTTTTACTGCTTGAAGGTGCAAACAAATCACACTGAAAATAGTCACATAGCTGTGAAACCTTTACTTACACATATTTATACATATATATGTTATATTGAGCATGTGTGTGTGTATATATACATGTCAATTCTTGCTACTTCGGGAGAAGTTATTTGACATAATTCATCTTGATTGCAATTTAAATAATTTTCCAGGACAGCTCACTTTCTTCACTGTCTGTCAACCTCATCAGACTTAACGTTAGTCTCTCTTCTCTGAGCTGCTCACATGCAGTGCTTTGCAGCAATTTGGGTCCTCTATGTCTCTGAGGGCACATGTTTGGGGGAGGGGTACTCTGATTTTTATAGGCTAGGGAAGGGGGAATGTGACACGGTTTCCTGGCTGCTGGATGTGTCTTATGACTTCGACTATCAGTGCAAAAGGAGTGATTTGGGGCATGTTGTGCACTGTTTCCTTGTTTGTTTTCACTGGGATTCTGTTAATACTTTTCTAACCCTCTTACTTTTCTGCCATGTCTGTGGAGGCTCAGCCAGAAAGACTGTAAGGACAACAGTACAGTGAGAACAGACAGGTCAGGGGACATACGGTGCTGACTCAGATTTAAGGGATATGGATCTCCTTGTTTGAGCTAATGGGATGGGATATGGCAATGTTTTCCTAGCAGGGAACAATGGACTCAATTGTCAGAAGGAAAAAAGAAAGTCTAAGGTATTTGGACTTTGCGTCTTCAAAAATTTTGCAAAATCTCTTGCAAATGTCTATTCATTTTGGATAAACACACTATGAATCATCCTACTGCTTTGTAGGAGAGATTCAATGAACAGCAGTGTGTTTTAACAGAGCAACACGACAAGTTACAATGTCTGTCAGTGGCAAAATATTACTACTTTGAGAGTATATCTGTTGTCAGGACACCTTTTTCTAGGTATGTTGTTGTTGGTTTTTCTAGTTCTCTGAATTTTTAAATCTCCACTGTATGATTGAGTTTATAGAAGTGAGAGCATTGCATAAGTCAGCTTGTACTTTGAGCTAACAAATCCTTAGCTTTGACTTACCAGATTGAAAGAAAGAGCCACTGCTGTTACTTTAATAGAATATTTCCTGTGTGCTTTCTGCTTGTTTTATCTCAACAAAAGTATCACTGGCTGTGACAATTCAGAGCAAGACAACAATTTTCAAACTCATTTTTGAACATAGGGTGTAATAGAAAGAGTATGTTCACAGCAGGAGAAACTTGTCCTCGTTTACCAAGCTCTGATTCATGTTGTAGAGCAGTCTGAATGCATGAACTGGACTCCTGAATGAAGATGAATCAGAAGGTACAGTCCAGTTCCAATTAGAGACTCAATCCATGGTAGGAGAGTGGAGCTAATCTGAAGAGAAAACCAACAGAAATGTAGCTAGTTTGATTGCCAAGTCTTCAACACCATCTGTTTGGTGTGCAGATCTGCTTCAGCTCAGGCTTGCTATTTGCTAATGCTGGCATAGACTAAGCTGGTCACTGATAAGTCTGTTGGTGGAAACCGTGGGCACTATTTCAGAAATACCCTCTTTCTTTTCCAAAACCGGGGTCAAGAAAATGTTTATTGTGTGGTAAGACTGCTTACTGCAGTAGCTTATTTGCTGAAGTCTTCGCTATTTTCTGTTCTTCACTCTTTAGTGATACACTGATATCTGTGCTTTCTGTTACAGTAACTCCTTCCCTCCCTTTGCAGAGAATTTAGTAGACACTGAATGTGAAAGATACATCCCATAGGAAATGGGAGTTATGTTGTACTACAAAAACATAATATCCAGTATTAAAAACAGCAACATCAAGTGTGTTGTTAATCCAAACTCTGAGTTTAACAGGTCAGTTAACAGTGCTTCCTGGTGCTGTCATCTGAGCATCCTGGGAGTGGTGGAAATATGTAGTCAATAGCACATGGAGCACAGGAGCTCTTGGCTACAGGTTTGAGTGGTTAACATGTGCCAAACTCTCCTAGGTTTGTGGCAGACTGAGGAGGGAAAGAAGCACTGAACAAGCAGCAAAATTTACAAAGACTAGTGGCACCTTCTAGAGAGTTGGAGAAGTTTCAGCTTCAAGTGTACAATCCTCAGGAAGCATATGAAGGCAGACTATGAATGTGTAATCCACCTGCAGTACAGAGCTCAGAGGGCTGTGATTAGTGGCACAGAGTCCAGTTGGAGGCCTGTATCTAGCAGTATTCCCCAGGAGTTGGTGCTGGGTCCAGTCTTGTTCAACATCTTCATCAGTGACCTTGATGAGAGGATAGTGTCCACCTTCAGCAGGTGTGCTGATAATAGAAAGCTGAGAGGAATGGCTGACACCCTGAAGGCTGTGCTGCTGCACTGTGCGACTCGGACAGGCTGGAGAGCTGGGCAGATAGGAACCAGATGAGGTTTAACAGAAGCAGATGTAGAGTCTTGTGCCTGAGGAGGAATAACCACATGAACCAGTACAGGCTGGGGGATGACCTGCTGAAGATGCGCTCTGCAGAGAGGGACCTGGGAGTCCTGGTGGACAACAGCTTAGCCGTGAGCCGGCAGTGTGCCCTGGTGGCCAGGAATGCCGATGGCATCCTGCGGCACATTAAAAAGAGTGTGGCCAGCATGTCAAGGGGGGTGATGCTCCCTATCTACTCTGTCCTTATCGGGCTTCACCTGGAGTACTGTGTCCAGTTCTAGGCTTCCTGGTAGAAAAACGACAGAGATCCTTGGAGAGAGTGCATCTATGTGGATGGCCACAAAGGTGATAAAGAGCGTGGAGCATCTCTCCTGTGAGGAGAGGCTGAGCAGCCTGGGTCTGTTCAGGCTTGAGAAAAGAAGACTGAGAGGGAATCTGATCGATGTCTATAAATATCTAAGGTGCAGGACGCAAAGACACAAGGCCCAACTCTTTTCAGAGGTGTGTGGCAACAGAACAAGGGGAAACGGGCACAAACTGAAGCACAGGAAGTTCTACACAAAATGTGTGTAAGAACTTCATGGTGAGGGTGATGGAGCACAGGAGCAGGCTGCCCAGAGGCATTGTGAAGTCTCCTTCTCTGGAGATACTCAAGACCTATCTGAATGCTGACTTGTGCAATCTGGTCTAGGCAGCCTGCTTTGGCAGAGGGATTGGAGCAGATGATCTCTAGAGGTTCCTTCCAGCCCCTGTAATTCTGTGAGGGAAAAAAAAAAAGGCTAAGACGGACATGGACTGCAGTGGAAAGATACTTGACATTGCCTTGTCCCTTATTACCTGCGAATGTAGATTATATTAAACCCAACCTTTTGTAGTGCAGTGTCAGCTCTTCTACATGCTACTCATTGATGCTGGATTCATAAATACAGCTCCTAAATGGTATGAGAAGTGGTAGATTGGTTCTATTCGTGTTTTAGTTTATCTCCAATTATCATCACCATTAAAGCTTGGGAACTTACAGCTCTTTCCTACATATTTAGGGTACGTTGTCAAATGTCATTTTTGAATGTGTACCTCTGGGAGAGTATCGATTGCCACGGATTTTCTGTCTTGAAGGTAATTAAATGAATAATTTCAGGCATCTCAGAGAGTGGCAACCACCGGGTCTGTGTTGAACCTTGTCCGTGGTTAAACAATGCCTTTCTCAAGTGCATTTGTTCTTCTAATGCATTGTCCAAATCTTCCATCGGGAACTGCAGTCTGACCAGTTTTTGCAATTGAAGGTGACCCCTTGACTTTAGTCATAAGTTTCTGTTTTCCTTTGCTTTCCCAATTGTGCAAAATGTAGCCAGTGCATTTGCAGTTACTCTGACAATTTGGGTTTTGAGCTGGAGATCTTCATATTCAGCCTTTTCTCGTCTTGAAGAGCATTTAACGTTGGCTCCTGAATCCTGAGTCTTCTTCTGTCTCACCACCTTCACAGCCCACATCCCCTTCAGTTCACTAGAAAAAGAAAAAAATCTCGTTTTCTCCTAGTCATCTGTTTGACAGCTGCTCTGTAGCAACTTGTGAATATAAATCTTTTTTTACAGTAACGGGGGAGTATGCAAATCTTAATTCAGAAAAGAGTTAGCTCTAAGTACACAGGAAAAAACTCTGAGTGGCCTGTTGAATCAGACTCAATAAAATACTGGGCTTTCTTTGATACCTAGGAGAGCTCCGAAGGCTTGTTAAGCTCATTGGGTTGAAGTGGATAGTTGAGATTTTAGGGACTGGAAATGGAGATTTTTGGTGGCAGGACTTGCTGTAGACATATTTTTGCAATGAGACACATTTCTCAGAAAAATGGGAGAGGCATCTGTAGAGAGAGAATTTCTTGTATCGATGTCTGGTTTCATTCTTCTACTGTTATTTGTTGTATGTATCATGCTCAGCTGTTATTAGGTAAGCCACATGCCCTGTAGAAGGCTGTCTGGTCATTGTCCAGCTCTGGAGAGGTCTGCAGGTGCTGAGTCCAGTCATTTTGACATAATTTTCCCTTGGCACAGTGACATAAAGCCAGCATTTTGGAGAACTGAACACATATAGTGTTGAAAAATCCTTATGCTGAGAGGTGTATTGCAGTGTGATCAGTGATTCTGGTGAAGTTTACCTATCTTGTTCTTTCTGCCTCTGGGGTCCTAGATCTGTTGTAGACACCGGCCCCTGATGGTACAGAAGAATAAAGGTGTTGCACAGCAGGCAGACTGCTGTTATGTTGCAGGGTTTGCTTCATGTTTTAGGGTTTCTCTGTTACGATAACTGCTGTCACAGTTAAGCAGTTATTTCCATTGGACTTGACTTCCAGGGGCTTACAGATTTGTCATATGTTGGCTGTACAGTGTGGGTTGGGATGCTGAGGACCGAGTTGTCTTACGCTGCTAAAGAGTCTCTTCCTCTTTGATATTTGGATATGCAGCAATGTTTTTCTGAATATCTGGTCTTGTAGTCTCTGAAGAAATCTCTATTTTGTGTAACAGAGTTGTCTGCAGGTAAAAAATCATCTGCTTATCCTACTTTTTATAGGCAGTACCCACCGTGTTATGTAATAAATTGGCATATAACTAGATTGATACATTTGCGGAAACTTGTGAGAAGATTTTCTGGAGTGCCAGTCCACTTTTTTAGCATATCCTCAGCACCAGCTGGCAGCTCTTTTCATTCCCTAGCAACTGGCTTGATTTCAGTACTGACTTGATGAGAAGAGGAATTGATGTTTTTAATGAAACCAAAGATCCTCCCTTATGTTTTTAGATCTCAACTTTTCTAGAGACAGTGGAGGTGTTGTGGCACAGCCCATCCATGGATTAACAATTTGTTCTTTTCTTGACCTTTCTGTGGTCTGCATATTCATAAAATCGTAGAATTGTTTGAATTGGAAGGGACCATTAAAGATAATCTACTCCAACTCCTCTGCAGCAAAGAGGGACGCCTACAGCTAAATCAGGTTGCTCAGAACCCCATTCAGCCTTACCTTCCGTTTCTCCGACATTGGGGCATCCACCACCTCTCTGGGCAGTGTGTTCCACTGCTTCATCATCCTTATTGCAATAAATGTCTTCCTTATATCCAACTAAATCTTCCCTCTATAGGTTTGAAAACAGTTTCCCTTGTCCTGTTGCAGCAGACTCTGCTGAAGACTCTGTCCCCTTCATTTTATGTGAGTACCTCTTTAGGTACTGAAAGCCTGCTATCAGGTCTCCCTGGAGCCTTCTCTTGTCCAGGCTGAACAGCCCCAGATCTCTCAGCCTATCCTCATAGGAGAGGTGCTCCATCCCTTGCATCATTTTTGTGGCCCAGCAGGTCTGTGTCTGTCCTGCACTGAGGTCTCCACACATCTGGATTCAGTACTCCAGGTGAGGCCTCACCAGCACAGAGCAGAGGGGCAGGATCACCTCTTGACATGCTGACCATGCTTCATTTGATGCAGCCCAAGGTATGGTTGGCTTTTTGGGCTGTGAGGGCACACTGTGGGCTCATGTCCAGCTTGCCTCTCACCAGGTCCTTTTTGGCAGGGCTTTGCTTCATTCTTACATCCTGTAGCTTGTGTTGATAGTGGGGATTGCTGAAAATGTTGTCACTGCCCCCTTCATCAAAGCAGAGTTTAATTGACATGTTCTGGAGAAGCTGTATGTTTTTAAGAGAGAACAGGAAAGCATCTGGCAATGGACTGCTGTGACTCTTCTGGATGGACGACTGCTTCAGTGGCTTTGGATTGCTGGGTTTGAATTAGAATCAGCGTATGAGAGAGTGACTAATTTTGCAATTATTTCTCTGGGTATTTGCAGCCAAGAGCAGTAACATATGCTTGAAAAAGTGCATTGCAGGAACAATGTCTACTACAATCTGGGTTTGCTTTTCTCAGAAGTGAGGCTTGCTACCTCACTGGCTGTCTACCATTCATTGTTGTACCTGGTTCCTGCTGAAAGGTTTCCCAAATGAGGTAAAAACCGATGCATCTTCACTTGTCTAGAGCTGTTCCATTGCTTCCTGGGACTTGTACTTTGGATAATCCTTTGGCAAACTTGTCAAGCTTGAGTGACTAAAACATGAAACAAAAATAAGATGTTTTGCCAGGAAACTTTTTGGTTTTGAATTTGGAGCAAGGCTATCTTTTCTTGAGAGCTGGTTAAGCACTATCTGAACAAAACACTGGTTGGAAGTCAGGTGGTACTGTTATCCACAGTTTTAGCTGTGATGTGGATTGTACTATTAACCTACCTTCCAGAGTACAAAGCTTATTGATTGGTGAGCTTATCATTGTTGGGACTTGCATGGCTAGTGTAATCTTCATTGCATACAGTACCTCCTTTTGGTCTTTGTTACTTGCTCAAGAAACTGGAAATTGAAAGTTGCTGAAAAGCAGCGTCTAAGAGTTTAGACCAAACTGAGATCTTATATAGAAGGGGTCATCAGGACTTGACTGTTGAGCTGGTTAGGTAAGCTACTAGCATTTGCCTTAAGTTGTAGTAGCTTTGATTTAATAAAAATATCAGGTTATGGCTCTGTTGGATTGAAGATTTTTAATCTTCTCTATTCTTGTTCATCTCTTTAGTCTATTTCTAGATACAGAGCTGTAGCAGTCTGTGACAGTACTAGTTACTTACCAAGTGGATGCAGTCAGCAGGACACAGGAGCCTACTTAGGTTTCAGTTTTGTACGAGGAGAGAAGATCTGTTAGTGACTGAAGTCTAGCACTGGCAGTAGATTCATTAACATGCACCCGCTCTTTTGCAGATTCAGAATCTGAAAAATCATTAAGTGGGTTTGAAACTACAACAGCGTACTCACTAGAAGACAGCATGGATTCCAAAGATACAATAACTTCAAGCATGTCTGAAGAAAAGGTTTGTGGCAGTGGAGAGTCGATGTCTAACGGAATCAAAAAACACAGGTAGGATATTGCCTGTTCTTAAGGTATTATAGCATATATGAAAGGAGAGTGAAAGACCTCCAGGATCTCTGAAAAACATAATTTGTGGAAAACTTCTAAAACTTTGCTAGGGATGATTGAGAAGTCGTTATTCTAAGACTTTATGAAGAGAGTGTGTTTCCAAGCCTAGTGTTTTACTTTGTAGCTTATTCTTTGTTGATCTAGTCTGAATAAGTAAAAATAAAATATCATGTGCTATGCAAAAAATGAATAGATCTTATTGAGGTGCGTGTGGACTTTAATTCCTTCGTGCATCTTTAATGATCTATGCCTCTTATTGCTGCTTTAATTTCCAGTCACTCGATCCTTCTGTTGGTATTAGGAATGAATGAAAAATATTTCTAGCCTGTTATCAGAAACTTAAATGTGAACAAAGGGAGTCTTATTCTAAAAGTCTCATCTATGTTTTATGTGCTTATTTTGTGTTGTCAAATGATCCATTTTTGTTTGTTTCCTTGCCTGTAAAGGAGGACAATAGGTCTAGAGTTAATGAGCTGTAATAGACACCATGATTCTCAAGTTTCAGCGGAGGGCAATATAGTGTTTGTGCTGCAGATGAAGTCAAGCTTCAGTATGTTTCAAAAAGATTAATTTGGAAGCGTTTTGAACCTGCCAAACGATGATGAGGACACCAGATCTCTGTAAAAAACAGGGAATTAAAATTTAATTTTAGAGAAACAAAGACGTGCTTTAATTACTTGGTATCGTAAGCAGTTAAACTGCATGACTGCTGAAGCATGTGGGAATGTCAGAGACTTGGTGTCTCAAGGTTCAACCTCTGAATCTACGTCCCTCTTGTACCAGGCAGGCTAAGGCATATGAGGTCTTGGGTGGAGTAACAGGGTGGTTGGGAAAGATAACGTAAAGCAGCTGACTGAGCATACTGCTTTCTGCTGTTGTGTTGTTAGGGTGTTGTTTATGGCCCTGATTAGGTGCCTTTCCTAGTCAGAAGAGGCATTCTGGGGTGGGGAAGCACCAGGTGAACTTGGACTATTGTATTGCACTCACTGCCTTTGAAAGTGTGAGGAGGAAGGAGGCAATTCATGATCAACATAAAAACAGTGCATGTTGACATGCATTTTCTGAGGAGTTTTAAGAGCCATCTCGCAGGATAGAAGTTGTACAGTGTTTCTTGCCTTGTTTCTGAGGCTTGTGGTGACTGTGGTATTTGTCCTGGTAAGGCTTGCTGTGTCTGCCTGCAGTTCTGAATCCAGGACTGTCACCTAGCTGGAGTTTGTGGCTCCAATTTGTGCCTGTTTTGGTTTAGGAGTCAATTTACAGTTCATTTGGTCAAATATGCATCATCTGTGATGCCTCCTTAGCTACTTTGTGACATGCAGGGTGAAGAGAGCAGAATGTTTTGCCAGCATCTGCTTCCAATGTTTTACATTTAACTCTTTTTATTTAACTTCCTTTTGTTAACTGCTTGGAAGCAAGTTGCTTGGAGGCTTGATAAGAATCTTTTGCCTTGTACTTTCCAGTAGTTCGTCAGATGAATAGAGGAGCTGCAGCTGCATTTGAGTTGCATGTACAAGTACCCAGCACTGCTTATCTGTCTGTATAAATACAACTGTTTTCCTACCTTCATACAGAGAACTTGAGCTGTAGTCCACCTCTCTCTGCTTGAGTGGCGTGGGCTTTGTGCAGGGAGTTGGAAGCTGCTTTTTCTTGATTGGCTGTTGTTTAGGAGATGTAGGAATAAATCCATTGGATTCATAGAATTATAGAATGGCTTAAGTTGGAAGGGACCTCAAAGCCCACCCAGTCCCACCCTGTGCCATGGGTAGGGCTGCCCCCCAGCAGCTCAGCTGCCCAGGGCCCCATCCAACCTGGCTGTGAGTACCTCCAGGGATGGGGCACCACAGCTTCTATGGGCAGCTGTGCCAGCGCCTCACCAACCTCTGAGTGAAGAATTTCTTCCTAACTTCTAATCTAAATTTCACTCTTTTAGTTTGAAGCCACTCCCCCTTGTCCTGTCACTGTGAGACCATGTAAAGGTCCCTCTCCTGCTTGTAAGCTCCCTTCAAGCACTGGAAGGAACTTCAAAGAAGTAACCATGTTAGGATGTGCAGATGGATGAAACCTTTGCTTTTTGGATGTATTGCTAAGGGTGCTGTTGGTGGCAGTTACAACCTCACTTTCATCAGACTATTTAGCTTTTAAACTTTCTAGGTGAGTAATAGCCAATGAAACTTAAAATGCCAAGGCCTAGCTCTGACTCACAATTTGCTATCTAGGTCAGGTCTTATCAGAATAGCTTGCATGCTACTGATTGGTCATAGAGTGTCCGCGGTAGTGTTGATGATGTGCTTTGTAGCTTTAGATTGATTTGGGAATGGACTGCATAGTTTTTGAAGACTTCATGGGAGAGAGTTTGAGTGGTAGGAGTTTACTACTTTAAATAGCTTGGAATAATTAAAGAAAAAAAAAGAAATATCTCGAAGAAATTAATCTAAGCCAAGCATAAAAAACAAACCAACAGCAACAACAAACAAAGAAACAGCCGAGCAACAAACACCCTCACACAGAAACGTTCTGTAGTACCCATCACTGTGTGACATCCATTTGTTACAGTTTCCCTCTCACTGCTGGGTTTCAACACTTAGTTTTCCCTTTGGGAAACCTTCCAGAACCTTTCATTTGTGTTTGTGCTCTGCTCTTTGCGAGCAGTCAGGTTGTTCAGTCAGGCTTGCATGAGGGCAAGCTGAACAGGCCTTGCTCACACCATATGTCTCCTTCCCAGCAAGATTCCTGTAGTAGTTAATCTGCTAAAGGTAATGCTTTGGACAAATACTTTTTATCTGTTCTACTGCAAAGAAATTCCTGCAGCTGTTTTTGTCGCTTGCAGCTAAAACTAACTTCCTGAGCTGTTTCTGAAACTGACATCTGGAAGGAAATTTTTGCATTCACAAACCTTTCCCTTAATCACAGGGACTGGGTCAAGGTTAGTAGGCCTCAAGTCTTGGCTGCCTGTCATTTTTGCACGTGTCCTTACTTGCCCCCAGAAGCTGACTTGGTGGATTAAAAGTGTTCTGTTGCTTCAGTACACGTGTGCTACAAGGAGGAAAGAGCTGAATATCACAAGCTTGCGCTGTTACACTCACTCATAGAAAGAAATGTGGACGAATGGCTTGAACTTGAACGCCAGCTTCCAAGCAGTTAAACAAATTGAGTGGATGACGTGTTCACTTCAACAAAAATGTGAATTGCATGAAGCACTAATGGTACATTAGTGTTTTATGTGCAGAAGGGCTTACTTAAAAATTATCTGCTCTACTACCCTCCTTCTTTATCAGATACACAGGGAGATTCAGTAAAGACTACAAACGAAAATACAACTGAATGCTTGGTGGACACTGTCCTCTCCTGGACATTTGTATCAAAGCATCCACAGAAGTGTTTTATACTTATTGTTATTCAAGATTCTCTGTTTCAATCCACGTACTGATATCTGTCATATAGGGAATGGATGATACTGGGTTGATTAATTAAAGCAAATCCTCCAGTCTACTTATGCTCTCTGCCACAGGCAGTTAGGCTGTTAACAAGTAAGAGGAAACATAATTTAGTACCTTAAGGAGTTCAGGCACAGGTTTGATTTTATTTTTTGATAGAGCTGAAGGATCAACTTTGGTAAAGGTGTTTTTGCAACAGGTAAGTATGGGTGGTGACACAGCATATAGGGCAGCGGAAACAAACAGCCTAGCTTGGCAGAATTGGCTAATCTTTGAAATTAAATAGCTGATGCAGCTTGAGTGAGCTGTATGTAATTCTTATCTAACGAGGATTTTCCTCAGTACCAGCTTCACAGTCCAAACACTTGATTTTAGTGTTGCTGTAGCCAAAGGGACTTGATCTCTTTCTCTACACTAATGGCTTAATAGTTGAGCTGGTCAGTAGCAGCATGAAAACCAAACAAAATCTCTACTTTATTTCACGTAATGCTGATAATTACAGACTGTGTTGCACAGACTAAATGTGTAAGACTCGTTCCTGAAGCTGTTTTTTCTGTTTGGGTTTTTGTTGGTGGCGGTTTTGTGGTTTCTTTCTTTCTACGGGTTGTTTATTTCCTGTGTTGTTGCTGTTGTGTTTTGTTTTTGTTTTGTTTTCCCTGAGAGATTGTTTTAATTTGGGGCAACAAGTGCTCTTTGTGGTCACTGTGCAGGTGATTAGTAAAGTAAACCAAATAAATAGCGGTGGTATTTTCATGTATTTATGTCCCGTATCTGTTTTCTCATAGTGAATGTACCTACAGTGTCTTTCATAAAGAGAGATTCTCTTCCGTTGCTTTTATACAAAATGAAGGGAATGTTTCAGAAAGTTTTTGGGAAAAAAAACGCAACAAACCAACATTGATTCGTGTGCAGGTGAAACAGTTCATAGGCTTCAAAGTAGGACCATTGTTTCCCCTTTGGTTGTAATTTTACATGTATTAATTTGGAGCAAATAAAACTAAAATGAAACAAAGTTTAGTTTAAATGAGCTTATGAACATTAAAACTTAAGTGAGATTGGTGAAATGATTGATGAATTGGTGAAAGCTCCCCAGCACTTTATATAACTTGGTAATGGTGGTTTGGCTTTACAGCGTGGTTTGGAAAACTTACTTTCCAAGATAAGTGTTTGGGTTTATCCATCATTGTTAGTAATGGAAAACTTATGTTACTAATTCTCTTATTTCCTTATTTTTTTCTACAGAACAAGCTTGCCATCTCCAATGTTCTCCAGAAATGACTTCAGTATTTGGAGTATCTTAAGAAAATGCATTGGAATGGTAAGTAATCAGAAAGCCGTGATAAATCATTTGATCATAGAATCACAGAATGGTTTGGGTTGGAAGGCACCTTTAAGATCACCTGGCTCCAACTCCCTGCTATAGGCAGGGACACCTCCCTCTAGACCAGGTTGCTCACAGCCCCAGCCAGCCTGGCCTTGAGTGCTTCTAGGGAGGGGTCAAATGTTACTATTGACAGAATCATAAAGCTGCTCAGGTTGGGAAAGACTTTCAAGATCAACAAGGCCAATCTCAACCTAACTATGCTACCCTAACTCTAACAACCCAGCATTTTACTGTTTCATTTGATGCCTAAATGAGAATGTGTTGGGGAGAAGAATTTGTTTGTAGGTTGTTGGTTTTTTTTACCCACTTCTGCTTTACTTTTGCAACTAGGTAAGGTTAAGACTTAAATTTAACCTTTAAAGTACTTTATGGTAGTAGGGTTGGGTTTTTTTATTTGTTTTTCCACTTTTAAGGATATATGTATATTTTATTTTTATTATTAATTCATTTATTTTACTTTGCTCTTCTCCCTGTCCCCTTCGTATTCCAACCTCCCCCCGTACTAGCAGTGTTACTGGCCAGATGGTGGGCAGATCAGAGGTTGGCTGATTGGCACATAATCTGCTTCCAGCTAAGGGTGAATTGGAAAGAGGTCTACTCTTCACTAGATCCTCCAATAGGCTGAAAGTACTTACTGATAAACTTACAGCATCCTGTAACGTTAGCCTACCAAAAGGCACTAGCATTTCGTTGCTGTTCTCTTCTTTGTCTCCTGCTTTACTTAGGAACAGCACACAACACCAAGCAGTGAGAAATGGAAATGATAGGGAATGCTGTGTCAGCAGACTCAGGTCTCCTGAATTGTTATGAAGCATTCGAGATTTGTCACAGTGGCTCTAGCAGAGAAATATTATATCCCTAAAACACAAAGAACTGATTGAAGGCTTGACTTGCATAATGTGTACAGGAAAAGAAGAATCCTGCTATTGTGATTAAGAACAGAGATGTTTATTCCATACGTTGTCAGTGGCCATACTGTGCTTTTACTTTGCTACTGAAGGCAGCTTGAAAACTGATACTTCTGTTACAGAACCTTCTTTATGTCAGAATACAAAATTCCTGTGTTTTTCCTGTGCTGCCACATCTCTCTGTCATCTCCTCCTCTCCCCAGCCTGCTCATATGCCTAAAGTAAAGATAATGTGTTTAAGGAATTAGGTGGCCTATATCTATTTTAAGAGTATATGTAACATAGTCATCAAAAGGGCCCTTAATACCGTATTGTTTAGTCTCACTTTCTTCACGTGTTTGTTAGTAGGAAGCTAGTCGTTAGATGTTTGGTTTTCTTTTCGTTGTAAAAGTAGCCTAATGTGTCAACACAGAAGGGCTTACCCAGCTTATGAGGGTTTTTTTTCTTTTCAGCATTAGCAGTGCCAGGTCAAGCACATTGCATTAGCGCTAAGAGCATCATTTAGTTTTGTAATAAGCCAATTAGGATTGGGTTACTTCTGGTCACTTTATGGTCAGTGGATCTAATAGCTTGGTTTTTAACACGAGTTTCATTTGTGCATCAGGAGTTGTCCAAGATCACAATGCCAGTTATATTCAACGAGCCACTGAGCTTCCTTCAGCGACTTACAGAATACATGGAGCACACATACCTCATCCACAAAGCCAGCTCTCTGTCTAGCACAACTGAGCGAATGCAGGTACGTATAAGAACTGCTGTTATCAGCTGCATGTCAGATTCTCTTACTTTTTTTAGACCCTTGTCTAGGGAAGTGTTTTGCTTTTCCTAAGGCTCACTTTTTTGAGCCTTTTGTTTAGAACCCCATTTATTTTCCTCCTTTGTAAATAGAACCTTCCTATGCTACTTGAGAAGAAACATTCTATAGTACTGCGACTGCTGTTATTGTTTGATAAAGACTAAAATCCAGGAGATTAACTGTGTACTCATTTTCTTTTGAACAGTGTGTTGCTGCATTTGCTGTGTCTGCTGTAGCCTCGCAGTGGGAACGCACAGGGAAGCCGTTCAACCCATTGCTTGGAGAGACGTATGAATTGATCAGGTAACAAACAGGGAGAGGATGCATTGAAGATCAGAAGGTGGTGTTTGATGTATGAATGAATGTTTGATTAGATCAGTGAGGTAACTTGCATGCTGCTCCTTGGCTTGCAAGACGCTGTCGGATCTCATAGCTGCCAGAGGTGTGTGCTCTGTGTTGGTGTTCAGCCATGTGTCCCTCTGGAATGAGAAAGCACTGAAATTTTTGTCTCAGGAAAATGTTATAAAAATTGCTAGTAAAGGCAAGTTTTTATCTCCTTTTTATTATATACAAACAGTGACTTTTTACTGAAACTTTCTTAATGAAAAGATATGTATTAGATGTTAGAGTTGTTGTGGTAATTATGAGTGTCCAAGATGCAAATAAGCAATACTAATCTACTATTCTGCAGCAGCATTTAGGGCAAATTCTCCTCTCAAACAAATGACTATTTGGCCTGTGATTATGCAGATGTTTAAGGAAGAGGTTACTGCGAAAAGTAAACTGATGGATTGATTCAGTTTGGTTTGTATTGCTACACCGTGACACACGGTGTTAGAACCGCCGCTTGCAACACTGGAGGGCCCGGGTTTGAATCCTGCCTGTGGCGCAAGTGGTAGAACTGCCGCTCTGCTACACTAGAGGGCTCGAATCCCGGGAGTTGGACTCGATGATCTCTAAGGTCCCTTCCAACTCGCACAATACTATGATACTATGATGATACTATGATTGTTGCATGATAGTCTCCAATTACTTAGAATGAGGTTGTTATGCCTATGAGTTGATCATTTTGTATTACCTTAGAGCTTTAACTAAGTTTTCTATTGAGTACAACAACTATACCTGAGTCCAGCTGTCTGTTTCACTTGGAGAAAAGGGCTGCAGCTTCATTGTACTTTAGGTGCATGCTTTCTCATCTTTATTTTGTATCTTCAGAACACTGAGTTTTAGAAACTTTCTTTTGCAGAGATGATCTTGGATTTAGACTTCTTTCAGAGCAAGTTAGCCATCATCCACCAATCAGTGCTTTCTATGCTGAAGGTTTGAATAATGATTTTGTGTTTCATGGATCCATTTATCCTAAACTCAAATTCTGGGGCAAGAGTGTGGAAGCAGAACCAAAAGGCACCATGACTTTGGAGCTTCTTGAGTAAGTTGATGAATTATAATTGCATAGGTACCATGGCCACATCTGTGATGATTAGTGGGTGTTAGAAGTCTCATGGCTTAGGAATGGGAATGTCTGATGCTCACATCTTGATGTCTGATGGCAGATTGCTTTGTGGGGTGGAGGGAATGAAGTAATGAAAGCAATTGATGTCATTTGGCTTAATAATCTGTGTGGTAATAGAGGTAATAGATGGTTCTTACATCTGTGTTCTGCAGGTGCCTGGACATCCAGTCCAAGACTAGCACACTTGAGTCCTTTTCGCTTTCCTAACATCATTCAGCATCCACAGGGACTGCACTGACGTTGCTGTTTTAAGGAATTGATAAAATCAGTAGCAATAGGTTAATAAAATTCCTACTTTGCCTGGCTTATTGCCATGCCCATTTTAAGACTTGATGTGGGAGGTAGAAGATAGCTTGTTGCAGCAGTGACATTCAGTACAGAGAGACACTTATGGGTTGTTTTTTGCCTCCCTCCCTTAGACACAACGAAGCCTACACATGGACAAATCCTACTTGCTGTGTGCATAACATTATCGTGGGCAAACTTTGGATTGAGCAGTATGGAAACGTGGAAATAACTAACCACAAGTAAGTTAAGAATGTGGGAGATTTCACTTGCTGTGAGTTGAAAAAAGGAAAGTCATCGGCAAGTAATTAGTGCCCTCTTGTTCTGTCTGTAGAACTGGTGAGAAATGCGCGTTGAGTTTCAAGCCCTGTGGCCTGTTTGGGAAGGAGCTGCATAAAGTTGAAGGCTACATTCAGGACAAAAGGTAACAAATTCATTCCTAATAGGACACCAATTGCTGCCCTTTGTTTCTAGCAGTCATGCCAAGGGCATGAACTTGAAAGAGAGCGGGTTAGGAGTTGTGTAACACCAATAATGCAGTTTGAAGAATTGCTCTCAAAAAAAGTTTCTCATTCAATTATTTTTGTCTGTAATGAAATGAATCTCTTTTAGCTCCGTTGCAAACACAGCCTTTTCTTATTTTCTGACAGCAAAAAGAAACTTTGTGCGCTGTACGGGAAGTGGACGGAGTGTTTGTACAGTGTTGACCCAGCTACTTTTGAAGCTTACAAAAAAAATGACAAGAAAAACACAGAAGAGAAGAAAAGCAGTAAACAGGTATTAGTCCTTTAAGGGGCTGGTGCATCTTCATAAGCATCACGGGCCAATTCAGTGTTTTGGTGGTACTTAAGAGCATTAAGATTACTTTTCACTTATTCTGTCTTTCCGGGTGGGATATAAAAACAGATTGGATGGATATTAGCATTAAGGGATAAAATGCTTCTGCTCTCAAGGATTTGTATTCAAGTTTCCCAGACCTTGGAGTTACCTCACTACAGGGTTGTTCATTATCTGCCTCTTTTGACCAAATCATGTGGAGGAAATTGCGTATTTGTTGGTTGGATCATGGTTCTGATTGTGTGCAATAATTATTACATTTTAGTAGGAGGATTTGGACTTCTAGAGGTAGAATAGGCTGGCTTCTCATCTTGACCCCATTTTTCAGCTTTTCCAAAGGATGTTTATACTTTTACAGTGCTGTTCCAATCACAGTGAGGTTTTTTTTTCCCTCGGAGTTGTATTAATTTTCTTTTGGGAGAAAAAATTAAAGCGTTCTTAATTGTTACAGATTTCTGTATGCTTTTTATTTGAGGTGAACGGCGATGTTGGCAACGTACAGTGTGATGAAGAATAACCCTTCATAGCTGCTTAAAACAGGGATTGATCCCCTTTGATGACTGAAGCCAGACTTTGTTGTTGGTTTTGGTGTTGCTCGTTTTAATGTAAAAACAAGAGTGAGAACAGTTCTTCCTGTGCAGATTCGGATTGTTGCTGTGTCTGAGGTTGCTCCTGTGCCTGTCAGCAGGAGAGAGCTAAAGCACAGGGGATTACTGTTTCTCCTTGAGTCTGACCCAGTGAGCTCTAGGGAGAAAGGAGCAAAGAAAAACATAGCCAGTGTCTTTGTTCAGTCGCAGCTTCGCGTGTTCCAACAAAGCTTAAGATGACCTTTGCTTTTCATATCAAAATGAAGCACTCTGTTGTAACTTGAGCTTTATATGTGTTGTTCTGACTCTAGTAAAGCGCCCTGTTTGTTTTTTTTACTAATTTAACAGAACCCCATTTCTGTATTTAAAAAGAAAAAAAAAAAAGCATTGTAATGCACACCACGAAGCTTAGTCTCCTTTGAATGTGTGTCCCCACTGCCCCCTTGTGTTCAAGGAGTTGGCACTGCTGATGATAGTTGAGTTTCTAGGTGATCCACTTCTCGTGCGTGTCTGGATGCGGCTTCTCCCTTCATGGTAATTAAGCAGTCACTCGGTCAGGAAAGCACGTTGCCTTCCAAATTCCTTCTAGATGGAATTTTCAGATTTTTTTTTCTCTTCTGGTTGTTTTCCTGCTATTCTTTTTATTGGTTCTGAAGTAGACGTGCTTCTGTCTGTCTTTAGAGGATCTGTGGGGATGCAAGTCCTTTTTCAAAGGGACCCAGGATTCCCTCTCAAAGCCCTTTGATTTTTGTAGGGTTAGAACTACTGGAAATATGATTTTTGCCTAGTAATATGGCACTGGCACAGCTGCCCAAGTGGATGCCCCATCCCTGGAGAAGGTGCTCAAGGCCAGGTTGGATGGGGCCCTGGGCAGCCGAGCTATCCGGTGGCAGCCCTACCTATGGCAGAAGGTTGGAAATGGGTGTGCTTTTATGGCCCCTTCTAACCCAAACCATTCCCTGGTTCTACGGTGCTAGATAAGTTGTCTTGTATGTAAAAGTGATATTTTAACAGCATTATGATAAGAGTAGTCCCTTGGGTTAGACTGAGGTAATTCTATTCTGAATGAACTAGTCTTTTTAAATCAAGGTGGAGTATTTCAGGCAGATACTTCAGTGCAAACATATGGAAGAAAACGATGTAGCACAACAGCAGCTGTACTCATGTATGCCTGGTTACAGAATGATCGAGTAGTTCTGAGTACAAAATACTCACCATTGTGTGCAGGAGCACATGAAAATCCTTTAAAGGACAGGACAGGTTGCTAGCACAGCTCAGGCATCGTCCACTGAAAGCCTTGTTTAGCTTCTGAACCTGGTGTGTGTGTGTAGCTCTGTGCTTTGCAATCTGTTTGTTAAAACAGCACTGTAACCAAGTGCTCTGCAGGGAAACAAGATCCTTAATGCTACCTAACATGCTTAGGCATGTAACACATGAATCATCTCAGAGCGCCGTTGAGTCCGGTCTGGGTACTGGATTTTTTCTGTACTACCACATCAGTGTATGACACAACTGTCAGAGAGCAAAGCTTATTAGCAGCAGGATTAAAGCTGTTGGTGTGTAGCCAGAGTATTTAAAGCATTAGCGGCCTTTAAGTTCAGCTCTGTGCTCCAGTGATCTCTGAAATGTGCTGCTGCTGCTTTTAGCTGTGATAGTGACCTGAAGAGTATTATTCATCACCTAGTAGGCTTTAATTCAGTACTGTGGTGTAATCTCAGGTGGCTGGATTAATGTCATTACATACAGAAGTGTTTGTGGTTAAATGGGACGTCCTTCTGGTAGAGAAACTTACATTTCTTAACACATAAATATCCAGATCTTATCTGCAAAGAAATCGATGTGAGAAAGTTCTGGTACCCTTGGCTTGGGAAGGAGTACGTAGTCTATTTGTAAATGCTGCTATCCTTCTCATTGAGCGTCTTTGAAAGTTTGTTGCTGACATTATTTCCTTGACCAAAATGAAATGTTACATAATCCCTTTTCTTTCTGTGCTGTTTTCAGGTGAGCAACACTGAGGAACCCGATGAGATGCCATTGCCAGATTCTGAGAGCGTGTATGTTATTCCTGGAAGTATTTTACTGTGGAAGATAACTCCAAGACCTCCAAATTCAGCACAGGTCAGCCATGCTTCTGCTTACTGAAAAGTGTGTCTTTTATCCTGTTATTCTGCCTGGTCAACACAAAACAAATCCATTTGTCCTCTCTTTCTTAGTGGGTCTGGGTTTGCCTGTTCGCTGCAACAGCCTTCCCCACAGGCAGTTACTTAGTCGAATTTCTCTACAGCGTTGAAAGCTTTGTGCAGCCAGTGGTGCTTCCCCACTTCTCTGCACTCCGTTTCCAACACAGAGGCAAGCAGCTTTGTAAGAAAAAAACCTCTTCTGAAAGGCTTCCTTAGCAGGCAGACACTCTCTAGGAGATGCTTGCAAAGCCTGTTCAGCATAGGCTGCTGTGTGAAGGGCCATGAAGCCAGTGGGGAAGAGAATGAGACGTGTTCCTGTACGAAAATAGACTTGGAACAAGTAAAGGTGCCCTCTGTAGGTTAATCAAAGGGGAAATCTCTCTTCGGAGACAGGGAAAATACCAGTAGGACTGGAAAAAGAAGATAAGAGAGAAATAGTGCACTGAGTAATTGGATGCTGTCCTGGTTAAACAGAAGCACCAGGGATCAGCTACATTCTTCCTGACAGTGCAGTTTTGCTGGTATCTTGAGTATTCTTATCTCGAGTGACTAAATAATAAAAAAGCACTTGGGTGTTTGTTTTTAGACAGCTGCTCTGTTGTATATTAAGACTTGCAGCCAGAGGCTTTGTGAGAAAGTCACCTTTTTCTCTTTCACCTTTTCAGATGTACAATTTCACTAGCTTTGCTATGGCTTTGAATGAATTGGACAAAGAAATGGAAAGCGTCATTCCCAAAACTGACTGCCGGCTACGACCAGATATCAGAGCCATGGAAAATGGAGAAATAGGTAATCTGATTTCTTGTTAAAACTGAAGGACCAGGGAAAAAATGAAATGAATTCAACTTCTGAGTTGTTAGATGAACTGTTAGAATAAGTAGCTGCCCATAAAGATACAAGATGGTATTTAATCCTTGTACGGCTTCTAGTAAAAGTTACGTCACCTCTTTCTACTTCATGTATTTCATGGCTGCCTTTAACAGTGCTGTGTTTTAGAGTGGTGACCAAAGCTGTGTTGGTAACACACCCATTTTAGCTGCTGCTGAACAAGGAGGTATTCCATGCCATACAAGGAGGTATTCCAGTGACAGGACAAGGGGAAATGGCCTCAAGTTGCACCAGGGCAAGTTTAGGTTGGATATTAGGAAGCACTTCTTTACAGAAAGGGTAGTTAGGTACTGGAATAGGCTCCCCAGGGAGGTGGTTGAATCGCCATCCCTGGATGTGTTTAAGAGCCGCTTGGATGTGGTGCTCAGGGATATGATTTAGCAGAGAGTTTTTAGAGATGGGGTACTGGTTAGGCTGCGGTTGGACTTGATGATCTTTAAGGTCTTTTCCAACCTGGGTAATTCTATGATTCTATGCTGTTAACATGTTCAACAGTAAAATTTCGACTAGGAGGATGTTTTTCCATTAGCAGCTGTTGCTCAAAGGCTGGCTGGGCATAGGTGATACTGGTGGGTGGTGATGAGTGATTGCCTTTGCATTGCTTTTTCTTCCCCTTCACTTGGTTAACTGACTTTAATTCCAACAGCTTTTGCTCTTTAATTCTCTCTTCCATCCTGGACTGAAGTGAATGAGTGGCTTAGCTCCTAGCCAGGAATGCACCACACCACCTGCCCACTTATGTCCTCCTGTACAAGCTAGAATCCTAAACCTTATGCTGTTCTGTGCTCTCTTTAGCTTTAGAACCTTTGCTATGCTCTGTGGTCCAGCTCTATAGCTGGATAGTAAGAGGAGAGTCTTGGAGCATCAGAAGTATTTGTGATCTTGCCAGCTTCTGTTTTCATCAACCAAAGCAAAAAGAATATTTAGAGTGACAATTCTGAGTAATGCAGTCAATGCTACTTAAGCTGGGACGTCAGTGACAGATGTGTATGATGCAGAAACATTCCTCACTGGGAATCTGAACACTTTTGTTGTCTTAGGATTGTGAATTAGAAATGCATTATGAGATTCGTATGCTTTTTAGAAACTTCAGAGAGATTGTTACTGTAGGTGCCACAGAGTCTTAAGTGTCTTTTAGTCTCCTGACATGTGACTTGGTGTTAAATACTCGATTGTGGTTTGGAACAACCTCCCCCAGCCCTTTTTTGCCTCCTCTTGAAAGCAACGTGGCTACACTTGTAGACTAAAAGCACGGGGCGTTTTGGTTTTTATGCCTTACTGAGTGATTGGGGTAAGTCATGAAACCTCTGAATCAGTTTCACCTACATAAATAGCACAATAACTGTGACTACTTCTGATAAGCAGTCAGAGATTTGGTATGAAGAACAGTGACACAGGTGTACTACCGCACAGTTGTACTTTAGTGGGTTGTCTTCCTCAGAAGAAGCTAACTGCTGCTTAGAGGCTTATATGTGTGTATATACGTATAATACATAAAAAAAGAGCAGGTGAGTGAATTCCCACACTAACTCTCTTGACTGTAGGATTGTTCTGTAGCCAGTGGGATGGATGTAGTTGGTTCACAGCATCCCCAGTAACTTCCATGTCTAAATTCAAGGTGCAGTAACTATGCCTTTAGCAACAGGTCATGTTCCTTCGCTGTACTAACAGCATGAAGTTGATGTAGCAGATAGACCCATAACAGGCAGTGCTATTAGCCAGTAGGGTAACCAGGAACAGCTGAGTCTTTCAGGTGTTATCTGATTTGCTTCTTTTTGAGCTCTTTGTGAGGATTCAGATATGAAGGAGGTCACCCTTCACATAATCTGTTTTTCACTCTTCCTCAAGATGTTCTGAAGGGAAAACAAAACTGCCCTTTCTGCCAAGTGGAAGCTTGCCTTGGGCTGTGACCCATGCTAGCTTATTGCTCCAACAACAAAAGAATAAGGATTGATGATTCATGGTTTGGAAATGAATATTCCAACCCCTCCGTCGCTCTGCTCTTAGGCTGAAACAGATGCACTTCTGTGTTATGTAGAATGCTTTTTGAAGGGATAACATATTAATATGCTGGGTCAGATGGATTAATGACCATGTATTTTTACCCCTGTGTTTTCATTCCTTCCAGATCTGGCTAGTGAGGAGAAGAAGAGGCTAGAAGAAAAGCAAAGGACTGCCCGCAAAAATCGTTCCAAGTCAGAGGAAGACTGGAAGACAAGGTCAGTGTGCCTGCATGCCTATGGGTGTATTGGTATGAAAGTGTTGAACATTCAGGTTACCTGCAGGCCCACGCTGGTGGTGTGCAGTGCCAGTGGGAAGCTGACATCTCAGTATTGGTGGTGCTGCCATGATATATACAGACTGGGTCTGTGCAAACTGCAGCATCCAGAATCAGATGTAGTCTTTGTTCCTTTCTCCTCAGTGCTTGTGCACCCATGTTCATATGCTAAGTGTTAAAAGCTCATTGCCATCTCCAAGTGTGTAAAAGATTCTGCTGCTGATGGCTGCTTGTGAGGACAGTTGTTGCTGGTGATTAATGTGTAATACCTCAAATATGTATGCTCGGCCAAAGCGAGGAATAAACAACTCCTGCAGTGAACTCGATGGCATATTGCCCACAGCTTCTCAGATCAGTTGCTGGGTGCTGGCAACACTGTGCTCCTGCAGCATACAGGTTTTCTGGTTATTTCTTTTAAAGGGGGTGAAATGGCTCCATCAGCTCACTCTCCGCGTCATTTCTTCCTTTCCAAGACTGTTACTAACTATAAAAGTTAGAGGAGTTAAGGGAGAAGTTAGCTTACAAGGCAGCTGCCACTTGTTTCTTCAAAAGGGAAGTCAAGTGGGAGCTGTCAGGTGCAGCTGGCTCAGTAGAAGTCTTAAAACCACAATCAAATGAATCAAAACCAGGCAAAGCCTATTCAAATTTATAGCAAGAGATTGGTGGCCACTTCACAGGGGAGGAAAAACAAAAAGTAAACTCCTCTACAAGTAAGCAAACTTCATCTCTTCCCTACTAATCAACTGCTAATGCACCCAAACACCGTGGATTAGAAGCCTTCAAAATGTCTGTTTGTAACTATAAATCACTTGTGTTTGTGTTTGTTTTTTTTGCAAATGAAGTCACCCATCAGCCCAGAGTCCCAGGTTTGGTCATGTCTGACTGTTTTTCCTATGCCTGCTTTCCTGCAGTGTTTGGGTTTGTTTGTCCTGAAATTGGTGCAAAACAGTGTTCTTTTGTAATGCTTCTGAGTAGATGTGTGAGCTGGGACGCATACTGGGCCTGCACACACACCAGTTACTTCAGAGCAGCTGACACACACCAAGTGGAGGTTACATGGTAGTAAACCACGTGTGGCACAAGGGGTATCATAGTATCATAGTATCATAGTATCGTGCGAGTTGGAAGGGACCTTAGAGATCATCGAGTCCAACTCCCGGGTTTCGAGCCCTCTGTGTAGCGAAGCGGCACTTCTACTCCTGCGCCACAGGGGGGATTCGAACCCGGGCCCTCCAGTGCCGCAGGCAGCAGCTTAAACCACTGCGCCACTGGGGTGAGGGATTTCCACTGATTTCTGTTAGTTTAATCAGGGCAGAAGCGCCACGCAGGTGTTTGTTCATTTTACCACTGTGATGGCATTACACAAGGCATTATGTCCTACGTGCATCTCAGATCTTTTGGATCTAGCCAGAGCCTCCTACTGACCTCCCTGCCCTCTAGTATGGCACCGTAATGCTGGTTGCCTGTGAGCTTTTGCTCTTTAAAGTCAGTTGGTTGTAATCATAAGATCATTAAGGCTGGAAGTCTGCTAAGATCTAGTCCAACCATCAGCCCATCCGCGCTGGGCCCGCTAACCTGTGTCTCAAGTGCCACATCCACACGCTTCTTGGTGCTCAAATCAGCCCAGGGGCAGTGACTGCACCACCTCCCTGGGCAGTCTGTGCCACTGCAGCACTGCTCTTTCTGAGAAGAAATTTCTCCTCACATCCGACTTGAACCTCCCTCAGAGCAACTTGAGGCCAATCCCTCTTGTCCTATTGCTGTTACCTGGGAGAGAAGAGGCCAACCCCCCATCTCACCACAACCTCCTTTCAGGCAGTTGTAGAGCATTAAGGCCTCCCCTGAGCCTCTTCTCCAGTCTGAACCATCCCGCTTCCCTTAAGACTTGTGCTCCAGACCCTTCATAGATTCATTGCCCTCGTTTGATCCTAATGTATTTTCATTTCTGCTCTGAAAAGCAGAAAACCTAGAAAGGGAGAGCGAGTTAAAACACGCACATGCATGATTTACATCAGTGAGTGTGCTTGCTGCAGTGAGGCATACAAAGCAAGATCTGGCCATTATGGCCACTGGAGAGCTGAAAGGAAGCACTGGAACATTTATTAACCACAGGAGCTGCTCGTAAGCTGCCTGGTGCTGCCAACACAGCATGGCGAAACATAGCAAGAACTTTAACTACTGCTTGTCCTCTGGGGTCTGCTGTTGTGAGGCCGAAGATTGAGCAAGCCCCTAACAGCATTATATAACATAATGCTCAGTTATGCTGTGTGATGCAACTGCCAGCATTCTAGCCTTGTGAGGTGACACCCTCCATTGCTGACAGCCCCTCATCTCCCCAGACTGCTGTGTGTGTATGTGCACGGCTTTCCTATAAGGAAGAAGAAGAGGGGAAGAAACCAGTGTGTGCACGAGTTCAGTGTGTCCATCAGCAGCCAGTGTTGAAGCTGGCATGTAACTTGGTGCAGCTGGATCAGCTTTCTGGGCACTCACATTGGCCCTCAGCACTAACAGTGGGATGCAGCACCGTGGTGCTATAGTAAACCACAACTTTTCCTGCAGTCTGGGGGTGATGTTTCACCTACACTGAGGGTTGTTCTGAGTTCACATGTTACAAAAGAAGGTTTTGAGACGCTGGGGGAAATCTAGATACTGGGGAAATGGCGTTCTTCTGTTTTCAGGACTGCAGTGCTTGTGGTGTTCACATGGCTTGAAGAGACTGTTGTTATTTCTGCATGCCAAAACGATGGTTCACAACTGCTTTGAAGTGTAACTGTAGCTGTCCTTTGCTGTGAGGGTCTTGACTGCTCCAAAAGGACAAAATGCTGGTGTCAGTAATGTCACCTGGGAGCCACTGAAGTGCTGTGGGAACGGGGAAATCTGGCTCCTGAAAACAACTTTAAATATACTTCAGATTTTAAAGCAAGAGGGCTCCTGCAGTCATGGTAATTACTTGGAACAACAACAGGATGCAGCAAAGCAGTTCTGAACTACAGCAATGTATGGATAGCTTTGGTAACGTGCTGCGTGTTTCCTTACAGATGGTTCCACCAAGGCCCCAATCCCCACACCGGCACACAGGACTGGCTCTATTCTGGCAACTACTGGGACAGAAACTACTTTAACTTGCCCGATATTTATTAAAACGCAATAAGAAGCCTGTGGCTGCTACAAATAAGTCTTAATCTGTTTTAATGTTTTCCCTCATTTTACTTACCTCCTGAAAGAACTAACATGTTATCCAACAGAATATTACGCATCTCCGCAGTAAATCTGGCGGTACGTGACTGCGGTCCCTTAGGTAGGGGATTCACTTTTGTGGCTGGCAGTGGGTCTTATGTGGACAGAGTCAGCAAGTCGCCACCACGTACAGCTGCCTGGTTTGCTGAATACACCTATATTAGGTTGTGGTGTATGAGGAACGGAACACCTTGGCTGTTCTGTGAATACCTTCTTTCGTAGATAACATTGGCACGAGCGAAACTGGTTTTATTTATTCTGACACGGGAACGTCTAAAAGCACACAAAGTCATCGCAATATTCTGTTCTTAAAGCAAAGCAGGGCGTGTCACTTTTGTACAGAGGCAATTTTTCATAAAGCAACTTTTCTTTTACTGAAGTAACTCCCTTCAATCCTGAGCTCTGGTCACACATCCCAGAAGCGCGCCCGTCTCTGGAGCCTCCCTGCAGTTGTTGAAGCTGGTAACATTACTCAGAGGTATTTATTCCATATTTTGTGCAGTGTGTTTTGAATTTCGCTCTCCTGTTTTGCTACCAGCCTTATGGTTTAAGGAATTAAGAGCCATTTAAACACCTATGGATTGGATTTCAACTGCACACTAATAACAGGTTTGAAAAGAATCTGTTCAATGCACTATCAAATCTGGTGCCCAGCACCAATGCAAACAGGCAAGAAGTGGATCAGTCCAGGAACCCGGTGGGACTGTCTGCACAGCACAGGCTGCCTGGGAGGGAGCCTTGTGCATCTCAGAGGTAGGAAGGCACTTGAGCGAGGCCTCCCATGCACAGCTGCTTTTCCCCCTTTCAGTGGGGTGCGTTCAATCTTAGAGTGTAAGTTTATACTGAACTGTGTACAGAGCTTCTAGAGGGCGAGCTGCTCCTTGTACAATATTTTAACTGCTGTCTGGAGGTCAGTGTTAATTGAATAATTTAATTGCTACTAAATAAAGGCTTCAAAACTTCTTGCATCTAGTCTATGATGGTGTTTGACAGCGGTGACCCTTTCTAAGCAGGCCTCCCTGAGTTGCTGCAGTCAGGCTGGACAGTGTGCTTCAGTGACCTCTTTTCCTCTCAGTAGGAACAGTCTGCCACCAGGAGCTGGGGCAGAGCATTCATCTCGAGTGTGCAGCGAGACCACGGCTCAAGCCTTGAACGTGGACTCGTGGAACAGCTACAAAGGCAGTGAGATGCTTTCTGGTTTTATTCTGTGTGCAATTAGAATTACACAGGTAGGGCAGCTGTATTGGAGACGTCTGCACAGATGAGGAGAAATGCTTTTTTTTTGGCTGTACTTTGCTTAGTTCTTACGGTGAGGGCAAAAAATTGGATACCTCATCACTTCTTCACTGTGCTCAGCATTCCTTCAAGTCTTACCCTCAAAATTGCCCAGCTGTAAAGTGATCCTGAGAGCTGCGCTGTGTCAGTTCTTCAGCGTGTCATCCAGAATGTGACATTCCAATCTAGGAAAAAACAAAGCATTTAGTTCCTGCCTTCCCCAGAAGATTTAAGAAGGAAACCTCTACTCAACAGCAGGTTTTCTTTTGCTTCGAGGCATATTTTGTTTCCTCAGGACTGGGGCTACACAGCGAGCCTCCTAACAACTTCATCTTGCTGTGCAAAGACACAGTTGGGAATAGATTTACAGTCCTGTATGTTATTAACAGGAGAGCTCTCAAAAAAGGAAAAGTGGAACATTTTCCCTCTTGCTTTCTTCTTGCATTGCACAAATTGAAGCAGGTGCTTATGGTAGATTTTTGACCTCATCTCAAATAAGTTAGACAAGAGAGGGTCCAAAGATTAGAAAATGGTGGCAGTTGTCCCGCTCTGCTTGATGCCATGGCTACAACAATGAAAAGGCAAGAAGGCTAATAGCAGAAACAGTGAATTCCAGTCATACTGCAAGTCTTCATATAGCTGCACTTGGCAAAAGGAAGCATGTTAGAGAAGAAATCAGGGATAGCAAAGTAGATTTGTACATGGCTGCCAGAGCTGCAGCCTAGAAAAGCAAAGTTACTTATGGTCAAGAGTTTCTGCTGAGCAACCATTTGAGGACTCACCCATTTGACTTGTATTTCTGAAACCGGGTCTGTCAAAGTCCCCCCAAAGCATTTCTTGTTAATCAGCCAATATTTTTCATTTACAGTCTGCCTAAGCTCAGTTTTCTCCTACACCATTCTTTCTGTTACCTCACAACTGTGCTGGGACATGGCTTGGATGGACTCCACAGAACCAGGACACCTGGGACAGTGGGGAGCTCCACCCCCTGAAGTGTTTCTCCACCTGGGCAAGGGCTGAGCTGGGCACATTAGCACAGAGCAGAGCTGCTGGTGAGTGCTCCACCAGGACACTTGAGCACCAAATTTCTTCATGGCTTCAAACCAATTGGCCCCCTTGGCCCACCTGCAGAAACTCACCAGGCTCACCAAGACAGCACAGGCAACCACCACCATTTTTTTCAATAGCAAACCTTGTACATTAGTGCTGGAACATGAGATCATCATTCAAGAAAGTCATCAAAACTAGATCTTGCAGCTGCTGCATCTTTAGCAGCAGTACATGTATTACATCTCAGGATGCCAGTATCCATTTCAGAAATACACCTTGTTTTGAGCAAATCTATTAGAATCATAGAATCACAAGGTTGGAAAGGACCTACAGAATCATCTAGTCCAACCGTATTGGGGATCAAGAGCCCCCTTCCCATCACTCTTATCTGTATTTACCCACGGGAATGCAGGATCTTGCTCAGAGCTAGTCCCATTTCTTGACAGATTGCAGAGAGCTCTCACACACGTGCACTGGGGCCAAGCAGATGGCATGGATACAGCAGTTTCTTAGAAGCCATCTCCACCCAGTGTTGCACTGATGAAGGTGCTTTTCCATTCAATGAAGCTGAAGGGTTGGGAAGATGACAAGGGCCCAGGCTTTCTTACCTGATGCAAAAAGTTTGCTCAGTTGATTCCATCGATGCTACGGTTCCCATTTGCTCAGGCTGGAACATTGCATCATTAGCAGCCAGGCATGGGAGCGGGCCTACATTAAATGACAGCTGTATAGAAGAAAGAGCTTGTCCATCAAAGGTAATGATTATTTGACCTGGAAACTGCTGTATGCAGGAAGGAACCTCTGCATTCATTATCAGTTTATCAGTGGTTGAGGTGGCCTCAGCTGCGCTACAGGAAGGTGCAGCCTGCAACTCCTCTTTAGAAGGAGGTGGTTGTGGTAGAAGAGGTGAGAGTCCTTCCTGCAAGAGGACCGAGGAAAGCTGATTTGTATCAGTTGTTAAGACAAGGACCTGGTTGTCTGAGGGTCCTAATTCTCCACTCGTGGAGGACCAAGGCTGCACTCCTAGTTGTGACTTCGAAGCCTCTGAAACAGCAGAAACATCTTCCTGAATAGTCTGTGCAGTGGTTGCCACATCCCTCACAAGACAAACAGAACTACTGCTATCCTCCGCATTGGAAGGGAGCTGTTCAGGGTCAGAAGGCACATGCTCAAGTTCAGGAGATGAACCTTCATCAGGTCCAGTGGAGTGTTTGCTTTCTGGAATGGAACTTGTTGGTGATGAGCACGGAGTTGTTTCTGAAGACTTCACTTCACACGGCTCCAGAAGTTGGTCTTCCCCTCTGTCAGTAACTGATTCCTTTCTCTGGGACTCAGTAGAAGGCAAAGCCTCGTTATTATTTGATGTCTTCTCTTCCAGTTCCACATTTGAAGTTTCTGCACAGTAAAAAAAAATAATGAAAAGGCAGAAAACAAACATGTAATACCCACAACGGCAATGCATTAGCAAATGTTTCTACTTAAATAAAAACTGATTTCAATCTAGTCAGTCAGATGTTCTACAGCACAGTTACGAGGCTTCCCAAGAGGAACTTTGTTGCTTCCTATTACGAAGGGGAAAGAAAACTCAGAAAGCACTGGTACTGCTTCAAAACCACAGGCTCCTTAACCATATCCCTGATCCTGCAGTGGTGGCTGTCCTCACACACTGCACAGAGCTCACGTGCCTCTTTCACAGGCTTATATACAGTTGAGATGTACATAATCATCACCTGAAAATACCCTAGAAGAACAGACAGTTATCTTACCCTGCTTGAGATCAAATTTTTCAACCACTTCTGTGAAAGCCAAATTTGGATTCTCTGAAAACAAACAGAAGCACAGATTAAGCTGGAGTTAAGGTAAGCACTCAAAGAGCTCACGCTGCTCAGATAAGGAGCGGTACAAACAAACCTTTTTGGAAGTCGATGAACTGTTGGAAATAGGAAGCTAAAAATCCAGCAATATCTTCTGGTTTCTGATTTATGACAGCACTGTTCACACCCTCCAGCAAAGTCTTGAGGCAGCTCAGAACATTGTCTGGAGGCTCCATTGTCAAGCACTGAGGCTGGCTCACAGCTTCTCATCTGCAGCAAGAGAATGCCCAAGCTGAGCACCTGCCCATCCCTGTAGGATTCCAGCAGCACCATGGCAGCAGCCCAGGCCACCACAAACTCTTTTCCAGTACTTCCCAATGCTGATTTCCTTTGAAGGCCCCAATCATCATCTCCCCTCACTCTGTCTTTAAATGTAACAGGAAGTCTGAATGGCCATTGAGTTAGGAAACCATAACAGTAATTTAAAAAAATAATAACCCTTTTCAAAAACAGACAAAAAATCCAACAAAAACCAAACCACCACCACTAAAAGAACATCTCTTCTTCCCCCCATGATGTGACAAAAGACAAACTTACCTTAAAGCAAGGGTTTCCAGGGCACAGCTGCCATCCCCATACCACCCTGGTACCTGCTCCCGTTGCTGCCTCCCCTGCCCAGGGCTGAGCAGAGCGTGATGTCACAGTTCCCATGCATCATACCCATTGACATCCTTCTTCTGAACACTGTCAGAACTCCAGGTCTGTCAAACTGCACAATAAAAGCTTTGGAGATGTTTAGATACAGATATTTGTTTAAAAATGGAAGAAGTCTAATTAGAGGTCACAAAGCAGAAGCATAATTCCAGTCTAAGCATTTATAAAAGCTGCAGTCACTAACAAACGCATCTGTTCGAAATGTAAGAGCACAGCATAGGAACTTACAGGAACTAATTCACTGTGCTGGAACTTGAATGCCATTTTTGCAAGCCATCTTAAGAATGGTACCAGCTGCTCTACTAAAACACAATGGCCTTTGACCCAACTCTGGGGAGTCTCTCAGTCTGAGAGCTGTCAGCCTAACTGGAGACGGGCACCTTGTCCCACCAGCCTTTGACCCACGTGCAGAAGTAACAGCTTCTAGACAATGTTAAAATCTTACATGAGATAGAGGCCAGTTAATAGACAAAAGTTTGGTGACACAAAGTTCCAGACAAGCTTTATCCTTCCAAGAAGAAAAAAAATAATGAGTTTGTTCATTAACTCTTCATCAAATACAATTTACAGAAGATAAATTACACTGATCAGAAGTACGTTAAACAAATGGATGTGAATGAAACAGGGGTAGGTGTTATGCAAATGGTTTTTGCTCAACCGAGTCTAACGATCTCCCTTTCCTCCTCTACACCACTGGAACGCTGCCTTGGAAGGAGTCACATCAAGAGATAGACAACATTTTGGAACAAGCAGCAGTGAAGAAGCTCGGGGTAGTAAGAAAACTGTGTGAAAAGAACTTGAACAGAACTGTCTGCGGCTAAAGCATTGGTTAAAATACAGGGACTAAGTAGGTCACAAAAACTGTGGGTGATAAGGCAAAGATTCTGAGCAGGAGCATGAAGGCAACATGCAACTTCAATGCCGCCTACTCTGATGACCTGTACTGGGTTCCATTTGGGGCACCCAGACTTGCTAAAAAGATAAAAATGCATGCAGTGAAATAGGAGTAGTTCAGTATTTAACTCCAGAGAGCCTGAAGTGAAACTCATATCCTTACATAATCCCATCTAGAGACTTGCTGAGACTGGTTTTTGAAGCCTTTCCTACTCACCTCAAAACATCAGAATGAAAGACAGTGCTGTATAAGCATCTACAAAAGCTCTCATTAGCAGAGCTTTGTTTGACAGCTCTGTCAGGATGACAGAGTAGAGGCAGTGTATCTGTACTGCTCATTCCCAAAGCTCAGTGTAGTCCACCACTTACACTGCAGACTGCCTGTAGAACCTCTGCTGATCCAATGACGAGCCTGCTGTTCGGATGCCACTGGCTGCCCAATCCCTTTAAAAGACAGCTAAAAATATAACTTCTTAATGTTAGCTTTAATCTTATGTTTTTGTGACGGCATAATTCTTCATGAAACAATTGCTGCCACTGTTTATACGAGTACTTAGTAATGGCTGGAAAAGGAATTTGAATCTCATATGTGACACCCTGCTTTCACTACAAAAGTTCTAACATCACCCTTGTAAAACTCTACTTACTTAAAACTCTACTAACATCTACCCTTGTAAAGCTCTACAGCGCTGTAACACCTGCTCCTGTTCAACTTCCACATCGCTACAATGCAGCTCTGAAGCAAGAACACGATCAGTTACTGGGAAAACAACCAGACTGCTGTAAACTGAAAAGCAATTCAGTACCACATTAGGGGAATTTTATTTCAGAATAAAGCACAGCTAGAATAGGAAACAATCAGAGACAGGAGAAATTGAAGGGCTTGCTTTGGAGTAAATCAGAAGCATTTTTCCAAAGCGTAGGGATACAACGAACACACTTGTGTTGGGGTTCTCTTAGAAGCATGTTACACCTCATTGGTTCTATGGCTGATCTCAACACGACGCACGTAACTCACTTCCTAAACCAGGAGACTGCAATTATACTGGAAGAGCAGAAGCTGAGGTAATTACTGCCTAGAAAGCTTTCTTACAGTCACTTGATATCCCACAAGTTTTTCTGGTGCTCGACACCACCTTGTTGAGGAGGCCACCAATTTGAAAGTCAAATTCAAGGAGCCAGGGAACAGAACGCATGTCCACGTTTCTTTTAATTTTGCTCAGAAATATAAAAGTGCAGGTTCTGTAAATTAACAACATTTACAGTACGTCACAATAAATATGCCACTTGGTGACATCTATAAATCCTAGTTATTTATTTGAAATGAGCCATATTGAGATAAAAACTGCATCAACATCAACAAAAAAAAAACCAAAAACCTGACTCGGTAAAGATATTCTTAACATGTTAACTAGCAAGATGCATATCCTATTATTGCTATTAGACCATGCCTCCGAGTTCCCAAGTATAAAAACGTGATCGGTTTGCACAAAATACAGTAGAGATTTTGCTCATCACAGGCACAATCTAACATAGAAAATAAAGGTGACGTTTACGGAGCAGGAGATTCTCCCATGGAGGGAGGAGAAAAAAAAAAAGTTACAGAAACCGACGGTTCCATTTCAGTGACCATTTGCTAAATCCACAGAGAAGCTGCAACTTGCACAGAGATAAAACCTTTACATGAATACAGAGCGTCTTTTTGGACTCACTCGTGGCCCAGTGAGCAGAACAGGCTTTGTAATCAAGTTTACTACGGTTTGCTACCTCCAATGTTTGTAGACCCCAGGCATCCCAATAACCGATCACATGCAGGTGCTTTGTGTCCTGAATAACCCAGGTTCGTGGTATACTTAAGCAGTGTGTTTTAAAGGAGTTTTGCCATTAAATGCACTGTTTCTATCTATTTACCCGGAGCGGACTGTGTCTCTGACACCAAATATTAAAAGGTAGGACAAAATAAGATTTCAAGTACACCAAAGACCTTTCTTGAAAGTTATCATTTGGATTCTAAGAATTTGCTATGTATATACAGACACAACATACTGTTCTCTACTCAGTTCTTATTTGGGTTGACCAACTCAAGAAGTCTGAACACTCCTTTGTGATTCAATATTACTGACTAAATGGAATAGAAAAGCCAACAGCGTTGCCTCCATTTTAGACAAATAAACTCTCCTTCAGGAACTGCAACAGAAGAGTGTAAGCGCTCTAGGAGTGCAACCCATTTCCTTTGGCCTACCAAATCCAGCATTACTTTTCCCCTCATGTCAGCCTTGCTTTAGATGCAACCTCAAAAGCAAGTCAATGAAGGTTAGATGTGGGGCAAGGTATGAAACCTTGGCAACACAGCAACGTCTTCTGCACCAAGTTATTAAAAAAAGAAAAACATTTAAGCTAAGGAACTGTTTAAGGCAACCTGACCAAAGCAAAAATAAGGCTTTTCGAGAATGATTTCCAAAGATGTCCAGTTTTCTTAGCTTTGCAAATTAACATGATTCAATTGGCTTCCTGGTCAGATTTCCACTCACAAGTTACTTTAAAAATGTATTTACCTTCTAGGTAATGATACTAACTGAATACAGAACATAGGGAGATGCTACAGACAAAGTGTTTTTGGTTTTGTTTTAAAAAGCTACAAATGAGGACACAGATGGCCAGTAGTAAGAAAAGAGAATACATCTATGTGAATCGTGATGTAAGTTTCAAGCTCTCAGAGGCACTTCAGTACCTCAACACCACAATTTGGGGATATCATATAGAGACTTAAGATAGCACAGCATTGGTAAAACTACAAAAAAACAGGGCTGGAGGTGGGCGGTGGGTGTATTGTTTTGTCTGTTTTAATAGCTGTAAAAGTCACTGCGATAGAGGTTTAGCAGCTCCAATGGAAAACACGTAAAATTACTGTATGTGGCCTGCTTAACTGAATGCGCTGGTCAGGATATTAAGAGCAAAATGAAAATCACCCTCACTGTAATTACAAATAAAGCAAAGTATTTGGCTGGAATGTACCGGAATCAAAGATCCTACGCGTTGATAGAATTTATATCAGAAATAGGAGCCGAGTTGAAAGGGGAAGCAACAAAAAATGGAAAGGGGATGGGAGATTTTAAATTGGCAAATTATTCATCATGAATTCAATGAAATGAACCTCTAAAATTCAGCAAGATCTGCTCTTTGTGGCTATATGGTTTTCCTTCTCTTGTGTTTTGGCTAATGCTTCAAGAAAGTAAGTGTTCTGCCCGCTCCCTTCTTCAACATTCGTACCACCTACTTTTACTGTATGCTAATCAAAACAGAAACACTCCCCCTTTAGCATATTTTAGATTTAAATCTACTTTAAAATGTTTTTTAAAAAAAAAAAAATCCCATCTGCCAACACTGAAGTAAGCCGTGTGCTTGTTTAGGCTCCCCCGATGAGTCGCTTAATAACTGTGTTCCCCTTGGTTTAAACAATCTGAAAAGTTAAAATACGCAAGGTCACTTAACCTTCTGCTTGGTTGATTTACTTTCAGTTGAAATTGTAGTATTTTACTAAGCCGTACCAACTCTTAAACATACTATGAAAGTGTCTCTGGCACAAGTGGTTTCCAGAAGAAAAGCTGGTCTTCCCAACAGCCATTTCCTTCTGCTTCGTCCTAAAGTGCAGAAACTGTGGGAATGGACAACACAACTCCCGTCCATCACTGTGGAACAACTTCCCTTAGAGAGGCTAAGGCTGCATGGATGCGGACGTGCAATCTGTTCTCAAAGTCATAGCCTGTGAATTCCTCCTGAAATGAAAAAGAAAAGCAGGCAAATATTAGTTTCCTTCACTTTAGGATAGGAAAACAAGTTTACTAATAGTGCTTAAGAGGTCAGGCTACAAAACAGACTGATGAAGTGGAGATTCTGTATTGCTATTCATACCTCTGGCTTACAAAAGATCTAAGTTGGTGAAAAGAGCAGAAAGCTTCAATTTTCAACGTGTTGTTTGGATCCTATTCAGTTTAACACTACCTGGAAAATTATGCAAGTCTTACAGCTCAAGAAAGACCCCAACACACCCAAGTCAGGGACCAGAGGGAACACATACGCAGGGGTGAGCTGCTGTTTTCAAACTTTTACTGCTGAATCTTAGCCGAAACATTGGTAAAGCTGTAACAGTCCAGCAGAGGTCACCACTGTGAGCTCTGTACTATTACTGACCTATAAGCACTTACCTACAAAACACAAGTGCACTTCATATACATAAATATACACCAACTAAGTTAGCATTGTAGATTACAGGTGATGGACACTGACGAAAAAAACAAACCAGATCACCACAACTTCTCAGATACCCTCAGAATGCTAAGTGTGATGTGCCACAGTTTTTACCTTGGCTTGGAGAAGTAAGGTTTTGCCTCTTGGCACCGTCTACAAAAAGAAAAGGCGCTGCATTAGAATTGCACTGCAAACGTTTCAGAACATACCTCAAACATACAGCCTAGGCAGTCTAGAATAGCATCTCTACCTTGAAAACAAGGTATTATTTCTTATTATAGAGAACTTCTTTAATTGAAAGTATTGCAAATAACTATCAAAGTACCAAATAAGAAACAGAAAAAATTAAGTTTTCTCTTTCAGTAATACCTGGCTATAGTCTTATTTATTTACATCAGTTAAGTTACATTTGCAGTGTATAAACCATCTACAAAAAAGTTCTTATTATTGACATAGCCACACTAAAATCTCAATTAAATGGTTCTAATCAGGTTAATTTAACAGAGATGAATAGGATTGTATGACAGAGCCAACATATAATTGTGAGTCATTTCAAAGTAACATACATTTAATAACAGCGTGCTTTTTATACTACAATGCATAGCCTTCAATACACTTTCTTCTTTTACATAGTCATTACAGAGCTCTCAGATATGAATTGCACGATATCTCAAGCTAGTGAGTGCAATCTTCTAAAAACAGCACCACTTACCCCTAATTCTAGCTCCTGCTTCTCCCCACCCAACCCCATCTCACATAAGATAAGCAGCATTTGTTTCCTCACTAAGTGTCACAAGAGAAGGCTTCCTTCACACACTAAGTGCTATTTACCACAACAGCTACAAGCCAAGGCTTCTTCAGCCCCCAAACACCCAAAGCAAAGCCAGTTAACTGTGTGCAAATGCTATTTATAAAGCAAGAAGGAAAACGGAATGTTCCTAATACTCAGAGCCTTCAGATAATTTCACGATCTGCCACCCTTCTACTTAGCAGCAGTTGCAACAAACGTAAACTTTTCGGTGAGAAGGAATAAATAATAAATCAAAATACGGTGCTTTGCTCATCAAAATTCTTGCTTCAGTGCTGACTGCCCATAAACATCACAGCTACAGAAAGACAGAAGGTTTACTCGCGTTTATTTAACTGCTATAGAACTGTACCACCAACAATCAGGAATGTAGCAACTCCCCTGAAGAATCCCAGAGAGCCTAATAATTTATGTGAGAATAAAACCGCGTCACAACTAAGTACGGCATTACAGTGTTCACAACAGATACATTAAGCTTCTCACCCATAAACTTTGTTTCACTGTTTGTACAGTGCTACGCTGATTCTGCACCACACTTGTTTTATTCTTTTCTTACAGAGTTTAGAAGTAGGTGATACCGTTACCTCTGGATTGTCTAACAGAAGACAGCCAAGCTCATAGCAGGCATATGGCTGGATGTACAAGTTGTTTTGCCGGCACAGTTCGTCTTTAGCAGCCTGCTGAAAGTACTATAAAAAGAAAAGGAAAAAAAAAAGACTGAAACAACGTCTTAAAATGGAAGATCCAATCACTTAAAAATCCAAAAGTACCTTTCAACTTCAAGCATTTGAAATTAGCCCAAGTAACACGAGAATACGTTAGCATTTCCAATGGCACACATTCTTTAAGCAAGCACAGGGAGGTTTTCGCTAACGCTACTGAATCGAGGCAGAATTATTTGTTTGCATTTTTTTGCCAAGCAATATGTTGACCACGTCAAGGTTTTTCCAACATTATATTCTAAACTACTAAGGCCTAACAAGGAACTTTAACTTTGGAGATTAAGTACATGGATTGTTTAAACTACTGCTGAGGGCAGGGTGGGAGGGAGATGTAATACAGCTCTCTAGTTCCTAATGTGAATTGTATTCAGTCCTGGGGAGGGAAGGGAAAACAGAAGTTCTGCCTGCAGTAGCAGAACTATTATTTTGCATTTGCTAATTATCACACCTCTTAGTGTCTAATAGCTCAAAACCTCCAAACAAACAGCACATCCAAGCCTTTAAAGGTCGACCAACAAGTTCTGTGTTTTGTTTTCAAGGTGATTTTCTTTTTGTCGTACAGAGCAAACCCAGCAGCACAAGAACTTTTCCAACCTTCTTCCCAGTTTCCACGTAACTCTTGCTCCATAGGACACGTGAACTGCCTTGCTTGCTCAACATCAGACAATTGCTTTTACAACAGAATGGCCTAATTCAAGATTTGAAAAGAACCCAACGTATTGTGTTGGAATTCATACAACAGACCGATCAATAGCATTGAAAATTAGCAGTTTGCTTAACAGACTTCCTCAACAATATTTACTGATTAATAAAATTAAAGTTCACGAAATACAACTAATGGTATAATTAACAACTTACCTGAACAGCATCTTCAGAATTTCCCAAGCATTTGTGTATGGCACCAAGAAGCAAATTCCTCAGACCAACAGCAGATGAATCATCAACATCCTGACAGGCTTAATGAAAACATTCCAATAAACAAACAAGATGGATTGAAATCTTTCCTTAGACAAGAATTGCAATCTACACACTGATTTTTCACTCTTATGACCAAATTCCAGCAGAAAATGTGAGATGGCAATAGCAGTTGACATCAAAGTAATCTGGTTTCTTTTAAATACAACCCATAGAGCAACAAAGCTGGTGAGGAGTCTGGAGCACAGGCCATATGAGGAGAGGCTGAAGGAGCTGGAATTGTTCAGTCTGGAGAAGAGGAGGCTCAGGGGAGACCTTATTGCTCTCTATAACTTCCTAAAGGGAGGCTGTAGTGAGCTGGGGGTTGGCCTCTTCTCTCGTGTCATTAGTGACAGGATCAGAGGGAATGGCTTCAAGCTGCACCAGGGGAGATTTAGGCTGGACATTAGGAAGTATTACTTCTCAGAAAGGGTGGTCAGGCACTGGAATGGACTGCTCAGGGAGGTGGTGGAGTCACTGGCCATGGGGGTATACAAGGATCAATTGGATGTTGTGCTGAGGGACATGGTTTAGTGGGAGCTATTAGTAATAGGTGAACGGTTAGACTGGATGATCTTTTAGGTCTTTTCCAACCCTGGTGATTCTATGATTCTACGATTCTATGATTTTGTGTCAATCTCATCAAGCAATCTGTCATCAATGGTAATGATTCCTTATCAGGGATGAATTGGCCCTCTGAACTCACAAGCAGGCGATGCATTCTTCTCACATGAAGAGAACACATTTCTCTGTTTGTCCTTGAATGATCAGCTAGAAAGTTAAAGTCAAGAAATGATCTACTCCTCCTGGTGTGACTGGCAACTGGGTTATCCCAGACACTGAAAGAAACAACGCACAGTCCGTGGTCCAAGGAAAACAGGGTAAAATATCCAAGCATTTCAGATAAAGTACATCTGTTCTGAACTGAAGACAGTTCAGAAAGACACAGAAATCCACACTGGACGTAAGACACCAGATTAGAGAATTCTGGCATCATAATTCCCAGTGCTGATGAGTAGGTAAGGCTCATTGCTGGGCCAGACTGTGACTCAGCAGCATGGTGCTGTATTCACTGACACACGTAACCATCTCTAGATGAATCAGGCCCCATTTTAATCAGGCTTATTAGCACCAACTCAGAACAGCCATTACATCAATACTAGTTCCACAAGGAACCGTTTACACCTGTCTGCACCATCACTTCTAGAGACCCCAGTAAAACATGGGTGCCTACAGGACTTTTCAACCCTTCAAAAGGAGCTCTGGGAGTCTGGGAACAGTAGAGCTCCTTTAACTTCATATTCTGCCTCATGCAATAAACTCTGCCTGATTTAAACCAGTTCTGCAGTCAGCAAATAAACCACCTATGAGTAACTAAGGCTTGGCTACATTAAGTATTTGGACACAAAGGTAACCCCGGGGAGTCTCTTACAAGTCTCAAGTTCCTTGGTATTTTACTTGCAAAGATACATGTGGATACAGCTTGACCCCTACAAACCAGAGCTCTTAGCCCCAAGGAAAAGTCTGGCAATTCAAATCAGAAAAGTAAACCCACGTTGTCCAAGAAGAAAGGAAACAAAAAAAAAATTACTCCATCATCCCATCGTTCCTGAGATACACGTAACGTACAGCAACATTTTCACTGGGCAGAAAACCTACAACCAAGGACTGCTGATGCAGACCCATCAGTCAGTATCAAGCCTTACAAGAAGCTTATCTCTGAATTTTAATCCATATTGCTACTTCACATTAAAACATGCACCACCGGCTCCCAACTTATAAGAAAGATCTGTATTGTTTTTGAGTGTGCAAGACAGAAGTGCCTACTGCTTGCAAACTTTAAGATTGACTGTTCTATAGGAAAACTACAGGAAAAAAAAAATACCAGGGCCTATTTTTATATGACTAAATCTGATTTTATAAGCCTCACCGTTATGTTCTGGGACTAGTAAATTAGGGATACTAATGCAACTGTTACCACACAAGTTAAATGACCATAGCAAACTGCATACCTCACTTAAAATCACAGAATCATAGAACCACAAGCTTGGAAAGGACCTACAAGATCATCCAGTCCAACCGCCCTCCCATTACTGTAGCTACAGCAAACCACTAACCCATATGTTGTAGCTCCTTATCCAGACGCCTCTTGAACACTGCCAGGGATGGTGACTCCACCACCTCCCTGGGCAGGCTATTCCAGTGCCTGACCACTCTCTGAGAGAAAAAGTTCCTTCTTATGTCCAGTCTAAACCTCATCTGATACAACCTGTGGCCATTTCCTCGGGTCCTGTTTGTTGCCTGCCAGAAAAGGCCAAGCCCCTCCTCATCACAACCTCCCTTCAGGAAGTTATAGAGTGCAATGAGGTCTCCCCTGAGCCTCCTCTTCTTCAGGCTCCCTGAGCTGCTCCTCATAATACTTGTGCTCCAGACCCCTCACCAATTTCGTTGCCCTTCTCTGGACACGTTCCATAAATATAAATAACTGTATCAAGAATCCATATTATACCTTGGCTCATATGTTGTAGGTTGGAGAGGGAACAGTTTGGAAGGGCTTTCCACAAGTATAGCACTTCAATGGATGCCAGGACACAGAGCTCTTTGGTTGGCATTTGTTTTCTGAATCTATCTGCCTGCAAATTAGAAAGAAAGAAGAAAGAGGAAAGATCTGTCATTGGTCCTTCTACAAAGAACATAATACTCACAAACAGTTTATCAAATAGTAACTGTTCCGTGAAAACATCCAACAATTTTCTTAAGAATCACTGTTGGCAATTTAGTTTAAAGCTTAGGACTAATAAAAGACTTTTTATTTAACTTCGGGGTTACACATTGATCAAAATTGGAAGCTGCTTTATTTGCAGCCAAAATTTGTTTTCTTCTGTTTCACAATCCCAACTATGTACTAACTGGATGCTGACACTGCAACATCTGAAAATCCTCAGTTGGGTGATACTCAAATGAAAGAACCATGGCTTTAACTAAATATATATATACAGATATAACATCAAAAAGGACTAGGAAAAACAAAGCTAGAGAGATGATTACAATCACAGAATGGTCTGGGTTGGAAGGGATCTTTAAGATCATCAAGTTCCAACCCCTGCTATAGGCAGGGATAATCCCTCTAGACCAGGTTGCTCACAGCCCCATCCAGCCTGGCCTGAGACCTTTCTCTGAGTATCTGTATCTTTAAATGGTTACTTCAGTTGAAAAGCCAAATCACATTTTGTTTGACGAGGCTTTAAACTACATGAAACTACTTTTTTTTTTCCTCCCCTGAATCGTTCCCATTAATTCAACAAAGTAGGAGAAAACAGATACTTCATTCAAAAAACAAATGATGGTAAAAAATGAAACACGGTTATCAAATTACTGTTGTGAAACAAGTTAGCTTATGCTTAAACCAAACCTTCTTCACTGAAAATTGTTCGATCTGATTATTTTTTCTTTTGAAAAGCTTCTGAACTTCCTTGAACACATTCTGAGCGCCATTGACATCACCGGTGGCTCCTTGACACACTATGACACAGAAACAAAAATGTGTTAACACTGCTGGGATAAGAAAAAAGGGAAAAAAAAGATTAAACATCATGGAGCTATGGGGAAATAAAAGTGCACTTCTGCAAAGGACCTAAAATGGGACTTGATGAACACAGAAATCCCAGCTCTCCCAGGTATGCTCTGAGATCATTAACAAGTCTGTACTGTTTTCCATAGCCATTAAAGGACCTGCTATCACCCAACAGCTAAGGATTTATTAAGTAAATCTTTTCAGTACACTATCAGCTTAGCAACAGGTCGCGTAATAATCGTAGCTGGAGGGCAAGGGCATATACACATGCATTAATGAATTACATAAACACAATTACATAAGTACAGTCTGACAGACAGCTGCATAAGCAGCAGCGAGGAACACACTAAGAGCACTAGCCAACGCCAAAAGTATCGTATCCCGTCATTGATTTATCACTTGCAATCATCGCTGGAAATACTCACCTGCTGTTAAATAAGCGTAATAGCACTGAGACCACCTGGATTCATTCTTAAGCCTTTCAAAGGATTCAAAGGCGTCTTTGAAATTCATCTCTATCATGCTGCACCAGCCTAAAGGGAGAGACCAACGTACTGAAAGCACAGTAATTCAGACGTGGTATAAACATCACTGAAGCATTGCATCTGCTTATGAGAGCTGGAGCTAGCTTAACAATTATATCAGTAACTGGAAAATGTAAAAACAAAACTAATCGATAACACGTTCTAAATCTGCTTTAAATTAGCTGAAAAATACTGAGTTATTTGTGCTATACTAAGCAACAAAGCCAATTCACGCTGACAACAAATCTAAACAGACACCAAAAGCTCTTCCTCAGCTACTACCAGCTCCCTTATTCTTCTTTAACCAGACACACTTAAAGCTTCTCTGCTCTAAAGATTTCCATGCAAACTGAAAGCAGAGAAAAGAATGACAATTTCTGTTGATGTTAATCATTTCCTTCTATCGGTAGCATAAAATGCAACACAAAATATAGGTCCTGCAGTCTCTAAAGCTCCATTAGGATCTATTCATTTTTGACATAAAAATAGCAATTTCATTTTAAACAATCTCCTGCAGGTGAACAGTTTCAGAGAACCTGAAAATTATAAACAATTGTTGAGTGCTATTCAACCAAATAAGATGACAAGATGATTTGATGATCAGAGGGCTGGAGCACCTCTCCTGTGAGGAAAGGTTGAGAGAACTGGGTTTGTTTAGCTTGGAGAAGAGAAGGGCTGGGGAGACCTCACTGTGGCCTTCCAGTACTTGAAGGGAGTGTTTAAACTGGAGGGGGAACAGCTGTTAACAAGGGTGGACAGTAATAGGACAAGGGGAATGGTCTTAAACTGAGACAAGGGAGGTTTAGGTTAGAGATTAGGAGGAAGTTTTTCACACAGAGGGTGGTGATGCACTGGAACAGGTTGCCCAAGGAGGTTGTGGATGCCCCATCCCTGGAGGCATCCAAGGCCAGGCTGGATGTGGTTCTGGGCCGCCTGGTCTGGTGCACACAGCAGGGGTGTTGAAACTGGATGATCACTGTTGTCCTTTTCAACCCAGGCCAGTCTATGATTCACATTATCCAGTCAAGACAACAGCAAACACTCTAAAACCTTTTTTAAATAATCCTAAACAAAACCATTCATTTTCTTTAATGAAGCTATTAGTCAAAACTTTAAAGTGAAATATTTACCTATAAAGATATAAAGATGTAAAGATATCCCATTTACCTATTTCATATAAGCAGACATGTTGAATCTCCCTTTGGTCTGTTGCAAGTTCCAAAGCAGTATGAAACGAAGCCAAGGCACTATTGATTTGACACTAATAAAGGTGAAGAGAGGGGAGAAAAAGTCATATGTCTGAAGTTATCAAAATCATATTATCCATCACATTTTAAAAGAACACAATCAGTTTCACATTAATATGAGTTTAAATACAACGACAGAGTGAAAACAGATAGCACTGCCACACAGATTGCAGCCTCTGGTTTGATTAGATGAGAGGCAAAACATCCCAGTGAGAGGAAAAACTCAGAATTGATTTCAGATTTGAAAGAAATTAGAAGCCACCACGAAGCTACCGGTTTGAAAGAGAAGGGATAACACTCCTTTGTATACCAGCTTTACACTGCACATCAGCCACCTTCCCTCCTCCCACCTATTTACATCTTATCACTTTCAAATGGAAGCATGGGCAAACTGTGACAAAGTCTTTATTTACACCACTGAGCACACTTCCCAAATAGGTCCTTTGGTAAATGTATTTTTCCCTCACACTTCATATAAACGATATAAAACATAATGCAGAAGCCAGATTAAAAGTCAAAAAGGAAGCATCACTAATATAAAACAACTCCAATCTGTATTTAAATGAAATCTCACACAAGAACACAAAGCATGTGCCTGCAAAGTAATAATAATCAATTCTAAGACATACAAAAATAAGAATTAAAACCTAGGGAATGGAACCTGTCCTGTCATGTAAGGAGAGAAAGAAGGGGGAAGTGGGAGGATATTGCTGAAGCTTAATAATGTAACAGTGATCACCCATTACTCACACTCAGTTAGGATAATCTCTCAGCCTTCAAGATCAGTGTCTGCATTCTTTCTGTTCACTGTGAAGCCTGAAACTGACTGCAAAACCTGGTAGAGTTGTACCTCAGGACATGCCACTGCTCCCTGCCCTACCACCTCTAGAGTGATTTTATTCAGTTTCTTCATTTGTCTCATCAGGGAGAACTACGTGAGATGCTTCACACTGCATCAAGACAGCACAGCAGTTACAGCAGCTGTAAAAGTATAAACCATGAATACTACAAAAGGAAGCAATGACTGAACGAAGATGTTTTTGGTATGGCAGAAGAGTCCAACCCATCTGCCTTTCTGTTGAGCATATCTGCCCTCAAATTTACTAGGGAGTCCGTGCAATATACAGCTTGCTCTGTTTCATAGCAGCACATGCTCCTCAGAATACCTTAATAGAAAACACTGAAAAGCGGTGCCAAATGCTTTCTGTATAAGCTTTCCTTAAGCATCAGGCTCAGTAAATACGCTACAGAGATATTCCTCAATAACAAAGTACCAGTTATCTCCAGGCACTGGAACAACACGCAGAATACAAATTTCTACTCACGGTGTTAATTCTTAAAATAAAATTAATTACCGCCTACTTACTGTTTCAGAGAGCAGAACGTAAGAATTATGCAGGCAGATGAGTCAGCAAGTAGAGCACCAAGGCTGACTTTTTACTGTTAGGATAATGAGAGCTGAACAAACACAAACGTGCACACAAACGTGCAATTCCTTGCTCTTTACTTCTGCTTCTCACAGTATCACAGTATCGTGCGAGTTGGAAGGGACCTTAGAGATCATCGAGTCCAACTCCCGGGATTCGAGCCCTCTGTGTAGCAGAGCAGCATTTCTGCCACTTGCGCCACAGAGGGGATTCGAACCCCAGGCCTTTGGTATTGCAAGCAGCAACTTATACCACTGCGCCATCGGAGGCACACAATATTATGCTCTTGAGCATAATATAAAGACAGCAGAAAAGATTAACCCATAAAGCTTGTAACATACAGGGCTGCATAACACTGAAGAATATTATTAAGGATAACGTGAATACAATAACGCTGCATGCCTTGAACTTTCTATTATCAATCAGCACTATGAATTTGTAACGCTCTTAAGCAAGAACTGCTCTTAATTAAGGAGGAGTGAGGAAACAATAGCTAAAACCAAAAGGGGAACAGCAGCACTTCTGAAAATAAACCTTACATGTGAACTCTGTTGTTGTGGGTTTTTTTCTCACTTAATCACTATGAGTTCATTCTAAAAATCTCGCTCTCAGTTTCAGCGCTTCTTATTACCCTTGCCCAGCCTAGTTCTCCTTTCTACACTCTCCCAATCCTACATTAGGATGACGCTACTGACACCAAGATGTCTGTAAAAGATAACTGAAAAAAAGCAAGGGAACATGTCAGCAGTGTATATAGGAATGTAATATCACTGGACGTTTTTATTACTCTGCAGATTGAACGCTGTAGCACACCTGAGCAAACCAGTGGTGTTCTGCCAGTCAGTGAAGTATTTGGTACTCAACTATTTCAACAGAGTCTAACAGATCAAGCCTCAGAACACGAGGCTGTTTGTTGTCTTTTTTCTTTGTCCCAGCCCCAAAGAGGTGGTTATACATACACACCCAGAGTACAGGCAAAGAGAAGTGACCTTGCTCAATTCAGGATTCTTTCACGGTTTGGTTTTACCTCGTGCCCTTACCTCTCCCTCTTTTTAAGTATTTCAAACTGGGCTGTTTTGTTCAGTTTATAAAAGCAGATTAAGATCCTTAAAAGGCACTGCTATCTAAATAGAAGAGAAAGCAATATTGCAAGCTAAAAGGCAGAAATACATCAGACCCAGATCATTACCTTTCACAATTTTTCACTCAGAGTTTGGTGAGGCGCTGGCACAGCTGCCCATAGAAGCTGTGGTGCCCCAACCCTGGAGGCGGCACTCAAGGCCAGGTTGGATGGGGCCCTGGGCAGCTGAGCTGTTGGGGGGCAGCCCCGCACAAGGCACAGGGTAGGAACTGGATGATCTTCCACATCTCCTCCAAACTAAGTCATTCTATGATTCATAATATAGAAACCTATCTCATCATAAATATCTATCTACCAGCACATTAGCTTACAGTGTGAGAGTAAGCCCACTTCTGGTTCAGAAAGCTTCACAAATGCCACAAACCAATGCCCAAATCTGGAACATTTGTAACCAGAAGCGTACTGCGCAGAAACACAGCGCAGCTACCTGTACCACTGTCACCAGTAACATGCGTCTTTGTTATTGTGGCAACAATCTTTCAGCAAATAAAGCTTGTAATTTCTTAACAGAGCCTACAAAAGAGAGCAAGACATCTAAGTAAAATACTTATATAGACACTCATCAAACTCAGTGCTACAGTACCCAGGAGAACAAAGCAAGAGCAGGGAAAAAACCCAGCTGTTGAATGGTCAGCTCCCATGCAAACAGATGTACGTAAAGGAAAGGACCATTTTAATTCCTGTTAGCAACTAGAAAGCATTCTGCTGACCGAGGCATGGCTACAGAGCCTAACAAATGGTATTCTGCCAAGCTAACTACTTTGTTAACACTGCCATGTGGCCTCTAGCATTCTTTTACTCCGAGCTAAACCTTGATATCCATCAACAGCACTACTTTATACACAAACACTCCAAAATAACACTTAGGACAGTATAATTCCCTACTGCTTCCAGAAGGACAGAAAAAACACATCACAATAAATAAGCAAGCCACATGCAAGAGCATGCCTGCAAAATGATACAGGCCACAGAAGATCACTCCTCTGTTCTCTTGCTGCCGCTTATCTTCCTCAAAATTGAGCTGCATTTGTGAGAATTAACCGCAAACTGTAGCAAAAGAATGGCCACCGGTATCGAGTTCTTAAATTAGGATATGAGAAGAACGTTCCGGTTTTGTGCTCTTTGGTTGGGTTTCCTTGATGATATAAATGCTTTAGAAACATTCTGGACTGATAAACACAGCAGTGCAGTTGTCTGGTGTACTTTTACCATCTCGGATTATCCTTCAAGAATAACTGAGCCAAAAGCCATGAGGCTGCTGCTGCGTTTGAATAATACCATTCTGCAACAGTATTCACAACCACATTTCCATGGAATACGTTCTGCTCGGGTCACAGCTCACCATAGCAACAGAAAACATCCTGTTTTGTCCTCTTAAAAGCAAAAGCAATTATTTGAGGGAAATTACTGCAGATGATTTAGCTGCAAGCGAACAATGCATAAAATGAAAAGCAGAAGATAAATGCTATGCACTCAGTAGCTAATACTCAGATTTCAGCTTGACAAGCAAAACCCTAATGGCTATTTATGCCACAAGAAGTTACCAAACAAGGTAATTTACAGAACAAAGTTATAAACACATGTAGTATAAGAATTAGAATTACAAAGTGCTATTAAATCAGGCAGGAGCACAAGGCATGCAAAAGCCTGCAACTAGCAAGAAATTAATCCTCTCTTCTCACTTACCTTACTGTAAGCCTGTACATTCCAACACAACTTATTGAAGTCTACCCAGTTCATTCACATCAGAAAAATATCAGATACCAGAGGGAGGAGATGGGGAAAACATCAGCCAAAAGAAAAGAAAGATGCGGTACCTCTAATCGCTGTATTCTTCCCTTGAAGAACATGAACAGAGAAGAATTGGGGTAAGCAGATTCTTTCTTTGCAAGAATCTCTTTTGCCTCTTTCAATCCTGCCTTGTTATCGCTGCCATCAAGAGCAAAAAAGGGGCGAACAACTGTGTGGTACCACAATAGAGCTAATCTAAAAGGAACACAAGAGCAGAAATGATTACAGCTCATAAACAGAGACTTAAAGATAATGACCCTGAAAAACAAAGGATATGCGTCTTTTCTCATACAGCCTGACTATAGAACATAACACTATCACCATACACCACTGCATGGTGCATGTACAATTCACTGCACATTAACCAAAAGCAAGGTAACCAGCAGGCTCATGCTACAAATCAAAGCATCATATCCATCAACTCTTTACAACAGATTTTAAAACAGAGAAACCCATCAGCAAGCAGTAAAATGTAACAGTTCACTGGGAAACAAAAATAAGACCAACCAACCCCACTCCTCAGCACATACACACCCCTGAGATCAATGTAAAACAGAAATACATCTGGTGTTTAGAAGGGCAGTTTTCTACATGACCTACATCACTCACAAAACAAACAAGGGCAGAGCACAGAGCTTCCCAGGGCCAGCTGAAGGAAGACCTACTCCACCATCACACTGGGAAAAGAATGCTGCTTCTTTCCCCCCAGAAATGTCACAAAAGAAATCAAAAGAAACATTTAACCTTAATGGTTTTCTTAACCAAAAGTCTAACTCCTCGAGCAGAAGAAACCAGCTCTGCTGTCAATATTTCAGAAGTGCCATTTGGCTGTACTTAAGGTAGGTCTAGCAACAGAAGCATCAATTTGGAGAGGACATGATAACAAACTGCTCTCATTAATAGCTTTAAGTTACATCAGACTAACCCTTCATCCAAGAAAAAGACCTGAATGCAACACAAAGGTTCAGGGAAAAATGAGTATGTGAAAGCTCAGAGAACAAAAAGGCAGTAAGGAAACACTCAGTTTTCTTCAGATGCTAAAATTAAATTGCAAAGACTGTTGGTCAATATTAAGGATAAATAATTGACATCAATTACTCTCATACAAAATGGTATGCTCTCCTCATAGAAGAGCATAAGTCTACTGAGCACTCAAGGGGATGCTTGTATTTACTAACATATGGGTTATTAGACATTAGCATAAAAGGTGCAGCAACAAACCCCAAGCACACAAACAACTAACAGCAGAGAGATCTAGTGCACTACTAAGTGATGAATTCACTAAACCTAGGCACGTTCAACGACAAACTGCAAGTTAATTTTACCTGCTGTTGTTTTCTTTAAAGCAACATGACGGTTCTTTTTGGCTTTGATTTTTTTTTCCTTTTTTTTTTACCCCCATCTACTTACTTTCAGTACTAAGTTATCTACCAAAGCATTTCAATATAGCTACTCACGTAGCTAAAGGGGCCTTCATGTCCTTACTTTCACTTGCATACATCAGTGAAGAAAGCCCCTGTAGGCGGTCTCCAGGAAAACCCAGCAGGTTGATGATTTTGAGCAGGTTTGGGGGCACCATGGATATGCAAAGATGAAAAAGTCCATATCCAAAGCTAACAGCACCTTTCAGTCTGTTTAGCGAATCCTCCGTTACACCTTCTGCGGCAACATGATTATCATTTGCAGCATCAGAAGTCAAGGATTCCTGAGTAGTTTTCTTCTGATATATTTCCTGAAGCGTATTAATGTCCGTATAGCACTTGTTGTAAATCTTCCAGGCTTTTCGGAGGATCCATCCACCTTTTATGTATGCTAAATGTCGAGGAAAAAAACATTTCAAGAAACGTATTTCAGAAGCGGAACACAATCAGTAGGAAATGCTGTTTCATGTATCCTAGGAAGCTATTAGCATTAAATTAACGCCGCACAAAGGATTTTGCAAAAAGAGCTGCTACTGTCACGTAAAAGAGATCTTTCATATTGAGTAATGCAAACTTCAGTGCTTCTTAGAGACCTTTAAACAGTGCGCCACACAAAGGGACTTTCACAGAATCACAGAAATTTTCAGGTTGGAAAAGACCTAGAAGATCATCCAGTCCAACCATTACCAATACTTCCCAGCTAAACCATATTCCTCAATGCAACATCCAAACGTTTCTTGAACGCTCCCATGGTCGGTGACTCTACCACCTCCCTGGGCAGTGCATTCCAACGCCTGACTACCCTTTCTGAGAAGAAATACTTCCTAATGTCCAGAAATACTTCCTAATGTCCTGTAGGCAGGAAGAAATACAGAAACCAAAAACAACCTAATGCTGGATTCTGCCCCACTTTACAACGAAGGCAAAATCCCTGTCTGGCAGAGAAAAGAAATGCTTGAAAGAGGTTTTGCCTGAAGTCCAAATCACGTTCAAAGCAAGTTTAGGGAAAAATACTTAAAATGGAGAAAAAAAAACCCACAAAAATCCATCCCTGGGGTCAGACAATAACAATTTCAACATCATTACTACCCACATCCCCCAAACTGTGAAATACAGGAACTTCTAATTAATAATAATAATAATTGACAGAAACAGAAAAAAATAAAAGAATGATAAAAAATAAATAAATCTGTTTTCAAATATATTTCAGTTGCCTCACTTCTTAAATTTCAGATGCAAGCTGGGTACTTAAATATCCCTAACAACTTGGTCTTGTCCATTCCTAGTTTAGAATGAGAAGCCTGAGCCTCCCTGCCCTCTTTACAGAAGGACACGACAGCAGAATATGATGTCAGATTTATGTGCTTGCACAGCACCCATCCTGGTTACAGCACACCCCTGGACAACAGCACAAGTGGTGAACAGAAAGCAAACACAGAATATACCTGTGTGCATTCGCTGCAGAAGCTGACACAAGCATTCTGACTGTGTTTGAGCCCCAGGAATTACAAACTGCACTAACAGGACTGAAAATGAGAAAAAATAAAAGAATAGAGCACTGGTGTTCTAAATGGATACCACCAAGTTTGCAGAGATCAGTGTTGTAACTGATGTCAGATGTGGATTCAGAAACTGTACCTTATGTCAACAACAGGAAAATGCTAACAAAGCCCAACCTCCCTTTGTAAGTATTTGACATAATAACCAAGTAAATTCCAGGGAAAGCATCAGCATTGATTAATTGCTCCTTTTTCAAGCCTAATTATGCAGAGCTGGCTTGATAATCTTAAATCACAGTGAGAAAGGTGGCAAAATTTATTATCTCAGATGTGACAGAAGGGTGCTGCCAACATAACAAAGTACCTATTAAATAAATCCTGTATTTTGAGTTCCATATTAAACCATTACAGGAATAAAAGCAAACCTCTGCCATGAATCAGCTGCATTATGAGACTTATGTTAGTCCAGTTCTCAGCAATTAGGTCAATTTTTGCTGTGCAGAATATTTCAAGAATTTTGTGGTTCACCACAAGATGAATAATCAACAACTTCTAATAGTAAAGCAATAGACAAAGAAATCATAGAATGGCTTGGATTGAAAAGGACCACAATGATCATCCAGTTTCAATCCCCCTGCTATGTGCAGGGTCGCCAACCACCAGACCAGGCTGCCCAGAGCCACATCCAGCCTGGCCTTGAATGTCTCCAGGGATGGGGCATCCACAGCCTCCTTGGGCAACCTGTTCCAGTGCGTCACCATCTTCTGTATGAAGAACTTTCTCCTAACCTCTAACCTAAACATCCCTTGTCTCAGTTTAAAACCATTCCCCATTGTCCTATCACTATCCACCCTTGTTAACAGCCGTTCCCCCTCCTGTTTATATGCTCCCTTCAAGTACTGGAAGGCTACAATGAGGTGTCCCTGGAGCCTTCTCCAAGCTAAACAAGCCCAGTTCTCTCAACCTTTCCTCATAGAAGAGGTGCTCTAGCTCTCTGATCACCTTATTTGCCTTCTTCTGGACCCATTCCAGGAGCTCCACATCCTTCCTGTACTGGGGGCCCCAGGCCTAAACACAGTACTGCGACCTACCCCTTTTTTAATGCAGTCCAGAACATATTTGGATTTCTGTGCTGAAAATCGTCTAGTTTCAACCCCCCTGTTATGTGTAGGGATGCCAATAAGATAACCAAGATGTTTTACTAATCCTACAGATCACTGTTAATAGCTTTGAAATAGTACTACATTCACACACATGCACCAAACAGAAATGACATGAGGGGGAAACAGTTTAACTAGAGGCTTTACCTTCACCATTGTGCTACCACACTGTGACCAGAACATTAACAGATTTGATATGCCCAGATAAAAATAATCTAATGCAATAAAAAATTGAATTTATGATTCCTTAAACATAAGAAAGAAATCAAGCCCAATCACCGAGCTGAGGTTTCTCAGGAAGAACTTCTCAAAGTAGCTGTCATACCCATGACAGCAGCTAAGAAAAGGTAGTTCAGCATTGCTGTGGGAAGCTAATACAAGCTGCTGTATTACTAACTTCTTGATGAAACTATTTTTGTTACATCCATGAGGGTGGAGAGGCAAACTGAAAATGTGTTAGGCATATGAGAAAGCAGCTTGCATGTCATCATATGCTTCTTGTCAAATTGTTCCAGGAAGAAAAAACACAAGAAATTTTTCACTCATCATCCACTGATCAACAAAATGTACCCGCCTCTGTACTGGTTTGAAATGAGACTCATTTCAGTAATCTGGTTGCTATTTCAGTACAGAAACATCACCACAAAAACAAGATGCTTATACACAATCAGAAAGGTAATGCACTCGCAAAACCTAAAATAACTGACCCAACAAATGGTGTCACAATGGCAGTAACTAGCCGTCACTGACACTGCATTTAACTGCTTCAAATTCTAACTAAAGATTCCAGGTTTCTTTTTTCCTCAGTAGAATAACCCAAATATATTGCATGCTCTGCAGTTCTCTGCTACCCGCTTCAGTTCTCTGAGCGGCAGACAGGAGAGAAAGGGAACGAACGCCACTCAGTTATATTACCCAACCCAGTTACAAAGCAGGAGGGTGTGAAGGGAGACAAAAAAGCTACAACAGCATCAAAAATAAGAAAACCTTTCTGCAGCAGTAGACGTTGATACGGCAATCAAAAGCATGCCCCAAATTTCTTCTAGCTAAAACCAAAACATATTCTTGACACCTTTGGCTTGAAAGAAACCAAGTCTCTCTTACAGAAATAATTCTGCCCTTCACAGCAAGATTTTAATGTTTTAAAGGATCTGTGTGTTATTTCCCCAATTTCTTTCAGGGATTTCACTGATAGCCTGCTCTGGCTGCCACCCCTTGATGTTCACTAATACTTATGAGAACCTGGAAACGTGTTCCCTTTGCATGTGACCTTTACCACCTTTTCTGTAAACTCATGGATGAAGGAGAGTTTTAGGATTGTGCATAAGAGAACCCTATAAACAGCTTTTCAGACGAGACAAGGAGGTTTGTATTCAATAAGACAGGATTAACCCCTTTGGCACGCAAGGACACACTTTGGTGACCAAAGAGTATGAACTGATTTAGCAATTTAGACTTGAACGTGCTTCATTTAAAGTTACTTTCACTGCCATCTTGTCACCTGTGTTGTCACAGCCACAATGCATATGGGACATGTGGATTTCCCCAGGTGGCCTGGCTGTCAGCTCTTTATACCTCTCCTCTCATGAATGCCATGTGAAGCACACAGATGATAACCACCTCTGTACCAACTGCTCTAACACCTCTTTGGGAATATGGAAAGGATTCCAACCAATCTAAGGTGAATATGTTGGTTCCAAAAAAAAGAAAAAAAAAACACAATAAAAACAAAACAAAAAGCTGTAATCTTCAACTTATTCATCATACTATTGCATATACAATGGTAGAAAAATATCTCTACATGCTTATCAAACTTGGGACACTTACCCTTTGACTCAGATGGAACTATGCTCTTCCTCAAAATAGAATCAACTTAACTGATGTGAACAGTTACCTGGCCATATTAAGGTCATGCTTTACTACAAAGACAGTGTGCCAAAAATACATACAAACATTAAAGCCACAATGCACCTGATAATTCTTGTTTTACAAACGAGAGCACGGCCAAGTAGACTTGACAGTCCGCTACAATGATTTGTCTTTGCAGACGATCTATCATGGATAGAGGTGATTTTCGTCCATCGACCTGTTTGGAATAACACAAGCACAGAAATTCTAGCAAAGATAACAAAGAATACAAGTCTAAACCAGACAATTAACAAATCCAAAACCAACTACAAGCATTTTCATGGGTAAAATCATGCTAAAATGTCTTTGATAACTTATCAAGCAAGCTCCTGATTAATAAATAGGAAAACTTTGAATACTTGCTATCAGCTTTTTATTATTATTATTATTTTTTAAGATTCTACATAACCTCCGAAAAGATATAAATTCCATAACTTTAATGCACTCACAAACACCTCAGACATGCAACTAAAAGATGATTCTAACCAGAAGAGCAAAGAAAGGAGCATACGACAAGGCCAGGGAAAACACAGTGCCACTTAGGAGCACACGGGTTCATGACTTTCTATCAAGTAATGTAAAAGCTGAAGCAAAATGACTACTCTTTCTGGTGCAGATCCACTACATCACGTGCTCTTTCTGAATGCTTTATTCTTCTTTCATTATTTAGAATCAAAAAAATCTAGAAAGGGGAAAGCTCCCTGGGAACATGCCTGGCACTTTCACGCAGGCTCAGTCTCATCCTTAAAGCACTGCTAGAGTGCGTATGAATGAAAGTCAGCCTGAACCAGCTAGGCTAGGAGCTTCCTGAAATAACTCCAGTAGCTCACTAACTTAAGGTCTTAAGAAAATAACTACTAACATTAACACCCTGCTTTAAAAGAGTAAATGCTTAAACGTGACTACTTGATGACACTTAAGATATCTAACTGACATGTTCATCTTATTTTCTACATTTATTATTTATCTCAGCCGCCCTTCGTATATCAAAAACCATCTAGCAAAAAAAACCAAACCCCAACAAAGCACAGAAGGGGAGTTTCCAGAAATGTTTATCCAATATATGATTCCATATTTTACAGATAATGCTCTTACATTCTTTTTAATTTTATTCTTGATTGTTTCAATAACTCCAGCTTCGTCACTCTCACACAGCTTTTCTGTAGCCTTTAAGTCATCGCATGCCAGCTGCATCTTCTCCTCTTCAAACGTCATCATGGCATTCTGTCAAAAACAGAGCACAGATTTGGGAGATAAAAATGAAATATTGCTATTTCCAGAAAGGCTGCTGGAAGTTTTGGTGAAAGTTTGCATGAAATCTGACTACAAAATTTCCTTTTTCATTAACATATTAACATCAACACGTACATCAGCACGTGTACTACTACAAAGAAGCATCCAGACATCTGTGTGTGCCATAACAAAACCTTACAACCAACCAGATATATTAACTAAGACTTCTCCCCTCGTCTTAATAAAATCTCATATGCTACCAAACTGCGTATGTTGTCACATTGCACTAAGTGCAAGAAGAATTGTGAATTCACTTTCAACGATTGTTATGGAAAGCACCATTTGCTTCCATGCAGAAGATACTGCTTTTATATAACTCATTCACAGAAATAATGGGCCTCCAAAACCATAGAACCCTATCATAGAATCACAGAATGGCCTGAGTTGAAAGGACCATAATGGTCATCTAGTTTCAACCCCCTGCTATATGCAGGGTTGCCAACCACCAGACCAGGCTGCCCAAAGCCACATCCAGCCTGGCCTTGAATGCCTCCAGGGATGGGGAATCCACAGCCTCCTTGGGCAACCTAGTCAGTAATAAGCGACAGCTACTGCATAATAAGAAACATGAACAAGAATCCCTGCATGTGTAGGAATGAAAAAAACAATCAGAAAAAAGAAAACACGCATCAGACCAACTGATTCAAATTCAGAAAGAATTTAAGGACAAGTATCTTAATGCTTTATTAAACAAAAGCCCTGAATGACACAGACGTGCAGAGTGCTGCAGCTATGTTTAGAACAGTAGCTATGCAAGATTTGTTCAAGATCCACTGATGCTGCTCTGTGATGTTACATTGGTTCAATGCATCAATTCAAATAAGCAAACCTTGGAGATTCTTCCCCTTTCTCTTCTCCTCTCCTTTCCACTGACTCAAAACCAAATCACACGGCACAGATTTCCTAACCAATATTTACCCTTGTATTGCATACAGACATAGAGAGAAGTCAAATTAACTTCATTTACAACATAGGTATTTCCAGCATACTGCAATAAATTCTGTCTTTCAAAAGAATATTACCACTGGTAATTGCAGGTGCAATCTAACATTAAGCAGCAACATCAGGATAAAGAGAGCCTAAAATTAAGATCTGCTCACTTTAAAAAAAAAAAAAAAGAAAAGATATTCTTATTTTTAATACAGATTAAAAACAACAGCAAAAGCCATTACGAAAATGTTATGAGTATTACTTTAACAATACCTCTATGGCACATATAAAAGGGTTTTCTTAGGGCCCTTTTAATGGAACACATAAATATTTCATGTGTTTGAGAAGGTGAATCACAGAACATTTACTTTCTATTTAAACCACATCAGTCAACAAGATGTATATAACGTAATGACTTGTTTTCTGCATACCCTCCACCTAACTCTTAGAAAAAACTAAGTCTCATAAAAAGAAACAGATTCAGGCACTATGAACTCACAGATTCACATACATTTACCTCCACCATTATGAACTCATACATTAATGTACAAACATCAACCACAGGAGCAGGGATGTATGTTTACTCTCTGCTCCCGTCTACTCACCAAAAAACTGACAAAGCTGGCTCCAAAGCTCATTAACGGGCTATGATTTCTGTAAAGAAAAGAAAGAGCAGTTAACTCTATTTATACGCATTTCCCATTGTAAAGATTGATATTGATTTTGAATAACACATCAGTAAATAAATGTAGAGAATTTTTTTTTGGTTGATTGGTGGGGTTGGCTTGTTTACGTGTTGAGTTGCATCATTCCATAAAACGCAATGGAAACGGAAAGGCAAATTATCGTTATACATGGGCACATCTATTCATCATACCAGGACTTGAATATATCTACAAATAATTTTTACACACTAAGCTGTTGATTTTATTTATTAAGTGCAACCAGCGCCATAAAAACACATTTACAGCACGTCGGAAATAAATAACATCAAGCTACCAAAGCTTCAAAATCCACCAATTTTACTCTTCTTCATTATCTATCACTACCACTTTGACCTTGCACACAAACGTTAAGTGGTTCTAAGAAGAGATTCCCACCTCTCCCTCCACCCACAAAGCTAACTCATTGCAATTATAAATAATAAATCATATGCCACAGGAGCTGTTAGAAATAAAAGTCACTACAAAGCACAAGGGTGTTTGCTCCTCTATTCTAAAGAAAGAACATGTATCTTACTCCGCTACATGGAACAGTTCTAAGACAACTTGCTGCTTAAAAAACTAGATCAGGTATTTTCCTCTTTGCTATCAGCCAACGTGAATGGCCACCAATAAACAGCTCTACTATTATTCCCTATCTGGACTGCTGTCTACCAACAGCTGTGTTATAAAGAGCGGCAGCAATCAGCTACACAAGTTATACACGCTGCCTGCGGCACTCTCAGCACCTCCTTGCAACTCATGAGGCATGCACTTCCCAGCCTCACCACTTTGCTCCAGAGCATGTAACCTCTACCATACATCTCAAGGGCACACACACTGCAGCACCAACGCTGCACACCCACAGCTGCCCAAAAGACCAGCACAAGAAATGGTTACGCTCATGCCCTTATGTACAAAGTCACACTTACATCATACCTTCAAGAAAGCTCAAAAATAAAGTGAGTGTTTCCTCAGGGCGGTGGTTGAGTCACAATCCCTGGATGTGATTAAAAGCTGTTCGGATGTGGTGCTCAGGGACATGATTTAGCAGAGGGTTGTTAGGGTAGTTTGGTTAGATTGTGGTTGGACCTGACGATCTTTAAGGTCTTTTCCAACCGGAGCAACTCTATGATTCTATGATTTCCCAGCTTCCCATGATCTGTGTATTCAGAGAGACAGCAGGTTGGCCAAGACAACCAGGTAGGCAAATCTGGGATAAATATCTATATATATTTTTAAACATCATTTCAGAATCTCGATTTGGTACCTGTAGATAAGCAGTATTTCGTACTGAAATCCATTCGGAGCAAACTCAAAGTCGTCGCCCTCAACAGCCTTTTAGAACAGAGGGGGAAAAGAGCAACAAAGCCAAAAGGTGTGCCAGAAATCATTAATTCCTTTTTTATGCCTGTATTAAAACTTTGCAAAACAGAACCGAGATGGGGAAGGTTTGTTTCCTCTGCACGCAGACACTGACGGAATACGCTTGGCAACATTTGGCTCTCAGAAGGAAGCGGCATCCACACATTCCTTAGGACTTGGCAAGGAATATAGGAATCTTCTCACCAAAGCATAAATGCAAATTAAATACTGTGGAACTACAGAACAAATAGTAGAAGAGATCCATATGAAAATATTTGCAATTTGAGACTGTTATTTCTTTTTTTTAATGAACAGTTATAAATACAGATCCTTCTGTGACAGAAATAGCTGCTGAACCTTAAAAAGCTTGAAATACGTCAGATTTAGACATAAAGTGATTCCCTACCCATGGGAACAATATTTTCCAATAGAGCGATGTGAATTAGTGAGCAAAGCCGCTAAAATAGCATAAACAGAGCAACAGTGGAGAATGAAACAGCAGAGCATCTCATTCAGCAGCTCAACAGGAACATCAAACAGAGCAGGCTCCTCCAACATCTTCCAAAATATCTCTTTAGGAGGCGTAAGAACCTGTTCTTAAGAGTGCATATATATATATATATATATATATTAAAATATTGATGCCTACACATGCATTTTGAAAGCCTCTGTATTTCTTTTGGGAGAATTTGAATACGGCAGTAGTTATGTTTAAGACTCAACTGCTCTTCCAGGATTATAAAAGATTCTGAACTGCTTATAGCAAATAATAATCATTTCCAAAACCAAAAACCAAAAACCCAAAAAAAACAAACAACATGACAGCTCCTCATCTTGTTCTTTGAAATTCACAGTGCCCTCCCAGGAAGCACTCAAGGCCAGGCTGGATGGGGCTGTGAGCAACCTGGTCTAGAGGGAGATGTCCCTGCCTACAGCAAGGGGTTGGAAAGAGATGGTCTTAAAGGTCCCTTCCAACCTGAACCATTCTATGATTCTATGATTCACAGTTCTTACCACCTACCTGGACTTCAGTAAGGCCTTCGACAAAGTACCCCACAGCATCCTTCTCTCCAAATTGGAAAGATATGGATTCGATGGGAAGACTGATGGATGAAGAACTGGCTGCAGAACTGAGTCCAGAGAGCAGTAGTCAATGGTTCCACATCTGAATGGAGATCAGTGATAAGTGGGGCCAGCGATCAGTGCTGGGACCAATACTCTTTAATATCTCCATCAATGACAATGATACTGAGGTCAAGTGCACCCTCAGCACACTTGCTGATGACATCAAGCTGTGGGGCACAGTCAATACACCAGAGGTACCTAGATCAGCTTGAGCAGTGGGCCTTGGTGGACTTTATAAAGTTCAACAAATCCAAATGCAAGATCTTGTACCTGGGTTGAGGCAACCCCGATTACCAACACAAGCTGGAAGAAGAAAGGACTAAGTGCACGCCTGCCAAAAAAGACCTGGGGGTACTGGTGGATGGGATGCTGGGCATGAGCCAGCTATGTGCCCTCACAGCCCAGAAAACTAACTGTATCCTGAGCTCCATCAAAAGGAGCGTGGACACCAGTTAAAGGGGAGGTGATCCTGCCCCTCTGCTCTGCACTGGTGAGACCTCATCTGGAGTACTGCATCCAGATGTGGAGTCCTCAGTACAAGAGAGACATGGACCTGTTGACAGTGTGTCCAGAGGAAGGCCACAAAAATGATATAATGGATGGAACACCTCTCCTACGAGGACAGGCTGATAGCAGCCTTTCAATATCTAAAGGGGAGCTAGAGAAAAGAAAGGAGCAAACTCTTCAGCAGGGTCTGTGGTGATAGAACAAGGGGAAATAGTTACAAGCTCAGAGCGTAGATTTAGGTTAGATAAAATCTTTTACAGTGAGGGTGGTGAGGCACTGGAGCAAGTTGCCTAGGGATGTGGTTGATGTCCCATCCCTAGAGACTTTCAAAGCAAGGCTGGATAAGGCCCTGGGCAACCTGATCTACCTGTAGGTGTTCCCGTTCATTGCAGGGGAATTGGACTAGATGACCTTCAGAGGTCCCTTCCAACTCTAAGGATTGTATGGTTCTATGATAAATGGGATAAGAAATGCTTTACCATACTCCTGCCTAGTCACTGGGTAGAAATTAAAGTTGCAGCTTTGTGGAAAACTATTTGTAGAGTTTCAGCACTTAAAGTCCATTTTAAGCAACAACAGCACTTATTGCTCAATCTTCACAAATATTGTGCTGAATAATTTCTTCAACAGCTTAATCTTACCTTTATCTTTAGAGCTAGAAAAACACTGGTAACGGCACAGTACAATCATAGCAAACACTAACACACGACAGACGACCAAAATAAGTTTCTGAGAAAAGCATGCTTCCACGAAAATAAGCCTCCGTTCAATGTATTCTGAAGACACGGCTTTACATCCTTCTCAAAAACCCCAAAAGATGTAAGATTAAAAAGCAAACAACAACAACAACAACGAGGGTTGTTAGATTTAGGGTACTATGGTTAGGCTGCGGTTGGACTTCATGATCTTTAAGGTCTTTTCCAACCTGGGTAATTCTATGATTCTATAGAGGCTATACTGACACGGTCACGAGATGCAGAATTCAATTCAAATGAACCCTGGGATGCTGCATTATCCAAGTTGTCTTGATCACTTTGAAGCAATAGCCTCCACTGGGCAAAGAACAGTCACAAGACTTTTAGATAGCTCAAAGACAAAGGAAAATCTAGTGTCAGTCAGGTAAATCCCACACTGAAACCAGTGAACTACATTTTCTCTCACGAATTCATGCAATATAGTTTTGTGGACTGTCCCGTGTTATCTCTGCACTGTCTTCTCAGGAACTTCCTGCAGTTCAACAAACAGATAAAACAAGTCTTGCACATGGAGAAAGATAACCCCAGGCACTGGGACATGCTGGGGATAACCCAGCTATTAAGTAGCCCTGTAGGAAAGGACTGCAGTGCTCTGACAAACACTGAGGTAGATGTGAGCCAGCCGCGTGCTATTGCTACTGAGAAGGCTGCGTTAGGCAATGTATTGCCAGCAGGTCAACAGAGGTGATCCTTCCTCTGTATGCAGGGCTGGTAAAGCTGCGTATGGAGCACTGGGCCCAGTTATTTGCTCCCCAGTTCAAGAGAATTATGACATACTGAAGACAGTCCAACAGAGGAACACCAAGATGCTGAAGAGACCACAGCACCGATCTTGTAAGAAGAGGCTGAGAGAGGCAGGCCTGTTCTGCCTGCAGAAGAGGAGGCTCAGGGAAATTCATCAGTGTCCATTGAATGGCAGAAGGGAGGGTGCATTCCAATCTGGAACAGCATTAAGCTCAAGGCACATATCAACAATTTACTTATGTACAAATAACCTCAGCGTAAAAATGGTAAGCAGCAAAATGAGGAACTTCAAAACAGTGAAGCCTTCATAGTAAACCACCAATTGCCACAATACTTTTGCTCTTACCTGTGCCAGCATACAGGTATTGAATCAAGGCCAGGTGTGCAGCACAAAATATGAGGTCTCTGAAACTGTGTCTGTATCCACCCACCATTTAGCTCCATTCGGCACCAGGTTAAGTGCTTTGTGACCGATTCACCAAGGCTTTTTCCAAGCATAATACTTCTCTGTATAGAAACCTATCCTGATCACTGACAATCGAGCCTCATACCCATCTTAAGACTGCTACTCCACCTTGCACAGTTGTTAAGGCAAACTTCTGCAGCAGAACCAGACATCACCATAAACATCTCTGTTTGTATTTAAATGGTATCATGTTTCAGGGGCTATTCTCCCAGTGACAGTAAGTGCTTTTGATTTGCTAGTTAACCAAATAAAAAGTAACCGGCAAGATCTGAATTTACTAACTACTAATTCAAGTGAGTTTCACCTGCATCACATTTCAGGGATGCTATTCAAAGAAAGCACCACGATGCCATAATATCAGAGACCTGAAATACTGAAGGTAGCCACTCACTTTTTGCCAGCTTCCAATGAGCTGTATTACCCGGGCATTCTTTAAGGATGGAAAGTCAGCTGTATGCACCCACCATCTCTTTTCAAGGCATATGCGCTGGGAAGATCAAGTCTGCGCAATGTATGAGACATATATAAACTCATAACAACAGATAAGGAGTAAACACTGTTTCAGCACTGAGGAATTACTGCTTCCTTCAATCCCACGTGCGTGTTCTAAACAAACACATTCAATAGCAGGGGTAAAAAAAGCTCAGCGATACAAAGAAAGACTGAAGATATTAGACTGATGCTGGGTGTTTGGTACGTTTTGCTGCCTCAACAGATGCTGATCAAATGGAAAATAAGTTCTTTTATTACTGTTATCACCTTTTCAGTGATAAGCATTTGCATCACAGCAAAGTTCCCACCTTTGCTTTCTGTGAATACTAAGTTTACTAAACTTAAACTCACTGAAATAGATCTCTTTTCCAGCTATATATTTTATATGAGATGCTGCTTCTCCCAATTAATCCCAAGCCATTCACCTCCTTTCGTGGCACAGCTTCAAGATGACAACTCACTTTCAGAAGAAAGGCATTTACCATGCCCCATTTTTATGCACGATGATAACATTCGAGAGTTTTAAGCTTCTGTTTAATAAGGCTGACAAGATACGGCTCTATTTTATCACTAAAATAAATTAAAAAATAAAACTGAAATACATTAGAAGAAAAATCATTTCTTTTCCAGCATTTTTTCCTATACTTATTTCCATGATAGTACTTCCCCCTCCAAATTTATTAAAGGCACTACAGTCCAGCTCGCACTTAACTTGAAATAACACAGAGTGATTAACCCACCAATACAGCCCCCAGCTTTTCTAGGCACTGCCGCTTTTGTCACGACCCACTAAGAATTCCAGTCACACAGATGGCGACGCTCAGGATGAAACAAAACAAATTGTTCTCCTCCAAAGCAGGAGCCGGAAGCTTAATGAAAAATTAAGAATTTGTCTAAGTCCATAGATAAATATAGAAGCAGCTAATGAATATTTTAAAGCGAGCAGAAACACGACATACACACAGCAATAAGGAATTTAATGCAAAAAACAGATCACTCTCTCGGCCGAAGTTTTCTCTCAACTATATTCTAAATATTACTTATGAGAGTACAGACATAGGCTGGTTCTTTATACGAGTTCACATCTTGGCAGACACTGGCACATGAAATAGCTAACCATCCTTCAAAGTCAGCCTCTTTAAAATAAGTTAGCTGGCTTTAACATGAGGTCCACACACTAACACACCTCCTCTACAATCTCCACCAGTATGGCTTCTAACTTCTGTGCTAATAAGTCACATTTCTGTTTACCTTTCTGTCATATACCCACAAACCCTTAACTGCCAGATTTTGTTCCACTTGGCAAATGGATCTCTTCACCTCCCTCCATTCTTTTTACCACTTCATTTGGCAGCAACACCTGTTTCTGACTTGAAGGCCAAAAATCCATGTGGTGTCTTCAATGTGATCTCCTCTATGTATTCAGGTCAGTCTTCTAGTAACGTGCACCATTTAGTCCAATGCGCTGTCTAACCCCGAGAAATGAAATCTTACTTTAAGGTACACATTTACTACACATGTAAAACACTGCTGCTAAAAACAGCTTCCCTCATATCTATCTCTCCTTTCTATCTAGCAGCTGCTCGCCTGCCTCCGTCACAGCAATAAATAATAGCTCACAGGGTTGCTATCAGGGCATTCAGGACTTCTTTGCATGCTGTCAATCAGGATGCCATCAGCCTTCACCCCGCTGTCTTACGTCAGTTCCCACTCTTCTGTCCTTATCTTTAGAGAAGCTACTGAAACATCTACATTGCATTTTCCCTCTTAACTCTCCTTTGTCGAGCTCCATAAACAAGAGTTTCAACAGCAGCGAGACAATCTACCTACTGATCAATGCTGGCTTAATGTCACCTTGCATTCCCATTACTTATTTTCATCTGTGGTCTAAAACTCCAGGTTTTAAATATACGCCTACTAAGCCTTTCTCTTGGTTTTGTTTTCTTCCACTCTTTATTCTTCTGCAAGCCTTCCTTCACCCAAACAGGTCATACAGCACGTTTTTCTTCATTGACCCCATTCTTTAAACCTGCACATGTTTTTAGAATCATGCTTCCACCACACTGTCCTTATTTTTCTCCTGAGAAGACCTTATAGAATACAGCTCACCCACCTCCTTCCATTTCTCTTCTCATTTATGCAGAAGTCGAAAACTTCATTAATCCTTCTCAGAAGGAAGAGCCCATTCATAATACAGTCAAACATTTCTGCAGCAGGAGACAGAAGGCTGCTGGATTTCTAATATCCCTAATCTTCTGCTCTATGCTGTGAGTCAACGTTCAGTTAAAAAGCTTCTGATTATACTTGACAGTCTTCTCCCTTCTTAGCTGAAGGATGGGGTTTTTTTAAGCCATTTCTGAATTGGAAATGCTCTTAAAAAAAAAAACAAAGAGTCAGCAAAAAACACTTTTAGCATCTTCTATTCTTAAATGTTAAGGAATCTACAAAACAGGAATGCAGAAAGAACACTCCAATTCAGCATTCTTAAGAGTGCCAAGGCAGTCCACCAAAGCAATGCCACCCCACAGGCTGGCTCTGGGCTCCACCTGCGATGCCAAGTCCTTGGTTAACCTTCACACAGTACTCACCAGTTTAACCCCATCGGAACTCAGATGGTGTCAATACTGTTCATACCAAATAGAGAGATTAATACCAGTTCTGACAGTTTCAACTACGAATTTATACTGATAACGCTAAACAAATGAAAGGCAGTGGTGCCATCTGTTGCAGATCTATGAAAACACTGTATTTCTTCATATTTACCCCATGATCAGAAAGTTCACACTACTATCAGGTGGGGATTCTAGGTTTCTTAAAAGAAAGTCACAAACAAAAATATGCACTTATCAATGTGGCTTGTAGTTGAATTTTCAAGCCCCTATAACTTCTGTCAAATCTGGTGCAATGACAAACAAGTCTCGGGCCACACCTGACAAAAGACTAATGGTTTTATAGTGATATTAATCCAGTTCCAGCTACATGCTGCATCTGGCAACAGACACATGCATCTGACTTCTTTAGGTTCTAAATAGACATATACAAACCCTAAAGATCAAAAGACACAATAATTTCTTAACTATGTCTCTCATGAAACAGTAACAATGATTCTGAAGCCAACCAATTCAAAGGCAGGATTTTACCATTGCAGTTATATACACACTGCAGTTTCTACATCTGTTTCCTCAACAACTGCATTACAAGTATTTATGGGTTGTTTTTTCAGGACTGATGTGGGGCTCAGATGGGTTTTTGGAAGAGCCACAGACAGCAAGTAGCAAAGAAACCAGTTTCAGTTTGCTTTGGAACATCAGCTCTCCTTAGGGTCACCAAGGCAGTCCAATGTCTCAGAGCGGCACTGACTTCTCACAAGATCATTCAGATGGCAAGCCAGGAAGAAACAAAGGTAATAATGAAATGAAATGCAGAAGCAAAACCAGTAGCTTCTAAGGAACGATTCTAATTAATCAAACAACGTGCTTAACAGAACTGAAGTCTCACCACATAATTGAGTTTTCAAACAAATAACCCTGTAGGTTCTTGAAATGTTTCTGTAGCGTGTTTTTTTTCCCATTTATGCCTTCACTTTCAGCAGTTATCATCTGATAACTGTTAACACACGCTCACATCAGGCTATGTTCAAGAAGCTGCATTTCATCAGACAGCTTTGAGTCTTAATGTTGCAAGTGACAAACATCCACGCGGAACCATGGAGAACTCCCAGCAGCTGCTCCTTCAGCCTACAGTCCCATTAGGGAAGAGGTCCTACTTGATCATTTCAAGTGCATAGCAACAAAAACATTCTTATTTAAGGTTGTATGCAAATAAACACACAACTGTATTACTTAAGTCCTCGTAGGGAAGAACACATCCAAAACAAGTACTGAACTGAAAGCTATTGACCTCATTGCAGCCTTTCAATACCTGAAGGGAGCTTACTCCCAGGAGGGGAGCAAACTCTTCGAAAGGGCTGATAATAGCAGGACTAGGGGAAATGGTTTTAAGTTAAAAGAGGGAAGATTTAGGTTGGATGTTAGGGGGAAGTTCTTTACTAGGAGAGTGGTTAGGTCCTGGAACAGGCTGCCCAGGGAGGTTGTGGATGCCCCGTCCTTGGAGGTGTTCAAGACCAGGTTGGACAGGGCTCTGGGCAACCTGATCTAGTAAAGGCGTATGTTTGGTGGCCCTGCTAGGCAGGGGGGTTGGAACTACATGATCCTTGAGGTCCCTTCCAACCCGGGTCATTCTGTGATTCTATTGACCAAAGGAAGTTCCCCAGACGTCTCCAGAACTGGAATTTGTAGGAGATTAAGCATGTTTTGCTGTATTTTCCTTCCTACCTCTGCATGAAACTGTAATATACACCTAACCTGCATCCCAATAAAGGGCTGCCAGTTCCAAGCAAGAACCCTGCTGCATATTTTGGGACAAGGCAGGCGATTTTCACAGTCATTTAAAAAACAAGACGGTGATTATTAGTTTATGAATGGCAAAACCACTTAACCTGATGAAGGAATTCCAATTTACGCCTGATGGATAGTGCTCAAAGGCCCAAATCAAACAATACACTGAAGCTAGAGGGCACCTTCTGATAAAAATCAAACAAACAAGCCCGCACCTGGAAAAATATAAAGAGAGATAAGCTTCTGCACTTCTGAAGTGAGATCTATAGAAGCAAATGGTACAGGTAAACAAGAATTTGCAGAGGACATCGTTTCTTATCCTCTTCGTACTGCAGGGAGAACCAAGCTGCATTCTGAACACGGGAACCACAGCCATTGTACTCCCAAGCATTACTCTACAACATAAGAACGCTGCTTATCCGGGATTCCTGGACTGCTCCTAGATTCGTATCAGTGAGAGAAAGCAAAACAGAGAGGGCAGAGCAAGAAAACCTGTAAGATCTTCCTTAATTGGCACCCTGAAAGAAAGAAACAACCTATGACATCAGCCACACGAGAAACGAGCAACTCACACAACACAAGCACGAACTGCGTGCAGGCATATGAGGGATGGAGCTGGGACCTTCCTCATCACCTGCAGCGCCGCAATCAGCTCTACACCACAGAACCAGCTGGCAGCAAGGCAGCACTACGGAACAGGGCAGCACGTACTAAGGATGGAACAAAACCTTCCAGGCTGTGGCAGGTACGCAGTGATGCAGTACTCCGCTATGAAGGGGGAGAAGAAGGGTTCTGAAGCTGCAAGCCCAATTCCAGCCTCCCTTTCGCACCAAGCTTCACCTTTAGCAAATAAAACTTCAGCGCTGAAGTACAGCATCGCTGACGAAGCGTTATTCTAAGCCAGCGGAGGTATTTTTAATCACACAGACAACAGCCGCTCAGAGCACATCAATTATTCAGAAGAGATGCACGACTACAGCAGCCCCGCTCAGACTAACGCGAGGGCAGGCAGATCCTCTGTCTCCAGCCCGGGGCAGCTGCGCGGGTGCTGCCGATACAGGGAGGTGCCCGGGGGGCTCACCGGTACTTCTTGAAGAGCTGGTCGGATTCGCGGAAGCCGTTGTTGAGCAGCATGTTGATGCCGGCCAACGCCAGCTCCGAGTCCTCGATGGGTAACGGAGCTTCCCCGTCCTCCCGCCGCGCCGGCGGCTGCTCCGAGCCGGCCATGACGGTGAAGGGACAACGGGACGCGGCCGGCTCTTTCCTTCCCTTATCCCTACCGCGGAGGAAGGCGCCGTGTGCCCGCAGCCGGGCCGCGTCCCCTCAGCCGCCCTCCCGCGCTGCAGCGCCGCGCAGCTCCCTCGCGCCCACAGCCCTCGGAACCCGGCGGCGCCCGCCTCGCTCCACACCGCGCAGGCGCCGAGGGGAGCGCGCAGGCGCGGTGGCGGCCGGCCGTCTGAGGGGCGGCGGGTGGTAAAGGGGGGGGGGAAGGGTCCCGCCTGCCGCTCCTCTGGGTGGGTGAGGCACGAAGCGACGGGAAGGTTGTGTAGGGCTGGGGAGCTTTGGGAGTCTCTGTGGTGGGGATGTGAGCCTCTGGGTCCTCCCACCATCCCTCTCTTCCTCTGTTGAGGGCAACCAGGTGAGGAGGATGACGTTAGGATTCCTCAGAGAAAGCTCTGCCGCCCTCGTATGGCCGCTGCCCCTCCTCTGACCCCCAGCGGGCGCTGATGCAAGCTTGGAGGGGGTTCTTTTGTGGAGCTCTTTCCACGCACACACATATACGTGTATATATTTTTACCTTTTGTTTCTTTCCTCAGTTACTGCAGCGTCACCCCCTGCCGCACGACCCTCCTCACAGGCAAACAGCAAACCGATGCGAGGTTTGCCACAGAATCCACTGAGTTTCTCATCTGGTGTGAAAGCAATTTCACGCCTTTCCTTTAGCAGGGAATATAGCTGCCTTCTTTGTTTTTTTGCGATTTTAATTAGTGGCAGCATTCACTCAAGCAGTGACTGCAGTTGCTTGTTTCCTTCTTTTTTTGTTCCTCCTCACTAACATACAAAAGAATGGGACCACAGACTGTTTTCAGAGCCTCATCCTGTCAAGAGAAGCATCTTTTTCCCGTGAATCAAGTAGCAGTATTTCTGTACCACACGTTCTATGGGAATAGCTACCACCACCCCAGAGAAATATTCTGTACCTAAACTCTTTTGGAATGGTTGCTTTTCAAAAAGCAAGGAATATGTAATGCTGGGAGCCTTCTCAAATCTGCCAGGTACGAATCAGGTGCTTTGGCTGATTCCCAGCCCCTAAGAACAAAGCGTGACTCTCAGGTGGTTTAAATAGAGCGTGCCTTCTGTTACACCTCACATCTCCCAAACAGCATCTCCAAGGCTTTGGGGAAGTCAGCACAGAGGGTGTGGGGAACCACGTGCTCTTCTGTGTATTTATTGCTCATCTGTGAAACTTGGCCTCCCGTATTCAAACAGCCTCATAAAAAAGGAAGTTACAGCTTGCAGTTTATACACTGTTTCAGTTGCGTGTGAGACACCGCATTGCAGATAACCGTATGGGAGTCATTAGTATTGTTTTTTAACTATTTATTTTTATCTCCTATGCAGGCTTTTGTGGGCAGGGAGTGGTTTGTATTTTGATTTCCCTTAGTCACATATAATCCGTTTGGCCAGGAAGCAATGAGTCTCGTGGGCTCCCTAAGAATCAGGAATAGAGGAGGCAAATTCCTACCTCTGACTACTGTTTGTGTGGATCAGCAAAGAGCCAAGTCCTTTGTGAAACACCTGCTTCTTTTCCAAAGCTAGACCTGATTTCCTAATCCCCACGGCTGAGTAATAGCGTAGCAGATCTGTGTGCTCTCCACAGGCTTTTTGTTCTACAGGGTTCTCGCCCTAAGGAGCAAGAATTCTTTGAGGTCTTCTTTTTAGCACCCAGCCTGCACTCAGGCAATCATCTTTTTCTTCTGTTACAAATGCTTTTCTAACTCTTCAGTAGCTAGCTATTTATTTTGAAACACCAGACGTGAGTATTTAAACCACGTCTCCAGAAACATGGCTCTAAATCTGTGGAAGAACTTGGCAGCATAGTTCTGCATTTCAGCTGCTCTGGTAGAAAGGTAACACATTTAATCGTCACTACTGAAACAGTGTGACAGCTGCAGTTTACATCTAGGAGCTTAGCACAGCAGTGCCCATATTGTTATGGACTGCATTAGAACTGCATTTTTCAAATGAACTTGATTAGAAACCAGCAGGGCTGTAAGTCTGCCACGTAACAGCAGATGAGGTCTTGTGATGGGTTACTGTTAGTTTTATTCACATGCAGGATGTGGTACTGCTGATTCAGCCTACCAAGAATGGTCTGAGGAACACAGAAATGAATTGGCTGACCTAAGCTGGTATGTACTTCTCAGTATCAATACTATAGACATCTTTGTTGTTAAATACATATATTTTGACCCCTGACAGCATAGTATCATCAGTGCAATAGGTGCTCACAAGAATTTCAGCCAGTAAATTCAGCAGAGGTTCAACTGGTGACCAGCTTTCCACTTACCCCACAGCTAAATGCAGTTCAGCGCTGGATAACCTACGCTACTGTTATCTCTCTTACATAAAGAGACTGAGCAAACTGGTTTGTAATCACTGAAGAACAATACAGTAAGCTAGTGATGGGAAGCAAGAACTGCACTGCAAATAAGTTAATTGGTCTAAAATCTCCAAGATTTTTACTCAGTTTTTCTTAGTACCTGTTAAAGAAATCAAAGGCAAAGTAACTACAGTTTTTACATCCTGTAGGAGATGAAAATGTAGTATTTTTATCCTCCTTTTGCAGGACATTGTTATCATAGTTCAGTGTAGCCCATACCTTTAGATACTAAATCACTCTTCCCATTGACAAGCTTTCCAAGCTTCTGGCCTGTCTTTGTGCTTCTGACAAGGAAAATTCCTACAGTCATCATCTTTATAGAATCTCTGAGTTAATAACTTTTTCAGCAATATTTTTCCTCTGTGAGTCTAACTGGAATTTAGCACTACCATAAATTCCATGAGTCGCAGAGAATGGCAAAAATGGTAGTAAGAGGGAATCAATTATTAAAGAAAGCATAAAGATTTGTCTGTAGCATCTGAGAGAAGGAGTTAGAAGCAAGGAAGTCCTATGCTAGTACTTCCTTGAGTTTCTTCACTCTATAAAGAGAGTCCCACTTGTCCAGGGCCCTTCTCCACTGTGTCTGGTTGAGGCAATCCAACTCCTTGCTGCTTGCTCAGAGTGCCCTAAATCTGATTTTGTTGGGTTTCTTTTTACCTATTTCATTCCAAAAATCCACATCTATCCTGGAACCCCTCAGTAAGCTTGGTTCAATTTACACTTCTTAAGATGGAGATACAATTTCAGCATTGAACGTGGAATATTTGATCACCAGCAATTAGGTTAGAGTCACCATTCGTTTAAGTAAAGAGAAGTAAAATCTTTCAGGATTGCATTAGCATTTCTCCTGCACTGCAGAAAGCCTGGCCGTGTGTGCATATAAAGTGTGGAAAGTACAAGTGAAAATCAGAAGACTTCTCCCACGTTTTTTCGATTTCCAATACAAGCCTGCAGAGACAGCTGCTGTAATTTTGAATTCCTTTGGAAGGTGCGCCATTCTAGTTAAATATCAGGTGCATCCCCATTGCTAATTACACAGGGGTGGAGGAATCCAGGATGCAGCTCTCTAGCTGTTGGAAGGATGGCTTTCTGTGTCAGTCGCTCAAGCTGGTGAATACACCAAAGTGAGTATCCTCTCTTTTTGAATATATTGCATTTGGTAAGGGGAAAAATTATCAAAGTTCTTAAGAACATTTCTAAGGAAATGTAATTTTCAAGCAGCTAAAGCCACTTGTTCTTGTGCTTTGTTCCTCAGACGGTAGTCATGGATCTCACAGTAATGAAGGTTCCTGCCTATTGTGTCTTATCACTTCAATATTAATGAGTGGTGAGCTCTACATCTGTTATCATCACACATTTTCCATCCCGAACAGCAACTAAGCAATACTACAAAGCTAAGCTAATCTTCAGAGCTTTCTCTTCATGTTTTCCTATTAATGTCTATTGTCATTTTAAGAACTAAACCCTGCCTAAGGACATGCATTGAAATGACTGTCTCCTCTGTCAATAAATAGAGACCATGCATACATTTCCTGGTAAAATGAAACAAACTTCATGAGCCTCTGCATCCAAATTATTTCAGGGGTGCTGAAATTGAGTGTCTTGACTCTTTCTTCTGATCAAAGAGTGTTATAATAGTAGCAGTTAGAAGAATAATTTCTGCTTGTGGCAGAGAACTTCAGTCCAGAATGTACTGCTCCTTATTCTTATAGACTTTCAGTTTTCTTGCTTAGTTTTCATAGGCAGCCCTTCCTTTATTGAGAACTACCAGTTGGACAGTGACCAATTCCTCCATCCTGCTCTCTTGAGCATTCATTTGTGACTGCCCTTTTCTGTTTCCTCAGAACACGCAGTCTGTAACTGTGGCAGTTTTGCACAGAGAAGTCATGGAGGTGGCTGGCTTAGAGGCTGTAAAGTTCCTGTAAAGTCTAAAAGGAAAGTGAAAGGTGAGATGGAGCAATTAAGAAAGTTTTCTTAACGTTCTTGGCTGGTGCTGCTGTTTGGTTTTTGTTGTTTTGGTGGTGGTGGTGAATATTTTGTTTATATTTGACAGTGTTTCTTTTTATCCACGCAAATAATTGCTCTAGACCTAATATATTAACAGTCATGTAATGAAATGAATTCATGTGCTGTCACAGAGTTGTTTTTACTCAAGCATATGAAGGTGTGTAATTTTTGCCATATAAAATATGCTAAGTGACAGGGCGCTTTGGTGTGTTGCTTTTTTTATCCTTCAGAATTTGCTAATCACTGAGCATATGCACACAGTTCCAGAGAAAACAAAGGCATGCAAAAGTATTAAATACTTACAGCTGCTCTGCTGAGGCAGCAGCCACATGCTGGCCTGTTCTATGAGAATTAATTGGAAAGGCTTCTACACAAAATAAGCATCATCTGACTTGAATTTTAGGAGCCAATTTAGGATGTTTTACTTTTGGAGAAATAACTTCTTATAGGCTTCAGTACTATGTTTGATTGCAAGAATATCAGCTCAATCTGGCTGTAATTGCCAGAGGGAATGAAATACAAAGAATAAAGTGATTACCAGAAATCAACTAATTCTTGTCCAGTCCTCTCTCAGGAGTCAAAATGAGTTCATGTAGGTCATAACAGACAAATCTTTCTCTAAATGTCCTTAAAGTATTTTCACTATTGAGAGTCTGCAAATTAGGTTTCCCTCTTGTTCTTCCTCCAGTAAGCACTGAAAACAATTGATTACATCTTTACTGCAGAAGAGGGATAAGAGCAAAGTAAAACTGATGAGAGGGTGAGGTAGGCTGTCCTGCCCATACTGGAATATATAAACACTGTTCCACATGACACCCTTGGTTTGACACCTTGGGAACTTGGTTGGGTTCCTGCATTTTTTGTTTGTGCATGAAGCCATTTCAAAGCTCTGCTGCATTTGAGAAGAACTTACCTTAATATAGTCCCTTGTACACCTGTACGTATTTCTAACTATATGTGTAGTGCTCACAAACAAGTCATTTACCCAGTTACTCAGGATGGGCCTTTGTGCTTTCAGATTTAGGTTGAAAAACCAGTAGTCAGCAAGGCCACAGATAGCCTGTAGCAAATATAGCAGCCTTGATAAATGCCCTTTGTGTTGGTGCGCCTCTTAGTCCCTGTAATTTAAAAACCAGAAGTCCTTGTAGAGCATATTTTTATGTATTTAGAATGAAATAATGTCTTGCTAAGGCATATTTTCCCTTTACTAGTTTAGCAGTAAATATATATATATATTTTTTCAGAAGTGTCAAGCTGCTCGATGCATAATGCAATTTGAAATGAGATTATGTAAAGGTTACTTGTCAGCAACATCCTTACGTTTCTACTTTCGTTTGGAACTTTTGGCATTATATGTGCTTTTATATTTAGCATCTTAACATTTCCCGCTTGCTTATTTCCTCAGTCCTTCACTGCAAAGGTAGAATGGCCTCTGTTGGGTTACCGAGGCCTTATTCTCGCCTTGTTAGACGTTAGGATTGTTTTTCAGTTTTGACATCCGCAGTCCTTTTAACTCACCTTTTTGAGAGTGGGGAATATTTGGTTACAAATTCTAGTCAGGAAAAATCAGTAGATCCCACTGACAACAGCTTAATTGTGACACAAAACACAGACTTATGTGGGCAGGTTGTTATTTCTTATGCGTAGATACATCACCCAGGTCTTTTTATTGACGGGTAGTCAGGTAGTCACAACTGCCACAATCAGTTCTTGAGGTAAAGAGAAATCATGAAGGAGAGACCGGCTGCCATTTGAGTGCAAAAAGCACCAAGAGCTCAGCTTGTGAGGAAGGCTTATGAAGAAGCTGAGGCAGAACGTTGAATCTCCTGGCATTAGGGAAAGTTGCATGGATTCCTGTGCGGATGTCCTTCTTCAGTTGTATTTTCTGTTTCTTTTTGCTGTGGGTTTGTAGGTGGCCATTCCACTTCAAGATTGCACAAACCATGGCCGCCTGGAAGTTACCTTGTGTCACTCGCACGTGAGGAAATCTTGCTTTTTCATCAGGTCACTTAAGTTCTCTGTGAATCACTTCTCATATCTATTGTAAGGTACAATGTCTCTGTACCTGTCTGTGCATCAGTACTGCTGCCATAAGACTGAGCAGTCTACAACCACCTCAGACAAAAGCATCTTGACTTTCTATAACTGGAATAGACCACACAGATCATGTTCATTTCAGCAGCCTTGCTGCCAGCAGTGTATATACCTACAAAGATGGTGAGCTTCTTCCCCTGCATATGCACTTTTAGCTACTGATATCTTTGTCCTTGATTATTTCAGTTCCTTATGTTTTCAGAGTTTAATCCTGTCTCCTGGAACATAGCGCTCTGTTCTTTACAAAACTCTTCTCTGAGGCTTGCACACACAGACATGGCAACTGGCTTTTAAAAGAGGCAGGATGATCTGCAGCATATATCATAAGACAGAAAAAAAAGCCAGAAAAGCATATTAAGGGACAGATGCTACCCCAGATATCAAAGTTTTTATTTCTGGATAGTAACTTCTCGTGTGCAAAACTTGGGCTTTGGGCTGAACACTTTTGCTGCTCTCAAGAACGTGACCAGTTGTACCATTAATTAGAGGATGCAAGGAAAGTCATCTATTTGTATAAGCTTACAGCAAAGACATGATCTATTAAGTATGTCTTCAAACAGTATGTCTATTTATATACACTCAGGCTCCAGCATTCTCTAGAGAAAACAGCTTAGGTAGATCTGTGTGCTCGCATCCTTTTTATTCTAGTAGGTTTTCTATCATAAATATTTGATTGAATTCATACAACATTCTTACCATTTTGATGTGTAAAACTTTAAAGCAGACATTAAAGCGTGTGTTTGTTGTTTGCAGATACTATTTTTGGCACCTGGCATTTAATTTGAAATAGAATTTAAGAGTCTAGAAGCTGACTGGCTAGACTGTGAGTTGACAGTTCCAAAAGGAATGAAGCAGAACCAAGTGTTACCTCCTGATATTTAATGAAATCAGCAGGAGCATGTCGTTGCCTGAGGTTCTGTTCTCTAAAATGAAGTATTTTCTCCCTTGTTTACCATTAGGTTTTCCCATTCTTCCACTTCTGGAAACATAGGCTATTTGGAATACACTCACTGTCCCATTTGGTTTGTAACGTGTTCCTATTCGGGCTTTCATCAGTCAAGGGAAGTATGTGAGTTAACAAACATTCCTGTGAGTTAAATGTTCTTCAGAACAATGCCTGTCAGAATCTGGGTATCGGTAGTGGCAGACAGAGCATGTGCTCAGCAGGAGAAACGCTGCATTGCAGATAAAGGGAAATGGCAACGTCAAGATTCTGTGTGCATCTAATGGTAATCCCAACAGGGACTTATAAATCTTAATGTGCTACAATGTTCTTCTGAAAATAACAGCAGAATCAGCAGAATGACAAGTGTATTACCCTCCTTTAATTATTACTTTTTAAGTGTATTTGGGTTTTGAAAGCATTCCTACCCTTAAACGGCACAGCGCCTTTTAAAGCCATGTATCAAGTGACTTGTTCCATACTGACTCACTATTTATTCTTCTACCAGCAGTGCTTTGTGAAGCTGAGAGCTACCAACCATGTAAGTACCTTAAGCTGAGTTACGTAATTCTAGCTGTTATGAGTTATGCGCAGCAATAGCCAGGGTAATACAGTGAGAAAAGCTATGCTTTTACTGCAGGCCATTTTGTTCTGAGCTCCTCTTCCAGACACAGCACAAGAAGAAATCATCTTTTGTTGTATTTCTTCTGTACACTCTCTCTTTTTTTTTTTTCCACTTTATTAGCATTTTTCTCAAATGCTCCCAGAAAACATTCCCCTCTTTCTCCTTCCGTTCCTTTCATTTTATTAACTCTTTCACTTACCTATTTTTAGAGGGCTGTAAGCACGTGGAAATATGTACTCTATCTCACAACTATTTTATGTGCCTTTCACTTGGGGTTCAGCCTACATTTTCTCCTCAGGTTCTCAAGCTTCAAATCATATAAACAAAGCAGCTCATATATACTACTTTCCTTGGTGTAAGGCTGAATTTGAGAAGATACACATGGACGCACCTGTGTTCCTGGCTTATCACAAAACCAGTATGGTCAATAGAGATTTCCTTCCTTGGTAGCACCAAGACTCTGTAAACTAAGAAGGTAGAAAAATGCTGGCAGATCTACTGCCATGGATTCAAGCAACAAATTAGCATCATGATAAACTGCAGCATTGTAATACAGAGATGCTAGGAGCTAGCTCCACTTCTTACTTGGGTAACTCAGTACTAGGAAGGATCAGTGACAAAAGCATTTACAATGACATATCTTCCCTATGATTGGAAGTAGGAGATAATTTTTTTTATGGCTTGTTTTCTTTTTTTTTTCCTGTGGCTTGCTCTCAACCCTGAAATGGCCTCAAGTTGTGCCAGGGGTGGTTTTGGTTGGATATCAGGAAAAGCTTCTTTACAGAAAGACTTGTGAGGCACTGGAGTAGGCTACCATGGGAGCTGGTTGAGTCACCATCCCTGGTTGTGTTTAAGAGCTGTTTGGATGTGGTGCTCAGGGATGTGATTTAGCAGAGGGTTGCTAGTTAGTGTAGTATAGTTAGGTTGTGGCTGGGCTTGATGGTCTTTTCCAACCTATAACTCCGTGATTCTACAGCTAGGTAGTAAGGCAGTGCAATTATTCCTTAGGACTGTAGTCAAGTGCTGCATCCATCTTCAGGTTCAGTGAGCTTCTTGCTGCTCCAGATGGATCCTTGGGAGCTTGGAGCTGGGTCTGTTGCTGCCATGTCCTATTATGGCTTATGTTAAAGATTGTGTATGTGTGTATGTTTTGGAGTGAAGTAACTAACTCCCCTCCGCAGATGATAGAAGGATAACTTAGAGTAGATGATATCCAATTTTTATGTAACTAGAGTTGTGGGACAAGTAACCATACTACTCTGAAAACTTATGGGTCTTACTCAATTCAAGTAGATGTTGTATCACAGGTACCAGTGCTACTGAGCAGTGTCATATCCATACAAGTCCTTTTCTAGCCTTTTCATTTGTTTAAAATCGAGAAGGTCCACATATCTTGGAATTTTCTGTAGATCCCAGATAAAAAAATAATGAATTAACCTCTGCTAATAGTAAAAGCCTTAACATTTTTGTCTGGATTTGGTGGTGGAATGTGCTCTCATAAGCATAGCTATGCCTGAGTCGCAGATGCATGTAACGGAGATTGTTGGTGCCAGCCAGGCTGGTTTTATGCATTGCTGTTACAGGACATTCACAAAAGCCCTGCATTAGCGTTCCCCATTGAAACACAGAAGGCTTCATTTAAATCTACATGTAAAGAAAAATGTTGCCATATGGAATAATCACCCAGATTGTGATATGATTCCATTGAGTCTAACCACTGCTCAAGGCACAGTGGTCCCCTCGATCTCTTCCCAGTCCTTTTTCTGTCCAACTCCTGCCTGCCTTCGTCAGAGCCTACCCAATTAGTGTATTCTATCTTAATATACAGATAAATTAAAAGATAAGATGCCAGAGGCTAAAATTCAGGAGTAGATGATGCAGTTTTTGCTTTTCACCAAACTAGAATTGAGCTGTGCTTTGTAAATGACACCAAATGCTATCTATTGGTTGTAGCCCTGAGCAGTCTCTGTTCTGCCTGTCCAGAGTATCTGAATCTATTACATGAGAAATGAGGGCACTTGTCCTAGGCGACAAAGTGCTGCCCACAACTCCATTGCCAGAGGGTTCTCTAAGACTGGTAAGACAGACATAGTGTTTACACGATGGGATAATTTTAAAATACCTTCAATAGGTCTGGGGTGGAAGCTCCAGCCTTCTTCATAGCTAAAAGGAGGAGAGAATTCAGCCTTTGCCAAGGGCATCTGCTGAGATTCTTGAGCACAGAAGATACTGACAATGGGAAGTGAGCAGTTGAAAGGTACAGCGTGGAACAAAACCATCTCAGCTGGGAGGCAGGCAGAGGTGTCTGGGTTTGGGTTGCCTGTTATTACATCTTACGTAGAAAGCAGTTTCCACTAGAAATTTTTAATAGCAGAGAAAGTTCATGCTAGTCAAGGCTGTATTGTAGGGTATAAGCTCAGCTGTGTAGCTGTCTACACAAGTGGAAAGGAAGACAACACTTTGCCTTGCAGAGGTGTCTACTCAAGGGACATTCCGAGGGAGATAGCAGAAAAGGCACAAAGGGTTGTGAGAAGCTATCTTATGACTAATTGCTGTTTGCAGCTGTGGGTAGACACATGTTTAATTATCTGCTGCATGCATGCAAATTTCATTTGCAGTCACTAGAGCCCAGATGTTCCCTGGCATAATACAAAGTACAACAAACAATAGGAAAAGATTAGGCGAGCAAACTAAGAGAGGCTAGGAGGGGCAGCTTCATGCTGTATTCCTTCCTGCCATATGCTAGGCCTGTCCTGCCATTTTTCTGACTTCCACGTGCAGATCTGTACATCCGTAGAGAGAGAGATGAAGCCTGAGAAAGGCCACGGCCAGCAGCTCCCAGCCCAGGCCAGCAGAAGGGGCTGAGGTGGGATGAATGGGATTGGGCACCCAGCAGGAGCTTGGAAGGGAGCAGGGGCTGGGCTCCTGGCTGCCTTCACACAGCCTGCAACTGTGCAGCCAAGCAGCACTTCTTTATGTTCCTGGCTTGCTGCTCTCCTCAAGGCATTTCCCTTGGTAGGTGTTCCTCCTCTCCTAGCAGTCCTAGCCCACCTTTCCTTCCTTGCCTTTCTTTCTTCATCTGTAAAGTCCTTTTCCACTGTCTAGTCTCACATCTGTTCTTACTACCTTTTTTTTCCCCCTACTGCTAAGTCATTATTCTATCACAGAAAGGGAACTGAACGTTCTTTTAACTCTTTGTAGGAAAATGCTTTGTGTAAGATCTACACATTGAGTTCCCAACGCTCAGAAACAAGAGTCCAGACAAACAGGACTCCCGCCTTCTCCTGTTGGCCCTTATCAGGGAACAATAAAGCAATGCTGATTTATATTGATCCTGCACCTGGCCTTTGTTCTGCTTCAAGGCATTCAGCCTCTCTTTGAAAGGTTTAACTTATTCATTCCCATTTAATTAAATAACAGCTATGATCATTAGTGCTTTTGTGGTGTCTGTTTTGAATTAAATTTGTTGTGAGCATATCTAGAATCTTGATTCATTTTATCTTCCACGATAAATGCAACATACGGAGATTTAACAATGTACGTCTTCTTTCTTTTGTGCACAGAGGTAACACAGTTCCCAGAAAGATTTGTATTTCTTTGAGCCTGACAAAGGCACAGTGGGACCAATGCAGCTGCTTCAGGTGTGGACGAGCAGGGAAGAGCCTGAGGACAGGTAGGCTCAAAGGGATGGGTCCATGGCTGTCACTTTGGGGCTTTCCTTCAGTACCACCCTCACTCCAAAACCTGTCATTCACGGTTTATTTCCTCAGCCTCCCTACTTCCATCCCTACTGCTGCTGCGGACACCATCTGAAAAGTTTACATTTATATGTATTTATGGAGAAAAGGGTTATGTCAGGTTTTCTGGAGCCTCTGTCCTGCCAGATATTGCATAACCAATTTAATCTGCGATAAAAATTCTCTATAAAACTTGGCAATAAGTTTTGAGTACAGTTTTATACGCTGTACATAGAGCTTTATGCATGTTTTAATGAGGTGTATGAGCCAAAGTCCTGTGCAGTGGTTACATCTTCCCATTAAGGCAGTGAACTTTGGATCATGCCTATGCATTTTCTTGGAGAATTGCCCAGAGTGTCTTTAGCTTCTTTTCTACTTCAGTTTCTCTGTCTCCAGGGGTACGCCATTATCTTTGATTTAACTGAACGTAGCAAAGAGAAAGATAGAACTTACATACTTGTCACCTTGCTTCTGAGGTAAGTTTTATTCGTGGGAAGCTTTGCCTTAGCCACAGGAATTGGTGATGGTGAATACTGCTAACCCTCCAGGTGTATAGCAACCAGAAAGTGATTCCCATTGGAAAGTAATGAGAAGGGGCTAGGAATTAGATTTGTGGCAGGTGTCAGTACTTCACAGTGTAAATCCTCTATACAAAGAAGTATCTTATACTGATAGAACTTGGCTCAGAACCACAGAAGGGCTGAGTTTGGAATGGATGCTTTGAAGTCATCCGGCCTAATGACTCTACTCAAGCCAAGCCACCCACAGCCAGCTGCCCACAACCATATTCAGAATAACATAATAGTTATGTTGTTAATACGGTGTTAATTGCAACTGTGTCCGCAAGAGCTGGACACAGAGCCACTTATTTCAGTATACTCTAAAACTGCTCTCTGTTATCAATTCAGGCCTCAACAATTAGATCTGAAAAGTTCTTTCCAGGCTTGAATAGTGACAGCTGTCTTTCCTATTAATTTATGAAGAACTAAGATTCTCATGCGTGCAATTATTCATTCTTAGCAGCACAGTCCTTCTGTGACAGGAATCTTTGGCATAAGCTCACGCACAATAGAGAAACCCATTGCTGTTCCAAGTTAAATAGAACAGAGACAAAAGCTCATGGATGCCAACTGTCTTTTCATCCCATGCAATAATGCTCAATTTTTTATCAACGGGAAGGTGACATCCTAACAAAGAAGCTACATCTCACAGAACACTCTGCATACACTTCACATTCAGAACCACCTGTAGGAAAACACAGTAATTGGTTGAGATGGAAAGTAGCAGTAGAAGAGTGTTTAAAGAAAATAAATACTCTGAATGCTATCAGCTGCAAACCAGGAGAGACAGCAAGGTATGAAAACAGGTCAGAACTTGATTTAATTGCTACGGAGGTCCCCAAAAAGTGACAGAGAAATCAAAATTCACTGGTTATTCTGCTTTCAGCTCTTTATACTCAGAGGATGCTTCAGTGCAACTCTGGCAGTGAGTAGCTTCTCGCTGTTTTGGGATGTCTAGGCCAACTGCACAAAGGAGTCTTATGCTTATGTCTTGCAATCTTAATGCCCCAATACAGCTATACCATAATATTATGGCACTACCCCCTTTAACATAAAGCATTTTCTTTTGCCAGGGACATCCATTTGGTGTATTTTTGGAACCATAAATAAATCTACACAAAAAAACTGGACCACAGTGCCCTAAATTTCTTTACATTGCTGGAGAAAAATGCTGAAGCTGTTTAAATGAGGAAACCACAAAGAAAATGGTAAGAGGTAAAAAGCACGGCCTGAACTCATTTACAAAGTCACAATGCATTTGACAGATCTCTCAGGGAGACCACATTTTCCAGGCTTACACTGCTGTTTTATGGGGAGCAAAAAGGAAATAGAGGGGGTGGAAAAAACAATGAAGCAACCAACAAGTAATTCCCCAGGGTCTCCAGAAGAGGCAAAGCTCCAAGCAGGAGCCCTTCCTACTAACAAGCGGTTGCAAAAGCAGAGAGAGCAGCTCACGTTGCTTCCTACTGAAGTAAAATCATGGGGGCTTTGCACTTACAGGAAAGCTCCTCAGCAGCAGTGCAGTGCAGCCCTTCAAGCAGTTTCTGAAGACCCACTTCATTTTGTTTGCCTGCAATTTGTGCTGTTAGCTCTGCTAACCATCTTCAGCTTGCATAAGACAGGAACTCACTGGATTTGGTGTCATCTACCTCAGGTAATGTGCTCCAATTGAATCTAATCCAAAGTAACTGGAGAAGAACCCTTTGCTCTTGATATGTATACAGATAAGAGAGGTAATAGCAAAACAAGTGCAGTTTAGTCTAGAGAGGAAATCTGCCCACTTTATGTAATTGATGAGCCATTCAAATAGTCATCACGTCAACCTAAACATGGTGCTAATGTGCTGTTATTTAGCTATGTACTTGCAGTGCATTGAGCACTGTATTTCATGTTTTCCCATAAAACTTTTCAACACCTTCCCCAAAGGCTTGAATTGAAAGAGGAACAAACAGTATAGGAAAGTTATACAGACACTGGAATATATATATATATTTCTTATTATTTTTAAGGTGAACAACAGAAACAAAAATCAGGCTATAATACTGCTGCACCCTTGAATACAGGCAGTGAGCAATAATGCAGGCTTAGAAAGGGTGGCCAAGGTTAAGAGTTCTTGCAATTTAAAATATAATCATTACTTAGAGGCTCAATTTGCAAATAGACTAAAGAACAAAAAATGAGAGGGAGAGACTCTTGTGGGATTTATTTACTTTATTATAATAAAATTACTGATAGATTTAGGGGTCCATCTGAAGTGGTGTAGTCAAAAGAGGTAAATAATATCTGGAGGTAACTAGCAAATGCCAACACTCAAATGACAAAAGCTTTGGAAATGCTATTTATAAGAATAAAAATAACATGGACAGAAGGTCTACCCAAGGCTCACTTTGCTTTTTATTCACTTAACTTTGCATTTTAGTACAACCTTTGGTCACTTCTGATCTGCAGTGCACTGGGGAAAGTGTTTATTCTAACAGAGATCATTTCCAACTTTGTTGTAATGTATTAGGATTGTACTGAGCTGATGCTTACTGGTTATTACACTATAGATTTACTGGGGCCTTTTTACATTTTTAATTTATTTCCTTTCTATCACCATTAAAAGTATTTTTGACAAAATAAAATCAAATGAAAGGGAACTCAAATCCAGGCCTGGATCCAGGTTGATGCAGACATCTTTGCTGTAATAACTTCTGTGTGGGGGAAGGGAAAAGGTCTGAGATTTTGTGGCTAGGGAAAACCTGCTTTAGAGAGCCTTCCTTACAGAGGAGAAGTGGTTCTGCAAAGCATCTCTAGGCAGACGGGGTCTCCACTCCTGTGCCACTCCTCTGTTTGCTTAAAGACCTCAACCCCACTGGATTTCACATCATCCCATTTCCCCCAGAGTAGCTCTACAGCTGAGAACCCCCTGAACTATGAAGTTGCTGTAGAAGAGAAGGCACTGCAGGACTTTGCATGAACAGCTTTCTGACAGCTATCCCACCCCAAACACCTGCAGCTACAAGTACAAGGACAGAGAAAGGAGAAGCCTTGCCAAGTTTATTTGGGCCAACCCCTGTGTTCAGAAAAATGGAAACTGGGTTTCTCCATCCACCACGGATCATGATCAGGTATAAAGATGTGAATGTCAAAGAACACTTTGGCTGGTTTCATCCTGCAATTGACACATGAGAATTGCAGCATGTGCGACTACTGCTCACAGTTTAACTTGCCTTCATTTAATCAGAAAGAAAACTGACAGAAGAAACTTTTGGCTAAGAAGCTTACAAGAAAAAATTCTCTGAGGTTTTTAGGTGACACGGTTCTAATAAGCAATGATGACAGACTCCTGCTTATGCAGGAAAACCCGATAATTAAAGCTACAGAATTACTTACACAAAGCAAGCTGGATTTAGGTGTCAGTAAAAAGGACAAGACATACTCGATTAAAATAACCAGGCAAGAAAATGTGTGACTTTAAGAACATACTGCTTTTATTTGGTTCCAGAATTTCTATATTTCAACAAACTCCCAGAGTTTCACTCCTTAAAGTGCTTCAAACTCCACTTATATTATTATTTTAAACATTAATGTACACATTTCTGTATAAAAATTCTGTTCATCAATCCAAAGAGACTTACATTTTTATAAATTTCTTTACATCGGTGGATCAAATTTGCTCTCAAGATCAGCATTACAGCAAATTCCTGCAATTAAGACACTGGAATTCCACACAACTATAAGCTGTTGCGGGTGAGAGCAGAATTTGACCCAGCAGGGTATATACAATTACATTTTCTGCATATGTTTCAAAAGACACAATGGATTACACCGGAAATCAATGACATTTAATAGGGAGTTTATCCAAGCTGATACCTTAAATTTGCTTTGGCAGAGTCCACATCCAAAGGATTCATTTTCTTACCAACTACTCTGTGACACAGCAAGCAGCAAAAGGGGAACCCACAAGATATGAATTCACACAGTACTTCAGCAGACCCAATCTGATGAGGGTACAAGCAAAGTTATGTGGCTGGGCACCCACGCAAACTCACAGCCCCGTGAACCTCTGAAATTCTCTTGGTGTTGACAGGTTTGCCATTGATGCTAATATTCTGAAGACAGCCAAAAAATGGATCTTTGACTGGAAGCCATAGCGAGTCCAAGTTTGCTACAACGAGGTAGAAGGATAAAGTCAGGATTTTAAAGATGAACTAATGTGAAGCTCTCAAAAGAGGAAGGATGACATAGGACTGAATACATGAACAGAACTTTTGTTTCAGAAAGGAAGAAAAAACAGTAGATATATTAAAAAAGAAAGCAGCGCTAATTTACCTGGAATTTTGCCGAAGTAGAGAGGCTGATGCACAAAATATTCAGAAGAGAGGGGTGGAGGTCCAATGGTGTAGTTACTTTCTGTGCCTACTTCTAGCTGCACAATGTTCTTCTTCCGAGAGACTGCAGAGAAACAAGTACATGTGAGCTCTTTCTCAACTCTACTGAAGAAACAAGCAGATGACACTATTTGAAACCAGCGTGAAACGTCTAGAAATTCAACTTGTAGGAAAAATAGATTTTATTTCAATTGAAAGTAAGATTGACACGTCTAGGTACTCTGGGGCTAAATACAGCCAAAAAAAGTCCTCTTATGTAAAGTCTTGAATTAACACAAAACACATTGTTCTTAAGAGTGCTCTAAGAATAAGCAGAGGAGAAACGAGTAACTAAAATCTGTGGCTTCAATGTTCTATGCCCATTCTTCTTTCCAAGTTTCAGAAGAGCTGGTGTGTGTGAGCTGGTGTGTGTGATACAACATACCTGCGATTGTATGCCACTGTCCATTCGTCAGAGATTGCTGAGGTGTGACTGATGTCTGGAATTCTCCAGCTCCACCACTTCCAGCAGCAATGAGCTGTAAAACAGTTATCTGTTAAGTTACCGCAAAGAAAGGAACAGAAAAATACAGTAATTTACTGAACTGGTGGAGGGCTGGATTTCACCTAGTTTAAGAGTCAGTCATTGTATGCCTACTCCAGAATTTTTTACTAGCAGAATCCCAGGAACAAATGTTTTACAAGTTTTAAAAGCAAAAATACATCTTACAAAATGGTTTTAATGCTTTCGAAATAGTCTCTTTGAGTCAAGGTCTTTCCTTCTACACCTACTTTTCCTTTCCCAAAGCAGTCACCTACAACCTTCACAGCTCCAGAGAGAATTACTGCAATGTATTTATCTGGTCCTTCATATAATTTGGTCTACTTGTAATTCACTCCGGAAGCTTGCAGCCTGATTATTTATAATGACATCTCCTGCAAGAATCTGCTTGTGTTTTCTCACATATTGCTCCTCACTCCCTGTAGGCAGGCTATTTCTCATCAACATCATCCTCTCCTTTGGTAATGGCCAAGCAGCTGATATGCTGAAGTCCATTTCCTACCAGCTTCCTCTGGTGGCGTTCCATTGATGTGTTGTTACTTCCTATTGCATCCTGTCCTTGCTAACAGCCAGCATGAATCCCAAGTTACAGCTCAAAAAAGTATCCGATCTCATCCAGAAGGGATTCCCCACTGTTGGTGCCCCTGCTTCTATGTGCTTTCATGTTCTGTTGAGCAGAGATATCTTTTTATCTGAGGTCTCTACGCAATCAAGCACAATGGTTTTGTGGTCCAAAATTCACATTCTGAAGCTATCACATCACAAAAAAATTCCAAAATAAAACAAAAAACAACATTATGACATGTCTGTCAGCTAGAGAAGTAGCTTCCAAGCAAATCTGGGAGACGTGGATAATTCCTGCATAGGGTATGATCCCACTAGATCTTATAGTATCAAGAAAAGCCTGAGAACATGAAGACTGTGCCCTACTGCTGATTAGTAACGAAAACACGAGCGAGCTATGGTGCATACACTGGAATCTGGTAATGTAGGCAAAAAGACAGGTTAAATGCTCCATTTTCTCTGCAGAGGTTTTAAACCACTCTAAGGAAATTGTTCAGTGTTAAACCTGGAGGCAAACATAATACATAAGCCCAGAGTTCAAGGTCAGAACTCCTCCCTGCTGAATGAGGGTTATACAGCTGTAATGGAATCGCAGTCTGTTCTTACCTTTCCTTCTTTCATGTAAATAGTCAAGTAATTGTCTGGCTTGCTTCCAGAATGGAGGAGTACACCTGTTGAACTCCTTGGACGAATGGCAAATACTATCCTAAAATCCAAGCCCATTTGCAAATTGCCTGTGGAGGGGTAAAGAGTAGGTAGAGGAATAACTGGAAATTGTCATAAAAATACACAAAGAAAACATCTTTTTACATTCATACATACACATTTAAGGCATAATTCCCCATACCATAATCTCTACATAGCTTACCAACAGCAATGTATCCTCCTTCCTTAAAGAAATGAATCCCCATCTCCATGGGAGCATCCAGGCATGGAAGCACATCCTTTTTTTGCTGAGGTGTATTCATGACTTTTCCATTCATCTTAAAATTCCTCAGGCAACCCTTGAAACTCTTCATTGGTATATTCTGAAAGCATGATTCAAAATGTGAACATGAAAGCATGATGGACATCTTTTTAGTAAGACTGCCCATTAGATCTTTTGTATTGTTGGACTATAGATAGCCACCTGTCATTAAGGGTACCTAGTCCCCATCTCTGGTGCAGTGAAAAGACACCTGGCAATTAAAAGTGCTTTAAACAATGTAGTAAGAGCTGATTTTGAGTTGATGTAACTCCTGCTTGCAGCACAGGTATTTCCTAATGATGTTTCAACACAATGGGAGTTGTGAGATCTCAACTACACTGTTTCTTAAGAGACCGTTCATTTTAACTTGTCTTAATTGTCTAATTTTTAAAGTAATAGGATACATATTTCACATTAATACTCCAGTGCTCAGAAAGTGCCTGGAAAGGTCTGCTAAAGCTTTTCAACACGGAACTCCGTCATACTAACATTTGTGCGTGTGATCAGTACAGCCTGGGGAGTGTGTGGAGGTGTCTTCATTATCTCTTTACCTGTCTTTTCAGCAATGGCGGCCCTCCCAGGTAGACTGGTGGCTTAATGTCAGTAATGGAATCTCTTGCTAATCTTCTCAATCTTCCATGCTGAGCCCTCAGACCATCAACAACAAGGAGGACATTCTCCCCATCTCTGCCACATACCACCTTTTCGGGTGCAAAAACAACAGAATGAGAAACCCCAACACCAATGAGAGCCATTAGAGCTAGCGTACCAAACAGCAACTGACAAATGGTGATTTTAGAAAGTGAATCGTGTACAGAATAAATAGAATATTTTTCAGGCTAGTCTGAAACCAGCAAAAGTAGAAATGGAAGAGGATGAATATATCAACTGAATATCAGGATGGTTTAAAAATGAGGAGCATCTTGCAAGTCTATCATTCAGACGGTCAGAGACTTGGATTCTGGTCATCTTGCTGGGACCTGAGAATGGAGTCACTCCATGTTCACTCTGCATGACTGAAATCAGGCACCTCACTGTATTCTGCATCTTGGTGAACCGTTTGGGAGATGTTGAAATGTTTAAACTGAAAATAACATACTGTGACCATCAGACTCTGCAAGTTCTCTCATAACAGAGACCATCAGTCACATGAGCTCTGAGGCATACAAATTAACTTCAGATGGCTGAAAGGAACACTTTCACTTTTTCTTTCCCCGCCTCTGCCTAATAACTTAGAAATTCAGACTGTGCCTACTGAATGCAAGTCGACATTTAAGACGTCTCCTGCGTCATACTACTTACTGTATGCCATTGCCCATCGTTGTATTTAACACTAGTTCTGATTTTGATTCGCCGTCTTCTGGATCCAAGTGAAAAGACAAAACGTCCTTTTGAAATGTGGAGAGCGGTGTAAGAGTTCTCAGACTTTCCTTCCATAAAAATTATCAATCCTCTCGATGATCGAGTTCGTATATCCACTGAGAAATGTAACCTGTAGCAGAAAGTAAGCATATTTGGACATGCATCTATTTGGTCAGGTGTTATATTCTCCCTGTTCTCCAGAAAAGCACCAGTGAAACTCAATTTGTGAAATGCAGAAGACATTCTGGGTGGAATCACAATGTTCTGCATTGCCCACCTTCTGAACATGAATGAGAGTTGACTTATTTAGGCTTAGAACTTGGCATCGATATGCACTGTAGCTGCCCACCGTACCCAAGCCAATCTACGTAGTTTGGGGAAGTATGGAAAAAGAAAATTTCCTGAACCTTTAAAATCACTATTGCGTTGTGCCAAAAGATGTAAACAGGATTAAGAATCCTGGCTTTCAGCACTTACAGATTCAAGCAGCTTTGAAGATTCAGGTATTGGTAGGTGAATTGATAATATTTGTATTACCTTTCCATAGGTGAAGATGAAGGAAATGTGTAGGATATAAAACTGCTGGGGGTGTTTCCAAGGAGATACACCTCACCGTTGACATTTAACTGAGTTAGTAAAGTGTAGTTTTGCTGGTCATGCTGCACATTAGAATACGTCAAATGATCAAAATCTTTTTCATCCTGTAAGACAGAATTGCAATATTTACTGTGAGTGGGCATAAAATAATAAACTTGACCTACGCAAGAATTTCCACCTGAGGCAGTCAGTGCCCTTCTCTAAATGACAGAGAAGCTTGAGCGAGTATAGATTTTGTGTGGAACTTTAACACAAAGAGAACCTGCTTCAGAAGTGAGATGGAAGGCAAACAGTAACATCGGGCTCTATAAATCATGGCTGTGCAGACAAAGCCACAGCAGCAACGTAGAGTGAAGATGACAGTAAAAACAGGCATACCTTGAGCATCTTAAACCTGAGTGGGTTTTTGGATTCTTTCAGCAGCATTGGCTCAAGGTTTTCATACTGGTGGCAAGCTCCAAGGGAGACATCAGTCTTTGCAGTAAAATTCATGAGATTTTGAACCTCAGGGAGCTGACCTGTCCTAGAGTGACAAAAGCGATAAGTTCCGTGACACAGCACGCCTCTTCTCTAATGTAATCAGCTACATACTGTAAAACGGTGTTCTGTACAAAAAGGATTTCCCAGTGACCTGATGTTAAAATACCAGCTTCCATCATTGGATGGAAAATTTACATTCAAAACTGCAAAAAGTTTTCACGTTTATCCTGGTTCTGCCCGTTTCTTTTTAGGCTTAAAAAGAAAAGAAAACAAAAAATAATCCAAATTATGACGCTTCCTTCTCATCTCTTCTAAACACTTTTGTCTTTTGTCATAAAGGATACTCACTTCAACAAAAATGAGCATTAATAAAAGCAGTCTTGATTTCTGGATCAGAAAATGAAATTTTTCTTAGGATGTGCATAGCCAGGGAGATCAAGGGAAAAAAAACCAAACAGAAATACAGTAATTTACCCCCCTGTGCAAATTAAATATTGTAATGAGAGCTGTCAAAGCATAATGCCCATCACTACTTAATAAGCAGTTCTGGTATTAAAGCCAAATTATCAGATGGACTGCCGACACCCATTTCCTTTATGGATAAAGAATATTATTACATAATACTATCATTGCATAGGTCAGACAAAGCATCTTTAACCATTAAATTACAGAACACTTCACAACTGAGCAAATGCAATGGAACTCCTTGCCCGTCATTTTCTGTGAGAAGAGCAGTAGAGCTGGGAGCAGATCCTGAACTTGTTTCAGACAAAAATTCCATTATATCTGAACACCAGATTTAATTACAAGTTGAAACCACGTGCAATCTGTCTGGATTAAAGGATATTACAGGGCAGCAGAGTTATACGTTCATGAAGGTTTCATACGTGTAGAAGAGAAGCAATTTAGGAAAAATAGCATTCTTAATGTGATTAAAAAAGGAACACAAGACAAAAACGTATCAGACTGAAAGTCTGCCAGGCCAAATACCTTTCTATAAAGACATTCGAGATGCAACCTTCAAAATCATCTCCACCAAATCTTATAGGCTGAGTGAACGTCTGTGACTTCAGAAAGTCAAATGATTTTGAATCAATGTCATCATCAACCAGCAGTTTCACTCTGAAGAAAAAGCAAAGAAAAATGAGCATGAAATGTACAGAAATACATCCACGAATTTGAATGAAATGTACACTTCAAAAAGAAACATTTGACTGATGTGTTTTTCTCGTTACACTGCAAATACACCAGAGCTTCACTTGTTTACTTTTGGGATCCTTTTCATATAAACGTATCCTGAATTTAACTTGTGTGAAATTACTCTGCTTTTTGGTGGTAGATATCAAACAATTGAAATCCTGATTCAAGTGAAATTCATGAAAACTCATTGACAGCTGCAGGATAGGAATTCGTTCTTTGTATCAAAATGTTGCACTTAACACATTAGCAACAGCAAGTACAGATAATGTTGAAAGTTATAATTATCCAAAAATAGAATTATTCAAAACTCTCCTCTGTAATGAGTACTTATTTCATTTTATGTGTAGCACAGAAATCAATGAGACTTTAGCTTTCCTGTAAATCGACCTTTCTGATATCTATGAAATAGATCATGACTGAAAAAACAGACAATATCAGCTTCTTCTCTGGACCTTTAACCTGGACCGATATTAGATGCACTTCTAACTTACAGTGATATATGTAAAGGCTGTGGGGAAGTGAAAGAGCTTCGAAGCTCCAGCTTTACAAGTAGACAAAACTCAATAAACATTGATGTCAGCTGAAACATCACAGGTACTTATATGCACACCCATAGACCAAAAATCTCCATTTGCCTTATTATTTCAGCATGCTCTGCTCCTGTGTACCCAAATTACAAGTGCAATAACATTTTAATCTTCCTCCAACTACAACATAAAAGGCTCAAATAAAGAACTGGACTCACATGTCAGCTTTTCTTGTTACTGTCACATAATGCATTGATCCATCTTCATAATCCTTCTTCACTTTCATTTCATTCTCTCCTATCTTTGCATTTACAAGGCCAGGACTCAGATAGATGGTAAGAATATTAGGCTAAAAAAGAATTGCACAAAATAATCCTTAAATGCAGATGCATTACAGATGCCTTTAGTTCTCTACTATGTTGTCATTAATCATAGAATTACCTAGGTTGGAAAAGACCTGCTCAAGGTTAAGGATCAGTTACTGATCAGTTACTACAAATTAACTGTTGTTTGAAGAAATTGCCAAGAAGAATTTATCTGACTTATGCCATGCAAGATGACAGGCTCTGGAGATGTTTATACCAGCTTTTTCTTGCTTCAAGATATGGGAATCTATGTGAGACTTGGTAGCGATGACAAGCTGACATGGTCACAGACCAACATGATTGATCCAGAAATAAAAATGAATACATGTTCAGCTTAGAATATATTCCATACCCATAGACTGTAACTTAAGAGTGTTCCAGTCGATGCCATCGTTCGAAATCCAAAGCCAACTTGGAAATCTCTGGGAAATGGGAAACTCGCTGCACTCAGGCTCAGTGTGCCCTTCTTGGAGAAAGATGCAGATCTGACAAGCTGAAAGAGAAAACAGTTTCAGTGTTTTTCCTTCTAATCTGAAGAACTGGCAGCAGGGGTCAACAAAAGCACTACGTAACTGCAAGCAGCTCCAACCTGAACTAGACAAAAGGCAAACTGCAAGAGCAAAATTCCAGTGTAGAACAGACAGACTGAATGCATTCCAGTATCATTAGCTCTCATGTATGAAGCTCTACAGGGAGATGAGGGCAGCTGAGCGCGACATATTGTTCATCTGGACTGTTTGCATTGACAGGAAAGTTTCTTAAGATTTCACATTCGAGAATGCAAAAGTGAGCAGCTGGAGGAATGGATTGTACACACTGAGCTACGCAGATGGGCTACATATCTGAGGCTATGTGGGTCATAGGACACACCTGAGCCTTTTTGAGCATAATGCTTTTTAATATACAGGAGGTTACAGAGACACAGACAAAGAAAGAAGGCTAAATCTTCTGCACAGAGAAATAACCTGTATAGTAACTGGTCTATGAAAGGTTTATATTCCACAGAGGGAATGAAAATGTCAGGACGGTGCCACAGGAGAAAGGGCAAATGTGATCGTGTACCATGTAAATCGCAATAGGTAGAAGCAGACGTGTTAATTTTCATCTCCCCATGCAGCATTTGGTAAGACAACACTGAAAAAGCTACAGCGTCCCTTTTTGAAAGGAAAGTGGCAAAACTCATGGGTGTACAGGAGATTTCACAACACACATGAGTGGAGCAATTGCCTTCCTATGAGAGACTGTAGTGGAAACTCAGCTCTGTCAAGGAGAAAGGTAGAGAATTGACTCAATTATGAAGCATAAGCAACTCAATGAGAAGAAAGATCCTGAGTAGTATTAAGTAACTACATATTCTGCCCCAGTCGGTAACAGCAACTGGAGGCTAACAAATCTATGTGCTAAGTGTGAATTCTTAGTAGCACACAGTATTAAGAGGATGGACTACATCCTGGAACAAACTACCACAGCAGGAGTGCAGACTCCTTTCTCTTTGTATCTTCACATTAAAGTTGATTTCTTTCTTTGCCGTCACACGATAACCAAAGCTAGTTTTTGTTATAATTAAAACAACATCCAGGTTTTACAGACAAATCATAGACTATGAACTTTACCAAACATTTTAAAATGACGCTGCTGTTTACCTTCCAGTCATCTGAACATTTCTTGCTGACACCAACAGTCTCATCAAAAACAATAGATGAAGTCTTTGGGTTTTTCAAGTTTTTCATGCAGCCCCAGAACGGAGGTACGGTTATACCAAAGCTGGTTTCAGGGGGTAGAAGGAAAAAGAGTTCAGCAGCTTTCTATTTCAAAACAGACACCAGTACAACAACCTGGAAATGCTGACAATATAAGAAATAGAAAAATAAAACGGGCAATCTTTGTTGCACAAACATACTTCATGATGATCAAACTTGCTCCACAGGGCACACTCAAACTCACCACTGGCCAAAAGTCACAGATTATGATTGTGATACACAATAGAGAGTATGAAAAAACCTGACTAAGGAAAGAGTTTAGATGGAGTTCCCATACAAAGTACTACAGCCTTTTTATGGCTACTCACAGTTTCCGTAGAGAAGATGGAATTCCACCAAGATAATATTTAGTGAAATCAAAGACTTTAATGTTGGCTGTAATGGAGTCAACATGAACTGACGAGCTGACACGAACGATACTCTTAATTCGGAAAATCAATACACTAATCTGAAATACATGAACACTCAGAATTACTTCACTTACTAGGAACACAATTATTAAGCAGATTACATTTAAAGAGTAGGGCACAGAATTTTTTTCCTCCTCTTGTTTACTATTGCTCTGAACTAGTAGCACTAGTTCAGAGGTACTTGGCAAAAGTTATGGATTTAGTCAAAGGAAATGCCTACACAAAATGCTCGTCTATTCAAATAGAAGATGATGCTTTATTAAGCTTAGATGAGGTGCATTCTTAGGATAACCTTCCTAATGTTCAAACATTGCCTTCCACTTGCAGTTGAAGATTCAGGAACTGCTGCCTCCTGCAAAGGCCAGATCAGTCAGCTGACTGGAGGCAACTTAGCCCAGAGCAGCATAAAGACTTATTCCAGCAGTCACTGCAGCCTACACTACTTAGTTGGAAATGTAAGAAGGGGAAGGGGGAGAAGAAATCAAAATAGCAATCAAAGATTTTAACAATGTCCTTAGGATTTCACCTTAGTGGCTCTACAAAACAGCTGAACTAAAGTTAAGTCAACAACAGCACAAAGACTCTGAAAAAGTAACCTCTGTTACTGATAAGTAACCCCCAAAGAAATAAAGCTTTATATGGTTAAAAATGTGAACTTAAGTATTAAAATAACGTTGCTACGTACAGTGATCACAGATCATATCATATCATAGTATCATAGTATTGTGCAAGTTGGAAGGGACCTTAGAGATCATCGAGTCCAACTCCCAGGATTCGAGCCCTCTGTGTAGCAGAGCGGCACTTCTACCCCCTGCTCCACAGGAGGGGATTCGAACCCGGGCCCCCTGGTGTTGCAAACGGGAATTCTACCGCTGCGCCACCGGAGGCACACAGATCTCCTCACATAAAGCAATGTTCTGTCATAAAGGGCTTGATCCTTTGGCAACTGCTCTATTAAAACTGAATTTACTCACAGGTAAACAGAACAGTAGGTAGTAAAGGCTTGCATCCCAACTAATCCTCAACACAAAAACTTCACAGCAAATCTTTACAACAGAAGGTTTAGCTTCAAGGGAATTTATATTATTACAAACTGCAATCATTCCATCGTTTAAAATGACTTACTTGTTTATACGTCCCATCATTTAAAGTTATATTGCTTTCTATTTCTTTTGGAAGCTCAGAGTCAATTTTGTATCTTAAAACCAGACGGCCATTTTTAATAAGCACACTGATGTACTGATCCTGCAGCAAGAAAAAGCACAAACTGCTCAGCATTCCACATTTATATCAGTGTCACACGAACCGCTGTAATGAAGCCACCTGGCTGATTCAATCTTATTCTGGTAAAAGCATAAAACTAAGCACGGTAAAACTTATAGGGCTAATTTTAAGTACTTTAAAATCTTACAAAAAGATCTAGTATCAGCTCAAGATGTAGTTATCAAATCTCTAGAGGAATTCTTCTCATTTCAAGATGTTCACTAATTTTCTTTTTTCCTCAACAGAATTGAGTTATTACTAAATGATATCACAGTGATAGTTACCATTCCTACAATACTACTACGTAAGCGGAATCACTGCTGTTTTGAGCAGTTTTCACAGGTCCGAGTGACCGTGGTGTCACTACGTCAGTTCCTACGTTCTCCCTTACTCTAGATCCAAGGAAAAAAGCGCTTGCACCCCTGGAGTATTTCAGTATTTTGAGACTGGTTTAATTCAAGTTGCACCCTTTCTGTGTCACCCAAGTCCAAATCCTCTGCACCGCCTATCAGGAGAGCTACGTTGAGAGATTTTCAGTCAGCTTTGACAAGGTCACTATTCAGCAGCAATTAAATACCCAGCAGAGTCTACTCATCTGCCAGTCGAACACAGATAACAGTTTCAAGCAACTTTACTGCAGTTAGTGGGGCTGCTCTGAAAGTAATGCTTCCTATTTTATGATAATGGCCCACAACATAAGAGGAAAGGGATGATCCTTTTGGATTTCCTAGAGCCCTGACATCAATTTGACTGCTCCATTGCAAGGCTGACTAAGCTGGAGGCTCACACTTTCAGAGTCAGGCCAAAGAAGATGACAGACTTTCTCCTGCAACAAAATATCACCAAGCCTCGTGTCAGTTTGAAGACCATAGAGCACACTGCCAAGCTTGGCTGGACTGTCCTACTACACCCACCAGATAGTCCAGGTTTGGTACCTTCTGACTTCAACCTGTTCAGTCAGATGAAAGATGGATTGCATGGGCCGTATTTTCCTAGCAACAATGCTGTCATAGCAGTTGTAAGAGTGGGTCACTTCCACTGGTGCAGCTTTTTATGAGCACAGCATGCAGGCTGCTGTTCATTGCTGGCATAAGTGCATAGCTAATGGCGATGACTACGCTATAAAATAGTGTTTCGTAGCTGAGAACTTTCTCTACTGAATAGTGTTATTGGGCTCTTTATAGCTCTTGTAGTTTCCGTGGAAGCATTACTTTCAGATCAACATACATGTAAGTAAATTTAATGTGTTCTCATGTGAGTGAACTTTAAACAAAAAACAAAAATAACCCACCAACTTCTTGGGCTTCTAAAGAAGGCAGAAGCATTTCATTACCTCATTTGCTGCAAAAAACACTATGCCTTCATCTGCAGTAGTCTGAATTGTCTGCTCGTAGCGTGTCGGTACATTTGGATTCGTTTCCTTATATGTGACACTGGCATAACCAGTGCCTTCAAAGTAGCTTTGGTCAGTGTCTTTTTTATACCTGTAAAGATTCAATGTTACAGGTGTGAATATATGAGAGTAAAATCTACTACCCCATGGACTTACTGCCATTAACATTAAAAAAGCTCTGCATTTAGAGCATTTAATACAGAGCCACTAACAGGGTCAGCTTATCTAATCCAAGCAAAGAAAAAATACATTCCACTGGCTTCTATTAATTTTACATCTAATCTTTTAAGAGGAAAAACCTGATTTTAAAATCATTAGTGATTGACTTTTTGCATTTAATGTAATACTTAACCTATACAGGAGCTGGACACATTCATTCAAGAATTATGTCTGGGTATTACCATTTAAATTGTTGGCCAGTGAATTGAGATTGCTATAGATTCGAATCATGCCAACTCTGACATCTCTGTGACATGTATTAATGACCAAGATTTAGAACAAAATAATCATTTGTGTAACCGGTCATTCTTCTGGATGCTAAAAGACACGAAATTCTGATAATATCACAGAACTGTCAGTCTCTGTGCAACCGTATCGTACCTTCGGCAGGGCTGCACTTCAGTGGTATTGAGATTAAATGTCTTCTTGAAGTTGTAAAGGCTGATAACATTCTCATTTAGGTTGTCCAATTCAATGCAACCTTTGTAATGAGGATAGTCTAGCTTACGTGGAGGCTGAAAAACAGTGTCATCAAAAAACGTGTTATCAACGTCAGCTGACAAATTTTTACATTGACATGTTAAACTGCTAGGACTTACTGCAAATGTAAGTAAGAAACAGAATATGTCATTCTAATATTAAGGAATTATCATATCTCTGGATATAATAACCAAACCATCTGATACCACCCCAGGAGCACTGCAGCACAATTTAAAGCAGAATCATACGAGTGGACTGGGGAGAGTACTCAGCAGGCTGGCAGGTTTCATGGTGTCCTTGGAAGAATAGAAACCATCATATTCCCTTCTTTGAGTTCCAGTAAACTACAAGCCAGGCAGCTTCTGTAGCAAGTAGTATTTCTTTGCACTCATTCTATTCCTGCTGGCATGAACAAACTTTTACAGCCTTTGAAAGACTGCTAATTCCAACCTCGTAAGAGTAACAGAATGATTAACATGGAAATCTCTTTGATAGACTGAATGACTCTTCATACCCTAAAATCTGGTGGGTATCCTCCAACATAGAAGACTACAGTGCTGGGATCAAGATTTAGGAGGGTGTTTCCATCTCCACTGCTTGCAGTCAAAGGCTTTTCAGGCACTGGAGAAGTTGAGGTTGCCGCTTTGATGTAATTCAGCTTTATGTACTGGTAAATTCTAAAACCAAAACAAACAAGAAAAATATCACGTCACACTAATAAAAGATATTCCAAGCAGGTTTTGGAAAAGACTGTTGTGTGCTGTGGATTTTATACCTTTCAAGCTTAACTTGATCCATAATGGCTTCCTCAGTGTCGCTTTGCATCACAAGTGGATCCACAACAACTTCTGCTTCACCATCTCCCAGGTTATAGACACAAGTGAGGTGACCGTCTTTTATTGCCATACCAATATACCCTTTAGAAGACTAAGAACAGCAAAGCAAATAATCATTAATAAATGACTGATGTTAACGAAGTTAGAATACAACAGCCCTTCCTCGGGGACACCATCACACTGTGAATGAGTCATAAATCAATTCACCTGCCCAGCGATGAGAATATCATTAAGTTTATCAGTTTGGGGTTTTGTTTTGTTTTCCCCTAGGAATAATAAATAGTTTGGAGAAAAGGAGACTAGCAGGTTAATTCATCACTCTCAACAAATTCCCAAGGAGGGGCAATGGACAAGAAGGTACTGGTCTATGATTCTATGAATCTCTTGTCACTGGTAAGCAATAATAGGATGTGCGGGAATGGCACAAAGCTGTGCCAGGGAACATTCAGACTGGACAGCAGGAAAAATGTTATTTACTGTGAGGATGGACAAACATTGTAACATGCTTTCCCACATGGTCCTTGATGGCCCACGCCTGTTAGTGTTCAAGTGGTATTTGGATAATATCCTTAATGATATGCTTTAATTTCTGGTTAGCCCTGAAGTGTTCAGGCAGTTGGAATCAACGATCTTTTTAAGGCCCCTTCTATTTTAACTTTTATGCTATTCTAAGCTGTAGTCAAATGTGCCGTGCTGATTTAATGAATGATGCATTGCACTGATTCGGAGAGTATGGTTATAAATTAACTGGAGCGACACGCATGGCTTTTTACATTTATAACATAAAAAACTATAAAAGTTAAGGTAGTTTTCAATTCTGTACCATCACCCAGTGAAAACCACGAAAACATGGCGTTTACTAAAAATTTAGGTTCAATGTTCATGAAATAAAAAAAGTGCTACAAACAGCACTCAGTCAACACTCGGTTCCTACTACGTTGACTTAGAATCATGGAATCATAGAATGGAAAAGATCTCCAAGATCATCCAGTCCAACCATCCACTTACCACCAGTATTTCCTCACTAAAGCACTTTCTTTAGTATCACATCTAACATTTCTTGTACGCTTCCAGAGATGGTGTCTCAACCACCACCCTTGGCTGCCCATTCCACAGCCTGATCATGCCTTCAGAGAAGAAATTTTTCCTAATGTCCAGCCTGAACTTCATCTGGAACAGCTTGAGGCCATTCTCCCTAGTCCTACCAATAGTTACAAGGGAGAAGAGGCCAACTCCTACCACACCACAACCTCCTTTCAGGCAGTTGTAGAGAGCAATAAGGTCTCCCCCTGAACCTCCTCTTCTCCAGACTGAACAATTCCAGTTCACCCAGCCACTCCTCATGAGACCTGGGCTCCAGACCCCTCACAGCTTTGTTGCCCTTTTCTGGACAGGGCATCCTTTATATTAGGGGACAAAAATACACTTGCTATAAAGCATAACTACTTCTATCAGCCGTCTGTGTATGAACGAGACACACTAGAGAAATAACTGCAAACAAGAATCGAAAACACGTTATTAGGAACCTCACAGCAGGATATTTTCAAAATGATGTTGCCTGAGCAAGCATGAATGCAGAAGCAGCTCTGTATTATTCAGCATATTCAGAAAAGAAATTAAGAGCTGAGGGGGAACTGGCCCTTTTTTTCAACAAGGAGAGAAACTCACAGTTACGTGTGTTACAATAAGAGTCAAAGAAGTAGGAGTAGGGCCATGTTGCTTGTGCTGACTGCTTCACACACTGATAGTTCTGACAAGACTGTATGATGATATTTATGATTGAGAAATAAATTCCAAAGGAGCTAAACAGCAAAATATCAAAGAGATGAGTATTCAATCAATCACTAAGTTGTCTTGCCGGTGGAGGAATGAACTATTCTTTGCAGTGGAGGAATGAGTTATTCTTCACAAAATACTTATTCCACCACATAAAGGCAATTATTAAAAAAAAATGAAGGCTAGCAGTGGCTATGAACTTCATTAAAAAATAAATGATCTCCCATTTGTTTCTCAAAGCATGTTGCCTGTTCTGCAAATCAAAATACATTTTAGAATATACCTACATCTTTATTGCCCAGGTACAGGACAAACTTATTTGATGCCTCCTGGGGGACATCTGATCTTTTCTGAGGTCTTTGGAGAAAAAAAGTAAGTGAAGTATAGGCTTTCAAATCTTCAAGGTTGCTTGGAGGTCGAACCTCTACACCAGAGCTGCCATTGAACCTCATAGGAATAGCAACCTGTTAAGAAAAATAGAATTCAGTACTTCAGAAGTATCTATTACTACTGCTTCTGCTTATTTCACTGTTGTGTCCAATTGCTAAGTAACCTACAGTCACTAAAGATTTAGGCTCTGATCATACCAAACAATATGACTAGGAAACAGAACGGATAATACCATGTCCCGTATCTTCAAAACTTAACACAGCACTTGTTTTTTTCACTCCAGTCACTAACCAGCCTTAACCTCACTTCTGCCAAATCATCATTACTTTCACTACATGTAATGGGAAGGATGTGCCTTGCAGCTCCAAAGAGCAAGCCTATGAATTATTTACATGTCTACATACACATCTCAGTGCTTCACTTATCTGGGCTTGACTGTCTGTTGGAAATTATAACGCACTTCTGATAATAATAAATACATATCCTATCAGTGCTACTTACTGCATAGTCAAAATTCTTCTCATACTCTGCATGTTATTTGCGTTTACCTCAGGGATGTTTCTGCTGCCATCTGAGACCATGCCATCCATCGATACTACAACTACTGCAGTTGCTTAAATGGAGAAAGGGCAAGATGCTTATAGCTGATGCCTCAAATGTCAAGGCAGATGGAGATACAAAAGCACAGGGCCACGTGTTCTCAGGAAACGCCAGCGTTCCACTGGCCACAGGTGGGTAGAGATCCCTGCCTCTAAGGCTGCAGAGCTGACTCTGCCCCCCTGCTGCCAAAGTTACCCCGTGGTAGAAGAAAAATGCTTTTTGAATAAATCAGATTTGAAGACTGACCTGGAAAAATGGACTGTATGAGAAGGATGAAACTGGATGCTACTGCATCCACCCATTCTTATGTATGAATTCTGCTTCTCATCAGCATACTAAATTTAAGTGCTGAGTTACACTTGTTATGTCTGATCTTTCATAACTGCTTTAACAAAATGATATATAAATAGGAACAAAAGCACTGAGGTGTCCGAAACACTAAGAATAAGCATGATTGCAATGTTCAAGACAGACCTTATTTGCAGCATCTCTTGCCTGCTGAATCAGCTCTCTTATGCGGTTTACGTTCTCAGAGATATTGCTTATTGGCATTAGCTGTTGGTTGATACTCTCAATCTTGCTGAACAGATCTGGAAGTTGGTTTGTCAGTTTTTTTACTGTAATGGAAAAAGAATCCACGTCATTAAGGGTAGAACGGAGGAGAAAAATGAGTAAATATGGGTTATGAATACTTAATAGAAAAGCAGTAGGGTGATAACAGAACTGTTTTCATTGGAATAATGGGGATAATGATGAGGATAATGAACAACAGAGAGGAATCGGGCCTACGTGCATCCCCCAAGTAGTATGTCCTTCTGCCACTGCTGGAGAGAGAATACCAGCATAGGTGAACTGTTGGTCTGACCTAGTAGGGCATATGTTACAGCCTTCTTTGCTGCAAGGATGCACTGCTGGCTCACATTCACTTGCTGGATCCCCAGGTCCTTTACTGCAGAGCTGATTTCCAGCTGGGTGGCTCCCAGCATGTCCTGGTGCCTGGGGTTCTTCCTCACCAGGTGCAGGACTTTCCTCTTCCTCTTTCTGAACTGCATGAAGATCCTGCCAGTCCATTTCTCCAGTCTGCAGAGGTTCCTCTGGATGGCAGCACAATCCCTCTGGCATAACAGCCACTCCTCCCAGTTTTGCGTCATCAGTAAAATTGTTGAGGGTGCATTTTACCCCACCATCCAATCATTCACATTAATCTGCATTGGAAGCAGTACGCACCCCTAGGTACGCCACTGATTACAGGCCTCCAAGTCTTCTGAAATGAGCCACGGTATTACCTTTTAACACAAACTAATTCACCTTCTGCAGTGCTTGCTCCTTTTGATAGGCAGTGGAGAAAGTTCAGAATACTAGCTTAGATTAGATAGCCAACTTTTAGATGATTATCAGTAACTCAGCAGATAGCAAGTACCCATGACAGAAAACAGAACACCAACCTGAATTGTTTGCTTCTGTCAACGCTTTATTGAAGCCAGCACTCTGTGTGCTTCCATAGGTACCCTTCATTTTTTCCACATCTTCCTGAATTGGGATCAGCTCATCCATTACATTAGCTGTCACGTCCTTGGCACTTTTTACCATGTTCTTTGCACTGGTGATGATGTTGTCAATGTCATCTGAAAGGCATAAAAACGCATGTGTAGATTCTTACAGTAACTGGCGAAAGAGGCAAAAGAGAAGTGATGAGTAAGTAACTGACCTCTGTTTATCCCATTGAGATTATTTTGAAGAGTAACAAGATCAATTTGTAGCGCGTTCTTCTTTCCATCAGTGACTTCAAGTCTCTGCTTTATGTCTCCGAGGGTTGGACCAATAACTGCAAAACAGTGAAGGTCCTTTATGAATGTTATACAGAAATATCACCTCTCTGCCGGCTGGGTTATGTGGCCTGAATGCACTGTAAAACATGTGCAGGTCTAAAGATTTGCCGGGTCTGAGCGTTGCAAAGGAATATAAATAGCACAGTAAAAATGAGAAATTCAATTTCTTGTCTTTTTGTTCTTAGAAATAACAATCACGACGTGTCCCACAGTAATGGAACTATCTTCTTCTGATAAAATACATAATAAAGAGCTTTGTGGAACTGTGAAGATTTGTGATTTAATGAAAGTTTCTGATGTTGACCCATCATGCTGGAGGTATTTGAAAGATATGTAGATGTGGGACATCTAATGGTAGGATCAGCAGTGTCATGTTGATGGTTGGACCTGATGATCTTAGAGAGTCTTTTCCAGCCTAAATGATTCTATGGGTCTGTGATAACATTTCTATTCTCACTTTATTTCTCAGTACCTTTCAGTGTCCTTTCAGTCTCCTGTGCTTGATTCATGAGCGTACTGCTCTCAGCTTTCAACTTTGCAGCTTTTCCTGATAGGTCTTCTCTCTTCACAGTCTGGTCACAGAAGCATAGTATTGTAAGACTGCTTTAATAATTATGCTGACACTCAAAGAGGAAAAGAGAAAGCCCAATCCAGTTTTATAAAAGCAGCTATAGAAGGACAGTGATTTCATACGAAGAACAATACCTTAAAAAACATTTAGCTGTTAGATGCTAATCCTCTGATGAAGAGCTTATGGGTATTACTAGTGCAAAGTAAAAGAGAATAGCTGAAATAGCCCTCAATGATCACTGTGTTTGCCTCATTCATCACTCTGTTTTGCACTGAAATGGACAAGAAGCATTCAGATGGACAGCATCAACAGAAAGGCAGTAGCGAGCCTGGATTGTGCTGAAGCAAGACAAATACATGAACATGAAGAATAGCAGCTTCCCCATATAATGGCCACATATAATAAATACACCGTGCAAAGACACAGAGGTCTTCAATTTTAGTGCTTCTCAGAGAGTAGAAAAATAAACAAACAATACATATATATACCTTGTTGTAGCATTATTTCAGCTGCTTGCAGGTACTTACTGATAAAGCTGAGTCAGCTGCACCCCCAGCCTTGTTGGCTGCTTCCTCTGCAGCTTTGATGGCATTAATAATATTGTCATAGGCAGTAGAAGCTTCCACAGCACAGCCTACCAGCTCATCCTTCCTGGCATTGTTCTTTATTCTGCAGGAAACAGGGTGAAAAAAAAATGTATCCTTCTGCAAAGACTGTAGACTATGAGAAGAGACCTGAACTGAGTATTTTCCAATCAATGCCAACACAAGAAACATTTTTCACTTAAAACTTTGATTTCAAAATAGAAAATTTCAGTATATGAAATGACTCTTCAGAACTTGGGAAGAGTTGAGGTACTTGGAAAAACATGACTGTGGACCTCCAAACAACATTTAACTGATTCAGATGGGGAAGATTCCCCGGGGCACAGAGCCAACAAGCTTCTGCCATTGCAGCTTCCCAAATACAGCTCAGCTCAGAGGAGTTTGGAGAACAGCGGCTTCCAGATGATCTTTAGCTGCTCTAGTCTATGGAAGTGGTAGATGGCACACACAGTGGAGCAGCTTCAGGATCACTTGTGTTTTTGCCAGAGAAACAGTGCACTGGCTCTGGAGCCAGAAACAACAGGCAAATTCTAATTGGTGTGATGACAAAATGCAAACAGTTTGCACAGAAATAAATAAATAAATAAATAAAAATAGGGTTTTACTTTCTTTCATTTTGTCATGCTATACCATGAAAGGTTTCCAAAACCTTATTCATATTTCCAACATAAAGTACAAGTATTGCAGAAATAACAGATTCATATCAGATTTCTTATTTCTTTTTCTCATATTGCCTTTCCAGAAGATTCCTTGAAGGACGAGAGAACTATAGGATTATTTTCCTCACTAAAGCTAAAAAGGCATAACTGGAGACTCTGCTAACATTTCTTACAATTATTTACCCCAATCAGTGACATCATAAAGGAATCTCTGACTGCAAATACAGGAATTAGCATCATAAAAATATATATATAAACACCATAAGCATTTATCTGCTCTCTACCTGATGACAATCTCTCTTGTTAGTAAATAGTGAGAACAGGAGTATGGAGCTATATTTCCTGCAATCGGGAAAAACACAAGAAGACTTGGGTTTGGGATGAAAAGGAAACATCTGTACAGAAGCAGAAAAAGACAGACTCTTTTTCCTAACTTTGCAAATGATTATTAAAGCAAGCGAAGTTACACACAAAGCTTTGCAACTCTGAACACTGTGTACGAAAGTGGCTCATTGACAGGAACAGTAACATACTCTTCCAGTTGTTTTGCCAAGTCTTGCAAAGATTTGGCATGTTCCTCAGCCCTCACCACCAAAGGTTCTTTGCTTGCTGATAAGGAGCTATTTGTGAGCTTCCCATTCATATCCTTCCTTGCTCCATCAAGCTGAGCAGACAGGCTTTCATATTCCTACAGGTTTATAAAGAAGAAAATAAATAAATTTATCACCATCAGTGTTACATACTTCTCACCCCTGAGAAGACTAAGGAGCAAAATAACCCTTTCTAACCTACTGTGCAATTTGCTGGAAACAACTGCTAGCCATTACATTATCATAGTATCATAGTATCGTGCGAGTTGGAAGGGACCTTAGAGATCATTGAGTCCAACTCCCGGGATTCGAGCCCTCTAGTGTAGCAGAGCGGCAGTTCTACCACTTGCGCCACAGGGGGGATTCGAACCCCGGCCCTCCGGTGTTGCAAGTGGCAGTTCTAACACTTTGCGCCACCTATCATTCTATTATCATTCTATATAATGGATACAGAAGCACAAAAACTGCTGTACTAAGTCAGAGGTCTCTTTAGCCTAGCATACTGCCCAGGTAGAAGCAATTGCCTAGAAAGAAATACAGGAACAGCACAATCACTTATGGTACTTCTCAAAGATATTCTCTCAAACTTCAGATACCCACAGCTCAGACACATAATAACCCTTAACAAGCGTCTCCTCCAGAAATGTATACAGGCAGGCTCCTTATAGAATGTACTGAGACCACCACCTTTTTTTCTATTTTTTGTTAAACAAGGCTCAGCTAAGCCTCATTTCCTGGTCACTGAGCTCAGCTACCCATTAAAGTGTCAGTATAGTCCTGGATTGTTTAAATCTTGACCTAAACAGGTTAACAATACCTCTTTGCTCTTCTGCAGTAATCCAAGCATACTGTTAGCTTGTGTCAGGGAAGACCGTGCAGAGCTCAAAATATCCAAGATGCCATTCTGCTGTACATTTGTCTCATCAATTCGTTTCTGAGGAAAAATAAATGGCCGAATATCAGATGACAGGGTTCAAATTAAGAAGCAAGAAAATCCCATCTGTCTAACCTAGAGCACAAAAGGGTTTTTTTCAAAGATGCTACTGTTGTGTTTATCTGTAGTGTCTAGGATCAAATCCTATGGATTAGAATAGTGACAGAACTTGGGAGTCTGTACTGGTACAACATACAGCTCACCAAGACAGCTGAGCAGGGGACTACAGTAGTTCAGTTACTATTGCTCAGACAAGCTAGAAATAATACACTTCTAGTCAGCCTACATCAACAGACAGGGAAGATCATTTAACGGTTTGTCCTTGCAAACCTGGAAACAGCTCCCAAGTGACAAATCTGATCTTTTCTGTTCTCTGCAAGGCAGAAATAAAATCTTTAAGTCATCCCTTCATCCGTGGATGTCACTAAAAAGGAGGTGTGAGCCCTCCCCACTTCACCTTCTTGAAAGCTCTGGTGGGAAAACAAATGGAAGTCCTCGGTCTAGAATAGTAACTGTGACAATTCACAGAGTAGCTCTAGGGTAACAGCATACCACAATTAGAGTGGTATTGTAGCTAAGAGTATTAGCTCTCCTCAGCTGTGTTTCTATCATTGTAACAAGTCTCCAACAGAGAAGTGTAGCAGCAGATTTACAACACAAACAGATGCATCCATCTTTTCAGACAACTGCGCACACTCAGGCAACACAAAATATTGTACAGTCCACGCACATAAATGTGCAATTCAACATTCGAAAAAAAAGTTGAACATAGAAATCATTTTGCTCAAGCAGTGTTAGCAAACTGGCTAAATATGAGCGTTAAAAACAGTAGCATTTCAGCAAAAAAACAGTTTGTTGAAAAGAATGCAACCTGATACTCATATCTCAGATATAGTAGAGATACATCTCTATTAATCTCAAATAATTTAACAGCACTGAACATATTTTCCTCGTCCTTTATGGCTTTTAGAGACAATCGCATCAAGAGACTTACTACGGGATGTATATAAGAGCAATTTGATCTAGAATAGGAAACAAAACCAGTGGCAATGAAAGAATAACGGTCAAGCGCAGACTCTTTTTGCCCTCTCATCAGAAACGCATCCTTATCACCCTGTTCCCATTATATCAGAAGGTCACAAGTGGGAGCAGACTACATTTACTTGTCTTCGCACGGTCAAATGTGGCAATTAAAAGTAGTTTTATCTCCTGAGATGTAACTTTATTCTCTCAAACCCCAGTATTACCTTAATGTCTTCCAATAGAACTCCATTTTCTCTGTTTAAGTTCTCAGCTTGCTTGGTTTGTCCTGTTGCTTCATTCAGAGCTTCACGAAGATCAGTAAGTTTGGATTCGTATTCATTCAATGAATCCCTCATTATTTTAACAAGTCCGTGATTTTCTTGGTGGTACTTCTGCAGTTCATTCTTGACACGTGCCAGTACTGAATTATCAGGACCAGAAAGAAAAGCTTTGTTCAGAAAAGAAGGGAACTGAAACAAACCACCTTCAGAACGGCCTGACATCTAGGGTTAAAAAAACTAGGGTTGCAGAAATTACAGAAAGCCCTTTGCAGCACTGGATGCAGTGTTATTGTAGTAGAGATACTATTCAACATCTCACTGGATTAAATTTGCCCACAACTTTGCCGCTGCAGACACAGAGCACAGACTAGTGTTTGTGTGGCTATCTCTAAATCAAATAAGGATGAAGTTGATCTTCTGCAAATACTGAACTGTTTCATCACCAGTGTCACCTTCAGTGCAGACATCCACATTTGAGCTAGACATCAAAGCTTCCTCTGTAGCCAGCTGAGATACAGGCATGTTTTGTTTCACAGAAAGAAGAAACAAAATAGGTCATATGAATCACATTCTCAAGAGTGTTCACTTCAATGCCTACATGTTGGGATACAGAGTAGTCACAGGAAGGTATCAAAGTTCAGAGTTAGGGGAAATTAATATCAGTCACGTCTTTCACATTTCTCAACTACAGCACTTGTTAGGAGATAAGCCTGTGACTGTGCTGACTTCACTGATATTAATAAAAGGTTTATGAATGTGCCAGCAGACTACATATAGAGAATATAATAAGGACCACAACTAGTTAGTGAGAGAACAGAAAACATAAAGCCAGCTCAAATATCCTTGTATGATTTGACCCACGTACTACTAAGAGCTTCTTAAAATCTGTTGTTAAATTACAAGTGTAATTTCTCTGTAACAGCCTCATGTTCTGTATCATGCATATTATAATGCACAGAAATACTGGATAACTACATATGACTGGCTACATCTTTACTGAGATTCATTTTATTATTAAAGAGGGCTCTACTGGGTTTCTTCCCTGGCTCAACTCAGTTTATTACAAAGTAAGAAGGCCTTTACATCTCCTCCAGAACTACCACTTTCATTTTGGCTAACTGCTACAAGACCCAGCATTTCACTGCAAATTGTCCCTCTCTGTATTTCTTCATTCCAAACAGCCAACAATGCATCATATTTAAAATTGATCTTTCTAGAGAGCAAGAAGCTTAGAGAACAAGCCCTTACACAGCCGAGCTTCTGTTCTCTCCTTCTCCGCATCTGTCTGCAGTTGGCCAAAGTTGCGGTTTCGCATCTCTCTCATCATTCTTTGAGCTTCAGCCAGTTCTTTGGCAGCATCACCCGAAGGCAAATTGTTACCTTCTGAGTTCGTACCAGCTATTTGTTCCAAGAGCACTGAATTGGAAAAAAAAAACCAAGACACCACAAAACTATGTCAGATTCAAACAGAGGACACACCATGCAGAAGATTCAAATGACTGGCTGGTCTCTTTTCCAAAAAGACATGCCTATTCCTGAATGCTTTAATTGAAGTAGATCTGTTTTGCGTTAACTGTACTAAGCTAAAATGTACCCGCGTTAGCAAGACAACATCAGCCATGAGGTTTGTTCTGAATGACTGAATTCAGCAATTATGTCAAGCTTCTAATTTAAGAAAGCCTATAGTAGCAACAGAAATGGAAATAAGGCAGAAGTTAAGACGGTCCATTAAGTGCCTTCGATTTTCCACTGGTAAAGTTTCTCTGTACCTATTCACACAAAAGGGAATGCCGGCTCCTAAGTTAGCATTATGTATTAGATTCCTAATAGGAAGAGTGAATTCTGCAGCTAGGTCTAACTTGTGGTTAAAAAAAAACAAACAAACACAAAAAACCCCAACTCTCATGCTTAATTAAGAGTACCGTTTTAATGAATGAATAAGACAAAACCTATTACGGAGCTATAAACTATTTTTACCTTGTATATTATTGACAACTATTTGTATTCTTGAAACCAAATCCTTTCCTTTTTGATGAGTTTGTCCAAAATTATTTAAGAGTATCTCAGCTGCTTTATAGTTCATTTCAGCCTCGCAAAGGAAAAAGAATAAATTAGTTTAAGAATATGTGGAGATATCTAACTAATAATATATAGTCAAGACATGTGTATCTTTAATATGGTCAGTCACCTACCTTTTCCTGGAGAGCATTTACATCATGATTTAGCTTACTGAATTCTTTCTCCAATTCATCTGCCTTTGAGCCCTGGTTATGTAAAACAGAACGGTAATTGTTCAGTAAGATCTGAAAAGAAAAACAAAATCCAGTGAATCATCAAGACATAGAAGATAACGAGCAATTATCAAACCTAATCAACTGCTGACCAAGTAAAGCTGGGCTTCACCTTCTGTGAGTAAAGCAACTGCTGTTCTAACTGAAGAAAATTCCTTTAGGACGAATTTTGGCATTGGTAATTTGAATTTGGGGTAGTTTCATTTTTTTGGTCATGCAGAGGCATGAAGTGCCAGAAGAAAAGATAAGACCTACAGGAAAGCCTCAAAGATACAGCTGTCAAGGCCAGCAGGCCTCAGACCAAACAGTGATGCTGGGTTCCCTTACAGAGCTCTGTGCTGGACTAATAACCTTTTTACCACAGTTGAAACCCAGTGCTGTCAGATATCAGAATTCGAAATCCAAAGTTAATGTGTGTTTCCTTACAAGCTGATAAAAAGATGGCATGAATTCCTATGTTCAATTCCTATCTGCTTAATCTGAATCAACTTTTCAGTTTGCTTTCCAGTACCTTTAAGTCTTTGACGCGCATTTCCAATTGTCTCATCTGCTCTAGAGTGTTGGCATCCGCACGGACGTTTTGCAGCTGGGACTTAATCAGCTGAAGTTCATCACCTATTGTGCTCAAATCCTTCAGCAATGTAATTACACAGCTATCACAAGCTAAAGGGAGCATAAGCAAAGGAAAACAATAGATACAATTGTTATTTGTGCAGAGAACTTTTCACTGAGCACATTAATAAATGAGATGCAATAGAAATTCAATGCTTGTCACCTTCTCCAAATAACAAAGGCAACAACAAAGCCCGCAGTATTAAGGAGAGTACCAAATCCTGAAATGAGGAGAAAGAAGGCACCATCTACAGCTGGCTAGCTAATCTCTTTCATCATTTTTTGTCTAGTGTTTGGTTGAATCTTTGTTTTTAAAACATTAATTACAGAACATCACCACTTCTTTTTAAACTTCGTCACTCTTAAAAGAGCCATTGGTATATAGTCAAAAGCAGCAGACATCTTTGTGCAGTTCTGTGTTGTTACTTACAGTCACAGTCTTCATTGGGATCCACATCTTTTGGTTCATTATTGAAACATTCTGAAATCCAAAGACAACCACCAGTTACCAAAGCTTTCCACTACTGACTGCATTTGTAACCCTCATTTTTCTCGTCTAGCAGATACTAAAACCACTGTGCTATCCCTTCATAAATCCATGTCCATTATGCAAGACCTAGAATGTTTATAAGGCTTGAGCATGCTGAAAAATTCAGCTCTCACCAATGCTTTGATGAGATCAACATCTTTTTTATCCCTCAAAGGAAACTGACTGCAACCCCATAGATATGCTACTTATGTAAAAGCAGGAATCTCTCATATAATGTGCACTGAGTGTATTCCTAGTATTTTCCTAGAGTAATAACACTGTGATAGGAGCCAAGACTATATTGCCTATTAGTTAAAGCATTTTACACAAGACATAGGTGCAAAACAGTTATCTACTTTAACATCTACATCTAAACCAAATTTTAATTCCCGCAAGGATGTCTTACCCTCAGAGACATTTATAGCCTTTTTTTCATACGTGTTCCAGCTTGCTTCTCTAAGGGATTAATCAGCCTTGAATGAAATCGAGACTGTATGCATGGAAGGAGGCACTATGCATTACCTCAGGCATGGTGCTTGGGCCATAGATACAGGTAGTACGCAACAGACATTGCCCTCATTGCCCTTCCCAACAGGCTAGCACAAGTAACTGTATGTTCAGTGTGTTTTGTTTGCTTGTTATACAAATCCCATTATAAGAAGCTTGACACTTTCCAGGTGTATGTATGATCGTAACCGAGGATGCTAACTTCTAGGAGGCAGGATTGGAAATGGCTCCTAAAACTGACTTTATATAGGATAGGAATCTCTCTGTCTTGGTGTGCAAGTTCCCTTTACAGACCTGGTCCTACTGGCTACTGCAAAACTCCCTGTACTGCCAACTCCTACTGAAAATGAGAAGGGCTGTGCACATCTTTTACTCTGAATTAAAAGGATGCACTTGGCATAGGCTGCTGCTGCCAAGAGTCAACAACAGCTTGTAACTGTGAGAGGATACAGTGATAAAATGGAATGTGAAATTCAACAGCAGCATGAAACAGCCTGGAACAAAATGCCTAGCTGTGCCATTTCCTTTGGCACTTTCATATTAAGTCATCAGAAAGTTAAATAGCATCAGTAGTGAGCGCTGCTGCCAGAAGAAGACAAGTCAAGTGTTTTTAAGAGAAGGAAGGAAATAATTTTAAATGCAAATACATATGTGGTTCTGCTGTTATATAATACAGGCTTACACCAGATACATTTCAGCTGTCGCCATGATGTACCAATTATATAAAACTATTACTACAGCTCATGAACAAACAACATCAGCCAAGAAATGATAAAATGGATCTGGCCAAGTGCCGAACATCACGCACACAGAAGCTTGCTAGAACTTGCTGTGCTGATGATCACAGAGGGTTTTATTGCCAATGTGGAGAAAGAGATGGCTGTCTCCATCTGATCAAACTGAAAAGAACCTTGCTTGTTGCATTTTGCCCTGCAGATTGGTTTGTCATTGCAAACTCTTGCTTCAAGAAGAATGGAATGATAAAACATCAAATGCTGCTTGGATCTGTTCCACATGAAGTATAAAAATAATGAAGATTTATTACTTGAATGAAATACAAAATGAGAACTACTTAGTGAATAGATGGCACCAGGTGCCAACAGCAGCTCACATCACTGTTCTCCTAATTTCTGTGACCAGAGAAAATGAAGGTTATCCTTGCAGTCATTGCAATGGGATATGAACAGTAGTGCAGAGAAATGGATAACATGCACATATGAGGAGTTACTAGTCTGGCACATCACTAAACAGATCAGAAAGAAAAGATGCATCTGTGGAAAGAAAAGTATAACTTTACCAGGGAAAAAAAAACTTGGGAGAATCAAGGCTCTTTTCAAGTGCAGCGGCTTGTGTGTTTCTAAATATAAACTAGTATCTTATCTCAGGAGACCGAGGTGAATCGAGGTAAAGTCAGTCTGAGGAACACAGGAGGATAGAGCCCTTCACATCAGAACTGTAATCTAATAAGCAGGTCTAATATTATACCTCTGGCATTATATTCCTTTAAGAGCTTAGTAGTAGTGGAGTGTAGATATGACTGATACTGAAAAAAACAAGGATGTCTCAGATTGCATATAGGTATATAGAAGGATTTATAAAACAGCCCTTGAGAGTAAGATGTTTGACTTTCACTGTTAACACAGCTAGCTTGTATACCTAAGACGGCAGTGTCTGATGCAGACTCTGAAGACATCACTAATCTGTCCCAGATACATTTAAAAAAGACATATTGAATGTTTGTAAGATCCGTTCATAAGCTCATAACACAGAGTGGCAAGATATGACTTGAGCATGTCAGAAGAGGAATCCTAATGAATCCAAATACGTGGCTGTGAAGCTCAAAAGCAATATTCAATCAGCATTACTTATGAAGGGAAATACATGATAAAATGGCGTACAGGGGTGAACTCGATGACTCAGAACAATCCTTCTGTTGCTCTAATTTTATGTCTTAGGAAACCTTCCATTTTCTTAAAAATGATTTACATTTATTCTAAGTTAAGATCTCTTCTTCTGTTCAACTTAAGTACCTTCCCTCTTTGCTTCCCTGAGAGAAAACAACAGTACCTTCCACATCCACAGACCCTTACATACCTCCAGTCAGGCGGTCACAGTTAGCCAGCTGTCCGTTATTGTTACAATTACATTTCTGACAGTAGCCTCCATATTTCTGTGGATTTCCAAAATATCCTGGAGCACAGCTAGATAAAGAGGGACATGGGTTTGTTTGTTTTTTTTTCCCAGTAAGTATTTAAACCCACATTTGTCAAACATACTTTCACTCGACAAAAATAAACAAGTCTTCCCCTTGAAGAAACTGTCGGGAACTTTGATTTCACGCCTTGACTCAGACAAAATGAAGGGATTTTTGCTTTGCAGCATCCACTGCACTATGTTAAAAATATCTTTTCCAGTACTGCAGAAATTTTTCTAAAAATAAAAACTCCCACAATACTCGTATAAGAATAATTCACCTCATGTGTAAAAATACAATGCACACAGATACATACATAATGAGAGAATTCTACAATACCTAACTGGGCCAGCAACATCATTTTGATCTGTGATCCCACCACAACTCACATATTAACTAGGGTCACACTGCAAACAGGCACTGAGTTTTCAAACAGCAGTGGCACTGAACCTTACCACCCATCTCCTGGGTGAGACCTCCTTTAGTCATCTGTCAGCAAAGCAGTCTGTGTGAGCACTCCCTGAATATATTGTAGGTTAAATATATTGTCTGGTCTTGCAAGCTAGTATTCCTCAAAGTAACTCTGCTGTAAGATCTATAGGAGTAGTAACGTGTAAATCAAGAGACTGTGATAAAGAGCTGAGGTATGGCTAGATCTGGAAGAGAAAATTTATAACCTACAGCTCAGATGTCGAATGTAACAGTCTTGAAGTACAAGATAATGTGCTACTTGTGGTATTGTCTTCACAAGAGACATTGGGACTCAGTGGCCTCAAGCTTCCAAATCAGACAATTCTGTTATGCTGAAAATCCTTTTGGATTTGAAACTCACTAGAGTTGTTTCTCTTCCTGCTATAAATTGCTATGCTGTACCTCTTCTGCTTTGTCAAACCATCTACAATTCCAGCAAAAGAGATGGCTTCAGTACTATGTTTGCACACTCCACCCAAATCATTTTGATGTGCTTCCCAGCTAAAGGCTATGGTATTAAATGTTACATAGTTGCTACTGGTAATTAACTAAGAACACTGAAGCACCATAAATATGCTGGAAGAAATGCAAAATTGTTCTCAATTGCAAAAAGGACAAATTAAGTGGGAGCTTTTATAATCAGACAGGCTGAAGGACAAGGCAACATAGAGTACACTCCAGCAAAGAGGCTGACACTTAATGGTAAAAACTCTGTATTCACCAAACAGTCTTTGGACAGTGGTTTTCTTAAAGGAATATTGGGTTTATCTCCACAATTACACAGTAGGACCACACTATAGCAGCTGTTTATATAAATATATATTCCTTAAGTGTTTGCATGTTACATACATGCATACAATGATATACAATGCAGATCTCCTTTTATGGTGCTTCTCAAAGACCCTGGTCTGGAGAAATCAAGTCACTTACTATTCACAACGAACTCCAGTATAGCCTTCTTTGCAGAGACACTGAATTTCCTCACCGTTTGCCACGCAGCCAGTCGCAAACCTTTGGGAAGAAACCAAAATATTTTTGTGAAAACATAATCAAACAGATTTTACACTCTAGAGGCCAAAAATAAATGATTTTGTGATTAAATGTTTTTCATTCCATCAGCTAATTTAATCATCAATACATCACAGAATCATAGAATCATTTGTGTAGGAAAGGACTTAAATGGTCATCCACTCCAACTGCCCTGCAATGAATGGAAACACCTATAGCTAGAACGGAGCCTTGTCCAGCCTGACCTTTAAAGTTCTTCAGGGATGGCGCACCCACCAACTCAAGGGGCAACCAATTCCAGTACTTCACTACCCTTACCATAAAGAAACCTTTTCCATTATATCCAGTCCAAATGTCTCCTCCCCAGGTTTGAAGACGTTTCTCCAAATAAACTGATTTGACTATTTCTTTGGATTCTTTCCTGTGTTTCCTTGAAATTCTAACCTTGGACCAAAAAACAATGATTTCCTGGCCCTCTGGGCTGGGTATTAAAGCTCACTACACAAAGAAATGCCTAGAGTAAACATTAATAATGGTGTTGTGAAATAAAGCAACTCCACACAACTATTTTATCTTACCAAGCAAGAATCAATACCCTGTGCTGAACAAAGTTTCTTCCTGTTCAGATAGCTTTTCTTTTCTTAATAGACTGGAACATTAGAAGTTACTTATATGTATCTAATGGCTTTTTAAAAACTATTATTAATGTTTACTTATTTCTCAAGCTTAGGCAAAACAGAGTTGCACACAAATTTGAGAGTATTTCTGATAACACGGTGAAAATTTTTATCTGCTCTTTCTGGAAGACTTGATTAGATTCAAATTTTTCTAGGGAGGAAAACAGCTACTTGGCCAGTGTTTGGTAAGGAGAAGGCAGAAGGTGAAGAGGGGATGGGTCGCATTTGCTACTTTCATTGTTCAACTTACTAACAGTTGCATAAAGCGACTCCTGCAATGCCAGGTGGAGTGCATTTTTTTATGTAATAAATGTTCTTTATCACTTTAATGTGCATCTATAAAGTTACTGCAGGTTTCGTTGCCTCTTTAGATATTTCAGCACTCCTAAGACAAAATATGAGTAAAAATATGTTCTTTCAGCCTCAGGCAAGCACCTGCAGAAGAGGCCAATGCAGTCAAAAACAGATGTGCTGAAGAGTTCTCTGATAAACAATATATATATATATATATATATATATATATACCTGGTGTGTGTGTGTATATATATATGTATATATATATATATATATTTAATCTTCTGTATCTTAATTTTCTGAATTCATCAAAAAGGCTTCTTTTGTTGTTCCACTTAACCTCCTAGCTAGACGGTGTTAAATGTAAGATTAAAGATAACTTACACTTTGCGTTACATTAAAGAAAGATTCTGGATATGCTTAGTAATGGAAAAGACTTCCATCCTTGCTCTGAAGGGGTTACTTTTGTTACTGTAAATAGGCGCACTTTAAGTGCCTGGTGATCTTCCAGGTCACAGCAGCACGTCTTTGTGTTTCAGCAGCTGAATCAGAGTTGGAATACTCAGCTTACTAAAACAGGCAATGCCATGAAGTGAAGCAGCAAGTTACTGCTGGTCCAACATTTCAAATGGGTCTGATGCCCCACTATGTTGGGTGACATGAATAAAAGGAAATATTATTGTCTTCTCATATCAGCAGGATTTTGTTCTTCCCTTCTTCTCTCCCTTCACCCTCTGCCTGGCCTCTCACAATATTTTACAGTACCTGTTTGTATATGGGCAAGGACACATCCGACAGGAACCTTGAGTGGCATCTCCAAAATAGCCATCTTTACAGAGCTCACATTTTTCCCCAGCAGTATTATACTGGCAGTTCTTGAAAAGGAAATAAGCAAGATGGTTAACAGCACTTTCCTACTCAGTATGGCTAATTATTTTAAACAATTATAGCAAATTTACTCAGAGGATACATTCTTTCCCTTCCACATAACTAAGCATTTTTCACTAAACTACTTTCACTGCCAGGATAGACTGATCTTAATCATTCTCTAATTGTAGGAAGTACATTTTACTCGCTATTATGAGAAAAAAACAGACAAGCAAGCAATACAAAATATATTTTAAAAGAAATTTAATCAGGTGCATAGTTTGTTAGTGATCATTCCGCTGATGCACTCCCTTTGTGTTTCAATGGTATCTATGAAAAATTCAGTCTGAACACAACTTCAAATCTTGCATCTTAACACTAATTAGAAGACAGACATAGTTCCAAAACAGGCAATGAACTGAGCTTAAGAACGTTCTTAAAAATCCCATGAAATTCTATCAAAACAAAACATCTTCTTGGATTAAGATCAGAATTGAATTTCATGCACTTTTGCCAATGCACACATAATGTGTAACCTGGAATAACTGGAATAAGTAATGAAAAGAAAAGCCTGTAAGATGAATTAAAATGGATACAACTGAAATATTTTTTCCATAACAAAACTGTGGGAATTTGTTTCATTTTAAGAACATTCTTATTCCTTGCGTTGTCCAAATGTCAAACACATGTACACATGTACACATGGGGAGAGGATAAGCAACTTTCCTTTGCTTTATCTAGGGAGGTGCTAATTTAAAATAGAAGTTCTTGAAATACATTCTGAGCAGCCAAAAAATTTCCATGTAGCCAACATCCACGAGGTCTTCACGCTCCCGAGTTCTACAACTGTTTTCTTTGACATGCAACAGACTAACCCAGTGTTCCACAGACCCGAGTCTTTACTAATAAAGTGAAAAAGAATGTGAGAAATTGGCTGGAAGCAGTCACTGAGCAGACCACACACCCACTGCAAGGACACTGACTTCAAGCTATGACTGAGGGCCCTATTACTGTGATTTGCAGCAGATGGATATTTTCCCCTCTGGATGAACAACATTTCTGTCTTTCCCACCTCCTCTTATACTGCATTCTCCTCCACATTTCTTCACACCCAGACTCCCAAACACATAATCAGTGCTCGCCCCAGATCCTGCACATAGTAGCCCATAATTTGTATTGGTTCAAGGATTGATTATGTGGCTCACTTGTGAAAGTTTCTGGAAAAGAACAGGAAAAGCTCCAGTTCATACATGAGGCTTTTAACTGGGGGATGTTGAAGAAATACGAAAATACTACCATTTTAAAATATTTACAGAAACTGAAACAATTCCGTACATATATGTGAAATATTTTATACTTTTTTCAGATATAAGCCACTCTGAATGTATCATGGTGTTCCTCTGGCTTCATGGCATACACAGAGAGAAGAAGGCAACCCAGTGTTCCCAAGGCACAGTGGAATGAAGACAGAGCAGCAACTCATACATGGGTCTTCCTTCAAGTTTCATAGGGCCCATGCAGAGACAGCATCTCCCAGCCATCCAGTAATGCAAACTTTGACAGTCAGACTCTCAGCTGACTTCCAGACACCCAGGTGGGTGCCAGAATACAGTGTGCTAGGGCCTTAGTAGAAACACTTCCTCCTATCCTTCATCCTCTTCCCCATTCCACAGGGCAGCACTGCACCCCTGTCCTTCCACCACCATGCAGCATCTTACTTGTTGCCTTAGCTGAGGAGCACTACACTGCTGCCACGAGGACTTGGCCGGGGCTTAGCTCAAATAGCCTTCTATGGAGGCCATCACCAGAGAGCAGCTGATGTGGGAAGAGTCCAGTGCTCCAGATGAGGGTCAGGAATGAGAAGGCCAAGTTTTGCATTTCAGATATGAAAGTTGACATAAACTTGATGCTTCTGTGCTGCCTTCTCCACACTGCTACAGGTCTCTTTGATGGCTCTTGTATAGAGACAAGAACTTGCTCTTCACTGAGTGGAGGTTCATGATGGAAATACAGGCCCTCCAGGCTTTCATTTTTCACCACATCATACCAGGTGACTTTGTTTGCCTTAAATTTTGTCTCAAGGCTAAGCGTCGATTTAGTTCTATCCACCTGAAAGCTGATCCATCAGGAAGGAGGAAGGGATAAAGAGAAACCTAAATCATGTATTTCATGAGGCAAATGTGAAATTTGTATTTTTCCGGCTTTGTAATTTTCTTTAGAACTAAAACTTCCTCATTTCTACAGCTCTGCTGCAGCACTTTCGTGTCATGGCCTGCCCAGCCTCACCACAGCAGCAGACTGTAAGTCATTTGCCAGAATGTGCTGAATTGGTTTATAGCTTCCATTGAAACACCAGGGTTGGTTGAGACAAAGTCGAGGGGAATTACATAATGCATAGGAATGCACCGCAGGCAGAATGGATTCAAAATGAACAAGGAAGAAATAACAGAGAAAACAAACCACGAAAGATTTTGGCAAGGTTCTTGTTTTCACTTAGACAGTACGTGAAAAATTAGTGAGAAAAGTTCAAGTAGGAATTTATTCAGAACAAAATGTTTAAAGGACTGTCATACATACAAGCTAGAGAAGCCAAATATCACATTCCTCAGGCTAGAAGGGCTGATCAGTTCCTCTGAGTTTGCTTTACCTTTAACATGGTATGCTAGGGAGCAGACTCTGCCCCAGTGTATCCTTCGTTAACAGTTGGCATATTCTAATAACTCTTTTATCTCCTTTATCATTTACTTTGCTATTGTTTTAAGCTGCACATTTATACTAGCAGAGCTTTAATGATGCTAAGTAAACAAGAGATTCTGCAAAGAATAGTGCATGAATGTGCTATTTGTCATCACCTGCATACCCTAGTATATATTTATAAAACTAAAGATTGCATATGCAAGGATAAGATTCCAAAATTACTGTAAGTAACTGAAAACACTTACATATGTGCTAATTTGGTGACATTTTGAAAGGGAAAGAAAAAAACAAAAGCAAGGGTACAAATGGTTCTAACCACCCACAGTTATGTTAAACATCCATAACATAAATGTTTATACAATTTAGGCTCCTAGCAGTATAAGATTCAAAGAATGAGGCATAGGAAGGATTATTTTTAGTTGCTAGGAATTTAGCAATGCTGCACATTCTGTACTGCAGTAAAGCACGTGTGTGTGTGCGTTTTTTTTTTTGTTTGTTTGTTTGTTTGTCCTGATTTTTTTCAAATTCACTTTTTGAATGCTAATATTTACTTACTATACATTTCCCAGTACCATCGTGGCACCTATTTGAATTTCCATTGCAGTTGCAGGGGACACAGTGTCCAGTAAATAATCCTTTATTCTCACGATAAAATCCAAGGCCACATTCCTAGACAGTAAGCAGAGAGAAGGAAGAAAAAAAAACATTGAGGGTTGGTGGAAAGACAACTTTACAGGCTATGAGATGGGTATTTTGAAATAGCCATTTCCAAGAAGAAGCAGAGATGTCTATTTCTTGACAAATTTTTCTAAGTCCATGTTATTACTTAAATAGTTTTTTAACTCAACAAATAGCAATAAAGAACGGAGGTAATGAGGTTTCAGCCTAAATATCTATACCCTGTGCTCTACAGTTTGTGGCAGCAGCGATTTAATTTTGACTCTACCCTCCGAGCAGAACATGTTTCCTGTGGCTATGTACAAAGGTACAGAACATGACTTTTAAACCACAGAAAAACAATTGAATATTGTTTCCTACCACAATGTTCTCAAAGATGAACATATGGAAGCCTCACATATTAGCCAGCGGTTATGTGAAATCTTGATATTAATGGAACTGCTATGTGTTCCTTGGAAATACTTCTATGATATGTCTTTTACATTAATTCATCATAACTTCCAAAATAAGTCCACCTGGAGCTAAACAAAGCCATGCTTAGACAAAGAGCTTGGTGATCTTACAAAGCATACAGCAGTCTAATTTTTAAGTACAGGCTTGTCCCACAGCCGCGGGAAGCATGAAAAGAATGTTCAGCTATTGAAAGTACATGAGCAGAAACACAGCATGTCAGATCAAAGTTGCGTTTAAACAGGGGGTAGAACCAAAGGAATGAACATTATGAATGAATCAAGAGACACTCAGTTTGCTAACCTGCACCAGATAGATATTAACTAGCATTTAAAAGAACAGATTATTGCTTGGCGTGGGTAGAAAAGTACAAGGGCAGGGCAAGTAGAAGGAATTCTTCCTGGGCACAGAACCTATCCATACACAGACCTATCCAAAAATTCATGTCCATATCCTCCACTAAATATCCTCCTGGCACACCCACAATGCTGAAACTGAATTTTTATTTCCTAAACTTTTTCACTAGTAACTAAGCTGGCATGGTGCAAGGAAGGTGAAATGAAGTCTGGAAGCGAGCAGAAAGCTGCACTCCCCATGAAGAAAACACCTCCCAGACTCTTGCCTCAGGTGATGCAGTTCTGCACTGTACTTACATTTCACCTGTAACTCACAGAATAACATTCTGAAAACAAGTCACCGTGAAACTCCAAAGCCATAAATCTTTTTTCATGCAGTTGTACCACCAAAACTGATGGGAGTGATCTGAAGAGCAAAGAGTTTGGGGACAGCACCTCAAATCACGTGCCACAGTTGGCTGAGACAAATGTGTTCAAGCAGGGACAGAAATAACCAGAAAACTTATTGAACACATAACTAGAGAGGAGAAAACAAAAAAAATCACCTCTCCTAAAGCAGATCCCAAAAGGAATACTGAGTTATCATTGTTTAAACAATAGTTGCTAGAGGCATCTTTGCTTTCCTCACATATGGGATAAATGAGGAAGAGAATGTGTGCAGAATACTAACAACATCAACAGCTCTTTTTATATTGGTGAGGGCTTTATTTAGAATGAGCATCCTCACTTGGAATTTTTCAGATATATTTTCGAAAAACCAGGAAGTCAGTGTACACAGCTTTGCAGAAACCAGGGGCTGAAAAACATTAAAACAGCATGACTAAGTAAAATATAGGCTCTAATGCAAGTAAGTTTTCTTTACTGGAAGTCTTACTTCAGAAAGCAAGATGAATCACTTGTTCCAGAAATGTATAAAAATACATTTGGAAAAAAAGTAAAATAAAAATCTACACAGCTTTTTTTTTTTTTTTTTTTCTTCTCTATTTACATTCTCTTTAAACTTTAAACCAACACACTTGGAGTGCGTGGGCAAGTTCTTTGAGAAGCAACGTTCTTCATAGTGAAAAATGTATTCCATGTGAAGGGAAAGCTCTAAGCACTTTCAAGCACTTAGCTCAGGCTGATCTTATTCTAGTAAACAACAATTTAAAAGGAACTACATGCACATAATTTTGTTAGCAAAGTACTATGAGATGTAAGAAGATTTGCCTTATTACTTTTGCCCGTTTGGAAATCAGAGAGAAAGAATGAAGAAAGCAAGGACAAAAAATAAATTACCTGTCTCGGATAAAAATAATCCTTTTGAACTTGTTGCTGTTGACTCCTATCCTGAAGATGAGGAAACAATAACCTCTGCTGCATAGCTTGTGTTAAACAACATCCCATGTATACTAAAGCAACAACTTGCCAGCCTATGCTCTTCAGCCCCTCTGCTTGGGCCATCATTTTACTTCAGCTCAGTTGTTGACATGCAGTATTCTTTCAGTATTCACACGTTCCCTTATAGTCTCCTTTATTCCCCAGCTTCTGACTCAGATTAATGAGGCTATATGCTGAGATGGGCCCCACCTTTAAACTTTATACGTGAGTCAAGTAGTACGGCACACATTGCAGTTCCTGAAGTTAACAAATAACTCTGCAGTTCCTGCAGCTCAATATATACCTAACTCAGGGTGTGGCAGGCATCACCTTCTCTCCACCTAATGCAGTCAGACAGAGCTAGATGATTAGCACAGTAAATCACTGCCTGAGTAATGCTGCATAAACATACAGCGCTTACGAATTACCCAGGTGAGCGTCTTGATCACTTCCTTTGGCTATGTATTTTCATCAGTATGTGCAAAAAAATATCCTCCTTAGCTTAATGCAGGTAATATGTTGAAAGCAATGGGATGGCAGTAGGGGCTTCAATCAGTTTTCATTTTGCACATGGCAGAGAACACCAGATGTATGAAAAATAAGTTTCTAGCAGTATTTGCAAAATGACATTTGACAGACAACGAATAGCTACCCCGAGCAGTGGATACACATAAGAGACATATGCCAACTGCAAATGTTTTGTTCAGTCTCTCTGTAGCTACACCGACCAATGTAGCTATTACTTTTTCATTCCCACTTCAAAAATGTTTGCAAGGTTAGCGCAGCAATTGCTGCTTTATGGCAACCATCAACCACTTTTCTGAGAGAATAATTCCTCACATTTGTGCACTTTGTACACTGCTTATCTCCCCAGTACTTTATTCTGCTGTGAAGTGATAGCTAAAACAATTACATCAACAAGAACTGTATCAGGGATGGAATACACAACTGAGGCCATGATTCCACCACTCTTTAGATGGCAGTATTATTTTGCACAGTAGTGTTCAGAAAAATATCTGCAAATAGTTTCACAAATATGTTAATGTCAACTTTAAAATGCTCTCCTATAAAAATAGGAAAAGTGTCATTCATTAACAGAACAGGACAGCATCCAGGTTGTTTCCCTTCGACAACGTCATAGTGCTTCACACACATAAAATGACACTGGCAATTCCATAAAAGGCGGTTAAGAGTTGAATAGCCTTACAGGGCTTCTTAGTGAAAGTATTTGAGCCATCAAAAGTGCACACACTTAAAAGAAGTACGTTTAAGTACTTTAATAACTAGCCTGTTCCTCTAACTAAACCAGTATGTATAGCTGTAGGCAAGACAGCAGGCAATTGTGTGGTATGGAGGCAAACATTTCCTACCTGACATGAGTCACCAGCATACTCTGGAGGGCAGGAGCATGTTTCTACACTGTATGCAATGCTGCCACTTCCTGTGCTGGTTGTTTCTTCCAGCCCAACCTCACCAAGGGTTAATCGCTGAGTTTCAGTGAAGTAAAGGCCTCTGATGTGTAAAGCATCCAGTCTAGACAGGATTACCATCAGTTCTTCTCTGGATACAAGGTCATTGCTGCTGGCATGTCTGAAGTTTCCCTGCACATGAAGGATACAACATGAGTACAGCCCTACAGCTTCTTAAAAAGGGAACATGAAAAGAAGACAGGATGGACAGGAAAAAAAAGAAAAAAAAGAAAAAAAAAAAAGAGGAAAAAAGAGAACAAAGTCTTAGAGTCCCAGTGGTGAGGGGGAAGCAAACATCAGGAAAATAAGAACCATGAATAGGATAGGCAGGGAAAGGAATGATGAGTATAAAGAGAGATGTGCTTTGCAAGGTATGTATGGTTTTGAGGTATCAAAAAGTGAAGCAGCATACAGATTCTTCTTCAGTCATCCAAACTGACAGATTAACAAGTAAAACAAACAAACAAAAAAAAAGTGGAAGGAAATGTTTTTATTTTTATAAGAGTAACTGAAGTACTAGAAACCCAGTCATGAGATCTGTATTTCACAAGCTTATATTCTGCTAATACCTGAAAATGGAATTTAGCTTGAAGAAACATTATCCTTTCACCTATATGAGACAGAAATAACTCAGATTGATTTTCTGTGCACAGATTTAAGAAAGGAATAATCCCTGCCATCTTCACCTCCCCAAACATTGCAGGCCCGATCTATACTAAGCACCTCAGCTCCTTTGAGATTCATAGGAAAAAAGCAGGTAATGATTCATTCAATCGGTTTTAAACTAAAAGAGAGGAGATTTAGGTTAGATGTTGGGGGAGATCTTTCACTTAGAGGGTATTGAGGTGCTGGAACAGGTTGCCCAGAGATGTTCTAGATGCCACATCCTGGAATATGTTCAAGGCCAGGTTGAATGAGGCCCTGATCTGCTGCTTGATTTAGTGGTTGGCATTCCTACCCATGGTAGGGGTTGGAACTAGATGATCTTTTAAGGTCTCTTACAAACTAGGCCATTCTATGATTCTATGATCCCTATTAAGTACATATCCAGGGCTGCACTGAGTCATCTTCTAGTGGTGACTGATTCAGTATTACACCACTGGCTCTGGAGGGAGTGCTAAGGATTTGAGTTGGACAAAATGCCTAACTCAGAAGTGCTAAAAATAGGTGGCATGAAACAGAGCCTAGGTTCAATGTGGGGGTAAAGAGAGAAATAAAAGTCTATATTTATGATCTGCAGTATTGAAATCTATATTAACATTACTAAGTATATTTATTTATATATAACCTATAAATTTTTATGTACCACAAGAAAGAAAAGGGAAGGCCATTCCATTTCCATTTCTTACCTCAACTAACTGCACCCGGCCATAATATTGACGGTCAGGCAGAGGATTGTTAGGGTCCACATAAACAATCTTCATTTGCTGGCCCTGCATGAGAATAAGGATATAACATTGCCACAAAAAGCAGCAAAATAGCAAAGCGTTCACATGTAATATAATTTGATTAAGTGCATTATTCTTGTTACTTGGAGTGACGATACGTCATTCTGTAAGCAAAGCATAACAAGCAAAGAAATGAGTACTGTGTTTTATTGTCAGAAATGCTTTCCCTGCTTTGACCCACTGACATTCTTGCTTTTAAATAAAACACAAGATAATTAAATTAATACTTGCTGTTAGAAATTAGTTATTAGTTCCTAGTCAGAGTTTTGCATTTTCATAGTCTCCTGTGTAAGAAAATGTTGGCACGTGTAAAGGAATACAAAAACACTGGACTGACAAACACTCTGCTACCCAAATGACGTTGGGTACCTCATGAGGCATATTTCCTAATAAGAATCCTAGAATGCTGAATTAAATTTTCTGATGGTCTCAAGAAACAAAAACAGTGCCTTGGGAGTTTTGAAATACTAATAGTTTATCTGGATTTTTATTTGCTCTGAAGTCATTTACAGTTAATAATACACTACCTTGGTATCAGAGAGAGACATATTGATAGCTCTGAGCAAAATGCAATAAAATCACTTTCATAGAAACGTAGCAAATTGCTAAAAAACCTAAGCGCTATATAGGAACAAAATTTGCCATAGTTGTCAAGTAAAAGGAAAAGAAATAATAATCATGGTATGACTATTGCTTGCAAGACAAAAAAAACAACTGTTTTAAAACTTACTGTTAGTTTTATTTCAGGTCTCTTATCCAGAAGAACCATGCCTTCACTAGGTAAGCCAAAAGATTTCACCTGGTAGCTTAGGAAGCCACCGTATGAAGAAAGCTGGAACAAAATGCACATAATCAGAAATACTCTACTGTGCTGTCGCTTGTTATTAATATGATTTGTATTCAAATTTACCACACCTCAAGAACTGTAAATAATATATGTCTTTTATTCTTTAAGTCACATGTGAAAATACGTCTTGTTTGGATGAAAATATTTGATTTGTTTACTTTGTGTATTTGACATTACTTTGAGTAGTATCTGATCATAGAATAGAATCATTGAATCACTCAGGTTGGAAAAGACCTTAAGATCATTGAGCCCAACCACAAACTGATATGTTGATGTGATATGATACTGCTCTTTGGATAGTTACCAGTGCCATTTTATTTCTACACCTTGATTCATGCCTTCTGCGTTGTGGAAAAAAATATCACATCAACACACAAATGCTGTTCTTCTCCAGACTACAGAACAAATTTGGCTCATCAAGAGCAGACATCAGACTGGTAATTAAATTGGTCGTTTATGCCCAGTGAACAGCCATGGATAAGACAAATTAACCATGTTTGAATGTGAGTCTCATTGGCTAACTCATTTTCCTAACTTGCTACAGATATGAATCTAATCAGGAAATCTTTTTCCCATTTTGTAGATGATATAATTTCTACTGGCATCAGCTCTATTGTAAGGAGATGATAACAGGCCATTGTTGCAGACTGAGCTAAAACCACCTACCTGCCTTTTGGCTCAGCTACAGATGACCTCAAAAGGCCTCAAACAAAACCAGATTAACATTCCACTGCATTAAACAAAGACTTAGGCAAGCATGTTTGAATCATCTGTCAAACAGCTTCTCTGGGTTGTATGAGAAATTCTGTTTAAAACATACTATATAGAGACAAAAAGATGCTCAAGGCAGAGCCTAAATACTTCTTGTTCCAAGAAGAGCTAGCTAAAAGTTTTATGGGTGCTAGGTGAAACATAAATCTTGGAGGAGTTTGTAAGGACTTCTCATGTCTTGATCTCTCCAATGCTCATGTAGGAGCCTTTGCAGTCTTTGTGATGGAGAATATTGCATTCAAGAATCTCCTGTTTCCATTAACAACATCTCCTCATACAGCAATTGCTAACATTTTAAATATTCCTTTCTCTCTTATGATTATGGGAAAAGATGATGTCATCAAATCTACCACATAAATACAAGAGAATTTTATGCCTGAAGTGTATACATGCAATTTACTAACTTTTCATTGGAAATGTGCTCTTCGTAAAAGAAATAAGGATAAAAATTTTCCAAAAAAGCAATAATACATCAATTTAATTGGAACAAGAAGTATGTTTGGATTAGCATTATAGTCGATAAAGTATGCTTTATCATGAAAATAGTTCAGAAAATTGTTTTCAGACGTTGCAGCAAGAAGCCAAATAATGTAAACAGGGAGCACACTGCGTTGTTCAAGTGAAAGGTATTTATACCTCAGCTCAGGAGAACAGGATGAAAAACACTGGTGTAGTCCTTACAATGGGGACCTAAGTGGAACTTGAAAAATTATTCCTTATTTAATACTATCGTGCCTTTCTTATTGTTTTCTTACATATGATATCAGGACTGCATCTGAAAAACCTTTGTCCTACAGCTGCTTAGCAACTGTCCAACTGTCAACTCTTTGAATTGCACATTATCACACAGAGAAGGAAGCCAGGACTTTGGGCCTTTGAGCCACCAGCAGCAAATAACCCAGGTACCAGTCTGAAATGCTGATACTTATTAACAGTGAGCAAGGGTCTGCCTCTATCCACAAGCAGAAAGAGAAGTGAGCAGTCAAAAGAATACAAGAAAAAACAGGTGTTATGCTTCCGTTCATGGAAGCATTATCTGACGGAGACAACAAATGTACAGTTAATGAGCCAGAAATGTAGCGCTGGTGTAATACAACAACCAAATAACACAACTTTCAACCTTTCAATCCTTCTTTTCAACAGCCTTTTCACCAACATATTGAAAATGAAGGGTCTTTTTTTTTTCTTTCCTTTTTTTCCCCCTTGTCTGCTGTGGAGTATTTTATTCTTTGCTGAGCTTTTATTCTTTTGGAAGTCTGCCCAGGAGGGGATTACTCTGGGGTATGGATGTCCAACATTCTGGCTTGCCTAGGCTGCACTGAGTAAAGAGGAATTGTCTTGAGCCATGCACAAAATATAATATAGTTAATGTACACAAGTAACAAATCCTTTATTATTATTATTATTAAAACTAAACTAAAAGATAGTGAAGAAAACATAAAATTAGTAGGTTGGATACGGATGCTTTAGAGAATCTAAAATTATACTATGGCACATTGCCGAACTCTCTGTGTTCTGAGTTTCAGGGAAGTACTTTAAGGTACCAGCTCTATAAACCATAGTTCCTGATTGTGCTTTTCACAACCTTCTACTCAGAAGTCACATGTTATGATTGCTGGCATTTCAGGAAAGGCAGAAAAGAATTTAGTGAGGGAAGAGAAAGAAATGTATCTAAGGAATACAGAGAGACTCTGTATCATAAATGCTGGCACACACACACACACAAAACTAATCCAAACAATTTATTAAAACAGTGGAGTCGTGTGTAATTTACCTTCTCTCCCAAGTAAGATGGTGGTGCTTTCCAGTACAAACTATGCACTGAAGCAGGCAATTCTTGAACATCAGCCACCACACTATTACTGACTGGATTGAAAGTGACAGGAATGTCAATATTTTCATCCATTGCCTCCAAGCGCCAGTTCCTCATGTCCACAAACTGAAAAAATATAAAGGAAATGAAAGTTTGTTTCATCTTCTACTAAGCTTAACTAACACTATATCATGGGGGGCGTGGGGATGTGGGGAGGAGGGGAATTGTTTAGACTTTGGCTCCTGTTTCATTAAGGACTATACAACCTCTTATTTATTATTATGCTGGGGAAAAGAAAGCATAATGCATATCTACCAGAACATCTCAGAGCAGTATGATGAACAGACAGATAGGTTTTCAAGAACAGTCTTTGGTAACCATTAGATGAAATCTTCTAAACATCAATGCAGATTTGCAACCAAATAAATAAATAAAATAAAGGGAAAGGGGCTATTTTAACTAAAAGGCACATTCAGACTATACCTAAGATTCAATAATGCTGCACCAAATCTGCACTGTTGCTTACAGAATATTCTCTCATCCTTCACAACTAGTAAAAAATATTTGCAATTTTAGAAGAAATCTGGTGTTTGCGTAATGGAATAAATGTAGGTTCATGACAGCAGAGGAAAAAAGAAACCTATCAAATACACCTTGGTTCGACGACGATTTGTGCTACGACAGCTGCTTGTTACCCCGAAACAGAAACAAGTGGTGCATCCCTTGGGATTAGAAGGGTCCAGATAAAATGATCCAGGTCGGCAAATATCACATTCAGCACCTTCAACATTCTCCTGTTAAGGCATGGTTGAAAGAAATCTCAGAGTTTTCCTTTTGATTTTGGTAAGGCCCCCAAAATGTCCTGCACATAAAATGAATCTTCTGAAAAAATACTTAAGTGCATGGAAACATGAATGAAAACATGTAGCTGTCCATATACCATATTCCAAATACAAACAGAACTGACTTATTTGAGACTATCTTAGTTATGAGTTGTCTTTCCAGCCTATAAAGTTAACTGCTGAATAATACCTATTAGTCAGAGACAGCTGGTAACTTTCCTGCCAAAACCTTCCTGCTGGCTTTTTGAAACCTACAATATAAAAGGTCACTTGTGAAAGTTCACATTTATCATATCTAATTATGCAAATCAGAACAAAAGAAGATTTCCTGGATGCAACGTTGTGGTGAAATGTCAACTGACATAGCTAAAAAAAGCCTGGGACCTGGTTACCGTCCAAAAGCTGAGATGCAGATACACAGAACAGAGCTGCGCAGGATTCAGACTGCTTCAATAAATCCATGAACATCTTTGTTGTATTGCTGTAACATCATGTAAAAACTGAAATAAAACTGACAGATGCTGAACTCAAATAAATGCAGTTTACCTGCTATCGTGATAATCTGTACACATATTGCAAGGTGTGCTTTTCTAAAGCCGCACTTAATTCTTTATGATAAACTTATATCCATTAAATTTGAAATAACCACTGACGTGCAAACAATGCTTATGAATGCAGAAATAATTTCATTTATCTGACCTTGCAGAGACAAATTCCTGTCTGAGGATCACAAACATCTGGTTCCGTTCCATCTCTGTTACAATTACACGGTATGCAGTTTGGGAAATCATAAGTACCTGGAGCACACCGATCACACTGCCGTCCTCTTATTCCTGGTTTGCATCTTTATCGAACAAAGAAACATGCAGAAGGGAATCAACAAGAAAGGCAGGAACAGAGAGTGGGAGGGAGGAAGGGAAGATTAAGACAACAGGCTGGTGGCTTTTTGAGGAAATTGCATGGCTATGAAAAAACTTTATGACTTTAATGAAGAAAGAGCAGCAGATTAGTTCTGCTCTCTGAATCGAATAGTGAGAAGAACTGCAACATTTTATAGTGGTCATGGAAATTATGAAGGGATTTGATTTAGGAAGATATAAAAGCTCACAATGGAATTAGAATTCTGCAGCAAATCAGTGCTTGCAGTGCAGAACTACTCTATACGCCAAAGAATGAAACTTGAATATTGTATACAGGTAAGAGCACTTGGGAGATTTATAACTGGAGGATGTGACTGGGCATTTCCCAAGGCGCTCACCTGCTAACAAAAATGTGGAGAATCCCAGGCTTATGAATAATTATGGAGACTTCAACTTAACACAAGTCTTGTGTTAGTTCGCAGCTGTTCACAAGGGATACAGTGACGGCTGAATCTCTTGGATTTCATAGAATCATAGAATAGCTTGAGTTGGAAGGGACTTCATACATCATCTAATTCCCACCCCCCCTGCCCCCGCCATGGGCAGGGTTGCCAACTAATAGATCAAACTGCCTGGGAAGCCATCAAGCCTGGCCTTGAATGCCTGCAGGGTTAGAGCACCCACAGCTTCTCTGGATAGCCTGTTCCAGTGCCTCGCTACTCTCTGAGCAAAGAATTTCTTTCTAACATCTAACATAACCCACTTTGCCTTGTCTTATTACTGTCTACCTGAGTAAAAACTCAGTTTCCTTCCTGCTTGTAAGCTTCTTTCGAGCATTGGAAGATTGTAATGAGGTCCCCTCAGAGCCTTCACTTCTCCAAGCTAAACAGTCCCAACTCCCTCAACCGTTCATCATAGGAGAGGTGCTCCAGCCCTCTGATCATCTTCACAGCCCTGCTCTGGACCCACTCTAACAGCTCCACATACTTCTACTGGAGTTCCCAGGCTGGGACAGTGCTCCAGATGGGGCCTTACAAGGGCCAAGTAGAGGGAAACAATCATCTCTCTCCCTGCTGGCCACCCTTCTTTTGATGCAGCCCCAGATAGTGTTGTCCTTCCAGGTTACAAGAGTACACTGCTGGCTTACATCCAGCTTTTCCTCCACTAGGACCCTCAAGTCCTTATCCATTAGGGTTGCTCTCAAGGAGAGTTCACCTTCTAGTGTGTACATGTACCTAGAATTGACCTGACCTAAGTTCAACACTTTGCACTTGGCCTCACTGAACTTCATTATGTCTCCATGGGCCCAATTTTCAAGTATTTAATTGAGTTAAGTACAGGTGATAAAAAAAGACACCAAACTATGAAAACAAGGCTTGAGAGAACCTAAAATATCTTTCTGTGGCAGGAGCTCCTTCCTCCTGCCTTTGGAAAAAACTTTTATAGACTGATGGAAATGTAGGTCTGATGATCCTTCTTCCTTCTGTTTATACTAACTAGCCTATTCCTGTAATCTGCCTTTGCTAGCCCAGAGGTTTCAAGATGGTAAATTCCCATGTCTGCCATCTCTACCATCAACATCTTTATGTTCTGGTTGTGACAACATCATTCTTTCTAACAATCAGAGATTTGATGGAGTCTCCTTTGGCTCTCAGCACCAAATTTATACATGCACTAACACTACAAACATATGGAAACAAACACTTAAATGTGTAGACAAGATAAACTGCACTTCACATAAAATACAAAACCAATTACTCATTTCACCAAAGAACGGTGAGGTTTCTCTCTGAATGCATTACTCCCTGCACACAAGTACCTGGAGTTAGATGGGGACTTTGAACATCATGTGATCCACAGATGGAAAAGTATTAATCAGAATGCAGTACCTGGCTTTATACTTTCAAATCAGTTAGAAAATATTTGCCAAATGTCAGATTTTGCTTTAGATATATATTTTAACCAGTAAGTTGTCATCTCATTTATGTCACTAGTTAGGCTGCATGTTAGGTATATCACCATCACCATCAGGCAATACAACTTTTCACTGAGACAGAATATCTATTTCTGCAGAAATTATCCTCAATTTTACTTGAGCAGAAATGTGCTAAGCCCTATCTTTAAAGTATTAGATTTTATTTGACTGAATTATTCAATCTATTTTTGTACAGTTTTGGTTGCCTGTGTAACAATAAGATATGTAGGGAAGTGAAAGTAGAGATCTGTCAGATTAATGTATATCAGTAGGTGCAGAATGTAAACGAATAATAAAGGTGGAAAAGGCCTCTAAGATCATCTAGTCTAACTGTCCACTTACCACCAATATTGCCCCCTAGTGACCTGTCCCTAAGTACTATATCTACTTTATTCCATAAACACCTCAAGGGACAGTGACTCCGCCACCTCCCTCAGCAATCCGTTCCAGATATGTTTCACTTCAATCCTGAATCTTGATTTCTATCTACGCAAAAAGTTTCCTGTTTCGTCATTGGGATAAAACAATTATTCAGTTCATGCATAAGCAGCATGTGTAAGAAAACAGTTAAAGTTCAGGAAATAATATAAATTTCTAATATGAGCTCTGAAAATGAGTGTTCTCTGTCATACACATGGAACTAGTGGCAGAGTAGGAAAGACTACATTTCTTCATTAGGACACTGCAAAAGTATATCCAATCCAATCAAACTGACTCAAACTTGGCCTTATGCAACCTACTGGCTCTCACATATATATATATATTTGCTGTTTATCTTCCCAAGGAAATAAACAGAAATGTTCAACTACACTAATACTGATGGCATCTAAATTAAACATGCTTCCCTACAATTATGGCTGCGTGCTCTACCCATTTCAGACAACATAAATAACAGAATACATAGAGGAAGATATTTTTTACCTCAGCATACCAAAATACATAAAAATAATCATATCTGATAGAGGGCATAATGGAGCAACTCCAAATGGACGATATTTTCTATACACACAACATCTATTTTAAGTTCTTAAAAATTCATTGCAAGCACTTAAGTTTTATAGCCCTTAAAATCATTACTTGGATTAAAGTCCACACTTTTGACTGTGGAGCATCAGTCAGTTTTTAAGAATCTGGAGACAGCAGACACCATTACAAATGATGAATATGTCAGAGTTCCAGTCTGTGGTGAGCTGCTATCCAGGCATTGAATAAGCCTACATGACACATCCCCAGCAAACAAAATGCATGCCTGGGTATCTCAAATGCCACCATTAGTTACACAACCAGATTACCAGAAAGCAATGCATGTATTCCTGCAACAGCCAACTTCTACCTACTATCAAACACTGCTTATATCTCTGCTTAGCACTGTAAAAATTCCCTGCATCCTCCCATATTCTCCATATACCCAAAAAGAAGAGTGATGCAAACTACTCACACATCATGTATAATGGACATAATCCAAACTTACTTGCACTGCCCATTGTTTTTTTCACATTCTGGTCTCGCTGCATTAACAACTCCTCTTTCTGAACAATTGCAGCTCTCACAGCCAGCAAGAGGGTGATAGCTGAAGTAATGTTTCTCGCACACTTCACATTTTGGTTTCACAGTTCGAGGAGGGCAAATGCATTTGCCAGTTAAGTCATCACAAAGACGCTGCCCACAGTTGCATGCTATGTCAAAGAAAACATTTTACAAATCAATCACATCTCAAATTTACAATGATCAATTCTTATACAATCTTAATACAAAACAAACAAATGTTTTATCTTTTCTCTCCTTCACAATTTTGAAACTTTAGGTGGCTTGTTTAACTTCAGCTATCATGATGATGTGAGAGTGAGATCAGCCAAGGCCATGGAACATGATTATGTGACTGTAACTGTAGTTCCAAAGAGTAGCTTGAGACTCTGACTCCTTTCCATGGATTTGTTGCTTGAATTCAAACTTCCCCAAACTGTCAAGTATTAAACAAGTAATAGTTTTGGTTTCGAGGTAGTCGCTTTTACAAAGCAACATTAACAAACAGAGAATAACATATGGAAGGCATATGAGGACTAGTGGCATGATCTACAGATCTGCTGATGTTATTAAGAACAATATCACAATGAGAGAAATTAAGAATGTTATGTGTCCTTGATTATCTATGGAAAATCTTGAAGGTGTAAGCTGAGATACAGTAGTGTTAACACAGGAACTACTAAGCAGTCAGAGCAAAAAAATCCACTTAACTGAAGAGCAATATGGATTTTAACCAGTAAAACTGTAAGCCCTGATCAGATAATTCACATGAAGACACATCTCATTATGAACTAGGTGCACTTAAAGGGAACGAGTTTACTTCTACATTAAACTGAAAGCCATGCTAAATCTAAGATGGCTCAACCAGCCTGCCATAGGATCGAGCCCTGTAAAGAAGAGTGAAGCTGTAGTGCCTATGCAATGAAATGAGAAAATTAAATAACTAAAATCTTCTCAGGTACTGAATAAGCCAGATCATGTACTTACACTTGCAGAATGGGAATCCATAGTAGCCAGTTTGGCATCTACTGCACTGACGCCCGATGACATTAGGTCTGCAAATACACTGTCCTCCCAGAGGGCTGCAAGTGGGGCTCATGGAACCTTCGCTATGGCAATTACATGGCACTGCTCCATTGTTGTAGAAAGCCACGAGTGATCTTGCAGAATCCTTACAAAAGGCTGATGATCTATCTGGGCTGTTTAAATTGAAACATAAATTTTGTCAGTACGGCCATTTGGAAATTGCTCTGAGAATACTTTGCAGTGGTTCTGTAAATCACGGTTCTATCTTTCAAACAATTCTTGGAAACAAGGATGGCATGCAAGGACAGACTTACATTAATCACATTAGCAGTAAATGGTTTTGATCGTTAGGTAGATAGGTAAGTAAGAGTAGGTAAAAGATTTTTTTCAAAGAAAGTATGTATATTAGTCATATTAGTTTAGCAGGCCAAGCAAAATACCGAATAAGGAAATAAAGACAGAAAGATGACATAGATTTTCCTCTTCCATCCTGTGAGCAATAAAGCTACCTTTTCATTCCATTTACAATAGATAGTCAGGGAAAAATGACTCATGCAATATTAATGGGCAAGCATAAGCCATGAAAAGCATTTTAACATAGCAGAGGGATTAAGTTTTTATACATTTTTCTTTAATATGAAGTGAAAATAATATTGAATACCAGCTTGCTGTCAAATGCCCAATTTTTAGGAAGTGATGCTTACTCAATGTGAAAACTGTTTCCTCCACATTGGGTGACAAAATCAAATGACTTGTCCACAGTCTTTTTGTCAAGAATTTTGTAACTGTAGTTGTCTGCTGGAACAACTAAGACACTTTCCTTAAACCAGAAAAAAACTGAATTGTACATTTCAGGAAAAAAACACACAAAACAAAACAAACAAGCTGAGGCATTTGTATCTTTTAATGTTACTTCTTTATGAGTACTGGATTTTCCCCAAAAATACAACAGTTTAACAAAAAGGTAGGAAAACATACTTGGAAGATATATCCCCTCCCTCCTCCTCAAATTTACTCTAAAAGCATTGGAGTATATGTTTTTACTCTAAATTATTGTATTTTAGCATACAATAAAAGCAGTGTATGATATCTTAAAAACAAAAGCAGTGTACAAGATCCTATCAATTTGAAACACTACATTAAAAATCAAATTCTTTCTTCTTAGCTTTCATCTTTGTACCTACCTCTAAACAGCTGGTGAAGTTGGAAGAGTATTTTCAAGTACACTTACGTAATAAACTCACCAAAACCAGCATTCTTCTGTCAGGTATCATTACTGTAACCGAAACTTCAGGTTCAGAAATGTCAAGCTCAATTTGGTTTTCTGCAATCACCTGATCCCGACAGCCAGAAGAATGAGGGCAGAATGAAGCATTGAAGGAACCTAGAGGAAGTGTAATGCCGAACAATGACCAGTGTGCCAAAATACTGAGAAGAGAAGGGAGTTAGATTAAATTTGGATGCCTACCTGACCACACGCGTCCTGCATTCACATGCACATGCACAGGGAATGTTGGATGTGCTGGCTGGTAAAAATGTACCACAAACACATATTTGCCCAAGCGGGGCACCCTGCCAGTCATGGTTACCTGGTTCTGCAGAAACAAGAGCAGATCTAGTAGTACATTTCTTTTGTGAAATATTCTTGTTTTTATGAATTTTGCTCCTAGCTGCAACAGTAGAGAAGGGACTTGGTATTTCTCAAGAAGTTAACCATAACTTCAAAGGCTGCAGCATTACATCTGCATGCTCCTACTTGTTAACGTGTCAAGCACATGTAATGTACTTCTGTAGTCTCCAAGACTGATATAGGTTTAGAAAGAAACTGGCACATTTGTTTTTCTTTCAGTCTATTATCCCTGTGGCTTAGTCAGTCTGCAATATTATTTTGATCATTTCATTTTTATCATCTTAGAATGCTTCATCCATAGAAATTTTCTGAGAACATCATTTGTGACTTCAGAAATGGTAGTTTCAAAATATGAGCTACCTGTAACGATGTCAAGGGGACTCCATCAACTGAGTCAGAAGACAAAGGGGTACTCAGTGGACGATGAAGTGTATTTCTTCGCACTTCAGAGATTTTCCCATCCCTGAATGCATTCAAAACCAGCGTTGCTGGTGGAGTTTCATACACTGACGGAATGCACGTTACACTAGAAACAGAATAATATTAATTACTCGTGGGGTTGGGAACACTCCCTAAGCATCATGATAAAAAACACAGACAAATCCTAGACGTTAACACGGTAGAATGTAATACAATTAACAGTGCAATAGTAACAACTGTTACTCTTTGGAATTTTATGGACATGGTCAAAAAGTAAATGAAAACAATAGGTACAGACCTAACTTACATAGGGGGAAATGCATGCAGACTGATTTTATTCACTCAAAATTTCCATAAACTAAATAGTTATCAATAAAGAGTCTGCTAAGGAAACAAAGAGTGTTAGAAATGCAATTAAAAAAACATTCTACGATGCTGTTAGTTGCCTTCAGCAGAGCCTGTGCTAATGCTGAGTTCTCAGTTCTAGTAATATTTATGTAAATATAACCTTTAAAAATCTAAGTTTTCCCACCAAAGCCAGTGGGACTACTTACGTACTTAAAAGTTAAGTATGTACTCAAAATATCTGTAGAACCGATGCCAAAATAAATAACAGTGCTCCTTGAAAGCATCCCAACTCATCCACTGTTGTGTTTAACCAATTTTTACTTGATCTATTTAATTCTAAAGAATTTGATTGAGATAAATATTTCCCAAGACTTCAAGGAGAAAATATTATTTGAAGGTTTCATGCTGGTGTTTGTTCACTTCTTGTAGGTACTCAGAAGACAATGATTACTCTTTGTTTAGGACAGGTGAGGAACTGGAATGGCAATTATGTTCCAGAACCAACACTGAGATCTATTTTCCAGGTTTGTGTGGGAAACCACGTGCAACAAGTGCAACAACTGCTTCTAATACTATTAAACTGAGCCAGGATTCTGGACCTTTCAACTTGATGAACACTAAATACTTTGAGGAAAGCAAAAGTTATGCCAGGTATTGGTCTTAAAAATGGAACTGAAACATACAGCAAAATATGCAAATATAGAAAAAGACTAAAAAACAACCAAGTAAAAGTTACATATATCTACATTAGCTTTATTTTAAATCACCTTTTGCATCCATTTTTTCTCCCCATTTTACTTGAAGTATATATACCTGGGAATGCAAAATTCCTATCATGCAAGGACAAGTACCTGCCATACTAGAAAGCTATTACACTCATTTGTGAGACTGAACAAAATCATTAAAGCTGAAATTCAAAGCTATGCAGGCTGGCAAGCCAAGTACAGTCACATTCTTTTATTCAATTTGCCATCCAGATTTTTCTGTTTTCTATTTCAATTCAGGCATTACATTAGAGCTGCCACCTGGAAAACTAGCAGACCTAGCCACCTACTGCCTCTGAAGTCTTGCAAATGATTTTCACTTTTACTTTGAGGCTCTCTCCCTTGTCAGATCAGTCAGAAAAAAGAGCCTGAAGACTCAAATCATAAAGGACATCCAGGCAGCAAGACTAACAGAAGCTGAAATGTGGAGCTTCCTGATTCAGAAAAATGCAATGATAGTTCCTCTCTGGCACAAAGAACAAAACAGACAGGAAGGGGAAGACCTTCAACAGGATGGAGCAAGTGCTCTGCAAAACCTGAAACAAACTGCTTGGGAAGTGAAAATTATTTTCAGTAACAAAGGGTAATCAGCCTGAGTCAATCCAGCTGTGTATGAGTGCTCTAATTGCTGATCCTACACAAATATAGAGCAGAAGGATCACCTCCTAGTGCTGTTTTGCCTGATGAGTGCTGAGGGCACGTTTGTCATACAGGACCACAGTCAGGTGGAGAAGGGAATGGATTATTTGTGAAGCAGAGGTCTATCTGTTGAACATTTTGGGGCTGCCAAGTTTTGCTGGTGTATCTGTGAATTAGGAGTGCCTGGAAGGGCAGTCGTATCCTCAACCAACTAGCAATTAAAGCCATTTTGAAACAAGTGAAACAATGACATGCAAAATGAGACTCCAGAAAGTATAGTCAGTTATTTCAGGCCTGATAATTCAAGACTTGCCAAAGAAGCAGCAATGTTTTATGACATTGCACACCTACTACATTGGACAGCACGTGAAATACTTTTGCTTTCTAGCGCATTAGAACTCAGTAGTTCAGATAGTCAAGGAAAAGAACAGAATTAACAACATTTCAACTTTTTATTAATTCTACCTTGTAAAAGTAGCTTACAAACCATCTTTTAGTCACTGAGCAAAGGTTCATTAAAAAGCATTAAATTCCATTTGGTCTCTTTTTCATGATATCTTTCAGAAAACAGAAAGGATAAGCAAAACCAATTATGTTACCTTCTGTCAAGGCTGCTCCTATAAGCAGCTAAGCAGTGCACTTTAGGATTCACATATTCCAACGAAAATTCTTCAGCTGATATAATGCAAACCTTGTGCTGAAAAATAAGCACAATTAGTATTATAAATAACAACTATTTCCTGTATATCAGGAGAATAATCAAACCAATCTTGAAGTAAATTATTCAGAAAAATAACACTGTATTTTAGAAATAAAAATAAGGATATTATTACTATAAAACCTCCACACCTAGATGAATAGCCTGATAGTATCAACAGCTTCTGGATATGGATCACGTTAGCACAGCAATTGCTACTGGGAGCTAGCATACAGTTTAAATGGTATCTGTTCACACTGAACAGCGCCTCCAGAGAGGATTAATAACTGATATAATGCTTTCTTCATAACATTTCTATGAAACTACTTGTGTGTTTATAATTTAATCCTAACTCTAGACAACCAGCTGTCTTTGTGTTTCTGAAATGATAAACACAGAAACAAATTAGAAAAAAAATAAAAAACAAAATCAGTGTCCAGCAATATGTATTACTGGTGTGGGCCAAAAGATGGCAGTGAAGGCTTCTTATTCAAAGCATTTCAAAGTTCTGTCATCTCTAAAATGAATTCATTTATTATCTGAAACTTCTAAGAGACTCAGGAAACTCTAACATAGGTTTTGAGGATTAGAGAAAGAAAAAAAGAAGAAATAACTACCAGAAGTTTTTAATTTAAACTTTGCATATAGAAAACAGATAGGTACTGAAATAAAGCCTGTCTGAAATAAGAGAGGGGAAAATACTCTTGGTGATACAGAAGATAAACAGGAATTTGTCTTTGTTGTCTGACTCGGTATTTTCTGAGTATATATGAAGCAACATCTTCAATCATCTAAATTACATGCTTTCACAGAACATACGAACATAAGAATCATGTGCATATCTGCTTGGGAAATAAGGATTACAAAAGGGAAATGTAAATGGAAACTCACCAGAAGAAAATTAATTGATGATGCCTTAAGATGTATCTTTGTATCTGCTAAAAGGTCATAAGCTGCGATGCGGTTCCTATCATCGACAACAACACTACGACAAAGGAAACTGAGACAAAGAGCAGGATTAAAAATGAGCCTCTTGGTAAGGCCGTGCTGTTTATTCTATTGCCTAACACAGCTACCTGGCTAGCCTCACCACTGGTGCCCAGTCATTCTGCTGGACTGTAAGCAACAACTGCGTCTGGCCACTGGTAAACACACAGCATCCTCACTGGTGAGACAAAGGAAGCAGCACATATAAAAACATTCCTTGCCCTTTTTAGGTTGATCTACATAGAGTTCAAACCTCTACACCTCAGCTCTGATGCTGAGCTACTACTTTAAAGAGGATGTGAACATACATACACGCTGTCTGCAGATGTTCTCCAAGCTGCGTTACATGGCATGTAATTAACATCCAGTACCTAGTCAGTGCTCCTTGAGGTGCCAGAATGTGCCAGCTGCTGCTTTCCTATCACTACACATTGCTGATGGTGTGGATCAGCAGCTATCATCCACTCAATAGCACCTGCACAATTCTTGATTTAGGAAACTATCTGTCCACTGAAATACTCCTCAATACAAGAGAAAAATTGCTGGTCTGTTTCTCCTACTGACTACCTCCATTTACTTCCACATCTTTGGTAAAGACAGACATATTCTAAGAAGAAGAGTCTTGCTGAAGGCTTGGAACCCTGCCTTTCTGAGAGAGCACGACTCCTACTACCTTCCAGAAGTGGAAACAGCTCCCTCTGAGCAAGACTTGACACACTTTACTCGTGATTTTTCCAGTTTCTCTGATGTTCATGTTCTTCACCACTGTGAGTTCAACTGTTTCATATTTTTTTTAACAGAAGAGACACTCCTCTTCCTGATCAGGAAAGATGACACAGCAATTTACTTGCAACGTGACCATTAGCTTTATGTAGAATGGCAGCAGAAGGGATTTACTGCATTGCTAAATTTAAGTAGAAAAGGCTTAATTCTTGGGGTTATTTTCTACAACTAATCTCTTAGTGTATCAGATAAACTAATGAGTAAGATCAAAATAAGCCCGTAAGAGGTGCTTGACATAAAAACAATGAAACTGAAGCTTTATAAAAAGTGTTCTGGGGCTCAAAGTGTTACATAACAGGCTAAAAATAAGAACTTTGCCTCGTAATAACCTTGCAAGGTCACTGCTTCATATTGCTCTGCTCTGTATCATGTATATGCTGATGAAAACAATTTTTTCCTACTGGGCAGCTTCATCCTAAATAACCTTAAGCCTCCAATCTGTCCAACACTTGGCTCACAAGAAAAATTGATGCATGGCAGCAGTCTCCTCACACTCCCAGGGGCACAAACACCTGCAGGATCACATTTGAGTCATATTCTGAATTGCTCAAGTGTTAAAGACCATCTCACCCAGAACAGGCAAAATCTCTGAAACACCTCCAGTAATCTCAGCAGTCAACAAGGATAAATCAGCATATAGCTTACAACCTTGCCTACAGCCCAACTGCCAAAGGATGGCTACACTCAGTAATTCAGAGAAACATTTATACATCTGCTTCAACAAATCCTGTTACAGCAGTGGGAATATCCTTGTAAAACTGGCTGCTACTTTTCTTTATAGCCCAAACCCTCGGACTGCTTTTAACTGAAGAAGTACAAATGCTGCAGACATCTGTTGCCAACAGAGCTGCTGGATGCTCTGTGACTGGACTCCAAGGTTCATAAATTATAAGGATTTAAGTGTATATAAAAAAATCCCTCTATATAGAAGTTCACTTCAGCAGCAATATTTAATGCACTGACTGCACAGACTTAAAAATATATACAATACCCAGATAATCAGACAATCACGTATTTGCTTTTCAGTCAATCTAATATTTGAACAACATACATAGTATAATGGATTCAGAAATACAAAAGGTATAATTATATACCGAATGGCTGCTTAACTATTTAATATTTACCTTAGAAGTTCTCACCTGTATTTGCAACTGTATATTCTCACTCTGCCTTCTGTGACAGGTCCAGGGCTATTTACTGTTACCTCACCAGTATATAACTGGTCATCTTCATTGGCGTATTCAAAAACAAGAACATAGCGACCAACGTGAGGAACATTTATGGTCACCTGTAAATTGACCTAGGTCAACATTGGAAAAAAAAAAGTCTTCAGATTTTTTGTTCTTTTTCTTGCAGGAAGCTCCCTTTTCCTGTCCTGCAAGCTAACTAGTCAGCATTAGTCTAGAGCCACCCTTGTACTGCCACAGCAAAGGACAATCCAACAGAATAGAAACAGTGCTTATAAATTATCATTTTGTCTACTAATAAGAGCCAATCAAATTCAGGAAACAGCTGTCATTTAACAGTTCTGGGAAGATAACAGATAGTAGATCTGCAAGATAAGCTGAGGCTTATTATTTCTACTATCAACATCAGAATTTACCAGAGATGAAACTCCAATGGTGTTAATAAATTGCCATCCTCATCTCTAGCTTATCTTTAAAAACAAATAAAAGTGGACTATAATTCTCCTCTAAATAAGCATTTCCATGAACATAATTCCTACCTCTGAAGTGGTGTATACTGATTCCCTATGCAGGCTGAAAGCATCTTCTCCACATAGCCATTGCCACTTTCTGAAAAAACTACTTTTTCTTTTAGTTCACCTCTGCAAGTTGTTTGGAGTAATATTTTACAGGAAATACTCCAAAGTAGTTGAATAGAAAGTACTGTGGTTACAGTTTTTTGTTGCATTGGCCTATACAATTCAAATTTAAGACGTCTTTCTCAATGTCTTGAGGCTATGAACATTGGTTTCAAGCTGCAGCAGGGGAGATTCAGGCCGGACATTAGGAAATATTACTTTTCAGAAAGGGTGGTGAGGCACTGGAACGGACTGCCCAGGCAGGTGGTGAAGTCACCGACCCTGGGGGTATTCAAGGAGAAATTGGATGTTGTATTGAGGGACATGGTTTAGTGGGAGCTGCTGGTAATAGGTAAACAGTTGGACTGGATGATCTTTTAGGTCTTTTCCAACCCTGGTGATTCTATGATTTAAGCAAGCCACCCTGACTTCACTGAAATTATCAGTAGTTACACACATGCATCAGTGACAAAGCACCAGGGCCTGTGGCAGGTAAGTATCCTTGTTGTATTTGGTATTTTTAAAAGCAACTGCCACAGTAATAGAGGACATCACCATCATCATCCTACATGTAATTATCACACAATAAGATATTTATTTATTTTAAACCAAATGTGTTTCTGGTATGATTTTCAGTTTCATAAAACATGTTTCTCTTTCAACAGACCTACAGCAGTGGCATGCTTTCTTCTGCCTGCTTCTTAAATGAAGTAAAAATTTTTACGTAACTATATCTATTTAAGGGGAAAAAAAAAGATTAAGAGTCACTGCTGACAAGTCCTTTTGCCTCTTCTGCTATAATTAAGCAGCATGCAGGAATCTAACCTCTCTTCCACTGATATGCGACATCACTGGATGATGAGGAGTTGGCTGTCGGACAGGTATTCTGTGTTTTCCACCATGCCTGAAATACACTGCCTCTGAAGCAAGGACACAGGAAAATCTGTCCAGTGGCAAATGCTGATAGAGCAAGCAGCTTGCACAAAACAAAAAATAAATTATTATTATTGCTTTCAGTTGCAGCAGAATAATAACAATATAATCCAATGCAATGGTTTAATTTGCAGCATATATACTGACTTCTCTGTCAAAACATCTCCTGAATAGGTGCAAGGCTCTGTAACTTGGATCTGCAAGATGGATGCTTCATAATAATCTCTAGGTAACAGCACCATGTAATCCTAAAAACAAAGAATACAACAAATGCAGGACCATGCAGAAAAATACAGAATGAACATTTCCAAACTTTCACAACGTAGCAATGCACAAAACCAGCTACACAAATAAATTTTATGGAGAATATCTATCTGCAAGATACATGCTTTTGTTGTTACATATCTAATGTTAACTCTATTTGTATCTTCATAGAGATGGGAGAAAGGTGCAGCTCTGTGAACAGGGAAACTCTGCAGCCATTACGTGTTGTACAAGATGGTGTTCATAAAAGAGTGTACCCACCATATCTGTGTGTGTGTATGGACGTGTGATGTGTATGGACACATCAAGTCCAGAGCCTTGGCATCTAAAAGCCCCTCTTACTTAAAAGTTAGATCTGAAACACATATCTTCTAACTCAAGTTTGATTGTGGCTTTTAAGCCTAATGATCCAGTTGCTAGAGTGGAAAAGAAAACCAGTTTGTCTATTACCCTATCACTGCTTTGTAACACAGCTTGCTCTGCACAGTTTTTACCCACGTATGCAATTGACGTGCATGAAGCTCAATTGTGTTTCACTCTGCAGGTGAGATTCACGTATCCCAGATGACTTTATAAAAATATTGCATATAATCTATTAAGATGTGCTTGTGTGTTGCTAAGACATGCGGGCATGTTTTGGCTCTGCCCTTCCAATATTTAAGCTAATTTATAAAAACTTCTTTTTTGTTGTTGTTGAAAACATACAGGGCTAAGATCATTAACAAACTGAATTTCAAAGGTATTATTACAAAAAGCAGGCACATCAGTACTGTCACTTTCAGTAAGAAATATGCGTGCAAGCTCTTTAGTAACATTTTACACAGTATTGCATACATTTAACAGAGCCTCAGGGTTGATGACTAAAGATACTGGGTACTTGTTAACTCTATAAAATACATATATGAATTTCATTATGGTATCATTATGAAAAACCTTAAAGAACACAATCACCTCAATTTTTTATCTCTCTACTTATTTTAAATAGGAATTTCCCAGAACTGCTGTCACAGAAAACTTTTCAGTGTGTGGAAGAAGACTAAGGATGGGAGCATAAATACATTTTGAAAGTGACCTGCTAATTATAAAGCCCACCACAAAATATTTTTCTGAGGAATTTTTGTTAGGAAACTAACAACACTATCAGAAGCAAAGTTTTAAATATGACACCCAATATGTAAGAATTAAAAGTTAATATGAGCTTTTATGCTCAACCAATTGCATATATTAGTACTGCTTCTGTCTTTGAAGGTCCATATTTTGGATAGACTTGAAGTCTGTAAGTACATGAAAAATTAGAGCAGGTCAAATCAGAGGACAAAAAAATAATAACAAAAAAAAGTGTAAGAGTCTGAAGCCAGTCATACTACTGTGCTCTTTTTACTAATGTTGGATTTCAGTTCTTTCCAGAGTTCTTTCTGGCATATAATTCCAGAATAATACAATCCTAACAGTCTTCAAGCTCACGTTTTCCTCAATTGCTTTCTTACCAAGAGGACTTCTTCTGCTACTATACTGACAGTCCATGTGCCTGAAACCAGTGAGAAAGACTCTGTGGAGTTTTTTCCTGGGATTGTGACAAAAGCTGGCTCCTTGCTGGGTGGGAAGACAAACTCTTTGCTCTGAGCAGAACCTGCAAGCAGAAATAAATAAATTAATTAATAAGACTGTAAAATGTCTCTATCTCCTTAGTGCTCTAGACTTATGATTATTACACCTGAACTGGTAGAACCTTGTCAGTGTTCCTCTATCAAAATGTATTCATAACTGAACACAGTAAATTACAGAATTATGCAATTATTGTAATCTTCATTCTCATTAGTCTTGAGCAAATTGGTTCAGAAAAACAGGCCTTTTCATAGAATCATAGAAAAACTTGGGTTGGAAAGGACCTCAAGGATCATCAAGCTCCAACCCCACTGCTGCAGGCAGGGCTGCCAACCTCCTTACCTAATACTAGACCAGGATGCCCAGGGTCCCATCTAACCTAGCCTTGGACAGCCCCAGGAATGAGGCACCCACAACCTCTCTGGGAAGCCTGTTCCAGCACCTCACCACTCTCATACTAAAGAGCTTTCCCCTTTATAACAGCCAGTTTTATAACATTCCAAAATGTTTTCTTTACTTCTGTCTCCCATTATTACTGACAGACACAAGGCCTGTTATCATACAAATTTCTGCTACATATTTTAGATACCAGAGGTTCTCAAAAGGATCCGAAATGTTACAGGTAGCGAAGGTTTCCTCTTGGAAGCCCCATGATACAGACAAAAGCTTTATTTTAAGCAGGTTCCCTGTCTGCCAGGCAGCATAAGCCAGACTTGGCTATGGAACTGCTCCTATTCTGATGAGTGGTATCTCTCAAGACTTCAGATCTGTCCTCTCCAAATTATTGAGTGGAACTATGACTAAATTCCACTGATTCTCAGCAGGGTGATAATGCTAGGCATAAAAAGAGATAATCCTGAACACAGACATGGAATGTCCCTACCATTCAAAGGATATGGAGTACTTATCTTTTACCAGAGCATACTCAGTATCACATGTTGTTGAGGTCTGTAAACAGAACTAACTTGATCAATAGCGTTCATCATGAAATAAATATTATTCATGGCAGGAAGAGAGAAGCTACTTTTAAAATGAAATATTAAAGGCAACTAAACCAAGATAAGTGCTGTTATCCTTTATTTGAAAGCTTCACAAAATACACAGTTCAGAGCTTTTGAGGACAGAACTGAAAGTACCAAATTTGGCAAACATTTAAAAAACAAAAGTTGATTACTACTGAGAGCAGAAGTTTCATGCAAACAGAGCCACACCAGTTACAGCAAAATATGTTAGGAAAAGCACGGAAGCGCTGACACTGTTAAAAGCAATGCATTTCAAGTGACAATACCAATTTGAATTAGTCATATCTTGAAATGCTTCTCCGATCTATCATTTACCTGATCTAATGTTGTGCTGTTGAGTCATACCTACCTGTTTCAGGCCAAGTTTGACAAGCAGATATGCGGCCAGATAATGATTCACCTCCAGGGTTAATATATCTCAGGATAATGCGAAATAAGTAGAGCTTTGATTTTTCCACATTCAAAGTTATCCTCACTTCGTTCTGAAAAATGGAAGTTAATAAACAAAAACAGCCATAAAGTGCTAAACAGAAGAACAGTTAGAAGCCATGCAAGCACCATACAGATTGCCTACAAGAAAAATGCACATGCAGACAAGCACGTACTGGAATGACAGTGCTATGTATAACAGATGAAGACAGGTAAGCCTAGTGAGAAAATTAATTCACTTACAATTATAATTAGTGCCAACATGTTTTCCCTCAGCAACTGAAATCTTTCCTTTAGAGCTTTTTGAACGCAGGTTGACATAGCGGAGGACTAGATGGAAGAGCTTAGGGGAAGCCACAGTGACAGTCACAACCACCTCTGGCTGGGAAAAATAAAAAGAAAGAGAAAAAGGAGGAAAGGAAAGTATATTATTTGTTACTAGCACCCAGAGAAAGAAAAACCATTTGGCAAAGACAACTCTACAACAGAAAAGGAAGGTTCAGGTAGCTTACAAAAGAATATGGAACTAAACCTCCTGTAAAAACTCTTGTTGACTAACAGCTTACCCAGAAAGACATAGAATGACTTAGCTAGCTTGCATATTGATATTACACCTTGAAACCTGGGCCATATTTTGCTGGTATTCTCCCTGCCTCTGCATTAAAGGAAACACGTGGCATAGAGGGAATAAGCCAGAACCACTGACTTTATTTTGAGATCACACATAATGCTCCACAGTGCACAAAGATCTCAGCAATTTCTCCTACTCCTCTACCACATCCCTCAGCATCTTAGAGATGTGATACCATGACTGTTTTGCCATGAGGCTGAACTGACTGACATCTCTGGAACTATATGGTTCTCATCAGCCCTGGTCTGGCACCGAGCTCACAGGAGACTGAACTCACACATCTCCCATTATTTAGCATGGAGAACAGCAGAATCAGCAGAGAATTGTTCAAGTGTTGCTGGCAGATTAGAAAAATAATTGGTGCATTCTCAAGAGTTTGGCTTCTTCTTTTCATCTTAAATTATAGAGACCCAATCACAATCTAACTCCCACCATCATAATCCATTCGCCATCCCATTTCAAGATGCTTCTGGTATGTTATCCTCCCCACAACTATGGCTGATTCTGCATCTCCAAAAGCACAGAGGCTTTTCAAATTCTATACCTTCCAGAAAGGAGCATATATTTTCTCTTACTGCTAGAAATGTAAAGTGCCGGCTCTGTATTACTTGATTCTGACCACCACAGATATCTCCACTTTTTAAACAGAAATGCAAAGCAGAGAGCAAAGATGGACATAGAACAGATGACAGGGATGTGAGATCTACAAAGATAGGATGAACAAAATATCAGTGACTGCAGGCCAGGAGAGAAAACAGATGTGGGGGAATGTTTTACAACTGTTATTTTAAATGGAGAAGAACTACTGCTGAAAGGATAAGACAGGCACTAAGGGAACACTTGAAAGTAGATAGAAATAAAAAAGAAAAGGTGAGAGAAATAAACATGCCTCAGAAAGTTTAACAGAAGATCCTAGGCTTTTGTGGAACATTTAGAAGACACAGGTGAAGAAAGAAAAATTACATACATGAGTAATGAGGGGGAAAGACATGTCAGTTCTTGGCTTCAAGCAAAAGCAGAAAATGGTGAAAAATTATTCTTTGAACTCTGCCACAGACTTAGGTAGTTCTTGCCAGTGCTTTAAAATCTTAATGCAGCTCTCAGCTTCTCAGTCCATAATGAAATACCCATGTCAGCAGCATGGATGCAGCATAACAGCACTGGGTACCATCCACATGCTATTCATTTTTAAATAAAAATGTTATTGAAATAGCTTCACAAAAAGTTGTTACATTAGAATTTTGTGTGGCAGATATTGTAACACTGTTAATCTTTCAGAAAATAATTGGCAAGAATATTTCAAACTCCCGTAAGATACAGAAAAGCTATGTCAAAATTCTGAAAGTCCCTTGAAATGAACAACATGCGACTGTTTACGCAAGGATTAAACTGCGGAGTGCCTAGATATGGCTTGAAAAGCTTTATTCAGGTGAACAAAGTAATGTATGTTTCCAGCACGATTAGAAACTGTTCACCACTTCTTCACAAAATGCCAGATGGACATGAAATGCAAAAAGCCTCTAAGTTAGAAAGCAGAAGTTAAGAAATCACAGTTGCTCAGGAGTTGCCTTCATTTGTGAAAGTGGAATAATTCTGAAGAGTCAAAAAAAACCCCAAACCAAAACAAACAAACAAACAAAAAACAACTCCAGACACAAAGAGTTCTGGAAAAAAAGAATAAAGAGTGAAAGAAGAATAATAGAAAGAGAACCAGGAGGCTTGCACAACGGTTATTTACTCAAGTCTCTGGAGTGGCCCATCTGTCTTCAGACAGCTTACAGAGGCTGAGTTATAACTGAGGACTGAAAAATCAAATCAGCAGAGTACTACACATAACAGAGTACTACTTTGAGACTACAATGAGAAAATTCCATTTACTGCTCAAAATCCAGGTATGCTTGCTTAGCAATTCAGTCCACAAACAGGTCCTCGTACAACTAAATTTTGCTGACTTTCTTCTTGTGATGTACTTATTCCTTCTGTTGTTTATTTCTAGACTGTCAAGAGACTAAATGTTGCCGATGAGAGCTGCTGCTGCTCTAATCTTGTTTTACTGACTCACACGTTTTCCTGTTTGCTGTAATGGGAAGGTATCATATTCCTCATAAAACTGGCAAATTTCTCTTCCTCATCAACACGAGGTGCAAGTGTGAAGGCTTCATCATTGGCTCTGTGATGAAAATTTCATGCATTCAGACTACTATGGATCTCTGTAATCCAAGTGATTTAGCCAAACGTCAATCTTCTGCTATTTCAGCTGTCCTCATAATGATAAGAATTTCTGCCTTTAATACTTTAAATCTACTAGTTCTTTAGTTTAAGCCTACATAAAAATGCATCTCAAAAAGAAAAACAATAAAAAACCCAAAACCAACTCTCAGATTACACTGCTAAAGAACATATTTGCACTAGCAATGATCAACTTCAAATAACATCAGCAGTTAGTAACTGAAAGAGTGATAGACTGCCAAAACGTTCAGATCAGTGAGATCCTGTCCTTTCTTCAGTTTTGCTCATGACCTTGTGCACATAAAGTAATACAATGGGGGAATACATTTCATACACCTATGTTCTCACCCAAAAACTTTGAGCAAAGTACCACCTTACTTGTATAGAGGACATCCGGGCATATCCTCTCCAACTGAAGCCAGGAAATTCCTCAGGATCATAGCCAAACCGAATTTCCTTTCCCTTGACCGTTGTACCATCTTCAATCTCAAACTTCATGTGGTGCAGATCAGGGAAAAAATAGTTTTTCTCAGGTCTTCCAATGAGAAGGGAGAAAAAAAAAGAAATTAAAAAAAGTTAAACTTTCCAGGACTGTTCCTTTCCTCTGAATCTTCATGTTTGCTCTCATTGTAAGTTTAAGTATTCCAGACAGTGTAAAATACAAATATAACCACCAATTGAACTTTTAATATTAACTGGGAAGTAAGAACATGTTAAGCAATGCACTTAAACCATGTCACTCAGTAGCTAAAACAAATTCATTCTGAAATGATTTTTCATTTCACCACAATGTGAGCTAACAGAGCATGACGAATTTACTGCATTTCCATGTAGTTTGTCAGTTGAGTATCACTCCTATTTCCAGCATGTTTTGGCAAGAAACCTCCATGCAACCACCATAATAATTTGAAAGAATTACCAATCACTGTGTGGTCTACGTCTATGAGAATTTAAAAATGAAGGAAAATGATCTACTGATCTACTGAATCCTGATAGCAGTTAATAAAACTGAATGAGAATTCCCTTACCAGAAACTTTTACAGATAAATCTTTTTTTTATGTAACTGTTGACAGACACAGATACACTGATATATATGCACTGTGACTGCAAAACTTCTACTGGTTATTTAAGAAATCCAAATTTTAAAAACCTTATTAAAACAAAAGAAGAAAACCGCCAGACAAAATGAGTAGCATACCACAATTTACCAACTTATTTATCAACAGATCTACAATCTCATGTGAAAAGCGAGCAAAGAACTGATGTGCACTTTCAAATGAACATTTCTGAAGCATAAGCTGTTTGCAACAGTCAGACTCACTCCTGACAGGCCTTCCCCACAACATGTGCTCTGCACTGGCAGGCACCCGAGGGTTCAGCACATGCAGAGCTGATGGATCCTCCAACATCACACTGACATCCTGCCAAGTAAAGAACAGAAGCCAAATATCAGAAAAAATAGTAAAATTTACCAGAAAACACACCTCGCTTCCTCTAATTAAGCTCTATTATCAACTCATTTCCTCCTTCCGGAGCCCTTTAGACACCCCTCAAATCAAATACTTTAACGCCCACACATAAACTGCAATTATTTCTGGCTTCTCATATTTAATGTTGTTTTCTTTTCCTCTGCTTGTAACATTACACCACTATTTTATTTTTAAATCACAAACAAAAAGCCACATTTATTAAATGCTGAACCACAGTTCTGTAGAACTGCCATTCAAATGTTTTGCTAAGAAGCAAGAATTGCTATGTTAATAGCAGGGTTTTATGTTTGATTATTTAAAAGAACATCTAACTTACAAAAGGAGAAAGAAGTTTATTTTTCAGAGTCTAGTATCAGAACATAACAAAATCACACATGCATATACAGGTTTTTAACCAATACTGAAAAGCACCGAATGACTTGATACAGGAGACAAAACTCCTGGCAAGAAGTAAAGGACACCTCTAATAAAGAGGCATAGTACATCATACTAAGGAACAAGTAGGTAGGCTAAACATTTCAAAACTGACTTAAAAGGCTGAGAGTTCCTAAGCATATTTACAGAATGCTGAGCATCTATAATCTCACTGAAATCAAGGAGAATTAAAGTACTCCTCAACTTTATGAAGACAGATCCCTTTCATTAGATCTTCAGTTTGAAAACTAAGCATGGAAGGGTTCTTTGGTAGATCTGTCTTTTTTGTTTGTTTGTTTTGGTTGGTTGTTTTGTTTGTTTGTTTTACTTTGCACATATAAAACGATTGCTAAAAGCACGTGAGTGCTCTAAAAATAAATCCCTTGCATCATCCTTGGACAGGTGTAAAGCCCACTGAAGACAGTGAAAGTGTTTTCAATAAATTGAACAAATCCAAATCTACCAGGCAGGGCAAGGAAAGACAGGACCCACTGATGTAGCCCTACAGCCCTAAAGACACACGGCAGAGTGAGTATCCTCCAGTAGAATGACCACTTCCTTTATATCACTGCTATGCTGTGCTTCAAAACATATTGAGGCTCAGCCGAAAGCAATACACAAACATATCAGAAAAAAAAATGAACCTGCCTCCCCCCCCCCCCTTAAAAAAAACAAAACAGGCTAAGTTCTTAATCCAACAGAAGACTTCAGAAAGTATTAAACAGAACAGAGAGTTACCACTCTTACAAATAATGCCTACAGGAAAATCAAATATCCCTTGCCCTGCATTGAGACAGAAGTAAGAGAAGGAATTACCTTCAATTATCTTATCTCAGAATCTTTTATCTGTGATACTTTTTGTAGTATTTCATAAGGTGTTTGTATCTCACTATACTTTGTACTGCATTTTAACTCCTGACTTCACTGAAACCCTCTCAGAGTGGGAGGTATTAGACTTCAAAATGGATTAATGAGATGAACTTCATCAGTGAGGCTCAAGCACACAAGCAGGAATGAATGCCAGGCACAGAGTGTAGGATTGCCCAGGCTTACACTGATTCTGTGCTGGACAACCTTCAGCAGCTCCTTGTGCAGTCACACACAAAGGGCTGTGAGAGCAAATCCTCAGACGGGTGTTGGTAAACAAGGTACTGGGGATGGAGAGGCAAAAGATGAAGCCAAAGTGAAACAAATTTTCTCAAGTTTGAGAGTCACAGAACTTCCAGGAACTACAGTGGTAACATCTGCTTTGTTCTTTCTCCTTTTGGAAGACAAAGAAGGAAAACTTTCACAGGCGAAGCTCAAACTGAGACTTGGACTTCTGTTACAAGCAATAGTGCAAAATACAGTGCAAAAGTGACTCAGTAAATACATCCACATTTGAAAAAGTAACCTATGGAATGCTAAACACTTCTGTGTTAAATGCAAGTGTGCTGCTAGAAACATTCTTTACCTTTGCAGCCAAAATAATTTTTGTTTTCAAGAGCATAATAACCATCTTCACAGGTGTTACAGAAATCTCCGCACACATTAGATTTGCAATAGCAACGTCCAGTTTCCTACAAAGAAAATAATCTAATCAAAAATGTTTCAGCACCTCTTCCAGAACTTCCAGTATTCTTTCAATACTTTGAATTCCCTGCAACTGTGAAGAATAAAAATTGCTCTGATCTCAACAGCAACAAAGTATTATCTGGACACAATTTTTGTTATTCATTAAGTTTAATGAACAGATGAGAAAATCCCTATGTTTAAGATGATTCAAATTTCTTAGAGTTAGGATGTCACTAGTCACTTATTGTGTAAAAGCAGCTCTACTTCACCATGCGTTATAGTAATTTGTTTTTATAGAAATCTTTGACTTAATGCCTTTCATAGAATTTCACATTACCTGCTGACATTCTCCAGCTCCACTTAGAGTTCCACTCACATCGCAATGGCATGCTGCCCAGGTGAAAAAGAGAAAGAAAATCTGCATTTCATCTTTCCAAGATGCACAGAAGGAAACCAACAACCACTACCATCCTTAATATGCAATTTTGAGTAGCAGTGCAACATGGGGGGTTTTACTCTGGAAGGTTCAGAACAGCAAATGGGTACTGGCACAAGGTGAGATGAAAAAGCAAAGGAGGAAGAATGAGGATTTGCGTGCATGTTCAATTAGCTGATGTATTTTAAAGAATTCTAATTGTGTTTAATGAAAACAGTCAAGTTTGGATTTAGAATTGCTTTCTTTTCTAAAAACATTAAGATAACTGAAGCAAAACTCTGACTTCCACCCTGACTGGCAGTTCTTATTTTGCAGTGCTACTCTGGGACCAGCACAATTTCTTATAAAAAATACAAATGAAGTAAATGTTGTGGGAATTAGCTATGCTGACCTAGAGGTTAGGTGAAATCCAGTAGTGACTGAAATCAAAGAAAACTAATTATGTGAGACGTGTGGAAACCAAACTCTGAGATGCTTGGACTCTTAACCATTGAGAATCAAATGTGTATGCACAAACTAGGAGATAATAATAAATGAAGAACCTTCTTTCTTAAAACGATAAGCCAGATTCTGGTCTCAAGTGTTAAGTACAGAAATGCTGTAAAACTGCCATAAGGCCATATGAAGCATAAATCATTGCAAGTCAGAGAACACTTTCTATCATATGCAGTATCTTTTGCTATCATAGGTAATAAGGTGTCTAAATTAAATAATGTGGAAAAACGTGTTCTTAACAAGTCACTGTGTAGTCATGAAGTCCACAGCTAATAAGGATGATTTTCAAAAGAATTTAGAACACTTAACTACCCAAAGAAACACATCTTTAAACCATACCTGTACATCCCTCAGGGTTCTCCTCAGCCAGGTTCCAGTACAACGGTTTGCATTTACTACATGTAGGACCTTCAACGTGCTGAAGACACTGACAATGGCCCTAATGACAGAAATGAGTTTATATTAACTCATCTGTTTTACAAAAACACATAGCTTTTACTACTATGAATAATCAAATATTAAAAGCAACTCAAGCAGCTTAATGACCTTCACAGAAGCATGGAAACTGAGGCAGATTCAGACTCCTTGGATTTTTCTTTCTCATGCTGTCAGCACAGGATTGTTTCAAACTGCTTATTTTTCCGTATCTAATTATTCTAAATCTCACAGCAGATGCACTTGCTAATTCTTTTATAGACTTGTTAAAACTGCTCAAAAGCATTAACTGCTTTGTAAAAACTTTAAAATACTTTTTCTTTAAAAGTAATCAATAATTTTTATGCTTTTTTCCCTCCCCTATGGCTCACTTTTTCTTAGGAGGGCTGAGTGGAAAAGACAGTAGTAAAGTGAACCAATTCCAATTAATAATGTTAATATTGCCAGTAATTTTTTCAAATTATAGTAATGCCATACTAAGTAGAAGTAGATATGATGTCCATTTCTTTCTGTAAAATCGATTTAGGCACATTTTTCTCTTCATCATATTTTCTCATATTCTCCATTTATAAATAATTGAAAAAATAATTATTAAAAGCTACAACATTTTTCTGGGGCAACAATAACACTTTTTACTCCTATATGCATCTGTTCTTACAGACAAGCAGAAGCAAATACCACTGAATTCTTTTTTTCATAGCTTATTTTTTCTATCCTTTTCTGTAAGGGAATCTTTCAGCAGTATTATATGCTCAGATATACCAATACTGTTTCCAGGGAGTAACTGGCTTACATATGGTTAACTTACAGAAAATGTGGAAAATGCACACAGATGTTATACATAAGCATAGCTTTTCCATCTGCCACTCATCATCACAACCCACATGCATGTGTTATAGCAGTTTCTGATCCTGATTGTGATTTCTGATAGTATGCTACTAATAACCATCACACTATTAAGAATGATTATAGCAGAATATCAGCAGTTACTAAGCATAATTTTTTCAAGAATAATTTGGTGCTAAAATGCTCTATATCAACGCAGATGCACAGGCACAAATGCTTATCTGCACGCATATATTATTGTTCTAGAACAGCAAGTACATGAACAGTATGTATAAAAAGAACAACCATCATCACCCTCAACAGGGAGTAGCACTGATATGATCACAGAGCAAAGCACAAAGGTCATTTCCACATTCCATTTCCACTCTCACTCTGCCAATAAGCCTGTGTAACTCTTTCACAGTCAAAGATTAGGCTTCAGGCACTTAGGCAATGAAGTGAATGTGTTCAGCAAAGACCCAGACTGTACATGAACTGCTAACAAATACTGCTATCTGCAGTAATAGAATACTTACAGAATGAGAATCAATGCTACCTGAAGGGTTACATTCACTGTTGATTCCTTTATGAAATTTAAAAAACAAACAAAACATTAAAAGATCTTTTGAAAACAGATATGAAATACAGTAATGGAAAAGTACAATATAACATCTGCAACTTTCAAGGGCTCTCTAATCCAGTCATCCTGGAGTGACTTACTTTAAGACCATCAGGAACCTTTTATAATGGTTATTCAAGTGTTTATTTAGCCTGGTTTAGACTGTTTGTTTCGGTATGCAAAGCAATCACTTGGAAAAATATAGCACCAACCTACAACTGAGAGATATTTTCTTAGAATAACATACAGAACAATGAATGAACTCATCTAATATTCACTCTTTGTGACTCCCTGTGTGGCCCTCCCCACTCTTCAGCAAGTTTCTACAAAATTCCACAAAGCAGAATGCCCAGGAGGACCCCACAGTAAAAATGGGAGGTGATATGAATCAAATGGAGGATTTTCCATCTCTAGCATTACCTTCACAGTGGGGGAAATTGTGGGCTGCAGAAACGCATCTGTCACACTGTCTCCCCGTAACATCTGTTTGACACTCGCACTGCCCCGTTGTTGGCTCACAAATGCTGTGCCGGGAACCACGAGGAGAGCACTGACATGCTACAACACAAAACAACATTCAAAATATTGGTAGGGTTCATTTTGTACATACCAAGCAATAACTTTCAAAAACTCTACTATTGTAGAGCTTTTGAATATTCATAGACTGTTCATCATTTTTATTTGAAATTAATAATTCACAGTGTTCTCACCTCTGTTGGTACAAGTTTGAGATAAGCTGTTCCATCTTGACACTGTTTTCATCTTATTGGCAGAAACAAGTATAAATTGATATGAGAGAAAGAAGGGATGCCATCCAAAGGGACCTGGACAGGCTTGAAAAGTGAGCCTGCATGAACTGAGGGAGGTTCAACAAGGCCAAGCGCAAGGTGCTGCAATTGGGTTAGGGCAATCACAGATTGTGCACAAATCCTGAAAAGAACTCACTGAGAGTAGTACTGCCAAGAAGGATTGGGAGGTCCTAGTGAGCAAAAAGCAGGAAATGAGCTGGCAGTGTATGCCTGCAGCTTAGAAGGCCAACAGTATCCTTGGCTGCATCAAAAGAGAAGTGGCCAAAAGAGTGAAGGAGGTGATTGCCCCCTTCTGCTCTGCCCTTGTAAGGCCCCATCTGGAGTACCACGTCCAGGCCTGGGGCCACAAAACAAGGAAGACATGGAGCTGTTGCAACAGGTCCAGAAGAGGGCCATGAAGAAGATTAAAAGACTTGAGCACCTCTGCTATGAAGACAGGCTGAGGGAGCTGCTGGGGTTGTTCAACTTGGAAAAGAGAAGGCTCCAAAGACAAGTCACTGTGACCTTCCAGTATTAAATGATGCTTATAAACAGGAGGGAAATCTACTTTTTACATGATCTGATAGTGATAGAACAAGGGGGAATGGTTTTAAATAAAAAGAGTGAGATTTAGATTAGATGTTAAGGTTTTTGTTTGTTTGTTTGTTTTTAAACTGAGAGGGTAGTGAGGCATTGGAACAGATTGCCAAGAGAAGCTGTGATGCCCCATCCCTGGAGACACTCAAGGTGAGGTCGGATGGGTCCCTGGGCAGCCAGATCTTGTGGGTTGCAGCTCTGCCCATGGCAGGGAGTTTAAAACTGGATGATCTTTAATGTTCCTTCCAACCCAAGTCATTCTGTGGTATCTGGAACCATGATCTCTTTCCCACCATCACTGTTCTACCTTGGTTTTGATCAGAATATAGCTCCTCATTACATTCCTATATCTGAGGGCTGAGGAGGCCAGAAGCAAACTTAAAAATAAACTGTGTAACAATCTGAACTGCTTCAAGCTCCTACAAAATACACATATGGTAATAAAGCCACAAAAAATAAACAATACTGCTGTAGCTCAGAAAACAAATTTTTCCTGTGATACAATCTGAGGCTGAAATGAGTTATGGCTACTATTTCACTAATAGGCCTATCCCCTAAAAAATGAATAGCAAACCTGCAGGATTATTTTTTGCTAAGATTAGAGGCATGATCAATTATGGTGCTTACATAGATTGTTTTATTTTTAATATATTTGAGAGAGGAAAAAAAAACAAAACCAAACCATTTCCTTCTGTATGGTAATGAGACAGCAATCTCTGAGTAGAAAGAGGAAGGACTGTTACTCACGCAAGCAGCTGGGATAGCTGTAATAACCTGGAGCACACTGATCACATCTAAATCCAGCATAGTTAGTATGACACAGACACTGTCCTCTAGGGTCACATGTATCGTCCACTGAGCCAATGGAGTCACAATTGCATTCTGCACGGAGGAAAAAAAAGGAATAACTAAATAACCTGAGGGATGTATTTCTAAGTAAGGAGTTATTCAAAACAGAATTTGCAAAACAAAATAAATCACTTTTAATGTCAAATAATCATGGGGAATTCAGACAAAACATAGTTTTTTCCACCAAATACAAATATATTGAAATAAATGCTTATAATATCATTGTCTCCTCAAACACTGATAATCAGGCTCTCACTGAAACACTATGGTTTTTAGATCTATTCTTATTCCTTACAAAATACCTATTTAGGGAACAAAAATGTATCTTAAAATGATGCAACAGAAGTATTCAACATCTTTAAAAGATAATCACTGACAAAAAGCATCTACAAGGCCAGACTAAGTCTGATGTGTGAGAATAATCTTAGCAGTATGATACAGGAGGCACCTTGTGAGACTTAACAACTATCTGGATGGGTGCTTCCCTTGGATTTATCACTGTTTTAGGCTAATAGTTCTATCACAGATAAGAGCTGTTATTCTATGGAAATGATGCTGGAATTTACACAAGTGCACATTTTGTAGGTACATGAATGGGAGCCCATCTGGGAATCCCAGTTGCTAAGGTCTGCAGTTAATCACTTGCATTATACAACTAACAGAAATGGCTGACTGACAGAAATATAAAACAAACACTGTTCAAGTACTTCCTTTCTGTTCCATGTTCATATTCCCAGTTTCCCCTTTCAGTTCCTCCTTCTACTACAGCCAAGGATATCTGGCTTTGCTGTGTTTACTTCAAAGTATAATGGAAAGAAACAGGATTTGCTAGGAAGTTAGCATAAGAAGAATATAAACAGTGAAGCTTCCAAAAACATCACCACCACAGCTGTCTACTATATAATGTTTGCTCCTTATTTTAATTGCATCAGTTAGTTTAAAAACATTGATTTTTTTTTTCTCCTATTGAACAGGATTGAATACTACAGATTTCAACAAGGCAAGACCAGAGAGGCCAGTTTTAGTTGCAACAGCCAAGAAGCTATCAGAACAAGCTCCCTTCAGAATATGACACCTCCAAGTAGGAGTATCAGGCTGGGCTGCTCACCTTCTAACACTGTCTACAGCATGCTGCATTAATTTAAATTTGACTAACAGCAGCTTATTTTAATAGAACAAGCCGCAAACCGCAGCAGTTTTGAGTAATCCCATTGGCTGTGTTTTCAACTATTTTGCCTGCCTTCTACTATTTTTCTTGCTCTCTTAAACTTTTATGTCTCTTTTCAGTTTTTGTTGTTAAAAATTGGAACATATTCAATACAGATTTGATGTGCTTTAAGATTTGTACTTAATTCAGTTCAAATAAAAAGATTCAATATTTTAAAGCCAGCAAACAGGGTGCACCAACACAAAACTTGATTTCATGTTTTTCATTTTTAAAAGCTAATCTACTCCAGACCATAAAGATACAGTCATGTGGTATCATTTTATTCCAACATTGTGTTTGGTAACACAGTGTAATACATCTTTGAGAGTGCTTAAAGAATCCAGCTATTTCTTGGACATAAACAAGCACACAAAGTCCAAAAAGAAGACGACTTCTATAGTCATGAACCTAAAATAACAAGGAAGAAGGTGGCAAATCATGATGTTCTACATAAATCCTGTACAGGAAATTGAGCATGATAACTCAGTAATGTCTTACATTATTTTTCAGTGTAAAATTCACTGATTACAGAACAGTTTGAGATGGAAGGGACCTTAAAGATCATCGATTTCCACTCCGCTTGTTGGGGGCAGGGATCATCAAGTATTACCAAGGATTATGGGTCTCTCTCATTCACTGCAAAGGCAGACAAAACCTAGGGGCAGATAGGACTTGATGGTACCCTCATGAACACACAGAAGTATTACACTTTTCAACATTATTATCCTCCAGTCTTGATCAGTTTTCCTTTCATGTAAACAGTAGGCTAGTCCTTGACATCATATACACTGGTAAAACAACATGGAGATCATTCATGCTTCACATTTACATGTTCAAGGCCTGTTACATGGTGTAAAAATGAGTAAGAAATCACTGTGAGGGGCAAAATGTCACTTTCAAATTTACAAAAAGACAGGTTGTGCGGGGAACTAAGCAGATCCTCTGCAAAAGTAAATTAGTTCTCCACGGCTCTGCTGACTTTCTTTTTATTTTTACCATGCCAGTTCCTTGCCAGCAGTCAAGTATTTTCTGTTGCTTTCGGCCTCCATTATTAAAACAGTTTTCATATATTTTAGTTATTATTAAGGCAGCTGTGCTAACCAAAGCTAAATCAGTCTGATCTCAAGAAAAGCCTGCATAATTCCCTAGTATGGAAACAGTGCCTGGAATTAGTGCTTAGAGAATGAAAACGCATGAGGATTTCACTATAAAGGAGTGTTTTGCTCACTTACTGCTGTGAACATAACTTCAACCCCTGCAAAAACAATACATTGAAAGCATTGCAGTTAGCCTATTCAGGGGTCTGTTGGATCCTATAGATCTAGTCTGCAATCTTATCTTCACAGACAGGGTAAGAGTGGTGGACAGGCTGACAGCTGTCACACTGAAGTCCAGCTATCCCTGAGCAACAAAGACACCTTCCAAGAAAATCACAGACTTCAGGCTGGGTACCCACTGAGTTACAATCGCACACTGCAATCAAGAAGAGTATTTCCAGACACAGTCAGAGGAAGTCCAAGAAGAGAGCTCTCTTCTTTCATCATTCAAAATACATAAATAAATAAAGAAAAAGCCTCATAGTCAAAGTCTTCTCATCAGATTGTCAGATTTATTTTGTTTCTTATTAGATTTTATTGATTGCTCATCAGTAGGAATTAATAAAAAGGGAGACATGAATGAAAATCTACTAGAGAAAGAATCTGGCTCAAAGTAACTATGGAGTTTGATGTCAGTGCAAAAGCACACTTAGTCTGTCCTTACTCGTGGACAGACTCATCAATCCTAAGTGGTGAACCACTGAAAGCAGTTCCTCCTTTTCTAGGCTAAAATTAAACAACTTATGGTTTGGGATTTACAGTCTCAGGAGGGAAGGGTTAGTAAGATGCATAAGGCGGCAGTACATATAATTAAAGTACTCTAAGAAGAAACAGTTTCTTGGTATTGATATATCAGGCTGCCCTTTCTCATCAAAGTAAGGCTGCAAACTAAAATTAAATAAACCAAAAGATAAGTAACAGAAATGTATTAACTGGTATTCTAGATATTGTCAGGCATAAATTAACTAGAGTCTGACAGTTGCATCATAAAATAGTCAGTAATCACAGTATCGTGCGAATTGGAAGGGACCTTAGAGATCATCGAGTCCAACTCCCGGGATTCGAGCCTTTCTGTGTAGCAGAGCAGCAATTGTACCACTTGCGCCACAGGGGGTATTCGAACCCTGGGCCTCTGGTGTTGCAAGCAGCAACCACTGCGCCACTGGGGCAAACAATCGGTTTTAGATAGGAATCACTGCTCATCAAATTTTTCTTTTTATTTTTTTTTTTTTACTTCCATGAGTTTTGGGAGAGTTTCTTATAAACGCATCTCCTCATTAAAAGAATTCCATTTCTCAATACAAAGTACATATCTGTATTTTTGGATATGTGTGCTGAAAGGGAATGTTTTGGCTTACCCTGGCAGAAAGGGTAATGAAAATAGCCAGCTGCACAGGTATCACAGGAAAATCCCTGAAATCCAGTTCGACATCTGCACTGCCCAGTATTTCCATCACAATCACCACCCAGCACTCCTGCGCCATGGCACTGGCACGCTGGAGAGAACATCGTAAAGAAAATATTTGCAGTGTTACAAATCTTAGAGTATTTCACTTGGAAGCCAAATGTTGGCGTTTACTCTGGAGATCCAGCTCCAAGCATAAAAGAGATGGAACTTACGCAGACACTGGGGGCCAAAATATCCTGCACTGCAGCCACCTTTTAGTAATAACAGGAGCAAAAAGAAAGGAACAGAAGTAAGCACATGAAAATATGAAATTCCTCATATTTTTGCAGATAAAATGATACTATTACTTAGTAATTATTACTACTGAACTAACAAAACTATTTGTATGATCCTTACATTAGGATCCTTACATCAGTTTGAGAGCACTAATTCTTCAGATAGAAAAATTTCCAAGCAGAGACACTTACCTTTCTTACGCCTTCATACTGAGATGCTACGGTTGAAAATGTAAATAGTTTTAAGACCTGATTGCTCCTGCTTACTTTTCCTCATTTTATCATTGCAATTGTTGTTTGTTTGTTTTTTTCCTTCATTTTAAATGTATGTAAGAGAATAGGCAACAGAGCATACTTGAAGTCCTACATGATACATTTCAGATGCTATCCAGGGATGATAATTGTCTACCCAAAACTAAACCTTTGTGAGCTGTAATACTAACAGCGGACATTTTCAAGGGGTTTAGAACTTGTAAATGTGTGAGCACTCTCTACCTGTACCTGTTTTTTGGTTGTTCTTTGTTTGTTTCTTTGGCAAAACTAGTAAAAAATTAAGTGGAATTATGTTGCTTTTATAAGATATTACAAGGTATTCTAGCATTTTTGTTTGTTTGCTTGATTTTTTAAGTTATTAATCTTGAAGCATATTGCAAGTATTTACTTGATCTGGCACAGGCTGTGATGTCTCGATACTGCAGTATGATGACATATGCTAAAGAACCCACCGAGGCAATCATTGTACGTATTTCAGACAGCTTCAGGGTGGGCTAAATAAGAAATACTTATCCCTCAGAAATTCAAGTTCTTTACTGCCAAAGGCAATGTACAATTTGCCAGGTGTATAAAACAGCCCAGAAACAGAGGCTAGTTAGCCCTAACAGATTGACACTGCAAAGCAGCTGATGAGTGGTACATGTCAGAAAGCCTTGATAGATCTGTTCATGAGCATTTAACAAGATGGTCAGGCTCTTCTGCAGATGTTTGCCGGAGGGTTGCTGAACTGTTTTTGATCCATAACTTTTTGGAACTAGCCTATTAAACTGTTTAATATGAGTAAGACTATGTGATGAACTTGTGGAAAGAAAAGAGGCTTTTTGAAAGATAAATAGCAACACTGTCAAAACTACTACATAAATCTTTCTGAAAGAGCAAGCACAACTGAAATAATGAAAAACAATTAAATTGGGAAGATAAACAAAACACAAAGAACTTGCCTGTTATGTCACCGGCTATAGCGTCTCTTGGATTGGGAGAAGGATAAACAGGAATATCTTTAAAACAAAACAAAGTATAGTTTAAAGATACACACTTATTTCACTAAAAATCATGACAAATCATAAAGTTCTGTCCTGTCAATACAAAAAGCATGATAATTACATGACTCTAGAAATCAACTACTGTTTTGTTCCCTTTCCGTTTCAGTTAGGAAAGGGCTAAGAAACTTTTAACTTTTGTTCTCCAAATCAGGTAAAAGTCTGTCCACAAAGAAACACATGAAAGTCCAAACATCCTTTGGAAATGCTACTACATTGCTTGCCTGATCTCTCTGCTTTCGTACAGAAAACTTTCTTGATCTTGACAGCATTATGAGAGCTACCTAGGGAACTACCTGTTTATTTCAAAGTTTTTATTTCCAGATGAAAGTTCATCTCCTGCTATTTGCCATTATGTCTCAGTACCCAAAACCCCAGAATCTGTGACAAAATACTCCTAACTGTTGCTTTTTTTAGAATCAGATCACAGAGTCATACGTTTTTTTGCAGTTAACATAATTCCAATGTTATATCATCTTCCTAGGGGGAAAGCATTTAATTTTCTCAATTGTCAATGCTTAATTTTAATCTGTGTTAAAGTAAAAAATCTAATTTTCAATTAATTGATGTCATTTGATTTCATTCTGTTACCATTTTCACTAAGCGGAGGCACTCGGCATTTGTGTGACATTATTTTTACTCATGTGTTTACTTCCTTTGGCTTTACAAACATCTTTCCCTGAATCACTTAAATCTTAATCAAACCTGTAAACTTCCCTTCAACCATATTATCTATGCTTATCTGCAGTCCAGCAAAAGTACAAGAGCACCACTGACAGCTTCATGGTTTGCCAGGAGGGCCCTTCCAACATTATGCAGAAGGTAATTTACAACTATTTTAAATTATTTCCAGAATCTTCTGAGAGCCCGCAAACTTGGTTTATTAGAATTGCAAATTCCAAATCCTTTGAGGCCTAGAGATCACAAAACCATTTTTTCCCTTCTTTCTCACTAGTAATAGTCTACTTTCCCGTTCAAGTGAGTTATACATAATGACCCTGAGACACATTTGAACAACTGGTCCAAGGGCTTTCGGGCTGGAATTCACAACTTAGTGACAGAGAGATGTCTTACATGAATTCTGAGAACGCAATACAACCTATTTGATTTTCAGGGAACCATTGCTTCGTAAATAAACCAGACTCTGTTCAGTGTTATGACTACTGATTTCTCAGAAAATGCGAACATGAAAATCTGAAATGCCAAGTGAATCAAACAGATGAAATAAATCAAGTCTAATGAAAACAGTCCTTTAAAGCACATTTAAAATGCTAGAGAATAGACATTTCTATTTGCATACTTACGGATACAAAATGGAAAACTATAGAATCCATCAGCACAGTGTTCACAGTTTTCTCCCTGGAAATTCCACTTGCAGAAACAGCGGCCTGATACTTCCTCACAGCCCTCTGCACGCTCCATATCACAAGGACAAGCTAAGCGAGGAGCAGAAATTTAGCACTTCTTGGAAATGAATTAATTTGCCTTCTGCAGCAGTGCAACATGGAATTATGATGTTATTTACAGTTGCAAGTGTCTCCTTATTTCAAGAATTAACATTTGCACGCTGATTCATATTTCCCAAGTACTCTATCACCAGTTAACCTTTACAATGCCCCTTAGAGGTGAGATCTATGTTAGTGTTATCTTAGTGTTTAAGATTTTTTAATTCAGAAAGCTGCAAATTATTACTACACTGCACAGCATCTATTATTTTCTGTGGCTTCCACTCATCTCTCTCCTAAGTCTAGGCTGAGCATCATGCCCCATGCATCTTCCCTTACATGCCACATGCAGCACTACAGTAGAACTTTCGTTGCTGTTTGACCTTCCATCCATATCAATACCCAAACACAACAAACCATAGCTTCCTCCTACTTGTCACAAAGCTCCATCAGCCAGTTCATAATTTGGTTCTTTGCTCTTATCTATACTTACTTCATCTTTTTTAAATGTTATATTAGCAATTATCCCATTGCACTATTTACTGTAGATGATTCAGTAGGAGCAACAATCGTTATAACCTTTTGAGTTATAAAATAAAATTTACAAGTGACCAAGAGCCAACAGATAACTTATATGTAAATAAGAGAGCTAAGAGAAGCAAAGTCACAAGGTTATGAGATGAGTGGCTTCTCAGAGCTCATGCCAGCTGTGGGGCGTGTAGTTGATCCTACCTCCTCAGCAGCCTTTTATGGTTTACTTCCTGCTATTGTCCTGCTGCTGGCCTGAAGCCAGGCATGTTGAGAAGATCATCATTGAGGGGGTCTAAAGCAACACAATGTCATTTGCAGTTCTTTTCAAACATCTTTTGAGCACTTTTTTTCCCCCTCCCAAAAATATGCATCCCCAGCACTTGTTATAGAAAACAAACAAACAAAAACCCACAAAACCAAAACATCACCACCACTATGAGAAGATACTCAATACTGAAGTCCTTACATATACAGCCATCAGGAGCTCTTGCTGGAACTCCATAAGGACGATAGTAGCCTTTTGCACACTTCTCACAGTTAACACCAGCTGTATTATGCTGTGCAAAATAAAACAGGAAGAGAATGTGAACTAAAAAGGGGAACTTGGAAGGAAAATTAAGAAACAATAACATCCTTAACACTGTTCCAAAACACAACTAAGAAAGGATCATCTCAGGAAAAGGACAGAAAAAGAAGTATTCATGCACTAAAGACAGCATTTGTCACTTAATGTTCTTTAACTACCTAATCTCTACAGCTTTCTGTATTGCAGTATCCTCACATAAAGTAGCCAAATTTTCACTTTAAATTATGAAAATGAGCCACTTAACAGAAGATAATTTCAATCTAGGAATAAAATTCCTCCTTTTTTACACTATCATTATTCATCTATTTTATCCTGCTTTTTGTTTTGCTTGCTTTTTGCAACATGTGCATCATACAGACAACTGCATGGAGTTTTCCTCACACTATTATTTCTTATGAACACTCTATCCAATATTAACAACATCAAAATAAGCCAAAACCTCATCAGTCTACATGAAACAATACTTTATAGAATAACAATGGTTATTCCGTTAGAAAAATATGCAACTCTGTAGACATGCTTTAGAAACACAGAAAAAATATCATATGTATTTTGAAATACAGTAAAAATACATAAATCTCAAGTGAAAAAAGTCCTGAGTAAATTGCAACTCCTGCAGCAAAGCTCTCCCTTGTGGTGAAGGTGCCAGGAGCATGCACCAGTGATGGGGTTCATTGGTTGAGCAGTTAGGAGTTACAAAATGCTGGTGGAGTCAGCCTTATGAGCAGGGGATGAGAAAAGGGAGTAGACTTTGCTTTGAATCAGCCAAAGCAGTGGACATCTGCCCTCAGGCCCCACGTGCTGTTTAGTTCCTCCTCAGGATGTGTTGCAATACACGGCTGCAAAGAGAGACTTAATGGTGCAGCTGGCAGGGCAGTTGATGAGCAGGGCACTTAGTATATTGCTACTGTGGTTGGTATTCTCAGTTTGCTCAATAATTCTAGTTCTGCCAGGTGCTTCCTCTAGCACCTCCACAGCTGAGCTACTGCTGAGAAAGGCTAGCAGTAGATTAGGGAAGGTGATCTTCACATCTCACAGTAGATGGGGACGCATCAACTGTTGCAGCACATAGCATGGCAAGACCCAGTAGTGCTGCTCAAGACTGTAAAAGTACTTGAAAGTTGTGCAGGAGTGGACTCAACACATCACAGGGTGTGTTCCTCAGAGATTCCTACCACCCATGGCACATTAGAGGCCTCACCCTGGACAAAGCTGCAAGTGTTGAATGCCACTCTCTGGGTCTGGGACAAACAGCTTATTGATAATGATCAGAAAACACACTAACACCACTGATATTGCAGTAGGTGTACTACAGACTGCCTGGACAAGAAGGTGGATGAAGCATTTTTTATGCAGCTAGAGAAAATCTTGCAGTCATGGGCCTTGGTACTCAAAGATAATTTTAATCACCTCAGTGCAACAGGGAGTAAGCAACTCAGAAGTTAGTTTTACTTTATCAAAGACAATTTTGGGCTTATGAATGTGAAGGAGAAGATACTCTGTTCAAGAAGACTCCTACAAACAATGAAGAACTGGCAGAACATGTGAAAGCTGAGGGCAGCAGCATGCAGTGACCGTGAGACTGAATTTTAAGATCCTGAGACACACAGGAAGGACCAACAGGATAAATCTATCAGATAACATGAACAAAGCTCAGCACAGAAATGTTGACTGGAAGAAAAAGAACGTTTCTTCTGCTCATGCTAGTAAAAAATAATTCTACTCTTCTGATTGCTTTTTGGACAACATTTGATTATACTGTGGCAATAAGACGGAAAACACCCTTTAAATTTTATTTGACATCAGCTTTTTTTTTTTTTTTTTTTTTTGGCTTCTTAAATACAGCCATATTTTCAAATGCACAGGAAGGTAATAGATCATCATTATATCATTAAATCTTTATATGTAGGTTTCATAGGAGAGTAGGCTTAATGATAATTTTCCCTTATCATCATACTTCAGAAGACTCAACAACAAAAGGAAGACAGATTTTTAAATCTCTCTGGCTATACTTAACCCAGGAATCACAAACAAACAATAACAAATTTATATTGGAAGAAACCTCAGCAGGTTAGGTGATCCAACCTCACTCGAAGCACAGATAACTCCAAGATTAGACAAGTTGTTTAGAGTTTTGTATGATCTTTCCTGATAGTAGTCATAGTAGTATAAAAGTTTCTTCTTTTACAATAATGTATTACTCATTCATGACATATAGCATGAAGTCTCCAACTCCAAATTGACATCTGTTGGTCCAAACCAGCCAAGCCTCTAAGGATGCTAAGGGTCTGAAGAACATGGTATGTAAGGAGAAACTGAGAAAAGGACCTTGACTGACTTGGAGAATATATGTTTAAGGACAGTACAGTGTGTAGTGGCAGTTTTCTATATTTAAGAGGAGGTTACAGAGAAGACAGCCATGTCTTCTCAGACATGCATTGCAAGACAAAAGCCAACTACCACATGATGCAACTGGGGAAATTCCGACTGAACAGCAACAAAATTCTCTTTAACATAAGAATACTTAAGTGCTGTAATAAATTACCCAGGGACTATGTAATTTCCATCCTTGGAAGTTTTCAGAACTGAACTGGACACTTTTTAATGCAAACTGATAGTACATGCATCTGTCCTTGGTTTGACTGGAGCTCTAATCCAAATGTCTTCCAGAGGTCCCTTCTACAATTCCATGTTTTTCAATACCAAAAACCTGCCTTCTTGGTACCACCTATGTCCTCATTTAGTCCTGATGTTGAAGTAGAGTTCTCTACATTTTGCTTCAGTAAAGAACAAGATGGACTGCGTTGGTATTTTATTTAGGAAGTTTTTACTTCCCTCCATTAAGCAGAGAAATGGTAGACTTCATAATAACAGAAAAGGGAATGTTTTGTAGTTAATTTAATTGTTTTATTGTTTGGCTTTATTTGAGTCACATAGAACTGCATGTAAACACAATTTATGTATCATTATACATTGACAAGGAATGTTGTATGACACAAATTATTTTCAGACACCTATTTCCCAATTCTGAGTGCAAGTAATAACAGTAGAGTAATAAAGCCATTTAAACCAGTCAGCCTCATAACTACCAATGTAGGCACAACACTATAGTATATGTTCTCCAAATAACATTTACTTAAATGACCAAAATCTTTTTACCTGGCAGTTAATGCAGACTCCTCCACCTTCATAACGCCCATGAATATTTAGGCTTTCTTGACGCTGATCAACATCAGCATCATAGTAGCAGTCAGTGGCATGTCCATGGCAATTGCAGGCTGGAAAAGTAATACTCCAAGTCAGCTTTCATTATTGTGCTAGAATTCATAGAAACATAGAATTACGACGATTGGAAAAGACCCTCAAGATCATCCAGTCCAGCTATCTACCTACCACAAATATTTCCCACTAAACTATGCCCTTCAGTACAACATCCAAATATTTTTTGAACACCTCCAGGGATGGTGACTCCACCGCTTCTCTGGGCAGCCCATTCCAGCACCAAAACTTTCCTTCAGAGAATAAATTTTTCCTAACGCCCAACCTGAACCTCCCCCGGAGCAACTTGAGGCCATTCCCTCTAGTCCTTTTGATAGTTACTTGGGAGTAGAGGCTGACCCTCACCTCACCACAACCTCCTTTCAGGCCATTGCAAGAAGGTCTCCCCTGAGCCTCCTATTCTCCAGACTAAACAATCCCAGCTCCCTCAGCCACTCCCCATCAGACTTGTGCTCCAGGCCCCTCACAGCTTTGTTGCCCTTCTCTGAACACACTCCAGGGTCTTTCTTATAGCAAGGGGCCCAAAACTGAACATAGTACTCAAGAAGTTGTTTCACTAGTGCAGAGTACAGACTGATGATCACTTCATTGCTACTGCTGGCAATACTATTTCTGATACAAGCCAGAATGCCACTGGCCTTCTTGTTCACCTGGGCACGCTGCTGGTTCATGTTCAGCTGGATGCTGACCAACAACTCCAGGTTCATTTCTGCTGCACAGTCTTCCAGCCACTCTGCCCCAGGCCCATAGCATTGCCTGGGGTTGTTGTGACCAAAGTGCAGGACCCAGCACTCGGTCTTGTTGAATTTCATCCCATTGGCCTCAGCCCAGCTATACAGCCTGTCCTGATCCCTCTGTAGGGTCTTCCTGCCTTCAAACAGATCGACAGTTCCTTCCAAGTTAGTGTCATCTACGCATTTACTGAAGGTGCACTCACTGCCCTTACCCAGATCATAAACAAAGGTACTGAACAGGACAGGCCCCAGTACTGACTTCCTGGGGAATACCACTCATGACTGGTCACCAGATAGATTTAACTGATTAACACCACCAATATAGCAGAGGTGAAGAAGACAACTAGATTATTGACATATACATACACATATATTTTGCAGTACACTCTAAAGCACATATTTACCTATCACTGACTGGATTTTCATGCTAGAAACACAGGAAGATCATCTAGACATGAGGAAGACGTGCTCTCATGAGGAAGAAATAGTTGTACCATCTCAAAACTATATATTTATACATAAAAACAGAATTAGAAATCTCCAGAAGAATGGTCTCAGCAGTTTTGAAAAGATATGAAAAACATGTTCAAATGTTTATTCTACTTTCCCGATTTCCAAAAGTACATCTGGGTTGAACTGCATTCACTATTTACTTCAAATAAACAGTTATAGATAAGTTATACATATTTAAATAAAAAGATATACACAAAAGGAACTCACATAGCCATAAATAAAGAGATGTCAACAAACTTAGCTATATATTTACCCAACTGCTCTTCTCTTAATGGAGAAGTTTTAAGTATAAATCCATTCTACTGCCTGAGAATTTTGGATTCAAAAAGATGTACTGTCTGAAAAAGCGTGGTATAAAGAGCAGTAACAAGAGTAATAATAATAAATTGTTATGTTTAAAAGGAGAGAATTAGATGATTGAGAAAGTGAATTTTCCCTGGTTTATGGTTGCTTACAGTTTCAGCTGAAAGACTTTGTTTGCAGGCACCTCAATGTCACTTGCAGATGCCCTGGCCTAGGAAGATCAACTACTGAAAACATCTGAGATGCTTCCACTGATATGCTTGTGGTGTTGTATATGCATCAGCTGGTTTTACCAATCTCCTTACATCAAGATGGAAGATCTAAAGCAAAAAAATCCCCTACTGGTTTACCTTCAGCCAAAAGGCCAAACAAAACAAATTCCAGGACCAGGCCAATATTCATGACAGGCTTACAGAAGAGAGTAAAGATGAAAAATAGCTCCATGCTTTGAATAGATCCTACAAATACAGTTGAGAGTACAGTAAAGAAAATGTATCTAATTTACAATAGATCTGCTATATGTAACTCATAACTTGGTCACTATGGAAGATATTAGTCAGAATTAATCTCTTAACTTTCATGTCTTTATTCATGGAAAGCTCTGTCTTCACTGAAACGTTCCAGAGCTGTAATACAATTATGAGTAAGAACAAATAGTAAACAAGAAGAACAAATCAAAAGCAGGACCATTTTTAATACAAACTTATTTCCTTTTTTTCCTGCAGGAAAAACATGAAATTTTTTTAAAGAACCCAGAAAGGAAAAAAGGCTTCCAGAAGCATCTGGATGCTAGGTAAGCTTTAATTACAAATGTTAAACACTCCAAGAGAACCTTCCTAGGAGTTCAAGTTATGACTTTATAAAGCAATGGACTTCACACTCAGGAAAACCTTCCCTTTGCCAGGTCTAGGTGATGTCCATCTGGAAAAAAAATGGATTCCTGGAAGTACTTCAAAACAAAACAAAACGGTGAGAACTCTGGCCCTATTTCATGATGAGGGAAGAATTTCCTTTTAGTGTAATCCTACCAAATACCATTCAAATTACCTAGTACGACTGGGAGCACAGCTCTTGGAAAACCAATTCACCAAATGCTGTATGATCATGCAGACAAAGCTGGGAAACTGAATAATTCTCTGCATCTCCTCTAGGCCTTTATGTCTTAATAGCTTTGGACAAGGAAGCCTTTTCATAGAAATTGTCAAAAGCAGAGCTGATGAAAATCATCAGATTCCCTCATGGTTTGCTGCCAGGAACCAGATAGGTCAAGCCTAGGTTCCCTGGCTGGGTTTTGACAAATAGGATGTTGATTCGAGATATTAAGTCAGCAAATGAAAGAAGTGATTGCACGGGAGGAAAAAAAAAGAAAAAAAGAAAAAATTGCTGGAAGTAATTAAAAGGAATGAAGATAGGGTGTTTTTTTTGCCCTCAGCCCAACTGCCAGACAAAATGAGGATCTGTGCACAGAAATGAATATTTCCTTTTCTCTACACAAAAGCTCTTTCTAGCCAAATTCTCTGTGAGCTACATACAGCTCACAAGTATGTCTGTTTGATGAGAAATAATTTGATCAAAGTAACATTTTCTCTGGCAGGTGAACATAAGCCCCTTCTACCTTACAAAGCGCTTTCTTACAACTTTGAGCCATTTGGTGAAACACACTGTTCTAGGAGACTGGCTCTATCTCAAGTTCCCACCAACCTCTTTCAGCTTCCCCAAAGGAATCTCAGGCTGCTGGGATGTTAATGAAGCTGTTTTAATTCCTTCACTACCAGCTTCCAAAAGACGCCTGCACCTGGACAACATTCTCAACAAATCACCTGGAAGTGCTAGAAGCAATCCATTCTAACAAGTGTATTTTTTTACAGAGGCAGTTAGAAGCTAAGCTGTTTTGGCTCTGAATCTTGCAGGTGAACTTTCATAAACTCATTCTTCCAAGGACGTGACATTATTTATGCTCTTTGTCTATCTCTTCCTGGCAGAAAGTATTTTTCTTTCAATGAGGGGAATTCAAATGAGGTTTCAAACATTGTCCAAAAAAATTGTGTCCCAACATGTCTATCTCTGATCAAACGTTTTAATAATCTTTTTTTTCCCCTCCCCTCAACACTCTAAGTACTGCAATTTTGATTCAACAGCAGTTTCTTTATTCCTCAGGTTATAATGGTACATCTATTTGGCTTTCAGATAAGCCTCTCCTGCTAACGGTTTGTACCCACTAGCTACACATTAATCTTAGGAAAGGCAGACAAGTTAAATAACTTAGGCCAGACACCAGGGAAAACCAGAGGCTACCAAGACATTTGCTCAGAACAGAAGATGCACAGAGATGGCTAGTGTTGTACCACAGCCACTGTTTGTGGTCAAAAAGATGCACAACGTGTAATCATGTCTGATATCACATACCCCTCAATGAAAAGACGTGATCACTCTCACGCTTTCACATTTTCTTTAACAAGAGGATTAAACACATGGAAGATGGAAGAAAGGTCATGGGACTTCTCCAGCTTGACTACTCAGTCTGTGGGTCTAAAGCACTTCAAACTCTTTAATAAGGAGTACAGAAATAAAGACTCGTGTGGAGGGGACTCCTCAGCAGGAACATCATTGTGACTATTTGCATCAGGTTACAGGTTACAGCAACTGCTGGCTTGAGAAAGGAGTGCAACCCAGACCCCCATCAGTGTTAAAATGACAGGAAGCTCAGAGTAGACTGCTTATGAGCCCAAGACAAGCAAGGCAGAAGAACTGCACTGATTTATGGGTAATGTGTAACACTGCCAAGACGGGACTCCACTGCTGAAAGGATTTTCAGACACATTACATGGTTATTAGATTGTAAATTTAGCAGTCTTTGGAGACATGACATTTTGCTCTGGTTCCTGTAACAGTGAACATGCTCAATTCCCAAAGGACAGATTTCTTTCTAAAACAACTGTTTTATGAGAGAAACTTTTGAACTGTGTGCCTTCATAATATAAAAGATATAGTAGCTACTGTGACAAGAACAATGAGTAACACAGATCCTCTTCCCAACAAAAGACAGCAAAGACTGCATCATTATTTCTTACAAATCCCAGCTGTAAACTAAATACTTCACTGTTTCATAAAGGGGACTAACTGCATCTTTCCATACTTCGCTAAGTTCTTCTTATTCCCTCCAAAAATAAAAGTACATGCCACACAGGTAAACCTGCAGAGTGCCCTCTGTTGGCAGTACACAAATAATAGATGTCACAGCAAGTGTTGTCCCATGACACATCAAGTTAGAGTGACCTGCAGAGCTAAGTATTTATGCAGTCTCTCTCTCAACTGAATACAAAGGCCTTTGGCAACAGGGAGGTGAGTTTCAAAGCTGTACAAGATGCATATAATCACTGTTCTGCTAGGGAAGACCCATGGTTTGTCAGCACAGTGATGACTAGGTGGAGATGAGATGTTGATTTAACATACTACAGGATCATTTCAACTTTTCTCATGCAATATTTTCACGTGTATGGTGATATTCATTGTTCAACAAGAAGAGGAAAAAACACAATTAATGTTCACTCCATCGTTTAGTCCTCACTGTTGTGCAGAAAGAATTTTCTCAGTACAGAAAAAAAGGGTGTCAAAACCTACTGTATATTAGGTACTCACCATGGCTAATTCCTACCCATTCAAAGGCCCTTTTAAACAAACTTATTTTTGACTACTCACGTTCACATATGTTTGTGTTCCCAGCTGTCGCAGGTTGCCACTGTTTCTGATTATAGCCGGGGCAGCAGTGGTCACAGGTTTCCCCACAAGTGTTATGCTGACATTCACAATGAAACCTACAGAATTAAAGTCACTTGTTATACTGAAGTTGGATTTTATTTTATTTTTTCTTAATCATGTAATTATTCATGGCTGGTTACTTTAATTATATGATTATGGGCTTGTTAGCATAAACGAGTTATAGAAAACATGTATCACTGGATTCAATAGACTGGATTAAGAAACTTTATGCTAGAATATTAAGTCAAGCTAATACATAATATCTTAGGATGAACCCAATTTAGCTTCATTACAAAGCTCAGGCATGTTGACCTACAGTAAATCAAAACATTAATCCTCCTTCTATGTGTGCCTTCATCATTTTTCAGTTATGCTTTGTTTACAATTACTGTCTTTATTAAACCACAATAAGAAGTCCATCTCATTGCATTTAAAGTAGCTCATACTATTTATCAAGAAAACACGCACCATATTTACTTTGATTTAGCTGAATAGCCTCCATAAGTGCAGACTCTTATTATTAGGTCTTGTGTTGCTATCATGCATAGCAACTGAGTCCTAGGAGTAACAAAAAGACCCTGAGACTGGAAAGGCTTTTTCCCATTATCTGCATAGCTCAATAACCAAGGGGCAATATAATTTTAGAGCAGACATTTCTACTAAATTTATGGCTTTTGTCATTAATAAATTAAGAATACAATATTGAAAGTCATATTTTACTTTTATAAGTATTTATATAGTCAGACATATTTTCCTGTTGGGAGATGATAACAAACTATGTTTTGCAAAAAGAACTAAAGATTTCTAATGAATTATTAAATTTTATTTCAGATAAAAAGAAAATCTAATACTTTTTATCCCCTACTCAGCTCTTGTGAGGCCCCATCTGAAGTACTGTGTCCAGGCCTGGGGCCCCCAGCACAAGAAAGACATGGAACTCTAGGGGTGAGTCCAGAGGAGGGTGAACAAGATGATCAGAGGGCTGGAGCACCTCTCCTATGAAGAAAGGTTGAGAGAACTGGGCTTGTTTAGCTTGGAGAAGTCTCTGGGGAGACCTCATCGTGGCCTTCCAGTACTTGAAGAGAGCATATAAACAGGAGGGGAAATGACTATGAGAGTGGACAGTGATAGGACAAGGGGGAATAGTTTTAAACTGAGACAGGGGAGGTTTAGGTTAGATTTTAGGAGGAAGTTTTTCACACAGAGGGTGGTGACGCACTAGAACAGGTTGCCCAAGGAGGCTGTGGATGCCCCATCCCTGGAGGCATTCAAGGCCAGGCTGGATGTGGCTCTGGGCAGCCTGGTCTGGTGGTTGGCAACCCCGCACATAGCAGGAAGGTTGAAACCAAATGATCATTGTGGTCCTTTTCAACCCAGGCTATTCTTTGATATTTCATATAGAACAGTTCTTGAATGTTTTCACACCAATTATTAGCAGACTCTCATTTTTAAAATGTAACAAAAATGTATATCTGGCAGTAAAAAAGGACATTTGAATACATTTGCTGACATTAAACTAACATCATGCTCAGTTTACTTACTGGTATTGGTTTTCAGCACTTTTCGCTCTGCATACTTCAGCATGGCCATGGCAAACACATCGACCACCAATACTAATATCTTTTATACTGTAGTAATACTATGGAACAAACAGAGTTATATTCTTGTATTACGGTATAAATATCAACATCAGTTATTTCTACATTGTTAAATCTTTCCTATCAGAATTTTAAAGGCATGATTTTATAAAGGGACAAATCCAAGCAGTCAATTGTCAAATCTGTATTGATGTTATGTCTTAGTGAGAGTCCCAGTGTACTGGTTGTTAATATACAGATGGTAGCAAATGTACAGAATGAATAAGCAAAGGAAAACTCACCAGTGGTGGTGCCTTAGCTGAAGAAGCTGAGGCAGTCCTCACTGGAGAGCAATCTCCAAGAGATGCTGCCTCAGTGGGAGTCAGCCCTTAAATGAGGTCTCAGAGGAGGTGGAGTCGAGCTCCACCCCTTCCGGGAGCACAGCTACATCACTCTCACCTGTGCTCCCACAGCTGACCCCACACTTGCCTCAGCTGATTAATCAGAGGTTCAGGCTGTGATTACCAATCTCCCATACACCCAGCAAATCAAAGTCAGTGCCCACAGGGTGCCTGATAGTAACAGAATACATTTGTATGTTTGTGCAGCTCACAACAAATGCATACTGCTGTAACCTTCCACTCTCCAGCAGCTACACATCATCATTGCCTGAGCTTAAAGCTTGCTCAAAGTCAGCTTGATAATGGAGAAGTGAAATACAGTTACAGCATCAGCTTGTGAGACTTTGGTCCAATCAGCAAATAGGACACACTTTGTGAGCAGCACTGTTTTTCCCATTCAGTCATACATGGTCACAAAACACTAGAAACAGATCAAGATCACTTCCTTGACTCTCCATTGTGACTCAAACTAGATTTGAAATTATGACTTGAAGTCAAACAACTCTATAAATCATCCTAATGCCTTTCAGGCATCCAGGCAACAGGAGATAAAAATGTAATATGTTCAACTCACTGAAATCCTCTTTAGCATATAATATCAATAGTAACTACTGTACATATTTTTTGTAGCTCTCAAGTTGTTTACTTAGTGTACCAAGCAGAATGGAGAGCTGGTTGTAATTTTTGATCTCTGTGTACCTCTAGAAAAGATTAAAGGGACAACATTAATGCCACTAGAGGATAAAAAGGGTCAAAATATTTTGCAGTTTCGTCTCCTGTGCTCTCCCATTTACAATATAACCCCTGTAAGAGGTTATACACTCCACTGCAGGTAGAGTTGGCTGGCACAGAAAGAAGCCTCTCCAAGGCTGAGAGCTTTTTCAACTCCCTCTCCAGCTTCTGTAAAGCTACTTTGTTCTAGGTGGGTGAAGAACAGTAGATAGGAAATAAGATCTCATTATTTTTCTCAACAACCTCTATTCAAATATAGAAGTTAATTTCTATCCGTGCCTTCCACTTTTGGACTGTAAATAAAATCTGTGCTTCCAGAGCCTTCAGCACAGCTAGAAATGACTGCTGTTACTCTTGCAATTGTATTTGACTGTTTTTGTTTTTCTTTTTTATAAAGTAAGATTTTTCACGACTAGGTCCACGGTTACGTGCTGCTTAGCAGAGCTATACTGTACTACTAACAGTAGTTGTACTGTTACTGCTTAGTAACAAATCATATTAGTAACAGGCCAAAACAATCAATAGGTCACAGTATAGATATAAAACATACCCTATAAAATTCATTCTGCCATGAATTTAAACCATTAATGAAAGTCAGGCAGTTACTTGGACAGGAGAAGAGAACTCATCTGGTTTTCATCTGTTTTTCTAGTAAGTTGAACAGTAAGACTTTTCTTAGTAATATTAACTCTTTCCTAGACTTTGATGGTCTCCACAATGAGAATTTGTGCTCTCTTCTAGCAATTCAATAGAATACCCAATGTTTTATTCATTTGCCCTACATCCTATGGCCATAACATCAAAAGTACCTTACACTGAGTCTATGCTGCTTGCCAGGTAAATACTGCATTTACATTTGCCTGTAAGCAACAACTTAAAATTTACTTAAGACAATGAAGGTACTTAATGAAAATACTATCAAGAAACTGGAACATTTTAGGTACTTTTTATGCAAAAAACCCATACATGTGTGCAGTGCCTCACCCCAGGGTTTCCTCCAATTGTTACCAAGTCTTCATTTTAAATAAAGAGGTTAAAAATAACAATATAATATGAAGTTTACAATCTCTCCACTATATCAATTTCTATGCATTTTTCCCTAAGGTATTTCCTTACATGGGAGCAGGACTTTGGCTGTTTAGCCCTAAGGGATAGCCCAAAATCCACCGAAAACTCCTATGCATCTCAAATAATTTGTGTACAAATAGAACCTTTTGAGTTGGCTCTTTGATTCCTGCTCCTACAGAAACTCAGGTACCATTTCCTGCAAATCTCTTTGAATAAATAAAGGAAAGCAATGTAAAATAAAGCTAATGAGATCTAGCTCCTCAGCTCTGTGAAAGACAGTTCAGAAGATTTATGGATTGGCTCCCAACAGTTCCAATGATGCACCCAATTTCTTTTAATATTTGAAATCAGGGAAAGAAGATGGTCTGTTAAAAATCATTACTTCCCTCTCTAACCCAGTGCTATCTCAGCCACCTTCTTACCTCAAATGGACCTTTGAGGTAAGTAAATCCTAAAGGGATTTACAGATGGGTCACTGCAAATTTTGTTTGTTTGTTTGTTTCAGTATTGTAAACTTTAAAGACATAAATATTGAATATACCTCTGTGAAAACAGTACTTACTCTGCGGGTTACGGTAGGGTCTCGTTGAGCTTTTGATATCAAGTGGCCAAGAAGTGTATTAGTTCTGAGAAAATGAAGGCGGATGTTTGTTGCTTTTGTGAATTCTTGAAGACTAGGGGAATAAGTGAAGTTTTTTGCTCCTGGGCGGCCATTTACCAAAGAGACTACAATCTAGCAAGAAAAGTAAGTATATTTTTATTAAAACTTATCAGCTGCAAGTATCAGTACTGGGCACAAAGCCAGGTTTTGAGTAATAAAAGAACCAAAGGGTTTACTATTGTTTCTGAGCACATCTGCAACTGCACACACTGAAATCAAGACATAAAACACTCCAAGAAAAAATAAAAAAATGTGTCTTGGACTCTCCTGAATTCTCACTGCTCATATCACAATGCCATAAGGGTGTACCCACTATTGTGGGTACACAGAGAGAACATCATTTGGAAAGAAAAATAAATAAATAAATAAATGGGAATAGCTACAAATAGTTACATTAACAGTTGATAGTGTCAATGGAAGTTTTGCCTGAGTGAAAACACCAGATTTTGGCTCTTTCCCAAAGCACATTTATTTTTGGGTTAAGGCACAAACATTCCTGGAAAATATTATTGTTACCAGGTCCAATGCCTACGAGCACATTTAACAGCCTTTCAGAGGAAAGTACATGATGTTACTTGAGAAAATCCCTTCACATTAAAGTAGGTTTATCTGACTTTCCAAACAGGTGCTCCAGCACTTATTTATTTTTGAAGAAATTGGTGCCAGCAATCATGAATCTATATTAAATTAGCAAATTAATATATTAGTGTGCATGTAGACCTCCGAGTAAGAGACTTTATTTATTAACAGCCAGACAACAGATTTCTAGTTTCAAACATCTGCAACAATCTGAAGCGTGCATTAGAGATAGCACCAGAAATGTTCTACATAAATTGTTCTTGTAAAAATTTGTTGCGTTAGTAGGCAGTTTCTACTTTAAACTACAACTCCAGATTCATTTGCACAAAACTCTGGACAACTCTGGTGTGGTTTAGATGTGTATAATAACTGCATGGGACATAAAACAAGAACATCAGCAAGAGTGAACAGTACAGCCAGGAGTTTAGCCTCAATTCAATTCACACAAGCCACATTTCTGCTTATCAAGGAACAGCAACTAAACTCAAAGCAACACTTTTGCAAGCACATGTCGTATATTATTAAAATATATATATATATATTTTTACATGTTTTTTTCTTAGATAGCTTCTTATTCTTGACTGGTCTACAGCATTTGGTCCCATGAGAAATTCATATGCAGTAAGTTAATTCACATGCAGAAACTATGCAGAAAATGCATTCAGTATCTTCAAATGCATATTCCTAAAGAGAGGTAATCTAAACCATAAGAAGGAATCCATACAGGCAGCCCTGCCCACTGGTCTAAGTCAGATAAAGTCAGCTCAACCTCCTAAAATTTCAACAGCTACTTAAATTCATGGCTATGAATTTATTAACTTAGTTCCAAGCAGTAATAACAAAAAATAAAATACTTTATGTTCTAGGTTTTTATTGTAACTGCAAACTTCTGTAACTGTTCACTTCCACCATCACGTGTCATTTTTCTAAAAGCACTTACCTCTCCATTTTCAAGAGGCACAATGCGAGAATATTCTGTAGTGCAAATGACATCGCTATCCCTCCTCACGGGAACATTTGCTTCCTTTCCAAAGCGTTCCAAACAATCTGTTTTGGAGTCTGGTCAAATCAGAGTTATTTTTATATACACCATTGTTCTAATTTAAATTAACAAAGAAATTTTAGGTGAAAGCACAGGGATTTTTTTCCCCTAGTTAAAGAGAAACAAAGTCTGATTTCTTCACTTAAAGCATAAAAATGAAAATTTCTAAATATAAACTGTGAAGCTGGTGAGATGCTGGAACAGGTTGGCCAGCGAGGTTGTGGATGTCCCCTCCCTGGGAGCACTCAAGGCCAGGCTGGATGGGGCTTTATGCAGCCTGGTCTGGAGGGAGGTGTCCTTGCCTATAGCAAAGGGATTGGAGCTAGTTGATCTTAAAGGTTCCTTCCAACACAAACCTTTCTATGATTCTATAATAAAACATTTCTCGTAGTAAGTCATTCAGTGGTGCTTGACAAGACACTGCACAATCTTTCTAATATAATAATAGAAAAGTTTATCTATTCCAAGATTTCATGCTTGTGTATCACACAGTCATGAAGGTTGGAAACGACCTCTAAAATCTAGTCCAACCATTAATCCATCACCACAGTACCCACTAAAACAGCATCCCTCTGATTTTTGCTAGGAATTCTTTAATCCAGTGGGATGAAGGACACATGTAGCTCCAATATACAAAAAGGCAAGATAAGCAATGCAAAGCAAAAAATCCCAACGGACCAACAAACACTGACATGTTGAGTTACAGTTTTAAAATATTGTGCTCAATTTTAATCGCGCTCTTTTGACTCGTATATCATCTATAACTAAGATAAACATTTTTTACATCCACTGCCTCCACTACAGGTGAAACAATCAGCAAAATACATGGCCTGATTTTCCAGCAAACGATTAAAGAAACCTGCCTACAAAAGTGCAGCAATGCAAGAATTAATACTTACGAGCAAAATATTGCCAGGGAGTGTAAGTTCTTCCAAAGTCCACCGATCTTTCTAAGATCCAGAGATCTGGACGAGGAGAATTCGCAAACTTGATAAGAATATAGGCAACATGGAAGAGCTGGTAACAGAACATACAGCAGTATTATCAGGAACTTTTTAAACACCGCAAAAGTCCAGCAATATTAAAACTAATGCCAGTAAGTCCCTTTTCTGTTGCGTACAGTGAGAAAGTTATCCCCTGCTGTTTCATTTCCATTAAAATAATAGGCCAGATTCTCAGCTGGTACTCTCTATTTGTATCAACCCTCCTCAACTGGCAATGTGCTCCAATACATTAAGAAAGCTGCAGAATGACTGCATTATATGTTATGCCATCTGTTACATTTCAGAATGGTCCTGTTCCACATCTGATTGCTTAGGTGTGTTTAGGGTATAGTACTTAGCCTCGAAAAATTAGCATCTCAATTCACTGAGATAAAATACTTTTACAGAATCCTGCCACATTCTCTCTGCTTGTTGCATTCCAGACATGTAACTGTGCTTGTAGTCAAGGAAAATAACATTAGTCAGAATGCACACACTTTACACTTGTACTCCTTTGGCTGTATTTGATAATAATCCAAGTTATCTCCTCCCTCACTACAAGGATATTTCTAGATAATTTTGCCACTTTGTAAGTAGCAAAGGCAAGTCTCTGCAGTTTCATGCATATCAAATATAACAGGAGAGATTTTTATGACTGGCAGATCTTACATATTCTGAAGCTACTCAGAATGTGTCCCAAGTTTCCCAAGGCCACGTGCTCAATACGTACCATGGACATAGACCACAAAGGCAGAAAGCTCCCAAACACTACTGCAAATACGGATTTGACATGAAATCCTACTCTAAGTCAAATTTATTTAGATCATTAGACTTCAAACTACAAATATGTACAAGCTCCCAATCACAAACTGGGACTGCCATCTCTTGCCATGCCTGGCCCGTTCAACTATCTACTAGGACCAGTTCAGAGGCTCTCACAGCTGTCGGCCACCAAAAGCCAGCAAATGGCCTGTAACAAAATGGAGCAGAAATCTTTGTCCCTACCCAGTACTGTACATGATTTACTAAGTAATGGCATCAAACAAATTAAGTGGCAGTCATTCTGTTGACAAAACCATTATTTTCCCAGAGTTAGAAATGGTGACTACAGAGGTGGAGTACTGTCCTCCAATTACTGATTGAAAATCCTCAAACCAGATGTCAGACACAGCTGAATACTCTGAAGACCGTGCCAAAATTTGCTCCTATTGAGTTTCTGATACTCAGCCAAAGTAGCTTCCGCCACTTGACAGCCACATTTAAGAGTAGGGATTTTGGCCACACAGCCCTTACATGCCATCCAGTATGGGCATTCAGCATGAAACTGGGCACCCATAGGGAAGGGCCATGATTATGTAATTCCTAAAATAATAAAGGTTTATGTTCTCAGTTTTGGACAGTGGGATCTCTCAAAGCTGGGTCTGCACTGGGCAGGCAACTGCTTATCCATTATAATTCACACTTCCCCTGTGCTTTAATTCCATCCTCACATGCTCTATCAAGAATGGAGGACATTCTGCACATTCATCAAATCACATTTTATCAAGACAAGCAATATAGAAAGCTTGTGGGAACACAGAAGAAGCATACAAAAAGGCAGGCTGTGTCCTCTAGTATGCTATTTGTAGCCATGTACTAAATCACTGCAACAATGACCTTCTACCTACTCTCCAAAAAAGCTGGTGGCACCTGCCTCAGCCTGTCACACAGCTATTGTGTTCTTTCCCTCAGATACTACTTGAAGCGCTGATAAACCCGTCTCATCTTGTAACAGTTGATGCCTTCTATAAGCACAAGCAAAATAGTAGCAGTAAATTCTATTTCCACTGGACTTTTTCCCTGCTGAGGAACTGAATTATGACAAAATCTCGCTTATGTATCAGTGTTACCCAAGACTTGAACCTTTTAAACACAACTAAAGAGAACAGTGGCCAACATGATTCCACACAGTAGTTTTCTACATAACAAAGCTGGATTAGCACATTGTGCTCTTTGAACACCTGTGTGACAACTGTTATTCAGCTGTGGAATTCACAGAAGCTCAGAACTGTAGGGGTTGGAAGGGACCTCTAGAGATCGAGTTTAACTCCCCTGCAAACTGGAATTGGCTCAAGCCTATGACTGCTCCATGGGAACGTTCAGATCATGTGAGGCTCTCCCAACACCCCATAGTTTGAAATGCTGCTTGGATTTGTATGACCACACTAGGGAAGAGAAAGGAGACAGAAGGAGCATATTTTCTCAAACAGTATTAGCAGGTATATCTACACCACCAAAATTACCTCAGTGTAATATAATTGTTCTTTTAGCTTGTGATATGATGCTACTGTGACTAGCATCACACGTTACCCAGAAGTCAGTGAGGCTCCTACATTGCTAGATGGCTGCAAACAATAGAATTACAGAATCATAGAATCACAAGATTGAGAGGGACCTACAAGATCATCTAATCCAACCATTCTCCCATTGCCACTGCTACCACAAGCCACTAAACCATATCTCATAGCTCTTCATATCCAGACACCTCTTGAACACTGCCAGGGATGGCCATTCCATCACCATGTCCTTTAATAGCAAAGGCATGATCTTACTGTACTTGCTTTGTAAACTAGAAAAGCAAGCGAGAAAGTGGTAGAAGTTTGATGATCATTCAGTAGATACAACAAAACTCTCAAATGTGGGCCAGTGCAGGAATGGAATTTTAAGGAAGCATGAACTGCTCTTACCTCACAATAACAGTAGTTATCATTTATGCAACTGCTCCAAAACATTCCTCAGTACCAGCAGTTTCACAGAGTTGGCATGTACATGCCCAAGAGTTTCTTACTGTAATGAAGCATTAAGGTCCTAAGCACTGATTTTTTTCTCAAACAACTGATAAAAATAACAGCACATTTAAATGAAGTAGAAATCCTGTGTGTTATTAATCTAACTGAAACTTTGTTGTTGCAAAATGGCCAGTGCCCCCTTTACTTGTAACCTCTCAGTAGGACTTGAGGCACTCTTACAGATCTAGAGACTTACTTGCCACAACAATCAATATTTAGTGATCCATAACCATGGATTTTACAGATGAAATTGTAATTAAAAAGTGTCAAGTGGAAAGAGCTGAGACAGCCTTTTTGGCAGGCGTCTGGAAAAGTAGCTACTATAGAGACGTAGAGAAAAGCCTACATGGATAATATTTGAAAGGCATTAGACTGAGTGACCATGTTCCATACAGTTTAATGACATACACGTATGTGCAGCAGTGCATGCGCGGAAATGATGATGGTGACTGGAGAAGCTCATGCTGCAAAGCACACAGAAGCCATTCCCTACATGTTAGACTAACCTTCTTGGGTACAGAAGCCAGAAATAAGCCAGAGGACTCCTAACAGTGTTCACTTAGAACTGTGCATGCCATATTCATACCACTTCTTAATTCAACCAGCCACCGATGCTAAGAAGCTATGCTCTCATTTAGTTACCTAAGTTCGTGCCTGTGAACACGCCTCACTGGAGATGCTAGCTCGTTTCCCCTATCACAGTCAGTGTTCAGGATCAAAAGGGAGAATCACTCCACATTTCACAGGCAGTATTCTGAAAGGAACGCTTTTGGAAATGAAAGGGTAGTCCATTGTCCAGGTTCAATCTGTCCTTGGTCTTTTTGCCAAGACTTCAGGCAAATACATCAATGATTGTCAGTTATAATCCTGAAATTTCTCATGCAGCCCTTTTTCCATTGGTAATTGGACAAAGACCAACTCAATGCTCATAATTATTTCTTACATATGGCCTATTTCTTCACAGAACACTGAAGCTATTCATTTGGGACAGCATTTGTATAGTTCAGACCTCAGTTGTTCAGGAGATAAACATCCCCTTATGAAGGCTACAGTCCTACAATACAAAGAACACAGAAGGACTGTCAGCACTGGAAGAAAACATGGGGAAGCATGGAGGGTTGACGGCTATCAACAGAGGTTATGCTTTTACTATGTTGAGTTGAAAGTGAGGTAAAGACAACACATCACAGATCAAAGTAACAGAGATGGACCACAGGAGGGGAGATGGCAGAAGCTGAAGTACAGACATTGAGGGAAGTGAAATCAGTAAATGGAATATCTACAAAGATCTTTCTAACTGGATGCTGAAAAACCAAAGTAAGGTAGTACCAGGAAATCCAGGGAGAGCAATCCTTCAAGTACATATGTGTGTCCATACATTTTGAAAATTGATTCTCTCAACACCAATAGACACATTATTGCAAACATAAAACTAATAATAATAAGCCAAGACATTCAACCTGTCTTTTAATTAAAGCTTTAGGAAAACAACATATAGTCTATTTCTTAAAGCATAATATATGAGCAAGAAAGGGTTTTTTAGGGGGACTAAATCTGTCAGCTCTGCTTAAGATGCTTGTATTGGAACAGAGGAATAAATGGAGCATTTGTTATCTGGATCTAGCTTCAGGATCATACTTTATATACTGTTATGAATAGTCAAGTACAGTGAATGCAATAACTACTTTTGGAGGCACAGGTCAGCACAGCTTACCTTGATAAATCTCCTACCATCCCAGCTTTGTCAAGCTACACACAGATGATTACTATAAAACAAAAACTAAATCCATACGAAATATCTACCATGAAAAAGCAACTCAGAACATACATACAATTGTGAGAGGTTTTTACAAATCGCTTATGTGCTTCAACTGGAAGATAACAAAAACATGACATACTCTACAGGCTGTACCACAAATCTGAGATCTGTTTCAGTTTCCTTCCCCCCCTACAGAAAGTACTATTTTGTACACTACATTCCATTTTGTGCCTTCAGTTTACAATAGTAGCTAATTAATAACATCACTACAAAAAAATAACATTTAACATATTACTGCAAAAGACCTAACTGAGTCTTAAGCCTCTCAGAGCCATACTAATGCCCCAAAAAGCACAGTAAAAAAAAATTACAGATAACTAAAAGCAATGATAAAAATTCATGGACAACACTTCATAAAGATTAACAGTTAGACATTTGTTCTGCACCATGCACTATAACACAATCCAGAAACCTTACGTTCTACTTCTGAACATAAGAGTTCAGGAAAAAAACACCAGGGAGTATTGGTGTAATATTTGCTAGGCATTAAGAAAGCCAGAAACAAGAGCACACCTGCTATGGTCAATCCGAAGTGTCACAGGAACCACAATTAAGTTCACTCAAACATTACTGAAAAGTTTCAAATGAGTTGATGACTATGTTGAGAAGATCTTGATCAAATAATGGAATGTGTGAGTCTTCATTTGATCCAAATGTTTTAAAGAAGTGAGGAACAGCCAAAGCTTAAGTATCTAAACTGAGACACTGCCTCAGGGATCAACATTATAATTATTATTCAGAAGGTCTGTGATTGATTAGAATTGTAACTGCAGTACAGAGAGTCAGAAGGGGAAGTAAAGCAGGGCTTCAAGTTTTTTGCTTTTTCCTCACATTACCAGGAACAACAAAGCAAGCAATCTTCTAATATAAAGATTTAAGATCCTGAAGGAACTCTGTCAAAATCTCCCCCCAATCCTTCAAAAACAGGAACAGCAGCAGGTGGGTGTTCTACCACCATTTTAATAAACTCTCGGACTTTCAACTATTCAATTAAATTTTCTCTTCAGAACACTAGTGAAAGGCTCCACTGGGACTCTACTGAGTCTTAAAGACATAATGGCAGGAACACAACAAATTAAAAGTCTTGTGATGTTGCTCTAAGCTCCACTTCCACTAATTGTGATTATTTGATTACAAACTTGCAACTTAGTCATTGCTTTTCTGCATGCATATGTACCTTAGTCTTTGCCATATTTTGGACATGGACAAATACACAAAAGTACTTCTGTATTTTGTCTTCAGAAAAAGGTGACATTAAAAGAAAGAACAAACTGTCAGTGAGTAAAACCACATTTCTGATACCTTCATAGTATCACAGCACAGTAGTTCCGCGAGGCATTTAGGCACACATTTGATTTTAAGCACATTAATTTTACCTTAAATTTAAAAAATAAAATAAAATAAAATTGCACTCCAAGTATCTGTCTGCCTGTTGCTGTCAACTGCATAGAAATCCTGCAAGATTAACAGAGTAAGCTCTTAATGTTTAGGAACCTGAAATAAGGTAAGGAGAGTTGAGGTCTCAGTATTTGTTTGCTTAAGTAGACTTCCTCTGTCACAGTATTTACTTTTCCTCTTTATTATTAGTTGTGTGTACTACAGCATGAACTTGGAACGGGAGAATACTAAGCAAAATGTCAAAAGTAAATCTCAAGTTCAAACAGATCCTGAGATCACAGTTTAACTGACTGGACACAGACATGAAAATGTCTGTGAAGTAAAAAACAAACAACTGTACGAGCCCTACTAAATCCTCATCCGTCCACCAAATAAAACTATCCCTTCCTGATCACAAGACCTGAAATCATTTTGACCTTAGTCTTCTGTTTCCCTCATTTCCTCACAAGGGAGTTCGGAGCTACCATTCCAAGAGGTACCATAGTAAAGAGAAATACAGTCTTTCCTGCTGAGATATCCTTTAATGAATGCTAGTATTTCAGCACATAGTTGGTCTCTGGGGAGTTCTACAAGAAAAGGGCACTCAGTCAACATCCTTACCCTTGAAGGGAAGTGATTTCTCAGTTTACTAGACCATTAAAGACTAAGTGACTGTCATCAGCTCCTCCAAAGAAGCTAACAAATACTCAAGGGAACAGTGGTTTGGATCTGTTTAGAACAGTTTCACAGGTGCTACATAATGTTCTGATGATGACATTCAAGTGCTGGTTGTAAATATGAAGGACTATACAGCAAAGCAGTTTACAGACTCTAGGCCACAACCTAATTCTATGCTTTGCAAAGACCAAAGTGGGCACAAGCAGCTCAAAAGGTCTGCTCTACTGGAAGGCAATCATCCATCCATGCCTATTTCTAGCACCCTGCTCTGCACTTAACATCCCTACTGGAAGACATGGAAGACACACTTCTCTACAATTCTCTAGTGGAGAATGACCAAGTAGCTCACTTCCTGGGAGCACAAAGCATCAGGGGATGCTGTACTCCTCAAGAGTGCATTTTACCAGGAAGAGCAATATGACTCAGGGAGATCAGACCAAAGTGTGCCAGACTAGTGAGGATGCTCTGGCATGAACATTTATCAGCTTATACATGACTCTCTCCCAGTTCTAGAAGAGAGAATATGGTTTCCAGCTGAATCCCCAACAAAGTAGCAGCAATGCCTCAAAGAGAATCTGCTTTTCTTTTGGTATCTCTCCTCTTACTATTAACTAAATTGAAAGCCAATTTAAAAATAGTAATATTAGTCCTATGTATCATCAGTATTAGAAAATAGTTACTACTGTCCAAAAAAATACTTATATTTAGACACATATATATTGTAGCCCCCAATAGATATTTATAGCCACATATTTTCAGCTGGTGTAAAATTGCAGAGCATAACTAATTTCCTTGGATCAGTGACAAATTAAGGCAGCTGAGAATCCAGCCCTGTGGCTTGAAAGCTACATTTACAGCTACAGAGGCTTTACTGTGAGCTATTTGCCTATCACCTGCTGAAGAAATACAGGTGTTCGTGTTACTCTCATCATACCATTTCCTATTACACTGTTTTTGCTGTCTCCACCTTTTTAAGCCATGTTATCAATATTTTTCTGTCTACCCTGAAGATCTTGCTGGATGATAGAGGAACCAGAAGGAAACCTGAGGCAAAAATAGACTCCAAACATTATTCTCAAATTGTGTTTATGCAAAGGATCGTGAAATCTCTCTCTTTATGGACACAGGAAAAGGAAGATTTTGCAATGTAAGGCAGAGCCCTGGTTTTACCTTGCCAATCCCCTCAGATTAACAAGTTTCAATGTCTCTTCATGATAGCATAGCAACACTGAATCAGGGTGATGCCTGTGGCAAGAATCTACATCATTATAATCACTCTAATGAAGTTAAATTGGTTAAAAAGAGAGAGAGAGAGAGAGAACATAAACCAGATGAAAAGGTATGGTACTGGAAGTTAAAATCATCTGTTCAAGCATCCCTCCCAACTGCATAGCTTTTATGTAGATGCAAGAAATGACCATTCCTTAGACAACAGCTCACACACTCACCTGCCCCAGATCTAAAGTGATGTTGACTTCGTTGTACTTTAAGCCCTTAGAAAGAGGAGGACTTTGCCACCAGCGCTCCGTTCCATCAATGGCGTTAGTGATTGGGTGAGCTTTACTGGGATCACCAGCATTGCAGTAGTCACAGAATTGTCCCTGAAACATAGAAGATTAAGGATTTTGTCTCAGTCAAGATTGTACACACTGCAGATGTGTGCTGTTTTTCACTGAGGTTCTGAACTGGAGCTCTACCTAAAAACTGAGTTAAATCTTGCTTCTCTATGTATATAGTGTACTTGTGCAATGATTTCTTTTGCAATTAAAACTCACATTTATGCCTTGAAACACAGAATGAAATTTCAGAACTCTCTTAAAGACAATAAATCTTTTATCTTCTTAATAAATTTACTGATACTTTGCTGAAATTATCCGTATTACTTCTGCAGGCACTTCCACAGGAATGCAATGAAACAAAGACACTTATAGCTGGGATAACACCGACATAAAATTTACTCTCATTTCTCCTAAAAGACTGTGAAAGCAACATGTGTACATGGACCAGTAGTAGCAAACCCCTAAAAAAATCATCTACAACTTATGAACGTGTACATTTACAGTTATAATTTTATAGCATGAAAAGTATATATCCATGTTATTATAATATATTCTGAATCAGAAACTTGAAGAAATACACATCCATGGAAAATGCTATGGATTACACAGAGCATTCCCTTTAAGGACGATGAAAGAATCCCATTGTATCTTCATTTGCCAAAGTTACCACACAATTTTTAATCCACAATTAAAGCCACACTCCGGATATGCCCTGATAATCTCTCTTTGGCAGTTTCTAAAGCTCTTTATACTGTTCCTTACAATAATGATGAATAAACTTCAGGAAACTTAATTTTAATTTGGCATCTTTGCATGTCCCATAGCAGTATTTTTATCTTCAAGAAACCGCATTGTACAGTCTACTAAGATTAGTGCCGAAGAATTGAAATTAGCTATTAAGGAATCTTTTCACTGTCCAATTCACATCTTATTCCAGTCATTGGGTGTAGATAATTGATGCAAGAGAAACTGTGCCAGAAACGGATCTTTGTAGAACCCCAAAAGAAAAATATCCCTTTAATTTACCTCTGCCAGACAGTCATTTAAACCATTCCGTCTGTGACATGCTGACATTGTATTGGATTTGTGTTTTAAATAAGGTAGTATGTCATATTTGAGCCTTTTCCTTTACTAACTAAACAAATTTTTAACAACAAGATGCGACATCTTTTTGTTCTTTCCACAGCCTCTCTTGTCTAGTCTTAAATATATACCTGCTTGGAAGTATTCACACAGTTCCATACAACTGTCATTATTTTGTTTGCCACTGCTGTCACGCTAATCGGTGCAAATTAACTAGAGAGGTCACACTCGTCCACTTCTAACACAGGAATGAGGGCAGTAGTTCTGTCCTAATCCTGCTCTTCTGGCAAGCTCAGAATATGACCGTGGTGCCAAAAGACACAACCACCATTAGCTGATTAGTTGATCTGACTCATTAATCTTGAGAATTCCTTACAATTACTTGAAGGGAGCTTATAAAAAGGAGGGAAATCAAATTTTGACTCAGTCTAATAGCAATAGGACGAGGGGGAATGGTTTTAAACTAAAAGAGGGGAGATTCAGTTTAGGTGTAAGGAAAAAATACTTCACTCAGGTTGGTGAGGCACTGGCACAGCTGCCCATAGAAGCCGTGGTGCCCCATCCCTGGAGACACTCAAGGCCAGGTTGGATGGGGCCCTGGGCAGCTGAGCTGCGGGGGGGTAGCCCTGCCCATGGCACGGGGTGGGACTGGGTGAGCTTTGAAGTCCCTTCCAACCCAAATGATTCTATGAATTTGAAAAAGTTATTTAAAAAGGTACTAAATCTATATGCACATAGGCTGGTTAACTATGGCAATCAAGTTATAACACATTCCTCCTCTAACCGATGGAGAAGATTTGGATGATTTTTGTACAAACAACTACAGTATGCCAGGACACTACGGGATTCTAACATAGTTGACACCACATAGGCTTCACTAGCTACAAGTAACACTGCCAGCTTCTTCAATGAGGCCAGAGAACATTGTGTCACAATCCGCAAAAGCAATACATTAAGAAATGAACCCAGGCACCGAAAACAGCAGTTGCCAACACATGAGATCATCTTTATTGTTCAGATTTTCTGACAAAGGCACACTTGGAGTTCTGATATAGGTAGTACAACACCACGGGCCTCTCCTGAACAGTTTAGCAGAACACATGAAAAATCACCTTTACTTCACATTCACAATGATCTGGCTGGAAATACACAGGAAACAGTTGCTGCCATGGCAGTTCTAGCCTTGATCTGGCCACAGCCTCAAGAAAGGCTGAATGAAAAGAAAACAATGAGGAGTATTCAGTGCCAGCGTTACATTTACATACATCTCCTCTGTATTTCAGCATGCCAGAACACTTGATCTGAACTCAAGATACTATTTTTTCTTTTTTTCTTTTTGGACACGTAATTCAAAGCATTTCATTGCAACGACCGGAGTTTCAGTTATATAAAGTACATTCCAGCAAACCTGCCAACAAGACATTAAAAAAAATGAAAGAAAGAAAGAATAAATGATTGGGCTGAGCAGCCTTCCCCGCTCCTCCCTGGCAGTACCTGCAGGCAAGCTCCCCCAGCCTGCCTGCCACAGGACACATCTCAATCCAGGAGCCTGGGCACACAGCCACTGCTTGAATTTGGCTGCAATTCACCAGCTAGGCAGGTGTGCATCTGCTGGTGACCTTGTTACCCTCTCCCCCTCAGTTCTCCTGCGTGGAGGAGAGAAATGAAACTGCATAAAGCAGTTTGCTGAAATGCTGAAAATGATGAAGAAGTCTAATCGGTATATAATAAAAAGCTACAACGATGAAGGACTTGTTCACAAATTAATACCTAGAGGAGATGTAGCCACTAGCAGGACAGGACAGGTATGCAACTAACTGTAACTCACACCCGCACACCACTGTGGACAGATCTGCAGGCAAAGCCAGGCATGTCATTTATCTGCCAGAGCTGCTGAAATATTCTGTACTGTAGCACATTTGTTCACTCAGCACTGCTCTTATTAAGTTATTGTCCCTCTTGCCAACGAACGGAGAGAACCACTGCTTTCCTCAGTGTACATCCAGCACTGCCTCACAAGCCTCAGACTACACCTGGTGGCTGAACTAAGCTGCAACTGGAGGAACCACATGCCTGAAGGGCTTCCAACAGCCTCTTAATGCTCTTTCAAGATTTGCTGGGGATGATGAGCTCCACTAAGGAACACAATAAATCATATAAGGAACATATAAAGAACCAAAAGACAAGATGAAAAGAAGAGGCCAATTCAAGTACTTGAAAGGAACTTATAAGCAGGTGAGGGATCGACTTTTTACATGGTCTATTAGTGATAGGACAAGGGGGAGTGTCTTTAAACTGAAAGAGGGGAGACTTCAGTTAGATGTTAAGCAGAAAATTTTCACTGAAAGGATGGTGAGGCACTGGAACAGGTTTCCCAGAGAAGCTGTGGTGCCTCATCCCTGGAGGCACTCAAAGCCAGGTTGATGGTTCCCTGGGCAGCTGAGCTGCTGGGTGGCAGCCCTGCCCATAGCAGGGTGTAGGACTGGCTGGGCTTTAAGTTCCCTTCCAACCTAAGGCATTCTATAATTCTGTGAGAAGCAGCAGAAAAGAAGCTGAGCTGCTCTTTTTGCCCTATTTTAATTGCTTGTGTTAGTACCACAATAGAACTGTCTATTCCCTTAATAGAGAGGAAGATCCCTCTCCTCATCTTCTTTCTGACTTCCCTGTTCATAAGCACAGCAGCCACCATCCATCTTTGGCCAGACTCCAGATGTGAGTGACTCAGGTGTACAGCACAGCTTCAGCCTGGTACTGTCACAGCAGCTGCTAGACCCATCTCTGCCACCATGTGCAAAAGCCACCAGACTCTTAAGAAACAACACACACAAATACTTACGCTGATCTAAATCCTTCCAAATAAGCTCAGTTTCTGCAACACTTTCATGTGCTTCTGTCCAATTTTCCACCAATAAAAAAAAACAAACAAACAACAACAACCAAGACTCTTTTGAACTCAAGGAGCAGAGGGGACTGATAATATGCACATTGTGCTGCTATCGCATTTTCCATGGCTGGATTTCCCTGGCCCGGGGAAGGAATTTTCCAAGTTTTCTCAAACCACAACAACTACAGAAGTATTCAAGCGCTGTACCTCAGTGGGACTTTGTTAGAACCAGAGAGTGATGCAGCTGCATCCACATTTACACAAAGGCTGCAGGAGGCACAGCAGGCTCCCACCAGCACCAGCAGTCCTCCAGGGAATGGAATCAGCCCTGACCCATAGCTGCCCTCTAACCCAGGGTCTGCAACACAAGCATTTAACAAGAGGAACTCCTGTCCTTTCACTCCTTTCCTACAAACAGCAAACCCTAATTTCTGAAGGGATGCAGGTATAAAAAGGGAATAATTATGAAAATAATCACGTTGCAAACAGCAGACCAAGCAGTTTCCCCATCACTGCAACCTCAGCTGAAGTATTTACTACCTGCAGCCCAACTCTGCCAATAGGAAAACTGTGTTTCTCAGCCTGAAAGCACCTCAAAGCACTCTAAGCTTTTTGTGAGAGGGCATTCTGCAGACGCAAGGTACAAATGGGAGAGATCTGGGAGGGCTGAGGCAAAGTCCTCGTTAGGAGTTCTGACGGAGCCGATAGAAAACATCACCCCAGCCCACCACAGAGCTGACCTGCTGCTCGTCGCCTGCCCTCCCACAGGGATGCTCACGCAAGGAGCGTTACCACAGGAGAAATACCTCTCCATTAACGCCTCTGGAGGAGTTCTGTCCCTCTGCAGGTGCAACCTGCCCTCGTCCCTGAAGTGGGAGCCAGCCTGCCGTCGCCAACTCCATCCCCCTTCCCGTCGCCACCCGTTACCTGTATGGCTCTCCCTAGCGGGGCTGCGGCCGGCCCCCCCACCAGCTTGCAGTACAGCTCCGGCCGCCCGCCGCCCGCCTCCTCCCCGCAGGTGGCGGTCGCCGAGATGCCGGCCGTCTCGGCCAGGTTGAAGTACGGCGGGTGGAGACTGAGTCCGAGAGAGCCGGGAGGCTCCGTCTGCGCGGGGCACAGGGAGAAGAGCGGCGGGAGCAGAGCCATCAAGAGCCGGCAGCCCGGTGCTGGGGTACCGTGGGCAAAGCGACCCCACGCCGCAGCCATCCTGCGCCGGGCTCTACCCTCGCCTCCCCCGGGGCGGCAGTATAGCTGAGGCGGGCGGACGCCGGGGGCTGCCCGGCTGCGGTGTGCGGGGCGGGGAGAGGCTCGAACACACCCCCGCTGAGGCGAAGCGGCCTCGGGGAGTGAGGAGCTGCTCGGTAGGAGGCGAAGGTTCGGCATGGCAGCGGCTGCCAGGGTGGGGAAAAGGGCCTGTGGGCTGGTAGGGTTGTCCCAGGTGCCGGCCCCGCAGCCACGCTGAGGTGATCCTCCCCCTCTGCGGGAAACGTATCGCTAACGGAGCGCAGAGATATCTCCGAGCATCCCACCCTCACAAGCCATGGCCTGTCCCACATAAAACTAAGGTTTTCCAGGCTTTCTCCAACAGTTTCACTCAAGGTGTGCTCTGCTGCTGTCTGCAGGCCCCTGGGGAGGCACCTTGCCATCTCATTTAAGGTATTTGGCACAGGTTTTACAAAACAAAGTCAGGGAAGGAGAAAAGGGCTAAAAAACAAGCCATACCCATCAGCTTCACCACACTGCTATCCTCTTTCATGCCTATTCACATTCCCCAGCCCCTGCCCCCCCCCACACACACAATCACACATCCACTGCTTTCATAATAAAATTCATAGGATTCAGGCACAGAGATACACATACCTCTAATATTTTAATAGTGATTCATGTGAGTAGCAAAGGATTTCGCAACTCGTGAAAGCTATGCTACATGCCACACAGCACTAGCAAAGGAGATCTATTTCAGGAAGCACCAACCACAAGCTATTGATTTTGTCTGCAAGCAAATATCACCTCCTCTTGCCCTGTGTCATTACAGCTTTAGCACGCCATAGAAACATCTGTGGGAAGCCATTTTTCTGTCCTCCATAGGAAAGGTGAGAATAAATATTGCATACCTCCAATACTTCCATACTTTCAACCCCAGATTTGGGTTTTCTATCCATAAATGCTTTAATTTTCTAGAGCAACTTAAAAATATTCTCTTTTCCCAACTGTGACTCTGGGGAAATGAAATCATCTTAATACATATCCCATGATACTTTGTACCTCATAAAAAGTATGAGAACCACAGAATGCCAGGGGTTGGAAGGAACGTCTGGGGGATCATCAAGTCCAAACCCTTGCTTAAGCATGGAGAATTGTAAACAACAATTAGGCAATAGCATCTTTAAATGTTCCATTAAATGAGATGCTAAACTGTCAGATTAGATTTGCACTCATCTTTTGAAAATCCAGTAAGGTATCTGGATGTTCTGGAAACTATTAGCTCAGAGTAAGCAAAGCACAGAGCAGGTGGCTCAGATATGTTTGATGAAGCTTTAAAAAAAACAAAATGAACAGTAAATGTTCTCAGATCCATGTAATCTCTGCATCAGGGAAGGAATAGGGTGTGAAGAGCTATCCCTGAAGAATGGGCATGAGTGAGTTAAAAGCCTATGGGTGAGATTTAGAGACTGAGGGAATATACAGGGAGCCTTTCAGCTGGCGTCTACTACAGGCCACCTGATCAAGCAGGGCCTGTTGATGAAGAGACCTGAGAGGCCTTTCAGTATCTAAAGAGGTGCTGTGAGAAAGGAGAGGACAGATTCTTTAGCAGGGTTAAATGTGATGGGGCAAGGAGAAATGTTTTCAAACCAAAAGAGGGGAAGATTTAGATTGGATATAAAGAAAAAGTTTTCTACAATAAGTAGATGTAGTGTCCATGGAGACACTCAAGGTCAGGCTGGATGGGGCTCTGAGCAACCTGATGTAGCTGTATGTGTCCTTGTTCACTGCAGGGGAGTTGGACCAGGTGATCTTTAAGGGTCTCTTTCCTCCCACAGTATTTATATTCCCCATAGACTTCAACTGCAATTATGAATATCTGCAGCAATATCAGTTATTCATTAGGCAGTATGAATAGAGTTTGAATGTCCACAGACACAAAGCACCTGAATGCAGGCTCCCTGGCTTTTCTCTAGCTGGGCAGATGGAAGATGGGTAAACAATTAACTTCCAACTGAGTCATAAAATCAACATGTACAGAGGATAAGTAGGGAAAGGAAATGCAAGCTGATCTGTATGCAGTATTGTAAAGTGGTAAAACTTCAGGAAGGCAAAATTCCAATGTTGAGTGGGGAAGAATGAAAAAAGTAAGGAATAATATACTGTACAGATATTAACATACAGGTAAATTTTCAGCTCAACTGTTTGAATGCTGAAATGCATTTACATAGAGGGGAAAATGGTACACCGGTGTATACACTGGACTGAAAATCAGTCTTGTAGTTGTAGATTTTTCATTGAGCTCTTTGATGTGTCACAGTCTTTGTGACTAAAAGCACTGATTTGCTTGGAGCAAATGAGAAAGAGGAAACAAAAGAACAAAAGAACAAATGTATTGAAAGAGTCAAATGAACATTTGTGGAAATAATTCTGTACTACTTATTCAAGTAAAATACCAACTTTTAACATCAGTTAGAAAGTCCACGTGAAGAAAGTTTAATAAGTCACTTGTGATTCCCAGCATCTTGGGGTTCTTACACTGGCTTATACCAGCAAATCTGATACTGAGTAGTGTATCATAAAGGCCTCAGTAAAAGGACTGTGGAGCTAACAGAAAAATTCCAGGCTGTTTATCGCTGAAAGGATGAATGCACACAGTTATGAACACGCTGGGTAAACTGTTTCTATCATTAGATAAACTTTTCCTTTTTCAGATTGGGATTTGCAAATTCTCCATTCTATTTTTACAAAGGTTTGTGAGACACATAAATACTCAGCCCAGTTTGCCTGTGGAATTTGTTTCTGGAGTAGTTTTTACTATTTCCCTTGCTGTCATCCTTTTAAGGGTATTTCTTAAAATAAAGAGTAACTCAAAATACATTGCTAACACGACAGGATTGGCCTGTGTTTTTTTGTAAATATTATAAAAGCAACAAATAATTACACACGTAGCAGGTTGTGCTGCAGTTTAGAACAGGGAAAATTAATATAAACGATAGGCCAGATGGAAATTATTTTATTGACTGTTTTAGTTGTTGATGATGGGTTAAATGTGTTTGCCTGGACAAGAAAAAAATCAACTAAGCCCACTATTGTGGGGTGCTTTATTTGTAGGATGTTTATAGTGCCTGCTTTATACTGTAAGGAAGTAAGTTTCTATTAGGATCTTCTAAAATCTGAGTATTTCACAGATATCACCAGCACAGTCATAATGCAAACTTCAAGACTACTCAGTCTGCTAAAAGTAATACAATCAGGTTACGTGAAATGTACAACCAATTATAGAATAGCACTCTTCTGCCTTTGAGAGGATCTCATGTAAAGTTAGTCAGAATCAGCTGCTATGTCACACAGGGATTTGTGTTCTATAACTCTAAGCAGCTGGAACCCAGATTGCTGAGCAGAGCAGAGCAGGTAGGAAAATCTATTTCTCAAAGGGCAGTACTATTCAAGGGGCAGGAACTTCTAGTCCTTACACTCTTCTGTTCATAGTTCTTTCTGTGAAGTACCGGAAATGAAATATATCCTATGCTAACTTCATGAGAGACCTTGTCCTACCTTATTATGTAGGTATAATTTGTACTGGATCGTAGCCAGTCCCACGGGGGTTTGGACTCAGTGATCTCTTGCAGTCCCTTCCAGCCACTGCAATATTGTGATTCTGTGATATAGATGGGTGAAAAAAAGCACAATGTGAAAGCATGTGAGCAAACATACCAGATGACCCTGTGCAGATCCTAAAAGGAGTGAGCAGACTCCAACATGCACATGATATTCCCCACAGTGAAGGACAGCTGGTGACTCACCATAACATCCCAAGCCACCGCTAGAATGAAATCTCCAACTTTAACAGAGCAGGGAGAAGGTGAGGATGATATCAGGGAAAGGAGGTGTGCATAACTGTTTTAACTGCTTAATTATTAACATAGATTTGTTTTTCTACACAGACATGATTTTCTTTTTATGCAGTCATTACATCTGCTTTAATCACAGACCATACACACTTGAATATAGGTGTAGTTCCAGATTTTGTGGGCAAATTAATAAAGGCTCTTGAAAATTTGATGTTTAAAGTAGGTACAAGGGGGTGGAGTGTGTGTGTGTGTGTGTGGGGGGGGGGGGGGGGGGGGGAGGTGGGGTTAAGGAGGGCTTGTATTGCATTGGTCTTCTATTTTGTCATTCATCCAAAGAGGTTCTTGTTTTTCCTTTGTCAGAATACTCAGCGTTTTGGCTGAGGAATGCTAAATGGTTGGCGCGTTACAATAGGCTGGATAAGTATGGGGATTTTCCAGGGGTGAGGCAGGGAGTGTGTGCAGATTACTAATATTTTCCTCTATCAATGGGCAAGTACAGCTGTGCAACTGGATCAGAGCAAGGATGACTCTTAACTATGCAATCCGCTGAGCATATTCAGTTTTGCTAAGTTTCAGGAACAATCAGAGTGATCAACTTTGTATGATCTACTCAGTAATCAGAGCTATAGGATCATTCCATTTGGAAAGAACACTAGGATCATCCAGTCCAACCATCAGCCCATTCCCACCATGCCCACTAACCATGTCCCCCAGTGCCACATCCACACAGTTATGGAACACCTCCAAGAAGGGTGAGTCCACCACCTGGGCAAAGAGGGTTAGGGTTATGCTCACACCAGGCCATACAGCCTAAGGCGAGCTCACACTATTAGCAGCTTTTCACCTGCTTTTCTGTAGTTCACTTTATTGTATACACAAGATTAAATCTGCCTCGGGAAAAATTGCTGCAGCAAATCCTCTGCTTGCGGATTTGTAGATTAAACGAGTGGGATCTCCCAGCAAACATTTTCTTTCAATGCACATGCATCATTTTCTTGTGAATGAAATTTATGTATGCACATCAAAAGAAGAAAATCCCCCAGGGCTCAGTTTAAACCAACAAAAGCAAAGATGTTCAGGAATCTCCCACCACAGCAAGCCTCGCTTTGCGTACTTTATATCATGCCAACTTGGAGTGAAACCTGCAGCCAGGCAGAACAGGACATGTGCTGGCTTTATGGCTATTCATTTCCACAGAACTAAAATTAAGCCATTAAGAATGTACTGGCTTCCTAAGGACAGCATCATCCATACAAGTGGTGGCGGTGGAAGCGGTGGTGGTGTGTGCAGGATGACGGGATGCTCCCCCTCATGCGCTGGGTGCTGAGCGTACAGCGATGGCTTTTAGTAACTGTTTTTCCCCTGGATGTGAGGGGAAAAGGTGGGAACGCACAAGAAGTGCCCTTGGGACGGCAGCAGCGTGGCGGCGGGATGCTATGCTGAAGGCAGGGGCCGTTTCAGTGCTGGTTCCGAGGTGCAGGCCCGGTGTCCAGCTCTGAGCCAGCTGCCGGCTGATGCAGTGGGCAGGGGATGCGGAGGACCCGCACCTCTCGATTTAATGGCTGTGATCGGGACCGATACGAGCAGCTCCCGTCAGGAGGGAGGCGCCGGGCCTCGCCCCGCCCCGGGCCGCGGAGCTGAGGCTCTGATCAGTGCGGGGCGGGGCCGGCGGTGCGCAGGATGTCCTTCAAGGTGAGCCGGGCGCGGGGACGGAGGGGGGGGGATACGCTTCACGTTATCTTCCTTTTCATATCTTTATATCTGTGGACTTGTTTGTATTTATTTTAGCAAAAAAAAGAAAACGGCGGTGTCTGTGGGGCCTGCCCGGGCTGTAGGGTGCCCCAGGAGCGCTGTGGTGGCTGCTGATGGAGCCGGCGCGTTCCGCAGCTGCCATCCCGAGAAGGATGCTTGTTTAGTGTTACATAAACCACTCGTTTAGGGTCTGTGCTGCAGGTTTGGTGCGGTCGGAGCTTCCTTCTGACTTTTCAGATCGGTTGTGTAATAGTTGGGAGCGGCATTTGGCCGTGGTTCTGCGTCCCAAGCTGCGGTGGCCACTGATGATTCCCTGTGATTCCCATGGCTTAGTACGCTCCCTCCAAAGCCATGCAAATGCAGTCGTACTCGAAACGTTGCCCGAAATAAGTTTTTAAATCTGAGGACAGGATCAGTAAAGTCAATTGGCAAAGAGCTCAGCGAGCAGCGATAACTGCTGGGAACAGAAAACATTTATGCCAGATGCACATCTTCTCCTCAGTTCTGCACTGTCTGGATGCTGTGTTTGCTCTTCTCTTATTGATCAGCAGCTTTGTGCCAGCCCTTGGCCGTGTTGGTTGTGCTGCATTGCTTTCCCCCTCATTGAGCCTCCCTCTCCCCTGTCACTGTATCATGCCTATGCTGGGGCTTCTCGATGCCACAGGTGGGTCCCACCTGCAGCTGAAGCCCACGTGTGGGGTAGCATGGCATCTGCATTGTGCAGAGGGATGAAATCTCGGTGTTCGCCCCAGTTTTGGTCCTCCACACTTATTTAGCCTCTTTGTTCCTCTGCTCCATCTCCACAAGTTGTTCCCACCTTCATTTCGCATCAGCACCCACCTTTGTATGCTCTGTCCATCCCTACCTGCTCCTTCCTGTGCCCCATTACCCACATTTTGTCTCCTCCTGCTGAAGGTGGCTTACTAACCATTCCCTTCCCATCTGGAGAACTGCAATCCTCTGCTTTCTCCCTCTTTCCTGTCTTTTATTCTTTTTCTCAGAAGGCTGTATGCTTACCAAAGACCCCAACACATCTCCAATTGCTGCTGTCTATTCATGTTTTCTGTCTTATCCTTACTCACAAGTCAAAATTCCTTTCTCATTGCCTATACGCACCAACATCATCTCTTACCACATTCCCTGTGTTTTTGCCTGCCTTAGTTTAATGTATATATCTTCAAATACTTTCCTCATGACCCTTTGTATAGGATGCATTAGTATCTACTAAGGACCTCTGTCTTTCCTCTTAAGTCCCACTAGAATTTCCCGTTATGTCATGACTGATTCTGATTTCCGGTCCTTTTTCTTAAAACTTTTCACTCAGCTCTTCCTTTCTATCTGGACTGGTTTGGAAACTGAATAGGAAAATGGTATTTTCTTTTATTTTGACAGTAGGATGAACCAGTCCTTGAGTAGTATTTTCTTTCTCCTCTCCTTCCTCTCTTTTCTTTCATCTCTAAGCTCACTGCTTAAGAACTACATTCTTCCTCCACAGCTGTTACCTACCCTACTATGAGCTGCTGCCTCTTTGCAAGCAGTAAGGTAATGGTAGGGCAGGGTGTGGGAGCCGGTGGTCACGGAACTGGAATCATCATATGAACAATTAAAACAAGTAGCACAGCCAGGATTTGCAGCGATGCTTTAGAGACCTTGTTGAAATAAAGGAAATTCCATCCTGACAGTTGCTGACGCTGGAGGAAATGACATTATTAAATATGCCAATTTTCACCAGAGCTATTAGCTAATTACTTTTTCAAATGTTTATGATGTTCTCTTCCATGACTGTCAATGCTCGGGATCAGTTGTTTTCTTTAAAAAGTTCTTTGGAGCAGACTAGCTCTATAGTTGTCATGGGTTAACCTAAAATCTTCAGTATATAGAATACATAGAACAGCTCAGATTTATTTGCTTTTCCTATCTAATCACTACATAGCTGATAGATCGTCTGAGTGTACTGTATATATATAGCTTTTGAGTAAGGAATCCCCAGCACTGTGGAGGCATGAGGCGAAGTACTGATAGCAGTCATTCCAAATTGGGTCTAGTCATTCCAAATTGGCACTAGTGGGAAAAACCCGTTTTTGTGTCCTTGATGCTTTTGAGAGTTCTTTCATAGCTTTTATCTGATACTGAGTATGAGGATGTGTTTGCTGGAGGACTAATCTAGGGATTACAGGAGTAAGAAAGAGCTGGGGGTTTATGATTTGTCAGGTTGAAAACTTTGCATGTCTGGTTTCAGATGAGGTTAATTCTAGAAACTTGGTTCTCTTCTCTCCTCACATAAGCTAATGAAAACAGGTGAAGAGCTCCTGAATAGTCACTCTTGATCTATAAAAGTACTACATAATAAAACAAAAACACATTGCTGCTGCGCCCTTCTATGGACAACCAGGTTGGACAAAATAAATCCTTCTATGGATATATTGGAATACCCTGCAATTTTCCAAAACTTTAAGGGATGGAGTTAGGCAATAAAATTTGATTTCCCATTCTGTAAGATAAAAAAAATCATTATTTTGCAATAGTTTTCCATCTAATATAATAATAAAGGCTATATTCCTGACTATGATCTTTATAAATAAATATCTGCCTAATAAACTAAAGCAAAAGGATAACATGGACTGCTGTGGGTTTAGGTCACCTGTCTGTTTTTACATAACATTTTAGTGGTTGTAAGGGGAAAGGTGGAAAAACTACTTCCTGACCAGTTGCCAGCAAGGAGGGTATAGAGTGCAAGCTTTCTTTTAATCAACACTATTAGCAGTTTACAAGAGGAAAAGCAGTTTATGAGCTGTAAAAAGAAGATAAGGATTTAGCTCAGTGTGTGTGGGTACAACAAATATTGCTAACAATTTATAGGAGCTGTCTTATAATTTATTGGATGGATGAAACTTAAGAGCTTTTGTCTCACACAGCAGCTTATTTAACAATCTGGTAATGCCTCTGATTACTGAAAAGCCAACCAACTAGAAGTGCTCAGTGTGTCTGATCTATAATAAATACGTTCGAAATAATAGATCTTGTGTCTTCTGGTATCAACTAGAAATATTGTTCAGTTCTGGCTGTTTACCTCATTATTCTTGTGCATCAACATGAAAACATGGGAAAGTACGTGTCATTTTGAAGCAGCATGATTGACTTTTGTCTTCACTCTTCTCTCTCTGGGTTATCTTGGGGGCAGGATTCACTGGAGAGTAAGGTCCTTAGTTATACGGACACTCTTTTGGTCTGAGATTACTAACACTAAAATGGCACTTTCCCAGACTGTTAGTGATATTGGGCCTTCATGCCTTCATATAAACCAGAGGCATTCGCCTACTCTGGGATATATGTACCGCTGCCACCTCAGCTTTAGTTCATCTGAGCACTACAGCCACTACATCGCTTACTCATAAGGCCGACATTTTGGCAGCTGCCTGAAGGGATGAGACAAGGAATCTGTAAGCAAAATTTGTGTCCTTTTTAGCTGTCCCAATACATTGGGGAGGTAATCATTTACTCACACAAAGGAGAAGCTGCTTTGTGGCACTGTTTCTAGGACTGAGAAAGCTACCAGTGTGACTCACACTGGTCCATGATATCAAGATTTGACAGTTTTCCTATTTTACCTTACATTTTTGTCTTGCTTGTATAGTAAATGAATTCATTAGTCTGTAGACAGCAAGGATCTAGCCTTCCTTTTCTAGCGTCATCCAGCAGATATATCTTAAGCCCACATCTACAGCGTGTTAATTTTAGAAGAGGCAAACCTAATAATATTGAAGATACATGAACAATAATTTTCATATATTGGAACTTTATATGCAGAAGGCTGAAATGGAGGAAGATGTCCTGCAGCAGGACATGATTCACCCTCTATAACTGTGGTTAGCCCCGCCTCAGAAGGAGACCATCCAGCTCATTGTTTTTTGTGATGTTTCCCTGGGGATCTGGACTAGCATCATCAGCTCTAAGTGCAGAGCAGGCTAGAAGTCATGCTGCTATGGACACAGGGAAGACTTGAAACAGCATGAGGCAGCATGGAGACTGATCTCTTTAGCTGCACAAAGAAATCAAGTTAGCTTCCCTCCTATGCTCTAGCTGTAAAAGATCAGCACGCTATCAGCACGTATTTGTGTTTTGTCCAATGCATCTTATAATTTCTTGTTTGTTTGTTTCTGCTTTTTATTTTCACCAGAAAGAAACACCACTCGCCAATGCCGCATTTTGGGCTGCAAGAAAAGGAAACCTGGCTCTTCTCCAGCTGCTGCTGAACAGTGGGCGAGTAGATGTAGACTGCAAAGACAGTGTATGCACACAGTGCACATATAACCACAGCACTGATTTTACATCGCTTTCCGTAGCCTGCTGCACAGAAGGTGTGGCAGGGATCTGACTTAAGACACTGGGATTCTTTTGACACTTGGACATGATTTAAAATCCTTTCTTGTCAAGAAGCAAGTTTGAAACTCAAGATAAAATAGCATGATGATTTACATCAGTAGCAAAGGGTTAGGAATTTGCCAGCACTCAAAAATGTGTCTTACATAGTTATTTGTGGCACTGACATTAAAAACACAGATTCTAGCACCTCGGGCTTCTCTTTGCAGGGAAATATCATTGTGGTAATAGATCACTCTGAAGAGTCAGCTCAATCAAGCACTAGCAGCAATGATTCTATCAGCTAAAAGAGATCCTCACGATTAGCTTTTTCAAAAATAACCCTGGACCACAGTTTCCATTTAAGCAGCGTAAAAGTTACTTTTGATGTGTAGTTGTTCCCACCTCACATGCATGTGGTGGTCTAGACACAACCTTTGGTGGTGTCAGAAGAACTGCTGGCATCTTAACATCGTCCTCCCTCTATCCCAGTATCTTCTGCACTGATAACAAAACAGAGATTGCAGGACTTCCAAGCAAAGAGAAGCACAGATACATGACTGCTTAGGTGTTTCTGACTGTTTACATGGGTTGTTAATGATAGGACAAGGGGGAATGATTTTAAACAGCGGAGGTTTAGGTTAGATATTAGGAGGAAGTTCTTCACACAGGGTGGTGACACACTGGAACAGGTTGCCCAGGGAGGCTGTGGATGCCCCATCCCTGGTGGCATCCAAGGCCAGGCTGGATGTGGCTCTGGACAGCCTGGTGTGGTGGTTGGTGACCATGCACATAGCAGGGGGGTTGAAACTGGATGATCACTGTGGTTCTTTTCAGTCCAGGCCATTTTGTGACTCCACGATTCTATGCTTGACAGATTTAGTGGGATTTTCCTTACTGTAGTTGGAGAAGTTGAAGCTAGTTTTGAGATAATGGGTTAAAAATAGAAATAACATGCACATCTTTAACATATGGACAGTTGCTTGACTATGCAAAGCTACTGCAAAAAGCCGGAGAAAATAAAGATTGAGAAGTCCCCAGTTTTTCTTTGATTGGTGATGAGACTGACTTACAGGCAGTCATGCCTGTAAATCAAGCCTTAATGTGAACTTCTAGCCAGTAACATGAACCTGCCACATCTTCTCTTACTTTGAATGCATTCAAAGTGCAGGAATTTTCTAAGCTCATTGGCTTTAAGCTATTTTTTATTCATCTTAATTTCATTTTTACTCTGTAGGCAATTACTTGTCATGCAGTATTTCTGAAGATAATCCTTGTCATTCTGGCAAGGAAGGAAAGGATGCATGAAGTAAACAGGACAGAGATAGATGTAAAGAAAGAAGTTCTACTGCTGCTCAGTTTATCTCAACATAAGACAATCTTTGATCAAGAGTTTTTACAGTGTGCTGCAAAATATCCCACCATTCTATCAGACATACACATTCTCTAGACTAAAATATTTTAATACTGTTAAGGCTGTATGCTGCTTTTTTTGCAACATTACACATTTTTTCTTTAGATTGAACTCGTACATATGAAGACTTAAGATTGATAGATTTCATACTTTCATGTGTGGTGTTTGCGTGTTGCCCACACATCATATACATGTAACATAAGTCTTATTTAGGTCAATGCAGCAGTGGATTTATTGGGATATTGAGGAAACCTGAGTGTGTTGTTCTGGTCTGGAAGGTTCTCCGATGCAATGTGAAGAGTCATGGAGAGAGAAAGAATTTGCTGTAGTCCTTTGGATAGGGTATTAGTATTCAAGGCACTTGGATCATAATGCTGACTATGACTCACAATTAAATAACTCATACAAGTCACTTACTTACAGCCATCCTGTATCTAAGGTTATTCTTCTGGAAAGGATATAAAGATCTTTGACATTTTCTGATAAAAGCAATGTAGAAGCCAAAAATATTACTGATGTTTTTGGTACACTTATTTCAGGACAGTCATGTGAAGTCATTGTATACATTTTCATTGATTGATCAGGCTTTGCACTGCAGGCAAGTCTGTAATTTACTTGCTTTAACAGCTGCTAATTACTCACTTTTCACTTTTCTTTGGTAGAAAGTTTTATACTGTCTTAGAATCTGTTCAGTGAAAGACTGCTCCCCCTTTCAGGAAAAGAGTGAACAGGATCTCTGATCACTGACCATAAACCTCCTTCAGCTGTTTAGAAGAAATGATTAATTTCTGGAGGTGTCTATTGAAAATACTGATATGTTTTTCTTCATTCCCAGCTTGGCACAACAGCTCTGATGGTTGCATCTTACTATGGTCACGTACACTGTGTACGGGAATTGATATTGCAAGGAGCAGATATCAACCTGCAGAGGGAGGTAGGAGATGTTCTGCACTAAAACAGGGATTGATTAAGTGACTATTGATTTACTGCAAGTAATAGAAATATCTTGTCTGCTGCTTTTTACCAACTGCTGTTGCTGTGTGTTGCATGTATAAATAGGGTCTGTTCTCCTAAGGACAAGGAATCTGATGTCTGGAACTTGTAATAGAAAATGAGATGCCAAAAGTGTATTTATAAATAATTCATCAAATATTTCCAGCATATGAGGCTGGTGTGGAGCAGTAACATCTCAGGTGTGACCCTCAGGTTACATCACTTATGCATTTATCATGTTGCTAATTGTCACCGAAATTTACAACACCCCTGACTGCCTCAATGTAATTTGATAAGGAGAAGTCCTTTACCTTTTGATTTGCAGAATTTGGTCATTAACATGGAGTGTGGCTGCCCTTGCTAGCCTTGGCATTGTTTTGACTTGTTATACCCAGGAGTTCCTGCCTCTCATTCTGAGCCAACTCATCCCTAAATATCACTCCACTTAATCACCCATACCCTATCCTGCCTGTCTGTTTTGCATTCAAGACATCTCTCACACCATGATGTGATTGTTTGTACAAGGGAAAATATCAGCACTTAGTTTTGTGAAAGCACCTTTCTCTTGTATTCTGCTCAAGTAATGGTAAGGGGTATCTACAACCATTCTGGCTTATGTGATGACTACACAGAGAGAACACTGCTCTGGAACAAAGAGAGTTGTACTTATCCGAAAAGAACTGCAGTTTGACAAGGACATGCAGTGGCATGGGAAGAGGGCAGGAAGCAAGATGGCAGTATTTTCATCACTTCAACAACCCAAGAAAATGTTTCTCATTTTCCTTTGTTATCTGAAACATGAGCATTAATCTTGTGCTGATGTCTTCAAGTCCCTGAGTCAGTGAATGCTAAACCTGTTGATGTCATTTTTAATGTCTTTGCACTAACTGGCCTGAACTTGCTTTAACTATGAATGCTAGTACCTTTCAGTGTATCCTGTCCCAATAAAATATGTATTTAAAACATGTACTTTCCCTTAGATAAACACTGCTTGAAAAAAGGCAACAGAAGGAAAAGCTGTGGACAGTTTTATGGACCTACTCTTGAGTCTCACTCTGGACATATTGATTCAGCAAGCCAATAAAAATAGAAACACTGGAATCCTCCAGAATCACTCTGTTGCTGAGAGAAAGAAAACAGATTAAATATAAGAGCAAAGGCACTAATCTGAAAGTAAATCTACATACTCAAACTAGTGCTATTGTACACCAAAATTGTTGTGAACCTCATGGAAAGGGGAGACCCATAGATATGCGTGTGAGAAGGGGCTCTAAACTGGTCTTCATGGGTCATGTGCTATTATCACAAAAGTCTTTGGCACTGGAGAATTTCATCTTTAGGTCCCTTTTCCTGCACCTGCAGCATGTGATGAGAAAGCACAAAATTAGGAAAGCATGCTTCTCTTTGCTCTTTTCAACTGTTCCCTCCTGTACAGCCTTCAAAATGATTCAATATGTGATGCTAACCAGTTATCTCAGTGCAATGAGAAGAAAACTGACCGCTCACCTAAGATACTTTGTGTCCTCTGGAGCCCTCAAAATCATCATATCTTTTCAGCTGATATTCAATTGATTGTGTTTAATAGGTTTTAATCTGAAATGTGTACTTTGGGCAACAATGCTACGTGTTGGTGGGTTTTATTAACCCATTTATTTTTTTCCCTACAGTCAGGTGCAACTGCTCTGTTCTTTGCTGCACAGCAAGGCCACAATGATGTGGTGAAGTTTCTCTTTGAATTTGGAGCCTCCACTGAATTTAAGAATAAGGTAAGATGAAGGGTCTGGTTTTGCATGCTGATACATTCTGACTGTCAAGGGTGTTGTTTCTTCTTTTATGTATGAAACACAACATAGCAGCAGCAAGGTGATAATATTTCCTCACTTGAACATTTTATGAATAGTGTGAGTAGTGCAATATATTTTGAAAACATTAACTTGTGAAAATGTTTACTTATGTTACTTGGACTTAATGGCATAATTTGGTCAAAGATCAGTCCACTGATGGTGAGGTCAGTCAATAAGTCTTTCCTCTTATGATATCCTACAACACAAGAAGAAAGGATCTCTTTGTACATGTCAGGTAGGATCTTATTTTAGGTGCATATTTACTCTGCTTGCACATACAGAAATTTGATCCACATTGGCAAGTGTTTGCACACCACCATAAGAGACAAAAGAATATAATGGCTTCAGTTCACTCTAAATCACAATTTAGTGACAGGAAGATGAAATACGCCTTAGAATGTCTATCTTGTTGCTGTTGTTGATGTTCAGGCTAGTCCTTTTTCCAAATTTGAAATAACTGAAAGAGCCTGGGTCTGGTTCATCACCTCTCACAGAATAAATGGCATTAAGAGCAGGTATGCTGGCCACAGTACATCAACTCTGTTTCTTTGCTCAGGGCAGTATTAACACTAATGCTTTCAGCAAGCAGAGCCAAAAGCGCCAGATTTTCATGAAGCATTCTTGCCTTTGGTGTGGTGGCCACATTTCAGAGCACTGGGGCTGATGGAGCTGAAATGGACACTACCAGTCACTTAACTTGGCATTTGTAGTGACATGTATTTGAAGAAAGATAGCACTTTACTCAACAATAACCATATGGAGCACCACTTGGACTCAATTCCTTAAGCTCTAGGAAAGGTAGCATATATTACTGCTTAAAAATCCAAAGGTTTTGTGGTCATGGAGCTCATGCATGTCTGTTCTATAGGACAAGCATTGGTTCTGATACTTCAGAGGATTGTGCTAGTGGTAAGGAACATCATGACCACAGCAGAAGCATCAATCAGTGAATTTAACATTAATGAGATTGTGATTTAACACAATGTGGAGTACAGTTGTGGGACTTAGCAGCATAGGAGGTTGCAATGGATTCCAAAGTGTTGGGTAAACTCATTAGAAGAAGCTGCGTATATGCATATATGAAGATAGTAAGATTCAGAAGAAATATTCTTCTCTCACATTGGGCTGTATACAATTGGGTGAGTGAATTTACATCTTCTGAGTCATCTGACCTGTAGTCAGGCCACAAAAACCATGCTTAAGTACTGAAATGTGTCCCAGTCACAAAAAGCCTGGACCAAAAGCCAGAGAGTATTTGGGACAAAGCATAAGGGTGGGCAGTGTTTTTACTGAGGGAGGAAAAACAGCAAATGCAGGAAACTCTTGCTAAGGATGGAAAGAAGAGACTCAGTACCTTATTTTGTGTATGGAAACAGTTACATCCTCAACAAGCACAGCCTGTGAACCAGGTGTTTGTGAAGAAGTAGAGATTTGGCCCACAAGGTGAACAGCAGGCTTGCCATTATCTGATCCTTCATGATAGTAATGTGATCTGCTTTGAGGCATGCAGAATAAATTCGTGAGTCACTGAGGCAGATAAAATATGCAAAGGTCCAAATGATGGGAAAATCTTTCTGCATTCAGTCCCTCCTGATTCCTTCCACTTTTGGACAAATACAGTTCTACTTGAGTCACCACTGATAACATACTACATTGACAGTATGCATTTCCCATTGGCTTTTTGAATCATTTTTGTTCAATTTTCTAATTTAATAGTGTAAATGTCATAGCTTGAAATTATTACATCAAATTTTCTTTCTGTTAATGGGTGGCTAAGGTAAGAGGCTTCTCTGTCCCATCCTCCAAATGCCAGACATGAAAAAGCTAACAAAATACGCCTTTCTAAGTCAGAGATAAGGCACTTTCTGATTAAAGCACTCAGCTGGGAGCAGCAGTGGAAAAGATGAGGATCCTGCCTGTTTTCAAAGGACATTTCAAAATTTATCAGTTTACAAAAGACTTTCTATTACAAATGAAGATGTGGAATTAAAATACAACCAGAGATTGAAGGCATCTTAGGAAACAGACACTTCAAAGCAAGGCAATGCAAAACCTACTGTCTTCTTTGCAATGTAATTCTCTATAAATGCTAATTACTACGTTTGTTACTTATATGCAGGAGTTCAGGATAACAAACAATACAAGAATTCTTGTTACGCTTGGTATCATTTGAGTTGATATTCACTATGACAGGCTGTCTTAGTATGAACTGGTATAAATTTTTCTTCAGAGTGTCTGCTATGATGCCATGTTTCGGTTCTAGGTAAAAACGAATGTTGATAACACACCAATATTCACAGTTTCTGCTAAGCAGTGTTGTACAGAGCCAAGTCCATTCTCAGCAAAGGGCCCAAGGAGCTGGGAGGGAACAGAACTAGGACAACGGGCTTAAGTTAGCCAAAAGGATACTCCATACCATATGACATCAAGCAGAAGGAGTTTTGAAGGGAGTGGGTGTGCATCTTGCAGTCTTCCACTGCATGGGGGGCTAGATGGGCATTGGTATGAGAACGGTGAGCAATTGTTTGCGCATCACTCTTTATATATATTCATATGTATGTGTATTTAGTATAAGTATTATCCTTTTCCTTCTCTCTATCTTAGGAAATAGTTTTATCTCAACTGATGAGTTCTACTATTTCTTTTTCCCCCAATTCTCTCTGCCATCCCACGAAGAAGGGAGAAATGAGCAAAAAACTGTTGTGCTCAGCCACCTACCGAGTTAAACCACAACACAGGAAAAGTGAACATCCCTAGAAATAAGTATCAGAGATTTGGTTTTTTTTCTTATTCTGTGACATGTTATGAGCGTGTGTGTGGTTTCCATGGTGGCATATTTTCTGAGTGATGCTGCAGGTCATGCAGTGGAGGCTATTTTTCAGTAGGTAGTAATGACAGAAAACCAGTTTCTTTCCCTTGTAGTGTATTCCATAGAAAGTGATGCACCATGTACTTCTAATGTACTTGCAAGCAATGATGACACAGGTAAAGGAAGAGGTAGGCAAATAGAGATGTACATCCTGGATAGCACGTTCTTATCGGATGCTGTCCAAGTGCTTATGTGGGAGACTGGCAGCAATGTATGCACTGCCAGTAGGGAGAAGATCAAACTGTTTCAAGAAAAGAATGGCAGATAGCTGAGAAGACTGGCTCTTTTCTGAGCTCCCAGCTTGCTGGAAGGGGCTGCAGTGAGGGATTAGTGGAATCTGCGCTGTGTCAAAATTACAGGGAATGAGCAGTAAATGAGCACAAGGCTGAGCACTTCTTCCAGCATTATCGACTGTTAACCTCCTGCTACAGAGCAATTATTGCCCTAGAAGTGCCTCCGTTATTGCTCACATGTCCCTGATCCTAATTTCTGCCCCGCTCAGAGTTTCCAAAAGCCTTGCCAGCCCCAAAGATATTGCTTCAGTGTTTTATTTGTTTCAGCTGAGGCCAAAAAAATAAAGTGGGAATCACATGGCTGCAAGGGATTTTAAAACTCAGGCATTTACTTCTTTTTTTTTCATCCTTCCATCCACTTTCCCTGTAGTCTGTAAAACAGTTGGGTGTCCAGACAGAATTTTCTGGAGAAAAGGCTTTTGTGCTGGCCAAAGAGAGAGAAAGCATAAGGGAAAATAAGGTGTAAGCTCAATAGGAGTTGGAGGACAATTTTTCTTTCTACTAAAAAACATGGAACTTTGTAGTGTTTTGTCAAACACTGTCAATTCCTTGATTTAACTGAGTGCTGTCTTCCATAAGGTGTTTTCCATGGAAAGGATACCTGTCCACAGTTCCCCTTCTTGGAGCCAGACCTGTTGCTGTTTATCATAGTGGGACTTCCATCTATGTGAAAGCTGTGACATCTCCAACATGGGATCACACAGTTCTACTCCAGACACATGGCTTATGCTCTGCTGCACTAACTGTGGTTAGCTGTGCAAGCCTGCTCTTTGTTTGGGATCTGTCATTTGCTTGCCTCCAGAAATTATGTCAATAAGCAAACAGTCTTCTTAAAATAACAGTGTGTGGAGAACACAAGGGTTTTAGAAAATGAAAAACAAGCCATGAAGAGATAAGCAGGCCATAAAGAAATAAACAAACTACTCCCATATGCATCTGAATGTGCCCATTTCCTTACAAATGGGGAGCCTCAATATTTTTAAGCTTCTTGTAGGCCATCCTTCCATACCTCTCTACAGAAGATGATCAGTCTTGATAGCTCAGTTTTGTTTTTTAGCTCATCGATGTTTTTCTTCCAGTTTCCTTCAGGGAAAGTTCTTTAAAATGTCCCTGTTAGGTTTTGGGTTTTTTTTTCTGTTTATAGCCCTTTGATCTGGTAACTCATTACTCAAGCAAAACGGCTTTCAGCTGGTTGTAGACAGGAAATAGGCTTCATGAAGCTACTAGCTTTTGCCATTGTTTTTAAGTATGTAGAGGTGGAGGGGTTTTTATGTTATTGTTGTTGTTCCAGTCCAGGAACTACTGAGGTACTTTTATGTTCTGTTCTAGCAGTTCCTATTAATATGACAGGAAAGTCTAGAGACTCATTGTAGCTACAGAGCAACTTAACTCCACTGACCAGGTTGTCCACTTATTACTTAAATATCCCAGAATTAATATGCATTTCTTAGACTGTCACATAACGGTCTCACATCTGTGACTTAGCTGACACTAATGCCTTGCTTGCTTTTTAACACTGCATGGGGGGAAAGGTGAAGAGATTTTGAGAGTAATTACAGGCAGTCTCTGTGTATTACTTCAGCCATGTTAGACTTTGAGTTTTTGTGAGAGTTATAGAAATAGCACCACAGGTTCATAAGTTTGATTGGTGCATGCCATTATAAAAAATTCATTTGGCCATTTGGGCTGTTATTTCTCTTGCTGGCTACCTGTCCATGTGGAAAGTTTCAGACAAGACTTTGGAACTGTTTCAGAGAACAAGGCTGAGGGAAAATGCAGTCTTTTGCCCACACTAATAGCTCTGGAAGCCATGTGTTTGAAATACTTTAGATAGCTTACTTTGTCGAGGAGCAGCTTGAGACTGGGAGAATTCAAGGAAGGAGAGAGGAAATGTTTGGTATCAGTGATGTGGAGTGTGCGTCATCCTTGCCTGATAACATAGTGCCATCCCAGGCAGAAGATAAAGAACCTCTCCATTCCAGTGTCAGAAATGATGGCAGTTTTTGAGCGCTTTCAACAGGATGTGGCAAGCCCTGCATTTGCTGTCTCTGTTGTTTCAGCTGTCTTGGAGTTGTCAGGCAGCAATAATGAGGCATTTCCCAGCTCAGATGGCTTCTGTGGTAGCAGCTGTGCAAGGCAGACTTGGTAAATGTGCCTAGGCCTACCCTCAGTGTAACTACCACAGAAAAGTATTGGAAGTATCACTGATGATTATGGTTTTGATCTGATGCAAGCCTCCAGATCTAGCTTGTATGCTTTTGATGCATCCTGCCTACTCTCCTTCAGGCCAACAATCAGCAGGTAAAAGGCAGAACATGACAGGACATGTAGTTCTGATCAAAGAAGAGAAGATGATTGGTTGCTTCTGGAGCAGGTAGAGGGTGTGTTGTGAGCCAAGCTCTGAAAAGCTTTAAAATTTGCTTCTGTTGTGTGGTGATGTTCAGTTCAGCATCTTCACTCTCAACCTTCTGTACCCTTTCTTCATTTTTTCATAGGATGGAGGTACCGCTCTTCTAGCTGCTTGTCAGTATGGGCATGCAAAAGTAGTGGAAACTCTGTTGAAACACGGCGCCAACATTCACGATCAACTTTATGTGAGTTACTTGACGCGGATAATACTGATAATACTGTGAGTGGAACAAATGTGCTGTTGGTTGGACAGCAGCAGGTACTACAGCTCCAGCACAGGGAAGCATTTGCCAAACATTGTGGTTTTATAGTCCTCTGCTTCTCTAAGTTGTGATTTTTAACTGTCTGCTTTGTTTTATTTTGGGAGAAGTGGTACAAAACCAGAAAAGACGAGTTGGCTTCCTTTTGGTTCATTGTCTGCATGGAGGCTGAGTTCCAATTTGTATCAGATTTGTGATGTCCCTTACTATTGAACAAAAGCTCAAAATGTCATTTTCTATCACATCAGGTTTACATTGTAGACAGAAGTGTGAATAACTACAGTTCACCAGTTTTCTGCCAGGAAATGCAGAAATTACATTGTCTTTAAATCAGTTTTGTGCTTTGTCCTTAAGTATCAGTTAAAATGACGTTATTTGGTATCCGTGCATCTCTAGCTTGTCAGTTCTTTGGGCAAAGAATGTTAAGACTGAACTGACAGTGTTTAGTTGACTTTTGAGAGAGCTAGACTAAGCCAACGAAGTACTGGATTTAATTTGCTTCAACAGAGACTCAAATAAATTGAGCTTTTCAGCACTCAACAGAAAGGAGTGGCCGGTTATCTCTTCCACTTCCCACCACTCTTTCCTACTCCAGGGTAGAAGACAAGGCTGACAAAGAGCAATTTGTTCACTGTGAATACATAGGGTTTTTCAGCCATTACCACAGGATATGCAGGATGCTGTCAGTCTGAGGGCTGGTGACCACACAAGTCACCAACATGCCAGGGGCCATGTGCTGGTTGCACAAGGAGTCCCCACTTTTGTGGGGTCACCACCCCATGTTTATCAAGAAGGGTGCTCTGTTGTCACTGCTTCTCAAGTAGCAACAACCTTTCTAATCTACAGGCAGTTTGTCATCCTGTGCTTGGCAACCCCAGGGCTTTCCACCTGGTTTAAAAATAGCAGTACTATCACACCTGCAGATACTTCATGGGCAGTAAAATGACTTCCTTGTTGCCTCTCCTAGAAATGAGCAGTATTTGCATTCGGATTTAGAGATGTATTTTTATGACTATCAGTCATTAAGCAAAGCCAGTCAGAAACTGCTGCCTCATAAAATCAGAACAACAATCTATTAAAAATGAGTGTTAGCCTGGCTCCTTTTCTGAGACATTGCCAAGCAGCTTTTGTGCAGCAGTATCTGGCTGGCAGTTTCCGTGGCAGGCAGCCAGAGGAGAAGGATTTTGAGCAAGCTCTTGGGCAGTCCTCCCCAAACCATCAAGATAGATGTTTTAATTTTAAGTTGAATCCTGCGAGGAGTAGAGGAGAAGATGAGAATAAGACATAACAGTATTACTTGCAGAAATATGTAATGGCCTCTAAACAGCTTTCTTATTGCAACATCAATTCCAATCAAGTACAGAAACCAAATAATTAATTTTAATAACTGGTTGGATGATAGGCAAACCAAAGCTCTCCATCTTGGTTGATGCTATAATTAAGAGCTCACTTAATATTACACAACCTTGTAAACTTTCTAAATGGATGTATTCTTGCTATATGTGCCTCTGGAGGAAGCCTGCAAAGTACCCAATATGATCACCCTATTTTATGCATTTGCAAAGCAGACAGAGAAAACAGCCTCCTAGAGGACCCAGGGGCAAATATTCATCTGCAGTACCAGCAGGTATCTTTCTTCTTTACCACAGCAAGATCAAACTTTTTATCTTCAGTTCCTGGGCTCTCTATTCAGCTCATGCTTCTGGCATGAGTTTTATAGGAGGAGGACCTCAGCAGTATATGTAAGCAGACAACAGCATTTATTCCAACTGTGGTGATATGCCAACAGGTTAAAAATGGGTTTCTGTCAAAATGCCTATGTTTCGGAAAAATACATGCAGGAGATGCCTATAACATATGCACCTGTACATTTCAGACACAGTGGGGTGTTCACTCATGGCTCTACGTAAACAAAACATCTCACATTCTGGGGAATCTTGCCCTAGAATGCTCTGTGCAGTGTTGAGGATCTATGACAGGTAAAATATCTGTCCTACCCTCCATATGAATTTTCACTTCTAGTTCTTTGGATGGATTTTAATGTAGTTTGAACATTTTTTTGTTGATATGTGCATATGTATATAAATTATGGAAAAAAGCTTATATGAATCCAAGTGTTGTGCATTTTCTAATGCTGACATCTCCATGTGAAAAACACGTTGATGAAAAATAAATCCCAAATTAGTTCATTTCTTTTACAAGCTTTTCATAGGGAAATGATGGCTTCCGATAGGGCTAGGAGATACCCTGTCTTGCATGTGTTACTTTTACATGCTTATGCTACAGAGTCAATCTCTTCTGCAAGATGTGCCAGAGCAGCAGCATGGTAGTTGCTGGCATGGTGTAGCACTGCGGCACTGTACTCACTTCTTCAATCTGAAGGATAGGCTTCAGTACCAGAGTCTCCAGCTCTGCAAAGTACTTGGGCATGTTTTCACCATATGCACTTATGTGGCAGAGCACTTCTGTATAGGCATAGAAAATTAAGTGAGCCTGAATAAATACATTTTGCTAAATAGAAATGAATTTCTAGTTAGGAAGACTGACACTTTGGTGATGAACAAGTCTTTTAGTGTTCTAGACCCAGGATTTAATGCTCAGTGTGGTAACACAATGGGAGTCAGTACTTGTGCATTCTGAACAAAAACGTTACCATAGTTTGTTATCATAGAATGATTTGGATTGGAAGGGACCTTTAAGATCATCTAGCTCCAACCCCTATGCTGTAGGCAGGGACACCTCCCTCTAGACCAGGTTGCTCAAAGCCCCATCCAGCTTTGGTTGAACAAGACTTGTGATTTTAGTCATTGTTTCTTGAGCTTAGCTGTATATATGATGTTCCAGTGCATAATGGGTTAGAAAGGAGAACATGTTTGGTTTGGTTTTGTACAAAAAAAGTTGTGTCATTTCAACACAGTGTAAGCTGGAGGTATTTGTTCTTAGGATGGAGCTTCTGCAATTTTCTTGGCAGCTCAAGGAGGCTATCTGGATGTCATCCGATTGCTGCTTTCTTCAGGAGCAAAAGTTAACCAGCCACGGCAGGTAAGCTCTACCCTTCAAGGCAGCATTAGTATCTAATTGCTAAACTTTACAGTTAATAAAAGTTAACAGTGGTATTTTTACTGGGCTTTGGGTTCCCATGGTGGTCTTTCACTGGAAGGTAGAATGTGGCTGTGCCTGTATTTGTGTTTTAGTTCAGAACTGTTGTGTGGATTTGAAGCGAGTGCCCCAGTCATTTCTGCTTGAGCTCAACCTAGATTATTTCTGTAAGAAGTGAAACTAAAAGCTGTGGTTTAGGTGCGCAACAATTGTGCTTCAAATCAAACAGGTATCAGACATATGGTTGTTCTTCTGGAGCAGCTTTGAACCATGTGCAAGTTGGGTATGCTTGGGCCATGGGACCCAGCTAAATCAAAATGAAACTCTCAGTTTGTATTTGATGATGATGTAAGTGCCTTGCACTACCTCTTGTAACTACTGCCCTGCTTCTGCTGCACCAAGTTACTTGTGAACCTGAACATGGTCCATCACATCCTCATTCTTCTGAAAACTTTGGAAACACTTGGAAAAGCTTGTGAGATACAATAATATACTTAGTATACCTGGCTTTGAAAATATATATGTATATTAGTATCAAAGCTAATCTTTGACAAAGCCTTTCACATTTAGTTTTACTATGCATTCTCACTGTGCGCTTTGAAATTCAGACTGGAGCATTAACCAAAAGGGAGGGAGGCTAGCAGCTATGCCCTACACTGATGTTATCATTGCTCCTAGTCTGCCTCCGTACTGTCTCCCTAGGTCAAGGTTATGAAGTGTTGTTGGCTGTTGGTTAATATAGCCTAAAAAATCAATATGGAAAGATAGATCAGTGTATCCATTAATGCCTTTTGAGTGGGTTAAAACAAAGCTGGGGAGCCTTCGATTTACCTCAACCAGTTTACTCCATGTCACCACAAAAACCACACTCTATGCCTACTACTAGAAAAAGTAGTAATTATAATGCTTCAACTAATTCTTTCTGACAGTACTTTTCAGCTCTCCAATGCAATTTCTATAACACAATGCTTTGTGATGCATTTTTAAATCTTAGTTGAGACAGAGGTTCAGATCCATGTGAATGTTCCTCCTGGCTCTGTTTTGTCTCTGACAGCATGGGCTTAGTTTGCTTCAGGGTACCTCTGATCCCTGCTAAGATTATGGCTGGATAGGTCTGAGGCATTTGTGTTTAGGCGCACTGTAATCTGAAGGATTTCCTTAACAAATTGAATGTTTTTACTGTTTAATTAGCAAAGTAATGGTTGGATGGACTTCAGTCTCTTTCTAGCTAACAAATATGTACTCTGTTCAAAGGTGGCATGGTGGTCACCAGGAATGTAGGCCTAGATGGGGCAATTTTGATGCCAAATGATTCTTACCATCAGTTACAAACTGTGCTGCTCTTACAGCTATAGGAAACTATTTAAATCAGCGTGACACTAGATGTGGGGTGTCCAACATCAGCTCATGCTTCCCTTTCTCATACGTCCACATTTTCTCTCTATCTTGTGAGTTTGGGGTAATAATTCATCTTCCTGACCATGTGCATGTTCTCTATATGTGTTTTCTTGCTTCTACAGTGGGTCTTGTGCCCAGTTTCCCAGTCTCTCAAAGTTTCTGTTGACATATAGGCACATCTCTGGTGGCACTGGATGCCTTTGTGAAGGCCCCCACAAGGCTGAATAGCAAAGCTTTCTGGAGAGTTTATTCCCTGGAAACGTAATTTCTCTCAATGTTTAGCTTACTTCTGTTCTTCCAGACATTGTGATGGGGCCCCCATGGAGCTGGATTTTTTTTTGTCATCTTATTGTCTAGACAGAGCTTGAGATAGTGTTTGCAGACTGACGTGGGCAATGTTTCTTTTCTTCTCTAACTCAAATGCAAAGCTAGAAGATTATTTGCTGATGAATTTTATGCTTTTTTGGCAGCCTATGTCCCAGCAAGCTTTAGTTTGACTGCCTGAGTAGATTCAAAATACTCTGAAAATTAATACTTTTACACACGAAATGTAATCACGTATGTGTAAGCCAGTAAAACTACACAGAGTACAGACTTCAGACTTGGTTTAATTATTATAAATAAGAATTCAGCTGGTTCAATGATACAAGAAGACCAAAGGGGGGCAGGATGGTGGAGGAGATGATATTAAGCAGCCTGAAAATAAAGGCTCTCTGTCCCTGAAAGTCATCAGTGGGAATATTGAAGCTATTTCACCTCCTGCATTAATCCAGGCCTTCTTAGAATTTCAAGCCACCAGCAAGCACTGAGAAGGAACATCAGAAATTTCCATCAGGGTGTGTTTGGGATTGCTGGACATAATGAGATATAGTTTGTATCTACAATGAATTTATAATCAAATAAGGAAATGAACACATCTTAAAACACATGCAGCATTTAACACTTTTCATTCTATAAATGTAATGGTCTCCAGTCTGCTTGGTTGGGCAGAGAGACAAAAGGAGGAAAGTATATTTTGAACTGCTTCTTTCCCTGAGCTTGTTTTTTTCCTGACTCATCTCCATGCCTGTTTATACAGGAATCCTCACATCACGTCTCAGTAGTGTGTAATATTTCTTTTGCGCCTCACATAAACATGAGAATGGATAGAAATCTAATCTACTCCATATAAATGTGTTTACATAAACCTACATGTTAGACATTGTTTAAAAGACAGAAGCTGACATTACTCAGTGGGAACGCACCATCAACTTTATCACCTTTCTTCCCTTTAAGTGAAATTCTCCAAGATGGTCACTTTCTCACAACATATTTCTGCCTCTACCCTATAGCTGATGATGTCTAACAGCAACAGAATTAAAGACAGCTTATTGGTAACACTGATGTTATCTAACACAAGCGTTTCCTTCTGCTTCTTTTCATTCGTAACTAAAAAGACTCATAAATGTCACCATGAGTGAAAGAAAGCTGACGTGTTCCCCACGCTGTTCTTGTATTTGCATTTCTTACACAAACAGAAGCATGGGTTCACATTGCATTAGTTCCTCGTGCACATCACATGATGTAGACGTCTCTCAGACATCTTCCAAGTTTATAGGCTTCTTAGTGTCTCTCTTGCTACTTTCTAGAGCCCTCTGGTGGAAAAAAAAATATGAGGTGTCAGCTAATAGAGCTGTTGACTAGCAGAGTAAACAGTATAAATTGAAAGGGTTTTTGCTATCATGCTGCAATCACGTGCTCTGTGTGTAAGAGAGCCTTTGTTATTTTTGCATCATAAAGGCCATTCATTGTATTCACAGGTTATGTACTAGAATGAGGTCAGCCACTAACTTCTGTGTGATGATCATTTATAGAGATTTGATAGAAGAGTTGACAAAGACCGTTTTTCACTATTTGGGAAGACTGAAGATACCAGGGCTTACATTTGCTCTTTCTCAGAATCAGAAAGAGGAAAGACCAAAATACTATAGCAAAAGAGGAAATAACTTCTGTTTCTTCCCGTGAATTAAGCCACTAGCCCATAGAAAGCAGAACACTGGTTCAACAAGGTTTTTGAATAGCTTCAGTAGGTCACATGAGTCTTCATTTGGCACTGAAGAGTTTGCTTCTTTGATCAAGGTGGAAATATTTCATTTAAAATAAAAAGCTGTTTTATTCCAAAACTTCTCATTAAGGCTTTTTTGGGGGCACCGGTATATTTTGTCTCCTATCTTTCCTGCCAAGTGAGGCGAGAGGAACTGGCAGGCACTGAGGGCACAAGAAGGCACCCTGCTACTTGTGGCCTCACTTAAAAGTTGAAGTCCTTACAGGAAAAGTCTTTTGTTAAAGGCCCATGAAAATCAATTTGGCACCACATAACTGCTGGAGTTCTCTTTTAGTTCTGAGAATCAAACTTGTCCATTTATAAGAAAAACTGGTGAGGGGTCTGGAGCACAAGTCTTATGAGGAGCAGCTGAGGGATCTGAGATTGTTTAGTCTGGAGAAGAGGGGGTTCAGGGGAGACCTCATTGCACTCTACAGCTTCCTGAAGGGAGGTTGTGATGAGGAGAGGTTTGGCTTCTTCTCCCAGGTAACAAACAGGACCCGAGGAAATGGCCACAAGTTGTACCAGAGGAAGTTTAGATTAGACATAAGGAAAAACTTTTTCTCTCAGAGAGTGGTCAGGCACTGGAATGGCTGCCCAGGGAAGTGGTGGAGTCACTGGCAGTGTTCAAGAGGCATCTGGATGAGGAGCTACAGGATATGGTTTAGTGGCTTGTGGTAGCAAAGGTGATAGGAGGATGGTTGGACTGGATGATCTTGTAGGTCCTTTCCAACCTTGTGATTCTATGATTCTATGAAAAGGAGGAATAATCACAAAACTGACTTCCAGTTGCAGCAAGAAATACTTTCTGTTTCAGCTCACCTTTGCATTTGGGATAGAAACCTAACAATAGCTTTCACTTATTTTGAGCATGCATTTTATTTTCTAACATTTTCTGCTCAATTATTATATAAGATTTATTATTATTATTATTATTTGTTTTTTGCAAACCAAATTGGTTCACACTGTGTTCTTTGAAAAGTGCCTTGTTTTCTAGAGGAGCTCTTGCAGTTAAAATCTTTAATGTACTCACAATTACTGTAAGTCAGGACATTTTTATTTGGTTCCCCAAGAGTAGACAGTGTAACTCAACACTGAAAGTTGGTGATCATCTAACATCGTTCTTCAGCTTCTATAAGCAGTTTCCATTTAATATGTACAGATACCCAGCTGCTGAATTCATCTATGCACACTGAGATTTACCTGTATCTTCTGCCACATTTAGCCACCTAGAGTTTGAACTATGCAGCATACCTTTGCCCTTTATGTTTCAAATTTCCCTATGTATTTAAGGCACATCTGAGAAGACACAGAGGGCTTTAAGAACTCAAAGAGTAATGCTTGTTTCAAGTCAACTGTACAAGAGAAAATATCTAGGGGTACCCCTACACCACAACTGGAAAGGTTCTGACTTCATGCAGTGAGCTCCCATGTTCACCTTTCATAGAATCATTGAATCACCAAGGTCAGAAAAGACCTCCAAATCATCCAGTCCAACCATCCATCTATCTATCTGTGTTGCAGGAGTTTGCTGAGGAATTGAAGTTCATCCATATCCATAGGCAATGAGGACAGGATGTAAAAGTGAAACCTTTAACAGTCTTATTTTGTTCGAAGGATGGGACAGCACCCTTGTGGATTGCATCGCAGATGGGCCATAGTGAAGTGGTGCGAGTCATGCTGCTCCGAGGAGCTGAGCGGGATGCTGCGCGGGATGTGAGTAGCACTTCTGTACTTTGCCTGCAGATTCTTCTTGGCTAATTTTAAGGCTGCAAAGCTGTCTGAAGAGAAGCCCAGTGTTCCCAGAGCTTATTCTGTTTGTTGGGTTGTAATGTTCTCCCATGGGCTCTTTCTCCATGTGTGTCTGGAATAAGGAAATGACTTCTTGGAATAAGGGATTGGAGATAGAGTCATAGCATAGAATGGCTTAGGTGGAAAGGGATCTTGAAGATTGCCTAGTTTTAATCCCCCTACCACCTACTAGATCAGGCTGCCCAGGGCCCACCCAACCTGGCCTGGAATGCCTCCAGGGATGGGGCATCTACAACTTCTTTGCACAATTTGTTCCAGTGCATCGCCACCTTCTGAATAAAGAATTTCTTCCTAATATCGAAGCCAAATCTCCCCTCTTTTAGTTTAAAGCCATACCCTCCTGTCCTAGCATCATTAGACCATGTAAAAAGTCAGTCCCCCTCCTGCTTATAAGCTCCCTTCAAGTACTGGAAGGCTGCAACAGGGTCTCCCCAGAGCCTCCTCTGAGCTAAACAAGCCCAACTCTCTCAACCTATCTTCACAGGAGAGCTGCTCCAGCCCTCTGAGATGCCCATATAAATGAGAAACGGGCATGAAATATAGTATCACTGGTTTATTTCTCCTTGAAGTTTTCATCTCTGAGGGGAATAATCCTCCAGATGCCCTGAAATCAGTAGCATGTGTTGTGGAGATACCTTCTCAAAGGTGATGAGCAAGACCCTTCTCTCAGGATGTGGGGGACAGCTGGTGTTGCCCTTCAGACTATGGGAATGAGGATAAAATGTTTATGATTGAACTGATCTTCTTCCCTTTTTTAAAGGATGGTACAACTGCTTTACTAAAGGCTGCCATTAAAGGGTACAACAATGTGATAGAAGAGTTACTGAAATTTTCTCCCACTCTTGGTCTGCTGAAGGTTAGTAGTGAAACATACAGATTTTTACACAAATACGGGAAGTCAAAGAGTCTAATGGAAGTCCTAATGTTCCTAATGATGCAAGTGGAAGACAATAAAGACCTCAAGCTCAAAAAGTCAAGGGAAAAAAGGAATGGACTTGTTTAGTCACTGGGGCTACATACAAACAAATCATTTGAAAAGATGCTGTGAATTTGACTTTTGGAATGAGGAAACACATTGTGTTGTGGAAAGAATTATCTTAGTTTCTGTCAGCTGACAGAATCTGTCAACAGATTGCTCATGATATTGCAGTTTTTAGCATTATACCCTGCACTTTATTGACTTGAGTGAGCAAACCAGGATCCTGAGAGATCTGTTGTGAGCAATTCTCTCTTTGGTTTTGAATGCAAAACATGACTTAAAAAATAACAGCAGATCTTTGGAAGCTGCATTCTAATAGCAAAAGAAATTGAGTGCACTCATAAATCACACACTTTGATAGACTCTCTGGATGCATCTAATAGGCAATTTTGATATACTTGAAAATCCAGGTGGCATTAACTTAGTTGTTAATTATGAGTATGAAATATCTTCCACGCTTACTTGAGCTGTCAGTTTGCAGACACGAGCAAAAGGTCAGCTATGAAAAAATAAAATCACCATTCAGCTGTCTGCCAGTGAGAACATTAATCATCAGAGAAGAGAAATAATATGCACAGATGGTTTCCATTACTGCTTGTCCTTGTTTTTCACTTGCTAATGGCTGGTACTGCCAGGCAGCAGCAAGTGCTGAGCTCATTTCACCTCTAATCTATTGTCAAGGGCAATTTTTAAGAGAAGATATTACTGTGATAAAAAGATCTCGACTTTTTTCATTAATGCATTTAACATTGTCTCTTTTGTAATTCCCTAGCCTGCCTGCACCCTATCTAAATCATAGTCATACTCTTTGATGACATAACCTTTTCCTTATTATTTACTGTTTGTATGTTTGTTCATTGATAAGATTTTTGTTTCACTGCCCTTCTGATTTCAAATGTCTCCAATGGTGTTTTCCAGAACGGTACTTCTGCCCTCCACGCAGCTGTTCTGAGTGGCAATGTTAGGACAGTGGCATTGCTCCTGGAAGCAGGAGCAGACCCATGCCTCAGGAACAAGGTACAGCATGCCACCCTGGGCAAGGACACAGCAAGCCTTGGAGCACCTTTGCATGTCACATGCTAGCTAGGTTATATTTTAGGGAACCGTAATCTGGTATTTGTTTTGATAAGCCGTAACTTGTATTTGTGTCTCATATAACAGATGTGTAAGGAGGATATTTCTGAGGTGCGGAATGTGTATATGGGCTCCTTTAGTAAAATTTGCTTAGGATTTAGCACATTGCTAATATTAAAAATACCTCAAAATTACATGCACCTTTCCAAAACATCCTTATCAACATGTTAGTTTACTGAAATAGCTTCAGATTCCTTTTATGACGGCAACTCTTTATCCACAGAAAATTGTCTTTTTTTTAATTCTGTAAAGTGTTTTAATACTATATGTCTATTATATAATACTAGATGTCCATTTCTATGGACATTTCTTCTTCTGAGTTGTATTTATGAACTATTTGCTGTTGGCATTTGATATCTGGCTGGCTTAGTTAAGCCATGAATGAATGAACTGGTATTTACTTCTGGTTTATTATTATGTCAATGAAATTTTATAACACAAATAATCCAGCGTATTCATTCTGAATGTTTTGGTTATTTAACATGAGATCTATGCAAGTTATTTCTATATCAATCCACTTGAGGGCAGCAGAGTTAATGCTGCTTGCATGGCAGTTTGTTTGGCTGTTTTCCTCCAGCACGCAAGATTTTTTCTGCTGTTGATGGCAATTTGCAGCATACAAAATCTGTGTTTATAACCTCTTCTACCCATTTTTTCTTGTTTGAAATTAGATGTAAAACAGTATGTTTGCAAAACAGAGCACTGATTTTCAGTAGTATATTCATTATAAGTATTTTCTGTAATCAGTGTGTTGCTTTTTTTTTCAATACCTAGAGAAGACCAAACTCTGCTTTTCTACTATCTATCCTAAAGAATAGGGCTGACTATTTCTTAGCAATTAAAATCTCTCCTTGGATTTTTCTCTCCCCAAAATAAGGCAGCAACAGATTTCTCTTTAAATTTTATGCCAGCAGCAAAGAGAACTTGAAGGATACCATTTAGTTTGGGCAGGCAGCACAAAATAAGCTGACCAGACAGCTTCCTGGATAAGATTACTTTGAAGACTTGAGTGATACTTGCACACTGTATGCAAAGATTACTTCTTAAGATACCCCCAACAGCGGTGGAGACAACGCTGAAATAAGCATGTAATGGTTAAGCTCAGCACCATCTTATTCAGAGCTGAATGCTATTAAAATGTTTTGGAAATAATTGCTTATTTTTTCTAACTTTGATGTTTTTTGTTCCAGGCAAATGAACTGCCAGCAGAACTAACAAAAAACGAACGTATTCTCCGACTCCTCCGCACGAAGGAAAAGCAAAGGAAAAGCTAATGCAGAGAATGTGGTTTGGCAGAGTTGTGCCCCGATGACATTAGCATGACAGTAATCCTAGGATGCCCAAGAAGGGCTTTTTGGAACAGTTTGCAGAACTGATCAGCCTCTCCAGTATATGACTGTGAACGTGTGAGGCCCTTGCCAGGGAGCCACCGTGCCCTTGGGCCTCCACCTGGAATCTCTGAACTCAGAAGGATGACGACAAGAGCAGGGTTTGGCCTGAGAGCAATGTTTCCATACAGCCTTGCCTACACTCCAGGGTCCTACCAGTGCTGGCACTGACTTTAGCTCCTCCATGCCTGCAGTGTGTGCATCCCCCCACACCCAAGTGCTCCCAGTGTTTCAAAGACACATTTCCACACTGGCATGGCCACATGCCTGTGATGAGTGCCTCGGGGTGCACTTGTGGGTTGGGAGCATTCAGCCCTTGTGCCAAAAGGACACCCAGGTCTTGCAGCTGTTTGGAGTCAGTTGGTCCCCATGGTGCTGCTGCAATCCCTTTGCTGGCAGTGCTAGCCCTGCCAATTCCTCTGTACCACCAAGTGCCACACAGGGCTACAGGGACATCCCATCTGTGACATCCCAACAGGAAAAGTCCTCCTGCCAGCCCAGGGCTTTGGTAACATTTTGGTTTCTACGTCGAGCTTTGTAAAATGATCCAGAGCTTTATCAATTATGCCAAAAGATACCAAACAAATAATATCTAAAGTGATTTCCTCCTTGATGTAGCATCTGGACTGATTCCTCTGTCCAGCAACAGAGACACAGTGGGTCAGTGTGCAGCATTTTGCAATGTGCATGCACTGCTGTGAGAAAGCATCCCCAGCCCTACAGCATACATACCTGCCTTTCCACAGGCAGGAGAGGATCAGTTATTGAGCAAACCAACTACACCAGAAGTTTGGCTGTCAGACACAACAGTACAGATGCTCCACAAGTAATCTATGTATGTTCTGCATGCCCTCCCCTGTAAGTTGCACTACGGTTTGATATCCACAACTACTATGCAATGCACTCGTTCCAAAGTCTGTGATGGGAGTTAATGGAGAAGTTCACAGCATACAGGTGTTTTAACAGCTGGTAAGAGGGTTACATGTAGCCACACTTGAACAGGCCCACTAATGAATTTGGGCCTGGAAAATGAACCCTCAACAGCAAAACTGGCCTTTTTTGTGTGTGGCTGAGATGCTTAGAATGAGATGTGCTACTTGGTGCCTATGTGCAGAAGGCAGTGCAAATTGTTAGGGTGTTGTAAAGAGCCGTTATAACCATATTACTGTAAGTTGCTACATTAAAACCCAGTCATCTCTGCAGTATAAAAACATACTAAGTCCTGTTAGCCACAAACACGGAGATTATTTTACAGTGAGTTGGGGTATAATGTTAATCCAGTGTATAAATCCAGGCACTTCACTTGTCTTCAGACCCTGACAAATTGTTGAACAATTGCTTAAGATGTCGAGGACAGAGACAATTGTAAGGAAACAAAAAATATGCTCTGCTTTAAAAATGTCTGGCTAGGATTTAGCTCAATTTTTGCACTTTCACTTCAGCATCTGGAGGGAAAAAAAACTAGATTAGTGAGTTTGCACAAAGAAATGTAGTTTACATAGAGCGAATTAGCCATATATATTGCCAAATCATAAAGTTCTTGTGAGTGAGTGAACCCTGGGAAGTCAGGGTTGGATGAAGAGAGCAGACAACTTTGCTTGGCAGCTGAAATTTCTCTTGATTTTCTATTCTGCGTTAGAAAGGAAAGCTTTAAGTTTTCCAACAGTGTAAGTCAACACCAGGAAAAAAGAAATCTAATTGTTTAGGTACTACATGCTGCTGTATTTTTTAATTAAAATAATGTTGTGCCTCACAGAAACTTGCAGATGAATTGCTACAGAACCAGAGAATTACACAAGACGTGTGGAGGATGATTGGATCCAGGTTTCAATCCTTTGAAAGACTGAAAAAAGAAACTGAGCAGGTAGAGAAATGTTGAGAGCCTTACTGGGCAAGTTTGTTGCACAGCATTTTACAGGACCTTAACTCTAACTTCTTTAATAAGCAGTGCTGGAGGGGATGGGCTTATTTGGAGACCCCAGAAGGCTGAAGGTGAACGTACTGCTCTGGAGAAAGCTACAGGTTCTCCAGTCAGCCTTGCCACAACACTGATATTTCTCTCTAAAGTATCTTCATATAAACAGCTGGAAAACAAAACAAAACAAAGCAAAACCACATTCTTAAGATGAAGAGCCCTGTCATAGTTGTAAAGGGTAATCAATCAATGGAGGGCCTCCAGTAGCATCCTGCCAGGTTCAAGTAGTCTCACCCTAAAAGGGACAGCTACTCTGCAAAAGAACTACTTGAGCTATGCCTGCCCATGGGAAAATGCTTCCTCCCTCCCCCCCCCCCAACTCACAGAAGGACTTTCCAAGTCCTATTTCCTGCTGCCTCCACAACTAGCTACTGCAGCCTATGTTCTAATGCAGCAGGTGAAGAACATCTGGGAGGACACATCCCATATGGAGTATCTGATGGCCTTCTGAGGGGATGCAGTTACTAGATCTTCTTTCCTGAGCAATGTTGGGCTATAACAGGCTTTTCTTATTTCTAAAGAATATTTAAATGTGGTTTTGCCACAGTTTGAAGGGAGAGTCTCATAGCTCCCTTTAGGCTCTCCTTAAATGCTCAGTGGTAAGGTCCACAGGCTGCACAATATGGTAGAGAAGCATCAGGAAAACCTTTCTCTGCCATGTCCAGGCTGAAGTTGAACCTGGCTTCAGCCAAGACCCTCTTCATCCAGCTTGGGATTTTTAGGCATGAAGACCTTCTGGTATTTGCTTCATCTCGGAGCCTTTGAAGAGAGGGCTGGATTTGGCTTTGAGTTCCCTGTAACCTGGTGCTTATTTTGGCTGCAGTTGGGCTTGGAAGTTGCAATACTGTTTACCACCATGCAGTTAACCTTTTCACAAAGAAACCTTAATAATTCTTAGTGTTTATGTAATCACCGTTATCTTTAAAGTGCTCAGTAAGTACTGCTGTGGTTTGTTTGTTGTTCTAAAACGGAAACCTGCATTCCCTTCCTGGCTGAATGATTCGTTGATATGGACAGTAGCTCTTTACATTGTTGTAGGGCTTTTTGTGTGAGGGATTCAAAGTGCTCTGCAGGCACAGTCGTCTCTGGAAGTTCCAAAATGCATTTCTGGGATAGGCAGGGAAATAGATGATCTCATTCACACACCAATCAAACACAGCAGCTGCTCACCTGTTCACATTAATAGGCAAGAATAATCTTAGAGTAGAAATTAAGGGGCACCAAATCCACTTCATAGATGACAGGAAGAAGGTAGGTACTGGATAAGGACATGAAGTAGAAATGGGACAGGAAAACAAGCCAAAATGCTTTCATTTTCCAAGAAGTGTTGTAAATATATGTATCTCACAGAAAACAACAGTGCCAGTATCACAGTGCTTTTAAGCTTAGCTCTGCACACTGAGAGGCCTAGCCGGCTGCCCTCTCTATCTGGGATTTATGCAGGTATTATGGGCTGCTGACTTCAGCTGCAAGGGAATACAAAGCCTGTGCAAGAACAAGCTCCACATGAGCCGAGGAAAACTATAAAGCTTTGTGCCTGTATTTTGATATCTAGCCATTGCAAGATGGAGATGAGCACAAGGAAAGACCTGTGGGTACAAAGAGAACTGGCACTCCATCAGAGACTTGGTAGTGGTATGGCCTCAGAGATCACAGATACATGGAGCCCTTTATGTAGGATGATCACTGCTGTGCAATGTACAGGGACAGGTTCTTGAGTTACAAAAGGTAATGTTGAACCTCCTGACCTAATGCCACTTGTTGCACATGCCATTCTTTTCCTGGAGGAAAATTACCTTGCTATTGATCCACCCACCTTTGTTTAGATTAGAAGAGCTGAGAGGATCAGAGCACCAGATGAAATAGCCGCAGGTCAGACTTAATGCACTTTAACAATCATTGTTTGTCTCAGTTATTCAGCCAATCATAGTGACTACTGGAAAATCAGTAAGTAAATCAAATTTCACCTTGTCTTGGAAGTTTCACAATTGTTGTACATAAAATGAGGTAGCACAAAAACTGTCCCATTTGTCCTTCACTTAATGCAAATACTGAACAGACACAAAATACCACTGTTGTTTGGAACCCCTGTCATTACCCCATGCTCCATGAGTCAATGGTGTTAAAATGCTGATGTATGCCAACAGTCCAACCAAAGTTCATACACATGGCTCTTTTTTCCAGCATTGGAATAACCTACTGCACATATGGGACTAAATAGAGTCGTGCCTTCTCACAGCAGCTCTACATTCAGTCCTTTCAAATGTCACCTTAGTTTCATACTTGTCCGAATTCCAGTTTGACCTGCCCTTCTACACATTCAATAAAACCTACGTAAATGTAACACAGCATAAGCCTGATGATACTCTACAATGAGAATGTTGCTTTGCTTAAACATATTTTTTCCATACCACTGTTTGAATAAAAATGAATACATTACTCAGCTTACCACGCTTGTCTGTCCACTTCAATATTTCTCTGTCACCTTCTGTATTCTGTTGTTTCTATTTGTAGAATACCAGAATTAATTTTCTATTCATGTTAAGACCACTTTGTTCTATTCCACTTGGTTCATTAGACTTCTATTTATTTTCCGGGTCTTTACAGTTGAGATAGCATTCACAAAACAAATAAAACCAATGCTCCGGCTTCAAAAACAGGAAAACTCAATTTAGCGTGACAAAATAAGGTTTGTTTCAGAGATCCAGACATCACTGACAGATTTCCCTTGACATTAATATCCATTAGGTCAGATCTGAAGGGAAGGTTTCAAAAAAGCAACTCTGGAAACAAAGGAACAAGACTATATTTTTATTCAGTTAGTCAAACAAGTCTTGGTGGTTCAGCTACTATTCCTAACTGTAAAGCTGTCTCAGGAATTACTGAATTGTTTAGCGTGGAGAAGACAAGGCTCCAGGGAGACCTCATTGTGGCCTTCCAACACTTGAACAGGAGGGGGAACTGCTGTTTACAAGGGTGGATAGTGACAGGACAAGGGGGATGGCCTTAAACTGAGACAGGAGAGGTTTAGGTTAGATTTTAGGAGGAAGTTTTTCACACAGAGGGTGGTGATGCACTGGAACGGGTTGCCCAAGGAGGTTGTGGATGCCCCATCCCTGGAGGCATCCAAGGCCAGGCTGGACGTGGCTCTGGGCAGCCTGGACTGGTGGTTGGCAACCCTGCATGTAGCAGAGGGGCTGAAACCCTTGGTCCTTTTCAACCCAGGCCATTCTGTGATTCTATGATTCTATGAATGAAATAATGCAATATCCAAGAAGTAATATTATGTGATAATAATATCCTCCTTGAGTTTAAAATGTATGTGTCAATAAATTTTTTGCTTTATCCTCTCAGTGATTTAAGGAGATGCTAACTCTCAGGAGATCAGTAACAAGGCCACATGCTTAGCAACTCTATCTGCCCAGCAAAACAGAGTCTCAGACACTCATCTAAGCTGTTGCTAAATAAACCATTTTGTTCTGCCTGTGTTGACACGGCATTCTCACTGGACTAATGCTTTAATGTCCTGCTTTTAATGTTTGAGGCCATTCACTCAGAGCTGACCCAAGCTCTGCATAGTGCTGCTCTTTGTCAGCGAGCAGGAAACAACACTGCAACCTGTGCTGTGCCAGCTGGGAACACAGCTATGTCAGAACAGATTTTTACCATGGCAAATGTTTCCCTGACTCAAATACAGAGATAGAGCATGACACTAACATACAACACAGGCCAGAAAACGTCTGTGTTTTTATATGTACTGCACATTTCTGTTCCTGTAGGGTACATACATATATACATACTTGGTGTCCAATGGATGTGTATGAGTTTCTATAACCCCTTTGGAAATGTGATAGACGAGTCTCATCCTCTGATTGTCTGGACTATATGGCATTAAGAAACAAAAGCACAACTCCAACTCCAAATCCTACTGAGACAAACTTTAAAATTTACAAAATATCTTCAAGCCCAAAGATAAACATGCTGATCTTCAGGTGCACTGTGGATCTCAAACCTGACTCCTGTTCCTCCCCCCCAGTCGGATTTTGGCTGTGTCCACAGGGACCTCCTCTGATGGTTCTGCCTATATTCTCCATTTTGACAACAAATCCCGAGTTAAACATCACATGGCAGCATGTTGCTCACAGGCACAATAACCTGATGTTAATGCAAACCCAGGGCCTTAAGCAGCCATTAGTAGGGTAAACTTCTGAATTTGTTAGTATAATAGTGTTTATGCATGGTATCTAGCATGGGTACATACTTTAGGTATTTGCTTGTAGCAACCTATCAGTTATCTTTGAACTCTGCTGCAATAATAAGATGCCTTTCTACAGTGTTTTCCTTCAGCAGCTCCCTGATCCATACCTGTTTTTATATATCATGGACCGCTTTTTGCCATGCAATTGGTGCCACGTTAAAAAAGAGCAAATTGTACTGGAGGCATCAGAACCCAGTCAGATAATTCAGCTAGTCTGCCACAAACTTAGGTCAAGCTTTGAATCCTTTGAATTCAATTACAAAGCTTATGCAAATAGATAATACATATCTCCACCTAGAATGTAGTAATGTCAAAAATAAATGCAGAATATATGTGACTATAGGACTTGCTAAGTTTAGATAGGGATACAGTGGAACAGGTTGGTGGAGCAGCCATACAAATACACCAGGGCAGATCCAAAGATGAAAAGATAAAAGGATTTGATTCAGCACCTCCTGACACACTACACGTATATTTAACACTGCTGGCAGCTTCAGGCTGATTGCTGTTAGCTCCTTTGGTAGGATTTGATCCCATGTGGAGAGTATGAAGCCAAGAGCATCTGACCAAATTAATAGCTACACTGAGGTGAGCGTAATTAAAAGTCAAACAGGCCTCCACAGGTAAGGAAGGCCAACAAATGAAAAAAGAAAAACAATTGCTTACAATGTTAGTCAGGAAACATCAGCTTTGTTTAGTGCAAGTATTACTCTGATTTAGCTGGAGAAATATTCTTGGAACACGCTACAGTGGTTTCAACTGGCTCTACCAAAAAGTGGAGGTGTGAGAAACTGAGGGAAACCTGCAAACTCACCTGTTGTAGCTTGTCTCCACAAAGCTTGCGAGATTTCCAAGCAGAATATCCTGCCTTCCTATGCGCTTGTGGATTGTGTTGCTTAATGCAGCTCCCACTTCTTGCAGTGCCTTCTGGATGCTATCGCAACAGAAATAATAAAGGCTTGTAATAAATGATGGGGGAAAAAAGCAGCAATGGACGTTTTAATTGACTTTGCTGCAAAGCAATCACGTAATTTTTCCATCTGGCTGTGCAAGTAATTCTTCAGACAGATTGCAATCTGGAAATTGCACAGTCATTACCACTAGATGACACAGGTCTCATTTCTGCACTGAGCAAAGTGATGGAAACACTTCTGAATGCAAAGCTCAGGGCTTTCTGTCAAAGTAGAACAAGCAAAACAGGTACTTATTTTACACACGCTTCCAGGCAGACACTTCTGTGCCAAAATGATATGCAGTGAGGGAAAGTGTTTATTTGATTGTAGTGGGTGATTGAATCAGAGTCATTAAGGTAGGAAAAGACCACTAAGACCATCTAGTCCAACTGTCAGCACTAGTTTGGTGTAGCGGGGCACCAAATGTCATCCTATGGTATGAATTAATATTGGCACCTTCCTACAGGCAGGAAAACTTAATTTTGTGTATACCGATTGAGAACCAAAATAACTATCCCCTTCCTTCCAAGGAGACAATCCTTGGAAGCTATGTATAATCTTAGGCTTAAGGAGCCTTAAAAAACGTAACTTGACAGATGTCCTTAAGCAAGAGCAGCTGGCAGTGGGGACAGGCACTTCTGTGCCACAGAAAAGGCAATGAGCTGCTGGCAGCATTGATCTGAGTTAACTACTACTTTTTTCCTGACTCTAAGCTAACTTAAAGATGTGGCAGTCAAAGTGCTGACTTCATAACCATCAACACTTGCAACACTCATGCCAGAGAGCTGCTACAGCTAGCTTTGTATCCTCATCCCCTAATTGTGGCAGAGAGCTGCAACCAAGACCAAGGGCTGCAATAGGACTGAAGAAATACCCAGCCCTGTTCTGTGGGTTGGTAGCATGCAGAAGCAACATAAACACAGATAAATGCTCAGGTTTCCACATCTGCCAAGCAAAAAGATTTCAAAACTCACTCTGACCAAGATAGGTTTGGTCTGATCAGAGTTCATTAATAACTCTTTGCTTATAATCCACTTCGCTTACTCTTGGAAGTGTAGAAAATCTGGAGGCACTATGTGAAGGGATTGCACTGGAATAACAACATGAATGTACACAGCCTTCTAAACATAGATATCAAGCCAGGATTCAGAGAAAGGCTGAAGTATTACCACCTCTCTGTACTGTAGTAGACAAGTATGGTGCATGATGTATGGTGTTATGGACTTAATTAGTTGATGGTGGAAACTGCCACAGCAATTTTGCAGAAAAAAATTAGGTGGTTGGACTGGACAACATGCTGAACATGACTCAACAGTATGAAAAGCCAGCCACTTCATAGGTTGTATCAGCAAGGGCGTAGCCAGTAGGTCAAGTGTTGTTATTCCTCACTGACTTGTAAGGCCACACCTGGATTCCTGTGACCAGTTTTCAGCTCCCCATAGTAAAATAAGACACTGATGATCTGGGGCAAGTCCAACTCAGTGCCAGCATGATGGCTGAGATAACTGATTTTTCAGCCTGGTTCAGGGGACACATTACTGCTCCCCAAGACCACGTAATGGAAAGATGCAGGGCAGCTGGAGCCATGCTCTCCTGACAGGCAAAGTGGTACCATAGATTCAAGCTGGAACACAGGTAAATCTCATTAGGTACAGGACAGAACACTTTACTATCTGTGCAGTCACATGGTGGAACAGTTTGCTCAGAGAGGCTGCGAAGTCTCCATCTCTGAGACAATTAAAACACAAGTGGAAAATTCCCCGTCCAGCCTGACCTAAATGTGCTCTGCTTTCAACAGAAAGCTGAACTATAGTGACCCTCAAGATGTTCCTGCCAACATTAATTAGCCTGTGAATATACGATACCAAGGAGAGCCTGCATTTTCGTCAGCAGATGGCAATAGCATCTAAATTACATGTTTTGTCCCTTGAGTACAATGTGCACTAAGGAGCAGCAAAGGCAAAAAAGCAGGGGGGAAAACAGTAAGAAGCTGCAGTGAATGTGCCACACCTGCTTGTCGCGTTTCCTTTGAGACAGATCTGAAACAGATCAGCAGAGTGGAATCTCCTTACACCCAATGATTGCAACATCGGTCAGGCCAACTGATGTCAGCAGGTCGGCACAGCAAACAGACCCCTGCAAGGCAAACCCACGGGCAGCAAAGTCCCTGTGAAATCAACACCAAGAGCTGATTTCTGTCGTGCAACCCGAGCTGCCTCGCTTGGATATTATTTTTATTGCAGCTGTACTGCCACACGGCCAAATACACATGGGACTGTGAGACTAACGCTCTGAATTTGTGTGTTAATAACTTTAGAGACGAAACAAAATAAGGAGCTTTTGCCTAAGCTGTTACAGTCAAAATACATTTATAAGCTATGTGATTAGTACTTCCATGCTTCTAAATAGCAAACATAGTTGGTACAACCCACACCCCCCCATTCTAAGGAGGCACAATTTTGTTCTGAAGACAGCGAAGCACAGCACGCAGCTGTCACTAAACATTTAGCCGTGTGGAAAGTAGCAGCAATGGCAGGCCACGAGACTCAGGCAGATCACGAGATCCAACTAAAATAAGTGCTTATGAGTTCCCCTAACAGCAAGTTTACTTCCATCTCCAGGGACTGGCTTGCTCAGGACACAACTATCAGGCGGCCAACGTGACAGGGCAGCACGGCACTTCTGTGGTCATACCACTGTTGTTGAGGCAATGACCGCAGGCTTGAGCCATTGGCCAAACCAAGCCTGCCTCACCTCCACACACCAGCACGCACTGCCACCGTTCAGGGCACTTTTAGAGCTGCGGGCACCACAGGGAAGCTGTGAGGCTTCGCCGCAGCCACCTCAGGGAGGACCAAACGCTCACTGCCAGCTAAGGGGTCACGAGCACCGCCAGGCCGCGGGGCCGATTGCCAGGAGACCGGCACAAGCAGACCCCGCCACCGACTCGGTCCACACGGCAGCGTGAGGGGCGGCCCCGCCGTGGCGTGAGGCGCGACCCCGCCCGCCGCCGGGGAGGGGCGGGCCGCTGGCGGCGGCGGTTGGCGGAGACGAGCGGGTGCGGCCCACCCGGCGGGCTGGAAGCGGCCCTCGGCGGGACTGTAGCACCGCCCGGCTTGGCGGGAGCGGCCCTTCCGGACCTGCGCGGCCATCTCTCTCTTTCCTTTCTGTCTCTCCTTACTGTCGCCCGTTGCTGCGCCGCCATGGGGGGCCCGCAAGGCAGCCCCGGGCCGGGCACCCGCCGCCTGCTCCTCTTTCTTCTCCTGCTGCTGTCCCTAGCACAGGTACGGGGGTACGGGGGGGAGCAGCGGTGGTTCAGCTGGAGCCGGACGCCTGCCTGCCCGTCCTGGGGCTGCGGTCTGAGGCCACCGGAGGGGCTGTGGGGCGGTGGCGGCTGGGCTGCGCGGTGTCACCGCCGGGTGCGTGGCTGCGGTTGGCCTGGGGGCCCGGCTGGGAGCGCCGCTGAGCCCCGGAGAGCGAGCTGAGCCGTGCGGGCTGGGCGAGCTTTGTGCCCTGCTGCTGGGGAAAGCAGCAGCTGTCCGAATGTTGGCTGCTGCGATGCGCCCTGTTACGCAACGCTGGCTGCGTGTGAGTAGCCGTGCAGTCACATGCCCGTGTAGAGCCTTGCGAGTGTCACCGGTGCCTGGTGCGGTTTGCTTGCGAGTGTTTACTGAGGAAGGTGGTAGCTACCCGTGAGGCCTGCTATTGATCGGCGTGCCAGTCGACTGCGCTTCTGTGTGTTCCGAGTTGGAATTCCTATGCTAAGTTGCTTTGGGGTGTGGGCGCCTTAATTACTTTCTTGGACAGTTTGTTTACCTCGTTGTCCAAGGCAGCAGTGAGATGCTCTGCTTTCTTCTGGAGAAACAGAGTATCTTGTACACGTCAGTGTCATCTTTTTCTCCACTAATCGACTTAGAAATGCACAAAGTTAGGGTTTATACTGGGTTCACTTGAAGCTGCTAGGCTGGCCATCCTGTGTGTGCTAAGGATCTCCTGTGGTAGCCGCTGCTTCTCCTTGGAGGTTGAGCAGAAAACTCCTCTCAGAGAAGCTCATCAGTTTATCAGTGACTTGTGGTCTCCAGGTGGGCAGCTGATAGACTTTGCACCTGCCAAGCACTCCTTTCTGTAATGGTTTTGGTCTTTACTGAACAACATGGGGATGAGGTGTGGCCTGGGCTGGTACAGGACCAAAGAGATGCTGTACTTGAACAGCTCAGCGTCCTCCTCCCACCAGGGGTGTGACATAAGTTCCACTGCAGAAAGATGTTGTTGATCTCTACAGGTTCTCGTAGAGGATGTGGCTCTGTGGTTTATGAAAGGTTAATATGGCAAAGTGACTGTACAAAACTGAAGACTATATGCCTGATGGAAGAAGGCAGAATTGGAGTGGCAGAGTAGGGGAATGAAAACAAACTCTGACTTGAAGTTGTTGCTGTTATCTGTTATTTACAGCCTAACATTCCACAAAGTAGACCTTGATATCTCTCAAAGAGAAGCCAGACCTTCAGCTAGGCTGTATTTGTATAGCTCTTGCTTGCAGGAGAGAAACTTTCTGAAGGTTTACTCATCCCCTCTCAAGCATACTGGTAGAATGTTTCCATGCTTTCAGCTGTGGTGAGGGCCAAACTCATGTCAGGTAACCTGCTGCTGGCTGGGAGTTTAACTACCTGCCTAAAAGCTGCACTGAGAGCCTTGGTTCTTTTATTCCTGTTTTTTGAATGAGGGCTGTAAGCTCTTGCTGTTCTTTTCTCAAAGTTAAGGAGTAAACAATACCAAGTCTCTTAAACTCTTGTTCTCTTATCAACTTCTTAATGTGCTAGATGGCATTTTGTGTGCTTAGCATCAGCTGATGCAGTAATTATACCAAAACACAGGCTGTCAATTAGTGGTTAAGCAAAGCTGGACACTTGTTTCCTGTCAGTAACTGGGATCCCAAGCTACGACATCAGGTTAACTTAAATGTTTCTGAAATCCTTCCTTGTGGACATTAGTGGCTGATGCTGCTTGTTCCCTGCCTTGTCAGGTGGTCTGCAGTTTTGTGTGTGGCCTCTGGTGGGAAGGTCTGAAATGCTTCTGTGGAGGAACCTGCATGTCAGGGATTGCAGCATAGCTTCATAACAGGACGGTAAGAGTAGATGCTTCCTGGAAAATCAGGAATGACTTGTTTGTAGTCATTGTGGATGGAAAGTGAGGAAGATGTCTTAGGAGTGGAGAGGTGACTGAGTGGAACAGTGCTTGACCTGGCAGTAGCCAAAACACTCCATCTAGGTGTCATTACTGTTCCTCTGCAGGGCATCACAGGTATTTTCTTGTGCCAGCTACTGTTAGGGCCTTGTGCTTTCAGACTATGCATGCAGTAGTGCATCTTTTTCCCCCAGTAAAATCAAGCCACTGTCAGTTAATACCAGCCTGCTTCCCTGGATACTCAACTACCATCATTACCGTAGATTTCTCTTCCTATGGGACCGTCATGTTCCTGTGATGTGTTTGGATAACTCCAGAGTTAGGACTTGTTTTGCCTGGCCAAGAGTACCTAATTATTTTTCCTTCCATAGGGGAATAGTTGCTTACCTATGGGCAAAGGAACAAGAGGAACGTAGCTGATGGGGCTTGTCTCTAGGCTGGTTGCTTTTGAACAGAATACTTGAAGAGACAGTGTAAGAACGAGAAACCTGTAGAGTTTTCTTTAGCCCAGGGACCCCCTTCTGATAGGGAGAGCTTTCAGTGGGCAGATTTATGGACTTAACCTGCTTGTCTGCCTCCATAAGCCAATACTGTGTTTATTAAAGATGATATAGTACCATGTTCCCTTAGAGCTCAGTTCTTCAAGCTGGGGCATTATTCCACTATTGAGGGTTATATGGACTAGATATTAATGGAGGTAAAGGGGGAAATATGTTATTTCTTGGAATTGCTTGTCTTGCCATAAAATATCTCAAATGTACTATGTTAGATGAAGGAAGGGGGAAAACAGCTGTATCTGATGCTGCTGCCTTTTCCATACATTAGCGATCTTAGTTTGGAGAACCAAACAAAGTTCTCTTGTTTTCTGGAATCTGCAAGGTTACAAGTAGTCTCTGTTTCTGTATACAGGGATGTTGTTGTTCTTTGTCTGCTTCACAGCTACATAATCGCTGCTGATAGCTAATGTTTCTGGAAGCATTGAAGGTTATGGATTTGTTTCAACGTGCCGTTGAAGAAACTTGGACCAAAGCAAATGTGTTTATGATCTGTTGAAACGCCAGTTCTATTACAAACAAATGATAATGTCTGGGAACAGGAAAGTTGTAACAGAACCTGTGTGGAGTGTTATTGATAGTCATGGAATGATAACGTGTTCTTATGTACAAGTTTACTATTGGGATTCCTGGAGCCCAGACGTGAGGCAAAGCTTTTGTTTAGACAGAGAAATTCTACCAGAAGTAGGAGTTTACTTTTCTCAGCTCTGGCTAAATGGGAGGACAGTGTTAGTGCCAGGTGGTTTCTGAACTCTTCTGGGGGTAGGGGGAAGCTGCTTCAATTCAAAGGTAACTTTCTATTGCTTGCAAGAGTACTCATGAAAGTCTCATTTCAAGATACTGAGGGCTTGATGTGGTCTTCCCCAGGGCTTGCAGTGGAGCCTTCTGGAGTATCTTGTGTTGTTTAGAGGGGAATTTGGTTCAATATAGCATATCTCGTTGTGTCCTGGGACCAGGGGAACTTTTGCACGTTTAAGCATGATGATGAAGTGATTTGGAAGCCTGACTCTATAAGCAGTGACTTATTTACAATAACAGTTACTCATCTGTATCTTTTCCTACCTGTGATGATATGCTTTTCTGGAAGAGTGGAGAGAACAAAGTACTTACCCTCTATAAGAGGGCTTTGGGGAAAGAACTTTCAGCTCTATCTTATCAGTGATGAAGTAGTTATTTAGTGACTAGCAGTATCCCTGCTTGCTCTCTGAAAACGATGAGCCCAGCCCTCTCCCATACTTTGTAACTGACTCAGAGGTGAGTGTGCTGTTAAATTGCCACTGTCTGAGAGGTGTGTTGCAGACTTTAACTGCTGACTTTTTGATTGGCTTTTATGCATACTGACCCAGTTCTTGTAAATCAGGTAACACCAGAGCCCTATCAGTCCAGGGAGGTAATTCAAACTCCTTTTAGTGAGATCCTGCTAGGTCACATTGTGAGTATCTGTTCACTGGAATTGGCCTATTGGTGTTTACAATGAAGTAGAATGAAGTTTTATAAGTTACAGTTCTAGGTCTAAGTGATCTATTACAAGTAACTGACACGTTCACCCTTCTAAACAGGCCAAAAGTCTGAGAGGACTGTCTTGTTTTTTTCCACTGTAAGTTATATCCATCTCAAACTTCGGTAATGAGGCTTTAAGCTGTATATTCAAATTACGAGTATAAGCTGCCACTAAGCAAAATACCTTGTCTTGCTTTATTTACTTAAGTGTTTAGCTGAATGCTTCTTCTTGCATGACCTCTCACGTGAGGAAGTTGCTTTATGTTTCATCCTGGAAATGATAGTAGAAAGACTTAGAGGTGAATTTGTTATCATGTGGTTGTCTATAATACAGTTCATATTTGATTTTGTTGTGCCTGTGTAGTTAAAACCAAGGAGCTGCTAACTTAGAATAGTGATCACATTGGTAAAAGCAGCAGAACTTACCAGTCTGCCTGATGCGTTAACTGAAATTAAAGTAAAGCTTCCTATTGTAGAAGTGCCCTCACTGAAAACCTTAAGATTTCTGTGTTAATAGTGAAGTTTTCTACTTTGGAAGGAGTTAAGTCTCTTCAGAAAGAGGAGGTTGAACTCTGTGGAATTTCACAATCCAGATGTGTTAAATTCAGGGACTTGGTGCAGCACAGAAGGTGCTTTGAGGTATGATTGCAAACCATTCCAGACTAAATGTTTTGATCTGCATGAGATACAAGAAATGCCTAATCCAGTCCTCACTGGTGGTAGTAAGCAGCTCAAGTCTTTGCCCTTTTCTAAGTATAGTAGTGAGTCTTTATTTCTCGAGGAGGTGATTCAGTTGCTTCTGACATTGGTGCACACACACGCATGCGTGTAAGTCTTCCTTCTGCTAGACGATTTGTTTGCTGATAGAACTGGTCTGTATAGATGCAAGGAAGCAGAGGTCGAGTTGATGACTTCAGACATAGTTGGATGTAAGCTCAGACACTGAGTTTTGTTATGCATGAAATGAATATATGTTGTGTTTCTATGGGCAGTCTCCAAGTTGTTACTGTGATTTAGCTTATTGGCTTATGCTGGATGTTAGACATCCAGTGTTTAGAAGTGTGATTTTAAGGGATGTGTGCTAGCTTGTATATAAGAATATGGGAATACTTTACAGGTGGTTACAGATTAGCTAGAAGAAATGCTTAAGTAGAGAAACAAAGTAGCAGTCTGGATGTGTGGTACTTGGGTTGAATTCTGAACCACTGGTTTACAGTGAGTGACTTGGGTTTGAGCTGTGTTTCCTAGGTTAAGTTAAAGGGAGAAACTAACAAGTTCAGGTAAATAAATGCTTATCAGACACAAGAATCCAATTACTAGTATGCCTTTGCAAAGAATTTGGTGTGATTCAGCATAGAAATGGATGTAATGGAAGAACTATTGTAATCATAGGTAACTCTAGGATATGATGAATGCAGCCTTTCAGGGACCTCCCCTGTCAGTAAACAATTTGATTCATGGTCCAGCACTCAGCTCAGCAGTCTGCCCTTGCTGCATAAGCATATGATGTTTCTACAGATGTGAAGTCAAGGTTGCTCAGGAGATAAAAATAGGTCAGTTATCTTTAAAACCATACCACACAGTCTTCTGATGCTTGTGTGCTTGCAGAAACGCAGTAAATGTTTATGCAGTCCACATTCTGCTCATATCCCAGGTGGTTAGCAAAACTCTGGAGCTGTTCTCAAGCTTTCACTGTAAACAGTTTGTTGTTGCATTCATTCTTAAAGGTTTTAATTTTAAGAACAAATACCCCAATTTAGTACTTCAGATGTCTCAGTACAAGCACTACTGAACAGAAATGCAAGGCGTTCAAGGTGTAGTTGTGCGCTTTCAATTCCCTTTATTTTATGCATACAGTAAAGAACTGATTTGAATTTTTTTAGTAATATCCAGACCTAAGGATCTGTAAAATGCTGCTTAGCCTTCCCTGTTTGGATGTGGTGTGTTTTTGTCCACAAGTGCTGATGGAGGGCATCCCTTCAGTTTCTTGCAATAAATGACATTCTGTGGTGAGTGCAGAGCTGGGAAGTCCTGTTTTGGAATCCTATTATGCCGTTGCTTCCTCTGAATCTGTCAGTGAGTGGGTGAATGTGCAAGAAGGACTAAAAAGTTGTAGGGAGAACTGAAAATGTTACACATGAACAATGTACTTCCCTTCATGTTCACTGACTCATGCTCTAAAATAAGTTTAACCCGCTAATCATGTGCATTGTTCTACATGAAGAAACTGTTTTTTCCCTTTTATTTGGGAATGCTTTGCAAGTATTGCTTTAGGGTTTTTCTTCAGTAACTCTTGCACTTAGGAATTATGCAGTCTGTGACTGGGCAGAGAGGGGTGGAATTCTGAACTGGAGATATAACACTGTGTTCATATGCGCCATGTCAATACATGCTTTCCTCGATGGATGCTTTCTGTAGCACATACATCTAAATTACATGTTATCGAATCTGGGTTATAAATGGCTATTGGAATAGTGTTGGAGCAGTAATATGCAAACTGTCTAGAAGTTGAAAAATTGATGAATAGCAAGGAATAATTACTTACCTCATGTTGATTTAGGTACTTCCACAACAGTGCATCTGGTACGGAGAATGTGGAGTTGCATCTGGAGACAAGAGATACAACTGTGCTTATAATGGACCACCTATAGATCTACCAGAGGATGGCTACGACTTGCTGCAGGTGAATACATCTGCTGAAAAGTACTTCTCTTGTACTTTTGAGTTCTGCTTTGGGTTTTGTTGGACCCGCACTGTGACTTCTAGCTATATCATATTCACTTGGTTGGAAGGTAAACATTGATTCTCTCATTTCTCAGATCTAGCTTGTAGCCCCAGCTGTGTGAAGGTGATAGACTGCTGTTTCTATACAGGTATATGAGATGCCTCCAAACCATGTGATCTACATACAAACTTTCACAAACAAAATCTTAAATGTAGGAATGCTGCACTTTCCTGCTTATTTTCTCACTGCTTTGAGCACTTGCACTACTTAGTCCAACTGTTTTTAGGACTCTGATTTGTGACATTTATCAGTTATTTCCTTTGTATTCCTAAAAGAGAAGACTAAAATTGTATTCTGGCAGATAATTGTTCTGATCCCGTCCTTAATTAGGAAGGCAGTGACTGACACCAGCCATTCAGTAATGGAGCAAACTTTGTCCAAGTTCTGTTTCTGCAGCTGTGTCTAGTATTAAGCAGTGTTTCCCTATTGGGGTTTCTGTTTCCAAAATGAACAAAATGGAAGTTAAAATAGTTTCTAGATTTGATGCACAACATATGATGATATTGCCAGACTTGCCTTCTGGCAGATGGTGATTTGAAGCTTTAGTGTGGAATAACTACCAAGTAATGGCTTGGCTTTCAGCAGTAACAAATTAAATATGTAGGTGAGCTGACTGTGTTACACTTTTGGAGGACTTAATAACATACAAGAAATGTACAGTATAGGTTACACTAGTGTTAAAATAAATGCATTATTTTCTATAAACTGGATATTAAATAGTTCTTCCAGGTAGTCAGTGACTCTGCTTAGTGGCTTGCCTTCTAAGACTTGAGAACCTGATGCTTCTCAGGAGATGCATTGAAGGACAAGCTGCAGGATTACTTCAGAGTTGGATAAACTTGTCCTTTTACTAATAGACTCTCAGCTACCATTATCATTCTATATATAGACCCTGGTGACTAAAGATCATCTGAAAGAGTTTTTTAAAGGAAATGATACCCTGAATAATACAAATGGTTCTTCTGTCCATGTTCACTAATGAATCTCACTGGCTGGACTGATTCTTTCATACATCTCTCACAACAACAATTATCTTCTGCAACGTGCTGAAATAAAACTTTAATGAGTTTTGAGATCTTAAGCATGCTTTTCCTTCTTTCCTCTTTGCTAATCTCAGTATTATTTATATTTTAGGAACTCTGTCCAGGTTTATTCTTTGGCAATGTCAGTACTTGCTGTGATATCCTTCAGCTTCAGACTTTGAAAAACAACTTGCAGCTGCCTCTACAGTTTCTTTCCAGGTATGTTAATGAATGGCAAAGCAGCTAGAGCTTTTTAAAATTAGAAAGCACATCAGGCTACTTCAACTGAAGCAAGCTGTAGATGTGGTAATTTAATTTAAAGCCTTATTGCAGTGAGCTCTTGAAAAGACTTTCTTATCCCTGTCAGGAAGCTTTAACTCTGTGAAGCAATTTCTTACAGTCTGGACTGAGTGAGTTGGCATAAACCCTAGTGCAGTTTGTCTTGAGCTACTACATTAGTAATGAAGTCTTCAGAAGAGGGTGACAAAGTACTGTTCAGTCTTTCTAGTAGCAGCAGTTAAGCTTTCTTTTTAATTTCTTGTCATCTTCTGCTTTTAGCAGCTATTTGAGGTAGATAGAATTTTCTAGTAATGTTGATACTTCTGACTGAAGAGTATAAAGGAATTTTAAGCACCAATTACTGTTGTTTGGATAACTACTTTTTTACGTAAGTGTATTATTCAATTTCTCTGTATTAATATATTAAATACAAACTTTAAATGCTTTGTTTTATCATTGAGCAGAATGTTTACACTTGGTGTGTAAATCAAATCAGATATGCTTCATCTTTACCTCCTAATCTGATTCTTGTTCCTTAACTTTCCTACCCAGGTGTCCATCATGTTTCTACAACTTGATTAACCTCTTCTGTGAACTGACTTGCAGTCCAAATCAGTCTGACTTTTTGAATGTTACAAGCACCATACCTTATTATGATCCAGTTTCAAAAGAAAACAGAAGTAGTATTACAGAGCTGCAGTACTTCATTGGAGAACGCTTTGCAAATGGTGAGTAAAGAATATGCTGATGCACTTTTATCAAGTAACAAGATCAAGCCTCTTTCAGGACATGCTGGGAGGTGAATGGGGACAACTGTCATTTATAGTATGAAGTATCAATAGATGCCAGTAGGTCTCCCTTAAAACATCTACATTTGACAGGAGACATTACACTGATACTTGTAGTGTTTTTGAAGGTTCAGCTGAGATTTAAAGTCTATATTTTTAATAGCTGATAACATTGATGACTTTATCTTCAGAAAAGCAAAGTCTTTTCTGAGTATCACAAGTGTACCTAATGTTAAATCTATCTGGTAGTGAACTTTCTAATGTGAATTACTTCATTTCTGAGGCATATAGTTTGTTTCACTGTGAACTATTCTAGTCTCTTGTCAAATCCAAATATCTTTTTTCCTAAAAACAAGTGGTTTAGGCTCTATTTTACTTTTATGGCAAACATGAAGAATTAATTTGGTCTCTTTGTGGTTTTTGTACAGTGACATGCAAGTAAGTCATGAGGTATTTGAAAAAGATATATGGCCTACAACTCAAAAGTTCCTGAAGTATTGTGTCAGTCATAACCTCTCCAAAAGAGAAATTTCATGTTGTTACAAGGAACAGGATATAATAAAGAAGGTTCTGGTACTGTAGTGCAGATTCAGCAGGCCTACTAAGATGTAGTGTTTTGTTATAGCTAACCTTAATTGCTGTAAACAGAGCTGAAAGCATTATCTTGTTATCTTATGGTATTTCCTCTTGAATGCTATAAGCATTTTCTTTTGAACTTGATGAGTCTTCACTTAGTTGCCAAACTCAGACCTGTTGCTCAAGTGCTAATACTGCTTTAATGACTTCTGTCTTCATACGTTCTTTTTAGAAATGTATAATGCCTGCAAAGATGTTGAGGCTCCATCAAGTAATGTTAAGGCACTGGGGCTGCTGTGTGGAAAGGATGTCAAAGACTGCAATGCTACCAACTGGATTGAGTACATGTTTAGTAAGGATAATGGACAAACTCCTTTCAGCATTATTCCCATCTTTTCAGGTAAAATAAAATAATATATATGTATATATAAATGAAGGGGAGAAAACAAGAATTGGCTGTAAATGTTCTGTCAGAGGCTGTATGCAATAGTTAGTATGCTAACTCATTAAACAGCTGCCTAGTAGTGACTAGCTGTAGTCAGGCTTTCAAAGCAGTGTAGCCTATACTGAATCTTATTTTATTTTTTGCTTCGAAGTTGTAATTGCTTTCTGTTCAGATTACTACTGCAGGTGCCTAAAACTCACAGAGAGATGGTCTGATTTTAGAGTACTGGGTAGTTTGTATTCTTTGGTAATCTGGGGCAATACTCTGATCTTTCATGGTTTTTATAAGGAAGTTGTTCTGTTCCTCAGTCTGAACAGATGGGGGCAAGGGTTGTATGACAGCTTGTTGCTAGGGGTGGTAGGAGTGCTTGTTAGTTCTTCAGATTAAAGTGTTCTAAAAACATGATTACTAGGTATATGTATCTAAGGAGTGTTAGTGCCTGCATGGGGGAAGGCATCATTTTATCTGCTGCAGAACGAGAAAAGCTACTGCTTATGAAGGGGGCTTTCATGTACAGGGTTCATTCTTTGAACTAGAAAGCTTGTATTGTAGAAATTTTTACCTGGGAGTAAACTGACTCTATAACTTTGGTATTTCATAGATGTTCCTGTCCATGGAATGAATCCTATGAACAATGCTACCAAAGGCTGTAATGAGTCTGTGGATGATTCAACAGGGCCATGCAGCTGTCAAGACTGTTCAATCGTTTGTGGTCCAAAACCTCAGCCACCTCCGTTACCTGTTCCTTGGCTTTTATTTGGTTTGGATGCTGTGTATATCATCATGTGGATCTCTTACATGGGGTTTCTACTTGTATTTTTTGCTCTAGTTTTTGGAGTCTGGTGTTACAGGTAAAATACTTCAGATGTGCAGCTCTGAAAGCAATTTGCTTTTCTGTGAGAACTTTGCTTATGCTTCAGGGATCACCCAGCCTAAAGTCATGTTGTGTGACAGATGCTTGTGCTTGCAGAGGCTGTTCTGATACTTAAAAGTATGCTGTAGGAAGTGAATGCAGAAGCTTTTAACTGATGAGAAACTTTCATATGTTGCCTAGCTTAGGACCAAGCAGGCTAATTTTCAATTTGCATAATGTAATTGTAGGAGCTCAACTTATAGTCACTGGGAGCAATATCTGATATTGCTGGTCACGTGCAGTTACAGCAGACTTGTGCATTTGAGTTCATGCTCATGAAAATCTGGGGAAATGCTTATGTTTGCTTCCCCTGATTGACATGAGGCTTTTGTGGTAAGGAGTAAAGTCTCACTTGAACTGTATCAGTGTTTTGGATGGTATGAATTGAGATATCAAAGAACTGCCTTCCAGGAGTGAAGTAAGCTACAATCACATGTCAAACTCTACATGCCAAAGGGCTTTACAAAAGTGCTTGAAACCAGGTCGGTCCACTAATATCTTGGCTACAGGAACTGCATTTAAACAAGCTCGTTCTGCTCAATGTTAAACTGTTCTTGCTGCTCAAGCTGTTGCCGTCCTGTTCTTCTCCTCAAACTGTCTTGTTCATGAAGTAATAGAAGTGAGCTAGGAAACTCCAGTGATGGAGAGGCCTGTTTGCCACAAATGCGGTTTCATTAAGCCCTCCATTACTCCTGGCTATTGTTGCATATGAAACGAAGTATTTGTACTCTCCCTACCTGACTTTGTCAGCTCATGTGGCTGGGGGAAGAGTCACTGAAATGAAAGCTTATTGAAGATAATTAACTTGCAGAAGCTCAACTCCCAATCCCTAGGAGACAGCAATATCAGATACTGGTGGCCACATACAGTTATAGCAGACTAACTGGAATGTATGTTTAGACTAATGCTTGTACCAAAAGAGTCACTGCCTTAATACAGATAACTGCTAGCTGCTTTTCTCTTTTATCCTGTTCTGAAAAATACTAACACTGAGCTTCCTATGATTATAGTATTTTTAAAGTAATGCAGCTTTAATAAGAACAGTAGCAGCTATGGTTATAAATGCTTCGGTGTGGCTGTACTAGCCATCCTGAGCAGTGGAAGCCTATTAGTATTTACTGATAGCATTTTCCAGAGGTTTCAACTAACTAACATCTTTAAGTAGGGTTGTACTTTTCAGTGCAACTTTAATACTGTTCAGTTATGACTAAGAATCTAAAATTGCTGTGTAATAAGCTTTGAATCTGTGTGGACAATTGTGTATAACAAACTTATGCCATGCTTTGTAGCCTTGCCTGGTAAACTTGTTAAACAACATGGCTAGTTGACTGAAATGATGAGAGTGTTTGATATGACTGGTTTATAGCCAAAAATACCTATGCATCCCTATTTTGGATGCATATTGATGAGATGTGAAGAGAGCATAGTGCTTATCTCCTGCTCTAGGTATTAGATAAGACCATAAGCAATATAGGTCAACTATAAGTGTTCACTGCCTTCAGGACAGAAAAAGAATGCTTTTTCATCCTGCTTTGCTTTGCCATTTTGTCAGTCTGAGTACATGTAAGTTGAGCTATTAATGAAGTCAGGTATTTCTAATGTGGATGTCTCTTGCTAGGGATCAAGCTCTTTTAATCCTTCTAAACAGATTACAGCCTTGACAGCTGTCTCATGCCTTTCCAGCTTGGATCAATAACATGTTCTATATGTAACGTTTAGAACACCAGTAGCATTCAGAGCAGGTAGAACCTCTTTAAAATGATTATAACAGAATTATAATATTAGCAGGGCAACTCAGTCAACTTGATTGACTGGGGGTAGAAGAGACGAGATGCCTATGCTTTCTGGACGAGTCATGTCCAGTTTATTACTAGCTTTGGAAAGTATTTCTGCTGTACGTATGCAAGAAATCTTGTGAAAATAGGGTTAACATAGACTTTTTTTTTCTTACAGGAGACGGCATTTTGTCTCTGAGTATACACCAATTGACAGTAATGTAGCCTTTTCTGTGAACTCTCATCAAGATAATGGTATGTCTTGGATAAAAGCGCCAGATTTATTAAAATTGGCTTAAATTCTTCCACTTCTATGGGTAGACTCAAAATGTTTAGCTTTGCTAGCCCATATAATCAGTTCCTAAAGTACTATATTTTGATTGCCTGGCCGGTATTGCTCTAGGTTTGCAGTAATACTTAACTCTATTTTACTGGATGTCAGAAACCCTTGCTGCACAGGTTATGGATGTAGTAATGCTGCTATGGAGTTCTAGAGTGCTTTGTATCTTCTTGCATTGAAAGAGGCAGTGTAATTATGAGCTGGCCTCTGGCCTTTGACCTCAGTCAAAGGTTAATCCCTGGATCTGACCATCAGTGTAAATACTTCTTCCAGTGCTTACTACAGGGAGTAATATCTTAGCTGTTTCACTGTGTTTCAAGGAAATACTGTTAAACTGATTACTCAAACATTTCATGTTTACTTCTTACAGGGAAAATTACCTGTGGTGAGAGGCTTGGTGAAAGGTTTGAGAATGGCCTAAAGATGACATTTACATCATGGGGTGCTTTCTGTGTCAGAAATCCACGCCCAGTTATCCTCTTCTCTGTGGTCTTTATTGCGATGTGCTGTTCAGGCTTTGTATATGTTAAAGCAACTACAAACCCTGTAGATCTCTGGTCAGCTCCAAGCAGCCAAGCCCGCAAGGAGAAGGAGTACTTTGATAAACACTTTGGGCCTTTCTTTCGTACTGAGCAACTTATTATTCAAGCCCCAAACAGCCATCCAGACATTTATTCACCTTATCCATCAGGAGCAGATGTGCCTTTTGGACCTCCACTCAACAAAGATATTCTCCATCAGGTAACTGGAACTTTGAAAGAAAAAACCCAAACATTGCTAACAGGTATAATCAGGAGGAGTTGTCTTCCATCTGTAAGGTGATATGTCTAGCCAAACAGTCATTAGTTATATCCAGGTACATAAAAAATCATGCTATAAAATCCTTATTTGCTGTAATCCTTACTATAAAAGCAACAGTGATGCTCTCCTACTGACTTGCTGTTGCCTTCAGAAACTTCTAGAAATGTAGTATAAACTTAAGAATAGCAAAAGAAAGCATTTTCCTTATGAGATAGGACTTAAATTCAATATATATATTTTTTTTTTCCAGGTGCTTGATTTGCAAGATGCTATTGTAAACCTAGCTGCATCTTTTGACAATGAGACTGTAATGCTGAAGGACATTTGCCTGGCTCCTCTTGCTCCCTACAACAACAACTGCACTATATTGAGTGTACTCAACTACTTCCAAAACAGTCATTCTGTTCTAGATCACTCTGTGGGGGATGAATTCTTTGTCTATGCTGACTATCACACTCACTTCTTATATTGTGTTCGGTAAGCAGCACGATTAGGTGTTCTTCAAACTATAAGCAAGCTGAATTCTTCTCACGCTGGCAGACAAAACTAGCCAGTTCTTGCCAACTCCTTGAAGTACTCATCCCTTTTTCAATCCACAATACTATGTTAAAGTACAGGTCAGCATAGTGTGTTTGTCTTAATACTTCTCTGCTTAGTACTTCAGCATGTTTCAAACACTTCTGATAAATAGAATTCTGATGGAGAAGACACTAAGCTTTCATTTAAGTTTATAGTGAGGTAGAAGCCAATCCGTTCCTTAGAAGCTTAGAAGACGCTTATAAAACTGCAATTAAATTTGAAGCAAACACAGCATAAGATCAATGCATCACGAACAGTTTTATCGTATTTCCTTTTGGACAGTTATAAAACATCAGCTTCTTACTGTTTTTGTCTACTGGTGCTGTGCTTCACTTGCTGATAGTTATTGCTGGTCATCTCTTTAGGGCTCCAGCATCTCTGAATGACACAAGTTTGCTTCATGATCCTTGCTTAGGAGCATTTGGTGGGCCTGTCTTTCCATGGCTGGTGTTAGGGGGATATGATGGTAAGTGACAAAACAGTGTTGCGGCTAAAATCTTCAGCACACTTTTTCTTGCTGTCTTTGGTGCTGAGGTTGCATTCTCATTGACATGTTCTCATGACTGTTCAAAAGCACTCCCGAGAAAGTTTAACAATAAATAAATAAATAAAACTTCAAGTAAGGGTATTTTGACTGACCTGCTAGTAGATCAGTGCTGAAAACGAAGACAGACAACTCCAGAAGTGGCAAATGCAAGCAATCTGACTGAAATGTGCTTGTCCTGTTGATAAGCATGTGAATGTTCAGTCTGCTTTGAGCCTGCTTGAGGGTCTCTGGTCTCAAGAAAGTAGATGTGAAGTATCTCAAGCTGACATGCTAGGATGTGCATGTATCTTACTTCTGAGGTAGTTGCGTCACTGATCTGAGAAAGCAGCTAAGAACAGGTAAAGATGTTTACAAAGGAAGCTCTTGCATGACTATTAAAAAAACAACATTTTGTTCAAGCAAACTGTCAAACTGTACTTAACTGGGTATGTCAAATGTGTGAGACAGCTATTAAAGTCAAGCACTTGGTTAACTGAAGGTTGTTTTCTACATGCTTTGAGTAAATGCTAAGCATGCAGGAGTACAATGTGGCAAACTGCATCCAGTTTTTTACTGGGTTAAGTCAGAAGCACTACTTAAAAAACAACACCTTGTCTAACAATGCAATGCTTTAATGCTGGGCTACCATGACCGTGGTAGATAATGACTGATTATTTTATAGTGCAGTCCAGAGTGCTTACCAACTTATTCCTATTTCAGTAACACCTTTGAGCATTCAGTGTGATTGAAAAGATTCCATTCAGTGGAATTATAGTGGTGGGATTGCTTTGGACAATACCCTTTAAAGCTTAATTACACCTGTCTATGCTAGAATGTAAGTTCAATTCCATAATATCTTGTTCTCTTTTTCCATTCTACAGGTGATAACTATAATAATGCTACCGCTCTTGTTATTACTCTTCCTGTTAGCAACTACTACAATGACTCCAAGAAGATGATGAAAGCCCTGGCATGGGAAAAAGAGTAAGTAGCCTTCGTGTATTCTGAAATGTGTATAGACATTAAAGCAACTTTTAAACATAAATGCATGCAAAATACCTGTACTATACTGACAGTTTATTGGTGTAACTACAGGGAAGAAAGACATAGAGCTGTTGGAAAGGGTCCAGAGGGCCATGAAGATGATCAGGGGCTGTAGCACCTCTCCTGTGAAGACAGGCTGAGGGAGCTGTGCTTGTTCAGCCTGGAGAAAAGAAGGCTGTGGGGTGACCTCATTGCAGCCTTTCAGAACCTGAAGGGTACCTATAATCAGGAGGGGAGTCAACTCTTTGGAAGGGCTGATAGGACAAGGGAAAATAGTTTTAAGTTGAAAGAGAGAAGATTTAGGTTGGATGTTAGGGGGAAGCTCTTTACTAGGAGAGTGGTAAGGTCCTGGAAGAGGCTGCCCAGGGAGGTTGTGGATGCCCTGACCCTGGAGATGTCCGAGGCCAGGTTGGATGGGGCCCTGGGGATTGGATGGGGCCCTGGGCAACCTGATCTATTATACGTGGAAGTTTGGTGGCCCTGCTATGCTGGGGGGGTTGGAGCTTCATGATCCTTGATGTCCCTTCCAACCTGGGTCATTCTGTGATTCTGTGACTATTACTGGTCATAAGGTTCCCTTCATCTGATATATTTTATTTGTTTTTTTAAAGTATGATTGACTCTTCCCTTCTTGTTTTTTTGGTTTTTTTTAAGGTTTATTAACTTTTTGAAGAACTACGATAACCCAAATTTGACTATATCATTTTCGGCTGAACGGAGCATTGAAGATGAAATCAATCGTGAAAGCAGGAGTGATGTCAGCACTGTTGTAATAAGCTATGTTGTAATGTTTGTGTATATCTCCATAGCTTTGGGACATATCCAGAGTTGGGGAAGGTTGCTGGTATGTTTATTGTTCCCATTTCTCTAAACTATTTTGCTTTAAATAGCTTTCCAGATAGTTTTGCTGACAAGATGAAACACAAGTGTTCATAAAGCATTGAGTCCTCTTTGGGCAGGAGCTGAAGGAAGCATTGTCTTGTTATACTTGACAATTTACTTGTGCTTCATAGCCTCAACTAGGTCTATTTTCATTTGGTACATGCAATTAACTTCAACTACTCAGGCTTCTAGCTCCAGGTTTAAGTACTCTGGCTCTTCAAAAGAACCAGGGAAGTAAGCTTCTTACTAACTGCATTCTACATAAGAATGTATTTTTCTGCCTTTGCTATAGTCTCTTATGTAATGATGCTGGTTTGGCTAATGGTCATTGAAACTTTTTTAGGTGGATTCAAAGATCTCCCTGGGCATCGCAGGCATCCTGATCGTCCTGAGCTCAGTGGCATGTTCCATAGGCATTTTCAGTTACTTTGGAGTCCCAGTGACACTAATTGTGGTAGAAGTTATTCCCTTCTTGGTGCTGGCTATTGGGGTGGACAACATTTTTATTATAGTCCAGACACTTCAGGTATTTATTACTTTGTGCAGTTTTTTAAATGTCTGTTTCTTATAATTTGAATTACCTTCCTTTTGAGTAGAAAGTCTTCAGTGCTCGGCCCAATGTGAGCAGCTCTTGATTCTCATTAGATATCTAGTAGCCTGGAAGAAAGCCAAGATTATGTGTAACTGATGTTCACCCTTCCCAGAATGAAGTTAAAAGCCTTTATTCATGCTTAGCTGTTGATAGATACTAAATTTGTTTAATTTGGCTTCTAGTATGCATCTAAGGATATATGAATGAGTTTAATATCTCCCTTGGTTAGTTGTAGAACTCTTGCAGTATTTTAATATTTCAGTGCATTATGAATGGTGATCATTTACTAAACTATATGCTCATACCATCGACTTTTGACAGTGACATTCAGTGGGTGGGTAATCTGCTTTCCAACTTAACAGGCTTGCTAATGTGCTAAAATAAACCCTGGCACTGCTTCTGGCAAATGTGCAGTTTTGGCCAAGGCATTGAATTTGCCTCAAATGTAACTTAAAATATTGTAGTAAGGCAGTAAGAGTGGCAGTGGGGGAAGTGTTCATGCTGTACTTGTATTAGAGAATCAGCTTATAGAACATTTATTAATGCTTCATTGATAACTCCCAATCTGGAATATCTGGATATTTAAAGCTATACGAAATAACTTAGTAGGAATCGTGGAACTTAACAACTTATTATCTGTCAAAACAGAGAGATGAACGTCTTGAGGGTGAAACTCTTGATAAACAGATTGGCAGAGTCCTGGGAGATGTGGCACCTAGCATGTTTCTCTCATCTTTTTCTGAGACCGTGGCATTCTTCTTAGGTAAGGCTTCAAATGTTACGGAAGTTGCATCCTATTGCAGAACTAAAACATAAACGGAGCAGAAGTTCTAGAGGAAGCTTTAGCTTCACTTTTTCATTGTTGTAATCAAATTTAGCTGCTTCTCAGCTGGAGATGTCTCTAAGACTGGCACAGTGAAGTCACGTTCTGTATAAAGAGCTTGACAGGTTTGGAATCAGGTAGTTTTGATTAAAAGGCTGGAGCTCTGTACTGTATTGTCACTACAGCTGAAAATTTGGTGCTGGAAATAAACCAAATATCAGAATGATGCTTTTGTTGCACTTGGTGATCTTTCCACTGCTTGGAAAAAAAGATGCCCCTGTGATAGAATCTACTTGAGATTCACCTCAGTGTGTTGGAGGCGTATCTTATGCTGGCACCCTTCAAGTGTAAATCAAACTTACTTTAAGACAGGGCTGGTTTACATCTAAAGTTGCTTGCTGTTTGCTATCCAATAGGAGAGGGAACTTACTTGTTAAACTGGCTTGCTTTTCAGGGACACTGTCTACCATGCCAGCAGTCCGCACGTTCTCCCTGTTTGCTGGAATGGCTGTGCTCATAGATTTTATCCTTCAAGTCACCTGCTTTGTAAGTCTCCTGGGCTTGGATATTAGGCGCCAAGAGGTGAGTATAAGTACATCTGTAACTTCTGTATGATGGGGGTATCATCTGCAGAACTGTACTAAAACTGGCTTACTTTGCAATTCATTTCTAGAGGAATAGACTAGATATTCTGTGTTGCATCAAAGGCAGTGAAGAAATGAGGGGAGTCCAACGCTCCGAGAGCATCTTATTTCTGTTCTTCAAAAACTTCTATTCTCCATATCTGCTTAAGGATTGGATGAGACCCATAGTGGTATGTATACTGTGTTTACAGCAAGCAGCCATCTAAATCTGAGCAAGAATACTGTGTCTGAAAGTTCTATATTGAAGAAATATTTTCAGTAACAAAACAAAATTCTAGTATTTCTTTTACTTCAGCATTAGTACTGGGCTGAGATTTCATACCTGCAGGAGTACCTCTGTGCTGTATTAATCCAGAGTCTTACTGTTGCTGAAGAACAATGTGTGGCTCAGTTTGAAGTTTCTGTGCTTATTTACAGAAGGCATTCAGCATATCTTTTGCAGCTGCCTTCCATGACAAAATTCTTCCATAGGAAATCAGTCCCTTTTGTCACCCTGGGTTTTACTGCTGCTGTTTTACTAAACCTGGGTAGCATGCTTAAGCTAGGACCTTTTTATATTGGTATTGCCTTAGTAAATTCTAGAACTCTCTTGCTTGTTGATTTTTACACAGTTCTCTCTTCCTGAACCTGCTTTCTTTGCAGATTGCCTTGTTTGTGGGTGTTCTGTCATTCAGTACAGCAGTGATACACAATGTAGAGATTGGACTCGATCAGTCTCTTTCAATGCCGGATGTAAGTCTTGAGACCATGTCTCTGCTCTTTGGTTTGAAGCTGAAATTGAAGCTTGAAGTCTTGTGCTACCTCAAGATAATGTAACAGTAACTGAAAGCTTTCTCTTTAAGGATTCCTATGTAGTGGATTACTTCAGACAGCTCAGCAAATACATGCACGCAGGTCCTCCTGTCTACTTTGTTCTAGAAGAAGGGCACAACTACACCTCTCTGGAAGGGCAAAACATGGTGTGTGGTGGAACGGGATGTAATAATGATTCACTTGTCCAGCAAGTCTTCAATGCTGCAGAAATTAGTAGCTAGTAAGTATTTTGTGCTTTCTTTTTCTATATTGTTATAAGGAAGAGATGGAGTTGACCAGTGTGTCTGTTAAGTTTAGAATCAGCTGTTGACTGTACAACTGGCAATGTAGTATTCACTTTTTACTGAGGTTTATGGTGGGTGGAAGGGAAGAAGCTGTTGCATTCTCCTAGATGAGGCTGGATCCTGTCTGGATTGGTAGGATGTACTTGGATTTGGGAAAGGACCTTGATGATCCTTTGAGGAGTCATGAAGTGTCAGAGGAAAGACACATGAAAGCCTTTCAGAGTAGTTGTACGTGAAAGTGAAACCTAGCAAAGCTTATCTTCTAAATGTGGATAAGTCAGCCTAACAAATCTGTAATATGTTGACATCATTAAATGGAAAGTGCATTTGTATCGCAGCAGTAAGAGTAAATGAAGACAGTATCTTCTGAGTTCATTTTGCTGTACTTCAGAGGTTTTCTTTCTTCCTAATTAAATGGAGATCACTGCTTGACCAAAAAGGCAGTGGTAGCTGGGAGAGGATGAAATGTGAAGTGGGCTGGGGGTGGTCTGGAGTGTTGTGGTTGGCTATGGAACTCAAAAGAAGTTCCTGCTGTTTTCTAGCTGTTGTGTTAACAAACAAAACTGGCTCCTAGGTGAGGTACTGGAGTAGGGGACTATGTGGTAAGCTGAGGAGCTTGGATCATTATGAGCTGAAAGAGAATAACTTAGCACTGGAAAAATCAAAATGTTACGGAATTAAATATTAAATTACCAAAGAGTATGTTATTTTATTAGCACAAGGATAGGCTATGCCCCATCATCCTGGATTGATGACTATTTTGACTGGGTGAAGCCACAGTCATCCTGTTGCAGAGTCTACAATACCACGGGACAGTTCTGCAATGCTTCAGGTACTACCATTTGTCTCATTGATATGGCACTCACAAAATGTTTCATGGTATGAGTCAGGTGAATAACTTTCCTTCATGTGAGTAGAGGCCTCTCTAGTTGCCCTCTAAATTGTTTGAACTGCTGTTTGAGTGAACTTAACTACTCAGTATTGGCATGCTGCTGGTTGAAGACAGCTCACCTGCATGGTCAATGGGATTACTATTCCAAGAATAATTTTGATTGTTATGTGCTGTATTGAAATCAGCAAAAGCTTACTATCCATTTTTGTTCAGATCCTTCAGTTTGATACAACTCTTATTGGGTCTGATGTAGATGATACAAAAGTAAATAACAGTTGTCTTATAGACCTTGTTGTAGTAGTAATAAAAAAACCACTTGTGACTTTGAATTTAATGCAGAATTGTGGGCCTGTTCAGTTGTATCTTCTATAAAAATGCTTTTTATGGACTTGTATCTGGTATCATTACAAGTCAGAAGTTAGTAGTGTTAAGACAAAGACTATTTTAGTCTGTTGTCAACCTCCAACCCTCTTCCTGTATTTCTGCAGTCACAGATCCATCCTGCACTCGTTGTCGACCACTGACTCAAGAAGGCAAGCAAAGACCACAGGGTGAAGATTTCATGACATTCTTGCCAATGTTCCTGTCTGACAACCCTAATCCTAAATGTGGCAAGGGGTAAGAGCCATATTCCACGTATGTATTGTAGACTGATGTCAAAGGTGCTTGCTCTGGAAGTGTGACCCTTCAGTGTTCCTTTTAAAATTCATGTAAGCCAATTAAATCTCACCTGTTTGTATAATTTTCTCAGACGTAAGTTTATAAAAGTGATGTGTTATATAGCTAGAGTGGATCGCAGAATTGCAGGGGTTGGAAGGGACCTCTCTTAATGATCAAGTCCAACACCCCTTCTAAACCTGCAATAGGTTGCACAGGTATGTGTCCAGAGGGGTCTGGAATATCTCCATGGAAAGAGACTCCACAACCCTTCTGGGCAACCTGTTCCAGTGTTCCTTCACCGTTAACATAAGGAAGTTCTTCCGTGTGTTAGTATGGAACAGGCTATGCTCAAGTTTTAGGCCACTGCTCTTCATCATATTGCTTTACACCACCAAGAAGAGCCTGGCCTCATCCATTTGCCTCCCACCTCCCTTTAGGTATTATTAACATTAATTAGACCCCATGCCAGTCATCTTTTCCCTTGGTTACTCTGTCTTTCCTCACGTGGAAGATGCTCCAGGCCTTTTATGGTCTTTGTGGTCCTCCACCAGGCAACAAAGACAGGAGATTCATTATTTTTTTTTAACTGGGGAGCCTGGAACTGGACACTCATATTCGAAGTATGACCTCACCAAGGCAGGGTAGAATGGGAGGATCACCTCCCTCAACCTGCTGGCCATGTTCTCTTTAATGTACCCCAGGATACTGTTGGTGTTTACTGACATGTGAAATTCTGTTAATACAGAGGACATGCTGCATATAGCTCAGCTGTTGACTTGATAAACAACGGAACTGATGTTGGGGCTACTTACTTTATGACGTACCACACCGTCCTGAAAAAATCATCTGACTATATTGATGCTATGAAGAAAGCTCGGGACATAGCAGCCAATATCACTGAAACCATGGGCATCAAAGAGAAGAACTATCGTGTGTTTCCTTACAGGTATGCTTAAAGCATTTTTGCAGGAGGTATGCTAAGGGGCATAATTAATTTGTACAGCTAAGTTACTGATATCTTAGCAATCCAAGTTTTCTGTTTTAAGAAAGCCACAGACTGTAGGTGAAAAATAATTTGTGTCCAGCACTATTTTTCTTCACTGTGGTCAGTAACTAACTTAAATCAAGAAGCTTGTCCTTCGTTATAAATCTAGCTCAAGCCTCATCTCAGGCCTCTTCTAGTTTCCATACTAGGTTTCTGTGGTTATACTGACTTAAGTAGGTATGTTGCCCTGAATAGTAGCAAGTTGTTATAGAGAGTACTGGCTTCTAACTTCAGTTGAACTTCAGCTGGTGTTCCACAGAAGTGACTACTGACACTGGGATGCCATTTCCCATTGGTGACTCTCATAACAAGGAAACTGTCCTTATCACAGAAGCTAATCCAGTACGAGCATCTTCTCTGTAGTAGATGGCTTCCGTAGTATAGTTTTTGCTTCTATGATTCAATGATTCTAGTTGGACAGCAGATAAACAGCTGAAAATATTGACATATTAAAATCAGTAGAGATCTCATTAGATTAAGCAATGTGGATCATGCGGTCTTGTCAGCTCCATCTAGCAGATGGTTTTTTTCCAAGGTTCTTGTCTTTGGGGTTCTCTGGCCTTCAGACTTGTATACAAATGGCGCAAATGACAGTAGATTCTGACCACCTTAAGCAGCTTTGTTAAATATTCACTCAGTGCTTTAGAGTACAATTTAAAGCACATCTATTATCTATAATGGAATTAACACAAGGGGAATTAAGAATTGTTTTGAAGTCTGGAGTCCCTTCTTAATGGAAATAACATGGATCTGTGCAGAAACGGCTCTGTTCCTGGCAAGTAGGATGCCTAACTAAAGCATCTGTTCTTTCCACAGTGTGTTTTATGTCTTCTATGAGCAATATTTGACAATTGTGAATGATGCCATCTTTAACCTCTGCATCTCCTTGGGATCGATATTTTTTGTGACAGCTGTGCTGCTTGGATTTGAAGTGTGGGCTGCTGTTGTGGTTACAGTAACTATTGCTATGATAATCGTCAACATGTTTGGAGTGATGTGGCTCTGGGGCATCAGCTTGAATGCAGTTTCATTAGTAAATCTCGTCATGGTGAGTTTACAGGATGTTTGTTTCTGTTTCCAAGTATCAAACAGCTATCATGATCATGACTCTGAGTATCTTGTACCTGAACTGTAGTAGAACTATCTTAATCCTTCTAGATCATCTATAGAAATAGTTTGTCAAATAACCTAGTATAAATACAACAATCAAACTGTAAGCTATGCTGCACCTATGATGCAGCTGTTGCTGTAGAACTGCTTAGGCTAAGTGCTATTGAATATCTGGATGTGTTTGTGCTTAAGGCAAGGATATGTAGGGTTAAGTGTTAAGGCTTCTACTGCATTCTTGCTCTGCAGAGCAGCAGATCTGCGATGGGCTAGCATCAATATTGTTCCTAAGGAAGTAGATGAAGTAACCTGGGCAGCAAGTCACTTGGTGAAACACTGTAGAACTTAAATAATAGCTGACTTTGCTTTCAGAAGTTCTTGGCTGGTCTGAGAATGTTATGAGAAAGTAAACTTGGCCCATGTTATGACTATATATTCACACCATTCTACCTGCTGTATGTTTGCTGTGTTTGCCAGCTGTTCAATGTTGAAAATGATTAATTTCCACTTAAAAAATAATAATCCTTAAATTAAGTGTTAAAGTCCCTAACCCTGTAGTATCCAATAGCATGAGTATGTACTCACTGTAAAGCCATGCTATTGCAACTAGAGTCTAGAAACTGATTACCATGCTCAGCGTGTGCTGCCAAGTTTGGCTTCCTTCAACATCAAGCAAGTTTTGAACTAAAAGCACTCCATGTTGTGATTTTTGTTTAATTAAATTGCCTGCTTAGTAGTGACTGGTGCTGTACAGCACTCGAAAGCCCTTAGTGACAAACTAGTGCTCAATTTGTCACTTTCAGTGGCAAGCTCAACCTTAGAAACTCATACTTTATAACCTGTCAAGAGTTCTTAAGAGATGTTACCATCAAAATGCTTATCTAAATGATATTGCGTCTGTCTTCTGCCATCTAGAGCTGTGGTATTGCTGTGGAATTCTGCAGCCATGTGACGAGAGCATTCACCGTTAGTACGAAGGGCAGTAGAGTGGAGCGTGCGGAAGAAGCTCTGTCTCATATGGGCAGTTCAGTAAGTATCAGTCTACTCTGTAGAGGGGAAAAGGAGTAGCTAAGTTTGAACTGTATGAATTGAGGATATTGACGTAGTCTGTATATCACCTTGCTTCTTTAGAGGGAATAACTTATCAAAATTGCTGATGGCTCAACCTAAGTTTCTACAAGTAACAGGGTTGCTCAAGACTTGATTAACTTTATATTAGCTGACATTAATACTACCTAGCGTTAGAGAATGGAGCTAAAAGTTTGAGCTGAACCAGGAGAGTAATGGGGTTGTCCCACTGAAGTTGTATGTGCTTCTCTACCAAATGCTTGGAGGTGACTGGGAAAGGTCCTGAACAGGGGATGGCATTAGAGCTCTGAGAACATAAACAGACTTAAAACTAAGTGTCTCACTTAGTTTTAAGATAGCAACCTGGGTGTTGTTGGAACAAGTTGTTCTAGTGCTGGACGTACTTGACCCAGGAAAGGGACTTCACTGAACTGTGAGTCACCTCAAGTAGTGGCTGTATTTACAGTCTAACTGCCTGAAGTCAAAATCAAACTAGAATGGTTTGGCTGTACAGTTGGTACCAGTTTGGTACCATATTGAACCAAGCCTGTGGCATCAAGTTATAGCTAGGAGGTGGATGCTTCTCTTGAGTCGAGATTATGGTTCTAAAGATTAATAGGGAAGCTGACACACTGTATCTGGGAGCCTCAAATGACCGAAGCGTTTTTGAGCAGGAACTGTTGTTTTCCTAAGCGATAACTGCTTTTTAATCAACAGGTCTTCAGTGGAATCACACTAACCAAATTTGGAGGGATTGTAGTACTGGCTTTTTCCAAGTCTCAGATCTTCAAGATATTCTACTTCAGGATGTACTTAGCTATGGTTCTGCTGGGAGCAACGCATGGATTAGTATTTCTTCCAGTTCTGCTTAGTTACATAGGTAAGATGTAGCAGCCTATTCTAAAGTGCACTTAAAAATATCTAGCTACCTGTTGATACTTTTCTCTAGCTAAATGGAAAGGATTGCATCAGCCTCTGTCTTGCAAGCTGATCCCTTAGATTAAGAGGACTGAGTGGCAGTATGCTGTTACAGGCATGCTAAACTGAAGCAGCTAGTCTGTACAGTGTGCTTGCTCTGCACCATTAATGGAGTTGTCTGCCCAGGCACACGTGGCACAACTGTCAAACTTGGGAACAGGATGATGGGGGAAGCTACAAACCTGTTGTGGGACGTGGGTCTGTTTGTGAGTGATCTCACATCACAATTAGGAAAACCTAAATGCAGTTTTTCTTCTATCTGGAAGCTTGTGTGTGTGACTTCTTAACTCTCCCCCAGTAAGTCCAGCAAATCCTTGTCAGTCTTGTTAGCTATTGCCCCTTGCTGCAGCTATTACCAGCTGAACACAAGCATGCAGCTGAAGGCTTATCGGTATTATGCTGGCCAAGGAGGAGTAAGGTCATGGATGGCTCCTGCGGGCAGCTGCTGGCCGATATGCTGTAATGTTGAGACTTTGGAGTGACTCTTGTTTTCTTTTGCTCAGGTCCATCAGTAAATAAAGCTAAAACTCATGCTGCACAGGAGAGGTCTAGAGGCACAGAACGAGAGAGACTCCTCTACTTCTAGTTTTTAACAGTGTTCAGTGGACTCTATGAACTGTGGCTTAGGCCCAACTCCTCTTAAGAACTGAAGCTCAGCAGTGTTCTGTGACTATCACACTGTAACCACCACTGACTCGACTCCTGCACAGATTCAACTAGGAGATAGCAGCTGCAGCTTTGGACACAGCTTCAAACTCAGGAAACGCTACGCATGGCTCATGTAACAGTATTATTACTAAACCTAGATGTGTTAAGATTACTAAAACACTTCTGTTTTCAAGAGGTTGCATCTCTTCTAGAAACTTAAACCAGCTGCATTGCAAGTTGAATAGTTGTTTTGTACGAGATTGGACTGCTCAACCACTGACACTAATTTTAAATGCAGGTCAATGCAATTTTTGTCTCTATTTTTAGGGGGGAAGCCATCACAAGTTGTAATATTTTTTAGTACAATTTGCCAAAATGTCTTGTATATACTTTATTATAAAATAGCAATTTTGTAGTTCAAAAAATCTACTTAAATGCAATAAATTAAGTTTATACATTCCAATGGAAGAGGGTTTCAGAATGTTGTGGGCTTCATAAGAGCTTGTTCTCCAAATACTTGTTTGAAGAAGGTGACGTGTTCTTCACAGTGCTCACCTGGGAGAGAGAAAAAGAATGTTAACATGGGAAGGGAGAAAATGAGAAGCAAGAGAGCACAGCTTGAGTTGTCTTGTGGTAAAGCAGGTGTCTGTTGCTTCTATCTGGGAACTGGATCAAAGTCGTGCCCACACAAGGTCTCTTAGTCTTCAGGTTCAAGATGCTGAAATTGAATTCTGAGCCTCCCGGGTAACTCATGATTAACAACCCATTTGTGGGACAAGCACTTCTGCTTGGGTTGTAAAGTGAGAGGACTTGTAGCATAAACCAAGCCTTGCATTTTATCATGGGTGGGAACAGTCAAGATGCAGCCTTTGTGTGCAGGTGTCTTTTTGTGGCTTTACGAAGAAGCATTAATTGGAGATACCAGCTTTGCTAAATTAAGCACTGCAGACAACTGCAAGCCAACCAAGTCAGCTTACACTGAGAGTTTGTGTTTGGCTTCAGCATGTTTTACTTTAAAGTACACTGTTTAAAGGGGTAAGCCAAGTTAACTTTGGAAGTATGCTTGAAGGTAAGCCTAAATATAGACACAGTTCTGTTTGCACAGCTTGAATCTTCTGTTTAGCTTCTTATTGCTTACCTGGTGTGAAACTTGGGTTTCCCCGTAATCGTTGATTTCTTTGCTCAAAGAATCTGAAAATAGTGTAGAAAAGCATCTCATCATCTGCTTGTTTTGCTGCGTCAAGGAATTTGCGGGCTGAAATGCTGTCATGTCCTCCAATACCTCTGATGAATCGCAAGGCAGCCAAAACTTGGTGTTTGGACAACAGAACTTCCACTATTTCATCATTTGCTGTGGAGAGCCTCTGTAAAATCAATCACAGCTCTAAGGCCACGTTTCTAACAGATGAGTTAGATGGGAGCTTGTCACCTGAAGCTCAGTCAGGTTAAGTCCAAGCCACATGTGTGACAGGGACATACTAGAGTTTGAAATGCTTACTTTCAACATGTCCAGAGAGAGCTGATGTGCAGGAGGGTAAATGCTTTCCAGGGACAGTAACAGACAAGCCTAGAGCAAAAATGGGAATAACAATGAAATTCTGAAGACTCCTCACCTCCGTCACTGGCTTTTGGAAGCAACCCGCCTTACGTACCAAAGGCTTTGAGTCACTGAGCACGTGATACTGCAGAAACTGATGGAGCGTGTAGAACAAGTTATGTTGAACAAGAGTTTTGATGACCAGCTCGTACAGGTAGTGCTGCAAATACAGGAAGACCCCCATCAAAGACATGTCTCTGTACCAGTCTTTGGGTGTAGAAAGTGGGATTATTGTATAGGATTTAACATGTGACCAAGCAACTTCATGCAGTGAGGTGGTACAGTGCACATAAATGCTTTACCTGAACTGCAATCTGGAACTGGTTAAGAGAGCGAATGTATTCCATCAAGACTGCTATAGTGAACTTATGAGGTGCTTCCTGGACAAGACAAGAAGTATTAGCAGGAAAAGCCAGGGAAGTACAAACCTACTGACAAGTTATGCCCTCTCCCCTTACCCACATCAGGAAACAAGACCCTGCATGTAGTCTCGCAGCAAACGTAGCAGGTTTTATTTCTGTCCCAATTAACTTACCTTCTTCTCTGTAAATACAGATAAAACGTGTGTGTACATGTCAGACTGGTCAATAACTGCCTGAGTGCGGACTGGCCGTTTCAGGAGTGGATTACTTCTACTCTGGCCTGCTTCTACCACCTACAAGGAAAAAAAGAAGAGAAGAACGCAGTGCTTTTTGAGAGTACAGCTGGGAGTTAAATCTTATCTACATAGAATGTTTGTAATTATAGCTCCCAGCTAAAAACATGTTTTGTTAGTGAGAGAATCTGCATCTATGAACTCACATCACTGGGCGCACTCTGCTCACAGCATGGAACTCTAAGTTTGAAACAGCTTTTAAGTGACTGATGTAGCTTTGTGTATCTGAAATCTAGGAGATGAGCAAGCTTACTATATTGATTGATGCAGGCCCACACCCTTACAATGAAATCCTGCTAAGGTTGTACTACGTGAGCAGAATGTGTTAATTAGCCAGAAGTAATTCTGACAGAAAAGTGCTGCATACATTTTATGGTGACTATTTCAGTAGTCTGTAACTATTCAAATAGTCTCAAGATTCAAAGCTGCTCTTTGAACCCCTACCCCATCTTAACACATTCTAGGGTCTGCTACTTGCCTTACTGGAGCATTACTATGCAGCACCTACTGTAGCAGAGTGCTGAACAAAGCTGTTATCCCCAAGTGTGTGACAACCTGCACCTTGTACAAGACTTTCTGCTGCAAGCTTAAGGCTGACAGGGACCAACCCGAGGGTAGGTCTGACAAGCAGGTATTTTGGCTTTGCTATCATGTAACCTGAAATTCAAATAGGATAATGCTGTCTCTGTAAGCTGCTGTAGCTAACATGGTTTACCATAGTATAGCTTTGCTCAGCTTCCAAGTACTTCTTATATTCATGATTCAGTTTGTCAAAAACAGTTGCAATCACAGACAGTGATCCCCTTTCTGGCTCACTGAGCACTGAAAAGATATAAAGAAAAACAAAAACAGACCTATGAGGAAAAGTAACAAAGGAGTTTAAAGTTCCCTTTTCCAAAAGGAGATCTCTACTCTGTGCTAAACTTAAATGGGATTGTTCAATATTAAATGTATTATAACTAAATGGGGATGGGGGAAGCCAAATTATTTTGTGCTGTTACTCTTTAGAGCGGTGACTGAATGTACTACAGTTACCTTATGACAGCTCAAATCTCAGAACAGCCCAGCTAACCCGGCCGTGTTGCACATTCTGGGTACGCAGACAAAGCGTTTGCACTTACTTTGAGAGCACACAGTTAGGATAACCATTTTGCATTCTTTCCTCTGGAGAAGGAAATCCATTAGTCTTCCTTTATCGAGCAAAAGCTTTACTACAGGCTCAAGTTTCACTTGTAGATTCCAGAGATAACCTTAATTTGAAGGAATAAAATAAATGTATGATCTCAAATAATAGTTGAGATATCCCCGTTTTCCACATCAAATGAGAACGCACGCAGCCTGCTTGCCTTTCTCACTCTGTTTTAGAGCAGTGTTACCTCTGGAAAGATATTAAGGATACGTTCATCCCCAGTTACCAGCATGAAGAGCTGTCACTTTACCAGGTACAGCTGCTTAGGCCCTCTGTGTACTAATGCTATAAACCTGGATACTGCTCTTGCTTAGGACAGAGTTAAGGTAACAAAACCTTAACACTACCTGAGCTCTGGTGTGGAGGTTATAATTGAAAATAACACTGTTTACTGTCATTGGTTTGGTTGTTGCTGAGCTGTGTATACACAGTCAGTCTATCTCTTATTTCTCACACTGCTTTGACAGTGCATAAGCTGGGGCTGCACAGGGAGGGGGGTGTCAGAGCCAGGGAGGGCAGCTACACAACCCGCCTGTACCACCAAAGCAGGGAGGAGAAAAGGAGGAGGAAGCGGGGACAGTCAAGGTTATGATATTTGTCTTCTTAAGTAAACATTTCCTGTGCTCGAAGCCCAGCTTTCCTAACATTGGAACAGTTTGTTCTTGTTTTGCTCAGCTTGCACGTGCAGCTTTGCCTTCCCCTACTGAACCGAATCTCAGCCCACAAGTTTTCTCACTTTTCTCTGATTCACTTTCCCATCCAGCTGGGGTTCCTGATGAGGTTAAACCACCTCTATTAACCCCCACTTTACATTGAATTACAAGAGTCAGACAGCTCACCTTCACTTGCACTGATGATGATATCAGGTTGAAAGACGGTCCATGATGATGAATCTAAATATTAAGGTTCAATACCTTTCTCAGCGTTGATTCAGAACCATTGCTACTATACTCAGTTACTGTACTGAAACAGAACTGGTTAACATACCTTCATTTACTGCCACAGCTGCACCTTTGCAAAGTCTCACAACATACCTTTGGAATTCTATTTGCTTTCATCTTTTTCAGTATCTTTACTGTGGTATCTCTTTCTTACTGCTTCAGTTTCTTAGGATACTGAATGCAGTATCCTTCATAGGAGCCTTTGCTATTTCCCCTTGAAGTGGTAGTCAGGCTCAATTGCTAAAGCTGGATTTAGCTAGTCAGGATATCAAGTGCTGTTTTCTTCCGGGTGTGGAATGCAACTGACATTTAAAGAGTATTGAAAGGATACAGAGTTTACAGGGAACAGGAGACTGACTTGTCACAGAGGCTGGAACTGCAGAAAAATTGACAGCAATTAAGAACAGTAGTACTTGGCAGCTCCTCCATGCTACCAAACTACAAGCACTTACGCATCTAGCAGTCCTACAGCATGCAGGCAGAATAAAGAAGTTATGTAGCTAACTATCTATGAAGATATAGCTAAAATAACAACAACTGCTTTTCTGTAGGCACAGATCTGGGACAAGAATTACTGCTTGCTTCCTTGTTACTGTCTTCCTTCCCTCATTCTTTCCTAAACGTACAGTGGCAGTAAGCAGCGCCCTGAAGGCTGAACCAGCTGCTGCATTTCAGTAGCCTTGCTAACAGGTCAGAACATCTATAACACAGTAGTTCTACCTGCTACAGGTACTTGATAGGGTTGTATTGATCGAGGTGGAAGAACAAATTGGTGGATGGTAGTGGAGCCATCAAAATCTCCTCTTAGTTTGATGTCAAATATGACTGAAGTCTGAAATTGAGAAGAAGAATTAGTTTTCACAAACACGAGTCCCCAACTCATTTATTTACATGTATTCTGATCATTTTTCGTGTTTCTATCCTGTGCTCTCCATGTGAGTTTCACTGCTTCCTCCCGCTATGAGGAAAATTCTGTTACCTTCCTGCGCTACCCTCATACTTGCAGCACTCAGTCCTGTTCAACTCTTCTCACTAGCATCTTCACCCAGCGTGGGGGTATCATTCATTCTTAGCAAGAGCTTTGCATGGTGGAAATCAGCACTGATGTCAGCGCCAAAGAAACACAACTGGGTGGCCACCTACTCAGTGCAGTGTTCATTTCCTGTGTTCATACGTTCACGTTAACAGCCCGAGTGAAATGCTGGAGAATTAGAGCTCTGTGTTTACATTTCACTTATAATTCATATTAATGCTCCATCAACTAGTCAGCCTAACCATTTATGCTAACCCAGTTCTTGAAGTAGCACAGAAGAAGATAATTCCAGAAGCCAAAGCCTTTCCATGCATTAAGCACAAAGCACTACTTAGATTTCCCACTGCTCAAGCCATGCTATAGAGACTGTGGTCAAGTAAGTTTTACCTATACTAGCACATGCCTAAGGTTACATTTTAAGTCTGTACAGATCTGGGCCTTCAAATAAAAGACCTGAAGTTTTTGTCCTATAAACTGATCATTCCAATTACTGTGATACAAGAAGATCTTAGGATAAATAAAGATCCAAGTTCACTTTCTACGCTGCCTTAAAAGCATACAGAGTGCAACAGCAGAGTACTGCAGTGAAGTAATAAGAAATGAAAGTACAAAGAAACAGGCATTAGAAAAGGCCCCATTGTTATCTACAAGGCAAAAGGATGTGTTTGTTTGACTCGCTTAGCTTTATATTTGTTCTTCCTGTAAATACTCTGGCTTTTGGCAAAGCTAACCACACACAGAACTAACACTATTAAAACCTGTCTGTAAGACAAGAACATGTAAATAAATCAGACCTCAGTATCCTGATGATGTACTACCACCAAGTTATCCACAACGTTTAGTGCAAACTTTCCTGTTCTGTTCAGCTTTAAGATGTGTGTCTTCTTACAGGAGCCTTCTCTATGGAAACAGAGAAGAGCTGGTCAGTAGACCTATTTAAAATAGAAAAGCACGAGTCTTTTAGGCACATGTGAGGTATCACTCATGTTCTTCTCTCACCTTGGCAAGTGATAGAGGACTACTTCAGCTCCTGTGCTATTGGAAGTTCTTGAGTGATGCCTCAAATAGAGAACGTAAAGCTGCCCGTATCTAGTGAGACAACAGCATTAAAACATTATTTGAAAACAAAGAGTGAGGACAGAGGTGAGAACGAAGACATCCTTTTAAAGCAAAGGCTGAAAGTTTACCAGAATATTAGAACCGTGTTTTAATTAATTGCTTGATCTAGTTAATCTCACACCTTCTCATCTAGGATAAAAGTGAAACACTAAAACAAGAGTTGACAAATCACAGGGTGCAGCCTAATCCTCAAGCACATTAGACATCCAAGACCAGCTCTACCAGCACATCTGTTCAGAAATGAAACATTTCAAGATGTCTGTCCAAACCAGAAACAATTTCACGTAAGAGATCTCAGTTTCCTCCCCACTGTGCCTCAGAGAGTCACACTGACTTTGATCGAGGAAGTAACTGAAGCAAAGGCAACAGTACAGCTAAGAGGGAAAAACAAGTGCAACCCTGTCTCAGCCTCCCCCAACAGTCATACTTTCCCACAGAATGATAAGGCCAGACGAGTCAGATACATACATTGTAGCCATAGCAATATCCCTTTCAGAAAGGCTGAGCTTGGAGGATTTGGGTGCCACAGGTAGCTCAATTTCGAATTTTGAGAGCTTTGACATCGTCCCGCTCTGTTGAAAAAAGAGCAAAACAGAAATCCGCTGGTAAGACGCCAAACTGGAAGGCCTGGACCAACCTTTAACAAAATATTATGTTAACAGCTCCCCCATGAGGTGAAGAGTGGGAATAGTCGTAAAGAAAAACAGACTGACACTTCTCCACAGGGATCCTAAACACGTACTACTTGTATCACAAATTCAGCAGCTTCTTCACCTTGCTATCACAACTTCAACTTCAGCCAGCAAAACGTTTTAATTTTAATTAAATCAATCCAAATCTGTATGTTAATGCCACTCAAACATAAGTTTTCCCCACTTCCTCTCTCACAGCAAAACACGCAGTCCAGAACTTAAATAAATGCTACTGGAAAGGGGAAAAAGTCAGTCATTCTTACAAGTTACAGTCTGCTTTCATACCTGCTAAATCTACAACGTGCATTACCATGACAGAACATCCCTGTTTCCATGCAATGCTTTCTCTCCCCCCTTTTCTTGTGGAACTTAAGCAAAATTTCAGAGTTGCCAAATCCTCAAGACTTCTACTGATCTCCACTAATCACTCTCATTAACTCACTCTTCAGCATAAGGCGTGAACACCTCAGGGTTGTTAAGAGTTAGGGTAGTATAACCCTAAGGTTGCAGTTGGACGTGATGATCCTTAAGGTCTTTTCCAACCTGAGCAATTCTATGAACACTACAGGAATTTCTCCTTTACCAGAGGCATATTTCCAATTGTTTTAATACTTTCTCAGAAATCTTCACAGATTACCTTCTGAACATAAAATCAGCTCCTTAGCTACACCCTGGCACACACAGTATTAAGGAGAGGAAAGAGCGACGCAAGTCCTTATGAAGAAAGCAGTGGGAAGAAGGTTATACTGAGACACCTCAGAGAACACCATTTCAAGACCCTGTACAGACCCTAAGAGATCAGTACAAACCAGAATACCCATCTAAGCATTTTTTTTTCATATAAGTATGTGAGTTGTCAAGTATTACATCATTCATTTTCTCTTCCTCTTTCTCAAGATCAACTGTCCAACATTAGCTGAGCCCCCCCGTTTCCAAAGGGGACGTGAGATAGAAGCGACTGTTTTAAGCCACTCACTGTGAACTAGGTTACAGATTTTTGCCTTGCCACCTTTGCTTATTACCATTAAAAGATGTGAACTCGGACACCCCTCTTGGAAGAGATTCAGGAAAGCAATAGAATATTTGAGTGAAGTAGCAGCCTTACAAAGGAAGCACATAGAATGGAACACAACAATTTACCTTGAAATAGAATGGCTGCAGGACATTGCCAAGGACAGTGGTTGACAGAAGAATGACAGAGCTCTCTGGACAGTACATGTACCAGTTGACATTGATACTCTGATTCTTCAGAAGTTTCAAACTTCGTTTCTCCGGTAATACCTGGAAGCACAAGATGTTACCATTATATTATTCCTGGATTCCAACAGCATAAGTAGCACACAGCTATGGAGGAAGTTCACAATATCCCTTGCCACGAATGCCAGCGAGGGCAATTTATTCATCAGAGTTCTCCAAAAGCACAGGCAAAGGTAAAGAAACACAGAGGAGCTCAAAGGACTAGATATCAAAAGGAAGCTGCCAATACATAGAAGGACAATCGCTACCTTGACCAACATTTGTTCTTTGCTATTTTTTTAAGCATGCAGAAATCCTTCCTGCTGTTAATTTGCTTTGCATGAGGTAGTATCTCACAATAAATGTATATATTCCTTTCTACTAAGCCAAGAGTGTCTCTTCATATAGAGTTCTCAATGCTTAATTCAGTACTCCTTCATCTTTGGATCTTTGCTAGCTGTGCTAAATAACTTGTTACGTTCTCCCCAGCCCCCCAAAAAGAATTCATCTTAAAGAAAAATAATCACAGCCTGAATAAAAGAGCGGAACAACAACAACAAAAGACACACGGCTTCTGAATTTGAGAGCTAGAAGAGCAGAATTCAGAGATACAGGCCGAAGTATAGTGTAGGCCGAAGTCTGTCCTACAGGAGTTATTTGTATTACCTGATAGAATTCGATTCCTTGATCTGTGATGAAGACAATTTCTGTAGAACTTGTCCAGCAGAATCCTAGAATATTGGCATTCTTCATCTTTACACAAGCAAGCAAACAAACCACCTTTTACTTGGAAAATCAATTATTCAGATAAGCGAACATTATTAAACGAAGAACACGAGATCAAAGGCTATTTGGCTATCCAGCCCCTGGAGTTAATGCATTTGACAGCTAAATTCCCAGTAGGCATCTGAAACTTCTGTAGAAGCCTCCCAACACAAGTACTGCACCGCCTCAATTTTGGTAGCATGTACGATTTCCAAGCTTATAATACAGCCTGTTTTATTTCTACCCCCTGAGCACAACCAAGTTCTGGTTCAAACCATCCTGACCAGTTCAGTCATTTCCTGGCAAGAAAAGCCTGTTCCTTCCAAGCCATGAAAACCAAGTGTTTTTTGTGGTCAATCTGTTGATTTACCTCAGTTCAAGTAAACAGTGGTGACTACGCACTTCCTTTAATCCTCAGCAGTGTTTTGGAAAGTATCTCAGTTCTCTCAGAGAACAGAGGCCGCCAGCATAACTAGCATTAGAGTTTCAGCCAAGCATATAAGCTTTGGATGTTCGCTTCACTTACCTTACATTCCTGTGTATATTCTATCTGAGGGCTGTCAGGAATAAAATTCAAGAAATCCTGCAACAACACACACGAAGCACATTCACAATTACTAAGCATGGAATAGTACAGATACAAGATAACAAATATTAGCTAATCAAATAATTTCAGGCAAGATAAGCAGAACTAAGCTCGCCGTATTACATCCTACTTCACCACGGCTGTAATTTATTTTTATAGCACTCAGCTCCACCCACCCCACCTTTCTTCAGCGATGACGCTCACGCAGCAATAATGTTGCTCGGCATCTGCTCAGCCCCAGGGTTAGGGAAGAATTTTCACTACAGCTGCTGACAGCCTACAGAACTCCCTCTCTTCTCACAGGCTCCTTCTCTGGTACTTGAAGTATCAGAGCTTCTGCTCCAACGCCCTCCCTGCCTGCAGGGTGTCGGAGTCTTACCACACTCTTTGATGTTCTCTGCACAGCGAGTATCTTGTTTCCCAAGGAAAACTTGATGCACTTCACTTCTCCCTTGTCTTCCATCCTACGGAGGAAGTAAAAGAAGTTATGGAAATACTGTTTAAAATAGTCTGTAACAGAATTCTGGAATACACCCTCTAAAAGAGGACGAGAGGGAAAAAAAAAGAGTAACATTCAAGCCTGTCTTCTCAATCCAGTCCTAATGCTTCCCCAAGTGCTGTAACGCTGACATCCGCTGCTCAGCTCCTTTATGACCGTGACTGCTGCTAATGGACCCAAATCCACTTGCTTCTCCACTAGGATGCATCAGCCCCAAGAGGAATTTCTGAAGTCAAAGGGCAGAGTGAAGCTGTTTTCACACCATTAAGAAAAAAAGTATAAATATAAAGCAATTCTTACCAACCCAGAGTCAGCACAATTGGCACAACTCTGGGAATTTCATTGCCAGGGTGCACTACTAAGTGCAGATAAACAGAGAGTTATACAGGCAGACAGACAACAAGTTGTGGAACCTTCTGGAGCTCACTGAGTGATTTCATCTCTATCGGGATTTGAGACAAGGGAGTCAAATAAGGAAGCCAGAACTGGCAACTTTTAGGGCAGGCCGCACAAAATACCTGACATCACAGCAAACAAATTGCTTCCAACATCTGGATTTAAGCACTTTCCCTTAACAAATGGACAGCAGAGTACGAGGAGCTATCCCTTCCAGCACAGGTATTTATAGAACAGTTACCTAGAGATAAAACACCGTTGTCAGGTTCTGTAGAAGAAAACAAAAAGAAATAGAAGAAGAAAAAAAAACTACCAAAAGAAATGGAAAATGTAAAAGAAAGCAAAGTAGACTAAAGAAGCAGCAAAAAACAACAAATCCACAACTAGAAAATCCTGTGCTTGAATCAAAGGCGTGACATTTGGAAGCTTTGGTTCCCTCTACTTTAAAGTTGACTTCATGTTGACTTGTTACACCAGATCCTTGGAAGAGTCACCGCTGCTGGAGGAATCACAAGTTTGAATCCCCGCACTCTTCAAATGAGCAGCATGCTTTAATGAAATATTGCTGTTACAGGAGGAGCTGCAGCTCAATGACTTTCAGAAGACTACGGAGTCACGAGAGAAAGGCACGCCAGCTTAACTGCAAGAAGATTATGTCCGCTCATGGCTACTCACGGGTTTTATGCCAGAGACACAGTAAAAGATGAGGGCTACGTGTCACATTGTTTTATGACTATGGAATACCATCCTCAGACAACAAAGGTGAAGGTGCCTTACCTGAATGAAATGGAATTTCTATCCTCCAAACCTTTAACGACAACTCCTGTAGCTCCACCAGATCGAACAGCAAAAACCTGTGAATAAAACAATTATACATTAATTAGAAAAAAAATAAATAAATCAATTATTTCCTCTGAAAATTCAAGTTCATAATAATACTTGAACTACCGGCATGATAAAACAGTAAAAGCTGTACCACCTTTTTTGGTTTGCTCTGTAAAAACATCGGAGACGTGAGCTAAGCCGCTAAGCTGTGCTTCAGGAAAACAGCTCAGGGAGCAGGAAGTGAAGAGCTACAACTCACTGACCCACAAAGTTTATCTTGTCAGAGCATGTTCTTAGATAGGAAGAGCTCAACGGTGCATAAGATATCTCAGCTGACTTGCATTAATAATCTAAAGAATTCCTTATTACAGCTACACGTGTTTATATAAAGCCTGCTAGAGAAGTCATGCTGTTAGAGAACTGGGAAGCCACACAGACACGTAGATCAGGTCTCAGACTAATCAATACTTTGCTCTAAACAATTTCTGTGCAGCTTTACTACATCCACACTAGGATACAGTGCCCCCAGCTCTCAAAACATAAGGATTGAGGTTTATAAAGAGAAAGGACACAATCACTCTAAATGCTAAGCAGCAGCACAATACAAACGTCAGAAATACTCTCTTCCTCTTCAAGCACAATCACAGAATCATTGAGGTTGGAAAGGACCTTTGGGATCATCTAGTCCAAGCCTCCTGCAAAGCAGGCTCCCTGCAGCAGGTTGCACAGGAAGGCATCGGGACAGCTCTTGAGTGTCTCCAGAGGAGATTCCACAAACTGTGCCACTTTCGTGGGGAAGAAAATGTGAATGCTTCAATGCTGTATGGAATGGTTACAGAGATCAGACAGCCGACGGCACCCACATCAATCCAAGCACTGTGACATACCCTGTAGCTAGGCTGAGCTGACTACACAGTCCCACAGGGATACTGAGAAGAAAGGCATTTCAAAGAACTAATGCTGAGAAATGTAAAGCAAAGCATCTGTTCTGTTCGCAGCCAAGAACAAAACCACAAATAGCGTTATTTATGAACGCACTGACCTCTACAAACAGAAAAACCCAGTTCATCCGCTGACACTACAGACCTCCAGAAGGACCTCGTGACAGAGAAGGGACAACAAAAAGGCAGGCAACGTCCAGAACAAATGCATGAAGGCACATTCGTGAAGGGATTAGCGGCATATGCAGTGAGGTGGCAGGTGCCACGCAGCCCTCCAGCAGCGCACTGCCACACCATGCCAGTCCCATGGGAGCAGGATGATGAGCCAAACGCTCACTATGCAGAATCCCAGAATAGCTTAGGTTGAAAGGGACCTTAAAGCCTACCCAGCTCCCACCTGATGAGTGGGCAGGGCTGCCAGCTCCCAGCTCAGTTGCCGAGGGCAGCAACCAGCTTGGCCTGGAGCACCACCGCTTCTCTAAACAGCTGTGCCAGCGCCTCGCGAGAGAAGGAAAGCGAACCGCAGAGCCCGGTATCCGAGGAGAGCCGCAGGGAAGCAGCCCCGCGGCCTGCTCGGGCCCGCACCTGGCAGGCTCGGGGCCTTAGGGACAAGCGGAGCCCACAGAGCCGCTGCCTCAGTGCCCGGCAGACAGAGGCCCTCTCTTGAGGCAAAGCCAGCGCAGCCCGGCGCCGCACCCACCTGCTTGTTGGCCTCATCGAAGAAGACGCAGTTGACGGGGTTGGCCTTCTCGAAGTGCACGGGCCGCGCGCACAGCGCCAGGTAGCAGCCATCCTCGCCGCCATCATCTCCTCCTCCTCCTCCTCCCGCTCCCTCCGGCGCCGCTTCCTCCCCCGGCGGCGGCGGCGCCTCGCGGCTCATGGCGGCTGGCAGCGCCAACGGTGCCCAACGCGCCTCCCGGCAGCGGCCGCTTCCTGTTTACACTCCCTCCTCACATGACGAGGGAGAGGCCTGCCTTAAAGGCGCAGGCAGCACAGGCCCAGGAGGGAGACGCGAGGAGGCGGGCGGTGCAGCACTGGGGAGCTCCGCCCCTCAGCCTCTCCCTTCGCAGCCCGGTCCCACCACACCAGAACCTTGAAGGCCATCTGGTCCAACTGCCCTGCAGTGAACAAGGAAACCTACAGCTACATCAGGTTGCTCAAAGCCCCATCCAACCTGACCTGGAGCGTGGACCATGGACTCTACAAGTCATAAACCAAAAACAAGGGGTAGGAGCAAGACGATTGTCTGACTCAAAGCATTGAGGATCAGGGCTGACTAACGCAACACAAAGAACCACACAAGAATACCGTTTCAGTTTTTACTTTGCCACCACTCCTCCAATTAGTAAAAACAAAACCAAATCGCTTCCACAGTACACTGGGAGAACGTCACACAGCAGCGATATATTTTGCTTGATAAAGAGCAGCATCACAAACTGCAATCAGAGTTTGAGAAGTTGAGCAGAAATTCTTAATCCCATCCCACTCCACTAGGCCAAATCAGCTTTAAATGTGCTGCAGAGAAACACTGCTAGACTTTTCCAACTTGATAGAAGATCAACATTAAAAGCATGAAAGAATTTTTTCTACTGGCAAACAGCAAACTTCAGTTAGAAGTAATTCTGATCAGTATTTAGTTTTCAGAGTGTATGATTCTCTTCTACATGAATTAGGAGGTTTGGTGCTCTACTCAGATTTTCAGTGGAGATGCAAGATTATAAGGGTTCTTTTTTTTTGTTTTCTTAATTTACACCAAGTTCTTTAATTACTCATTTGTTTAAGACCAAAGGTAACTAAACTTACTTTGTTAAGCAACTTGGATTTCTCAGCACGTCAGACAAGTCCTCTGCTAGCTAAGACCCATTTCTTGTACTATCTAACTGTATTTACTGAGACGGTGAGAGCCATGTTCCATGTACTTTAAGTGACAAAGTTGAGGCTTTTCCACATATAAAGGCATTATTTTGTTACATTAACAACTTAACTACTATAGCACACAGTTTGACTTTTGGTTTTGGCTGGGATGAAGAGGGGCGAGATGCTCATTGACACTGTTTCCATCCACAATTTTGAAGTAGTTTTTTCCAAGTAGCAATGGGGGGGAGAGGGGGAAAACTCTCTCCCAATGTGCTTTCTCAGTAAACGATTTAAATGATGTGTAACTTTTGGGAGGAAAAAAACAACAACACTAAAACAAAAGCTCCGAATCATGCAAAATATGACCAGCTCAGCTATATCGGCCTAGTGTGAGCAGACAGTTGGTGATGCTGTCAGACCATCCCCAGCAGAAGTGACAGTCCATCCTCCCAGTGCCAGCCTGATGCGTGGGCCCAGTTAAAAACAAAGCAAACAAGAAGAAAAAACACACTGAGGCATCACCATCCGCTCATTGTGCTTTCCATTTTGGCAATCCCGGTCAACCACTCCCTCAACGTTGGTAGTTGACATTTACCACTGCACCAACAAAGTCAGTAGCAGCAAGTCTGTGTTGTTGTTTTTAAAGCAGCTACACACCCAGTGCTATTCATTATATATAGGTGGGTCTCCATCAGTTGAAAACGTGGACACCTTCTTTCCATGATTCTGCACGTGATCTTCATTCATCTTCTCTAAGGCTTCAATCTGGAGAGCCAAAAAATAAACTCATGTTGAAATTAGAAAGCCATGCTTGCTCTAGAATCATACTAAATAACAGTATTTAGTATGATTACAATAACAATGCATATTTAAATGACTGATCAGGTACACACAACTCATTTATTCTGCCTCATATATGTGCAATATGCTTTAGAAACAGCTCAAGACTTCTGTTCTTTTAAGTTAATAAAAGAAATAGCACTTCCTCACAGCTTCGTACCATACAACAGCTGAAACACACGTGTTGTGGAAAAGACAGGGTGATTCTTCAGACTTCAGCTGTATCCCACAAAGTACATAAGCATCTATTTCTCCCCTGCTAATCATCTCTGCTGCAGCTCAGTCAATCCAGCAACACTGGAGAAAATCCCAGTAATATTAAGATTACAAATCCACCGTAACCGCTATCGGTGGTGAAAACAGAAGACTGTCCCAGTTCAACACTTTCTTCTTTACAATCAAAGTAACACAGTAGCACAGCTTATGTTATTCTTCGGGTTACGTTTGCATTACTTCCTCTTGTACTCCGTGGGAGGTGATTTTATTCACTGCAGTCTAAAGCTTAACTTTAAGCATGGACTGCTCAGTTTCACTGAGATGTAAACAGCAATAAGTCTATTCCAGAAAAGCCATAGGTTAAAAGAGGTGACAGTCTCCTACATAGCAAAGCTGACAATGCACTCAGTGAGACAGTTTCCCCCTTGTCCCCTTAATAAATCAATCAGTAACTTAATGTTGGAACAGTCTGAGAAATCCTCATGACTGTTTTGCCCCATTCATCAGTTTAAGGACTTGCACCACAAGTTAAATGCCCCAACCTGTTTATCCTGGACAAGCATAAACCTGTAACGTTATCAAGATCCAAGTACAATTGCTATGTAGCCTTAATTTCATCAGTAGGTGGGGAATTTCTGACAACTTGTAAGTGCCTGTGAACAGGATGCATCCCTTGACGAGCGACAACCACAGTTTGACAGTAAAAGGTGAAAGGTGACCAGAAATTCCCAGTCTATACTTAGATTAACGTGATTTCATATCACAGTATCACAGTATCGTGCGAGTTGGAAGGGACCTTAGAGATCATTGAGTCCAACTCCCAGGATTCGAGCCCTCTGTGTAGCAGAGCAGCATTTCTGCCACTTACGCCACAGGGGGGATTCAAACCCCGGGCCTCTGGTGTTGCAAGCAGCAACTTATACCACTGCGCCACCGGAGGCACACAATACGTCTAACATTAGGCTTGAAGATTGAAAATACAAGCCTATAATCTTGAGTTCAAATTGAAAGTATGAAAAACAAGCAGTAACATATTCATTTCAACATTTCTTATTCTAAGAAAGGAGAGCCGTAAGGCAAGACAACAACGGTATCTTTTAAATGCAAACAGATCGCTATTTCCCTTAGCTCTGCAAAGAGCAATTATGCACAAGGACTTTTTACATTCGGGAGCAGATTATCAGGAATAGGGTGGAAAAGTCTGTCAGAGTTTCTGAAAACTGTTCTATGAGGAAAAAATAACCATTTAAAAAAGAGGCGCAAAATGGTTTCTGAAGTTATGCTCACGTTAATCATACAAACTAAACTTGGAAAGTTAAGTATTGCAATGGCTACAAGCTAACCAAATTGAAACGTTAAACACAATGTTATACCTCCGCTTGGAAATCTACTTCATTTTCAGCTGTGATATTTAAACCCGAGACAGCATTGAAGAGTTCACGCTCATTAAGTGCTTCTGCCACACCTCCTTTCTGGAAGAACTACGTAAAACAAAAAAGCACACATTAAACACAAGGGAAAGCAAAATATTTCTTGTTCTCCACAAGTTATAAATTTAGAAGCTTTTAGAGAAAAATGATGGTTTTGCCTTTGCTGGCCTATGGGTAACAACTGAGGGAAGTTTAAATCCACTGGTACTGTTTTATTCTTCCCCAGATATTGCCTTTCGGAGGAGAACGCCATCAGCACTGACATCATGCAAGAAGAATCTTACACAAATCCAGCCACAATTGTTTCGTGGAGTTACACTAATTGATTTTTAATTGATTCTGAATTCCACTGTTGCTGCTGTATCTTAGAAAGACATCCTTTGTAACAGAGGATTGTCAGCTAAGAAGTCCTACCTGCGAAACATTCCTACAGTCTCTGAACAAAAATTCAAGTCCATGAGGATGAGTTGGCTCCACAGACTGACTGACATCAATAAGCCAAACCTGTAAGCAGAGACAGCGGTTCACTTTGCTTTAGCATTTCATATTAGACGAAACCTTTCCTTCCTACATCATTCAAAATAGGCTCACCTTTCCGTCGTGCCAAAGCATGTTGTATTCGCTCAGATCAGCATGGACCAGATTACACTCTTTATACAACTGTTGCATCATCTGCAAGGAACCAAATCAATGAACAAAGCGTGCTAAATTCCAAATAAGTAACAGTTGCACAACTGCAACACAGCGAAGCATTTCCCCCCCACCCCCACCACACACACAAAATTTACGTACTTTCTTCCAAGCCCTCAATAACATTTCACAGGGAATTGCAGTTTGGGTGAAATGCCAGCAAATTAAGCCTCTATCACTGACCTTTGTCAAGTCAGTCTGATAAACTCGCATCAGCTCTGCCAGCAGTCTGAGCACATTAGACAGATAAACATTCTCCAGATGTATCCGCCACTCTTGCTCAATCGCACAGGGTCAGTTTTAGAATCCCAATTAGTATTGATACTCTGCTCATTGAAAACAGGGTTGTGTTGCTCTACCAGTCTCAAAATCTGACATACATAGTACCAAACCGCTGTTGGCTTTTGCTTGCTTTTATAACCATAAACTAACAGGAAACTAACAGAAAGCAGATATTTAGAAGGTGCATGTCTGAACCATATACAATAGAACACATGCCATATTCTAATTCATTCTCTGATTTCTACACTCATTTCTTTTTGTTTGCTTTTTAAAGTGAGAGGTTTACTACTAAAGCACGATTAATCATTATCAACCAAGTGCTTTGCAAACCAAGAAAGACAGAGAACTTTCTAAACCAAACGCTGCTTCTACAAAAGGAGGACTTCTTGCTCATGAGTTCTCTGTTGCAAAATACTCTGTCACCAAATTCCAGCATGTCTTCTACTCAGATTATTTTTTTTCTAGGGCTTCATTTCTTATTTATTCTAAGTAACTCATTAAACAGCGGCAAAATAGCCTTTGGACTCCATACTTGGAAACTGATCCAAGCATCCTAGAAAGTAAATAAACGCTGATTTGTCCTTCACGTTATTCAATAAATGTCACAGCGGCTTTGCCTTACATTAAGAACTTGATAGTAGGCCTTCTTCATATCTTCACTATTAAGCTTCACATCCTTTAGTTTAGGTGCTGGGACTTGATCGTGGCCAATGAAAGACATAACCAAGACGTGTTTCTTAAGGATAACCACTTGAGGACAAGGAATTCCTGCGTTCTGCATTCTGTGGATATAGACAAATAAATATTGATTAAGAATAAAAATAAAACCATAACAATTAAAAAACCCACAATCTAGTTACTGCTTGTTCACTTCCAAGCTGCATGTGAGAGATCTGACCCAGAAGTAGTCTTTGACACAAAGAGGACTGTAAAGTGGTTACGTATTTCTGCCCTTCTACATTTCACTTAGGACTCTAAAGTCTGAGTTATCCAAAATGTGCCTAAAAATGGTAGTGAAAAACTAATTACTTATACAGCTAGAGGCTGTTAATTTCACAGGCTTATAAATTCAACTGACAAATCCCTGAAGACGCTCTTAATTCATTAAACTGTAAGAAAACAGATGCTATTCAGTCTATGCCAACAACAAATGTAGACTTCTACCCAAACACATTCTAACTTTCTAAAACAGAGAGTAGGAAACCAACTAGCATTTAATAAAACAGACTTTTTTTTACCTTGTTAAGTTATGCATTTCTTTCTCAGCCCACATGCGAATAATCTTCCGTGGATTCAATTTACTGAAGCGGTCTTTGAACCTGTAGTCATCCTTGATGTATTTGTCACGGTTTTTGAATTCATTAAGAGTCGTTTTGAACACTTTAATGGCACATTCTGGAGGTATAACTTTATCATCTTCAGTTGTACTTCTCATGGAAAGAGTCAAGCACACAACAACATTAACTGTTCACATCCTCGCAAGAAAATGCACAGTTGCTTTATTGCTTTTTTGTTACCGTATCAAGCTCGAAATTACTTCAAGTTAAGTTTGTAAAGGCTGTTAAGCTTGAATATGAATTATTGGATTTCTGGAACTTCAATCATATGCTGCTTATCAAATAGGTTCCATCCCCCAGCTTGTGAAAATTTTAATTAAGTATGATAGTTCACAGTAGCCATGTTAACAGATGTAATTACTTCCAGTACATTACAAGTGAAAAAAGACCCATATATTAGATCCATAATAGTAGCGTCGCCATGTTTTGTTAAGCACCTCAAAATACACTGTCCTTTGAATAACAGTAAGCAAAAGGTCAATATTCCCACTACTCAGGAGTGGTCAAGCAGAAGAAACTAACAAACCAACCTTTCCCCCACTCCCAACACCATCTCACTCCTGACATCCCTAGGCAGGTTATCTGAATTTGGGTTTTATTAATTCCTTCTTAATGTACTTTAGATGAGCTATGTTTTCATGTACTGTAGTTTCTAATGCACAACAATTCCTTGAGCATGGTAGTCTTTAAAAGCAGAGACTTGCATGAATTGTAAAGTGAACAGCATCCTAATAGTAACCAACTAGGTAACCCAAAAACAAGAGAGAGCACCTCTCCCTCAACTGCATAGATTGAGCTGTTAAAAGTGGAGCGTATGAAAAGACAACCTTCAGGTAGCCCAAGATCATCATGATGGCTTTCTAGTCCAGGGTAGGTCAGTGGAAACAGACCTTCACAGAACGCTACAGTTGACTTGTTCCTAACACACCTCCAGAGAAGAAAGTGGAGGGTTTGGGGTTTTTTTTGGCACTATTTGGCTTGCAGAACTTATCACTGCATACATATGAACTAAAAGTTCAAGTCCTGGCAATGAAATAAACACAGACTGTTCAAATATGTTGTGTTTTCTCCTTTTTAGGCTCTCTCTAGCACTTCAAGCTACTGTCAGCAACAAACAATATACTTACGTTCCTCCGTATGCATGAAAAACAACAGATTCTTTCCCTGTGCTGATGCAGCCTGTGATGGTCTCTAGCATTCCACCACTGACCATCTTGTACAGAAGTAAACGTGTTTTAGGATCCACTGCTTTCTCCTATGGGTGAGAAATAAGTACATGAATTATTAAAAATAACCCTTCACTTTTACAAGTGACTAACTGCATGGGAAAAATAGCATATTAAAAGTGCTCACTCCATTGATGGGGTGGGGGAGAAAAATACTCTGATATACTGTCTGCTGTGTAGCACCCAGTATTTTATCAATTCTGCATACAGTATATAGTGTTATCACACTACCATAGAATCTCAGACTGGTTGAGGGGCAGGGGGAAAGGGAACCCAGAGGCCTAAGCCCTGGTTAAGCAGGGACACTTAGAGCAGGGTGACCAGGATTGCATTCAAGCAGCTGCTGAAGACCTCCAAGGAGGAGACTCCACAGCTTCCGGACAACTTGTGCCAATGTCAGGTGGAAATTCTTATGTTCCATTTACACACACTGCCTCTCATCCTGGCACTGGACACCACTAAAGAGAGCCTGGTCCCATCTTCTCTGCACGCTACCTTCCGGTATTTATATATCTGATGAGACACCCTCAAGCCTCTTCTCCAGGCTGAACACTCCCAGCCCTCCCAGCCTTGCTTCACAGGAAAGATACTCCAGCCCCTTCATCATCCCAGTGGCCCACTGCTGGACTCTGCCCATGCCTCTCTTGTACTGCAGAGCTGAGAACTGGACCAGTACTCCAGGTGCAGCCTTACCAGCGCTGAGCAGAGGGTAAGGATCACCTCTCTCAACCTACTGGCAATACCTTGCCTAAAGCAGCCCAGGATGCCATCAGCCTTCTTGACTGTGTGCTGCTGGCCCATGTTCACCTCACTGGCTACCAGGTCCTTTGCTGCTAGACTGTTTTCTACCAGCTAGGTGGCCCCCAGCACACTTCTGGTGCTAGGAACTGTTCCAACCCAGTGCAGGACATGGCATCTCTCCTTGCTGAATTGTAGAAGATTGCTGCCCGCCCACCTTTCCAGATTGTCAAGATCCCTCTGAATTGCTGCACAATCCTGTAGTGAGCCAGCTACCTCCCCCAGATCTCCTAGATGCACATCATCCATTAATTTACTCTAAGTACATTCTGCTGCATGGTCTAGATTCAGATTATTCCTCAGGAGAACTTCCTATAGTGTTTTCAAGAACAATCCCAAATATTACATTCTTTTTGTATAAGCTACAGTAAAGTAAAACATCTAAGTCCGAAAGGCTTCACAGCAGGAATTACCACAGGCACAGTTCCAGGCTCATTCATTAAAGCTATCTACTGACTTCCTAAGTTAGTAAGGAAAAATTTATTAAGTCACCTCATCTTCCTGAAACTCGCTATGAGGACAGATGTTTGGAGCCACATGCTTCAGAGTACTCGCTGGATGATTTCTATACACAATCTCTAAGCTCATTTAGCAGAGTTAAAGGCAGGTTTAAAACAACCTATTTTACTAAAAACAGTATCCATCAAGGAATTACCAAATCAGTATTTCACTGTTACATAAGATAAAGAGGATAAAAAGACTTAAAAACATACTGCAGTGGAATGTTCTTTCTTTTCATGGAGCCTTGCACTTCGACGCTCCTCAGAGTATGCATGCTGCTTTAAGGCATTGAAGACTTGATTTGACAGCTTTAAGTCCATCCCAATTCCATCCCCAACTTGAAACTCTGGTGCAAACTACAAGTAGAGATCACTGTTAGGTATCGGTACTAGCAGACAACACTTGGCAAAAGCAGGAATTTCTCATTCTTATCTGCAAAAATCTACGGCAGATTAAGACTTAAGGGACAACATGCCAAAAGATGAGTTTCAAAGCATCAAAAATGTATTGCTCTGAGTTCAGAACTCAGAGTGGATTTTCCCAAGCTTTCACTTACATTTTCCATACGAGCAGTGTTCTTTCTTCCACAAACCACTTCATCGTGTTTAGTAGTAATGTCCTTTCCTTTCCCTATGAAACCCTTTTTTGGTGTAATAGTAGGTTTATCTGCCAGCATTAAGAAAAACATGTCAAACTTGACATTAAAGCAAACATCGCTAGCGCTCATAAAGACTGGTTAGTACTGCCACATACCTGCCCTATAAGGATCATGCCGAGTATCCTGCCAATCGACTTCATCCTCTGAGCTGTCACTGTCAAAGGGATGCACCTTCCGATAATTTTCAAAGGATATGGAGACTTAAGAAACAAAACAAATAAGCACATCTGTGGTCATCAAGCATTTGCTACTCCCTCACAGCTCTGTCAATGTAAGTAGAATGCCTCAAATATTTCCATAGCAGAAATACCTTTGCTGTCTCCGTTGAATTTCTTCTCCTCACGCCGAAGCTGTGCATCATATTCCCTGTCAAATTCCATCTGCAGCATCTGAGCTAGCATTAGGTCACTGGAAGTGTCAACATTTTCTCCTGTAATAAATGGTCCTTCTGCAACACTATGTAAAATGAAAAAACAAAGTAGAAAAAGAAGTCTGTGTATATTAATCTACATCGAAACACTGCTCTATATTATTTAATCATTCTATACAACAAAACCCAGTGCAGAGCTGTATACAAACTAACAGATCTGAATGGTGACCCCCTAAATTCTTTTTGCCACTCCTTTACAAGGCGAATGTTACTTCAATGCTTTGGCTTACCATTCTGTAAGCAGCATGATGCTTGAGTTTAAGATGCCCCTTATGAAAGGGAAAGAAATAACACAGCTAGAAAGATACACGGAGCAAATATATATATTTATATTGAAAAATAAAAACAAAAGTCTCATAGAACTGTTTGAGTTGGAAGGGATCTTAAAGGTCATCTGGTCCGAATCCCCTGCAGTGAGCAAGGATACCTACAGCTACATTGGTTGCTCAGTGCCCTGTCCAGCCTGACCTTGAATATCGCCAGGGACACAGCACCCACCTTTGGGCAACCTGTCCCAGCACCTAACCACCCTTATCATTAAAAGAAAAGAAAAATCTCCTTCTATTCAATCTAGATCTCCCTTATTTTAATTTGAAACCATTTCCCCTTGTCCTGTCACAACAGATTCTGCTAAAATGTTTGTCCCCTTCCTTCTTATAGCCCCCCTTTACATACTGAAAGGCTGCTCTCAGGTCTCCCTGGAGCCTTCTCTTCTCCAGGCAGAACAGCCTCAGCTCTCTCAGCCTGTCCTTGTAGGGAAGGTGTTCCATCCTTTACATGATATGTGTGACCTTCCTCTGGACACGCTCTAACAAGTTCAGCTTTGTGTCATCAACATTGCATTGTTCTGCCTCACAGAAAAGGCCAAAGGCAGAATTTGCATGAATTTAGGTCCAGTAAACTCTTGGCAGTAAGCATTAAAGTACTTGGAGGATACAAGTGATACACAACCTGACAGTTTGAAAACTGAACTTTATATATATATATATATATATATATATATATATATATATATATAAAACCCTCTATAAAAGAGGAAACTACATTTCTGACAACTTCCCTCAAAACACAGCTTATGGACTGACTCAAAACAACAGAAAAGAAATAGCAAGAAAGGACAGAAGAGTCTCTAAGGAAGAGTTTTAACTAGAGAAGCCATCTTCAGTGGAAAGGTGGAGTTTGGAAATAACAGGCAAAGCACTTACTACGCTGCTCCACTACAAGCACACAGCACAGAGGACGACAGATAATGGCGACTTACAACTCTAGCGCTCGCTAATCCCGGATTTGAAACTTACGCAACTACTTCAGGAAAAGCAGCATTTTCCTCCTCCAGCTGCAGCTCTTTTGCCAGCTGTTCACTCATCACATCGGCAAGGGAACACGATATCGAGGCAGTTTTTGGAGTTCCCCAGGGACACTGTAAATAAATATTTTGTTTGAGTCAATGAGAAGTGTGATGGCAACACTGATAACCAGGACAACCAGAGGCTCTAAAACAAGCTGGTGTAATCCCATAAGAGCTTGTGTTCTCTAGACATGGAGGAAAGCATAAGGAACTGTGGCACAGGGGATACCTTGGAATCACAGAATGGCCTGGGTTGAAAAGGACCACGATGATCATCTGCTTTCAACCCTCCCTGCTATGTGCAGGGTCGCCAACCACCAGACCAGGCTGCCCAGAGCCACATCCAGCCTGGCCTTGAATGCCTCCAGGGATGGGGCATCCACAACGTCCTTGGGCAACCTGTTCCAGTGCGTCACCACCCTCTGTGTGAAAAACTTCCTCCTAATGTCTAACCTAAACCTCCCCTGTCTTAGCACAACACCATTCCCCTTGTCCTATCGCTTTCCACCCCTAATATCTGAAGGAGTAGCTCCTTAAGCTGAGAAGGGTGTGACTGAAAGGACATCGACGGTTATTTCCTAGCAGACAAGGTAAAAAAGCTTCACCACCACCTGAAGACAGCAAGAAGCCTCCCCACAAAGTCTGTTTACAAGTTTACACCACAAAGATGCCTTCAGAGACACAAAAGCCCACACGCAACTTTGTTCTGCAGAAGGAGGGCTAGAATCCAGGCAGCTCGCTGCCCCGGCAGCCCAACCAACAACACCCCGAGAGGCCCCGCGGGGAAAGGCCCCGTTTATCGGCCTCTCCACGAGAAGATAACTCCCTGCCGCCGCCAGGGCCTGCCCGAGCGCAACAGGCCGCCATATCACCCCCCGCTCACCTTGCTTTGCCAAGCTGGGCCCGGCCCGGCCTCGGGGGGGGCGGCGGCGACTCCTACCGGATCCATCTGCACGCGGAGAGGTGGAACGTTAGGAGGACGAGGACGGAGACGACGTGAACGCTCGGGCGGGCAGCGACACTCTGAACGGCAGAGCTTTCCGGGTTCGGCCTGAATCCCGGTACCGTCACCGGCCGAGCCGCTCCCCATTGGCCGGCGGGCGGGACGGGACGCGCCTTCCGGTGATGTCAGCGGGGTGGTGGGGGTGGGGAAAGAAAGGGGAAAGGTCGCTTTGGGTTGGGGAAGTGATCGGGGAATGCTGTGGAAAGCATTTGTGAACAGCTCTGTTCCATCCTGCAGTCGAACGCCCTGCAAATCCAAAGTTAATAGAGATGTTTCGTGTGTGATCCTCTGCCTGTTGCACCTCCATTTTGAGTGTAACGTTCACCTAGAAGTCGTGTGGGGATTGAGATGCCCTCTTTATGGGGCAAGAGCAGCTGCCTGGCACTTGGCAACGATGCAGCCTCACTGCATGTATGCACAGCCACGAACTAGTCCCTGTGCAGAAGGGAACCAGCCCCACAGTTGGCTTTCTAGGGCAAGAGAAATGGGGCAGGGTCTCACAGCCCCCTGGCATCCCCTGACTGGGGTGGGGGGTGTTCCCCGTGTGACATCTGGAGGGCAGTCCCCACAGGTGCTGCTGACGTTGGCTCTCAGGCATGCAGGGTTCTATGTTCCCGGCCAAAGTTCGTCTGATGTCATTAGCAAGCAGCGATGATGTAAGGCATTACAGTCTCTCTCAAGGCAACCTCTTCTGGTGTTCACTGCAGCAGAAAGTCCTGCGTGCTGTAGAATGAAAGGGCAGGCATCAAAGCACTAGGGAAGCTCCTGGACCAGGCTGTTAAGTCCCGAACAAGGCCATGACTCCTATACCAGACCAGTAACTCCCAAACCAGGCCATGACTCTCTTCTAGGCCCATAGCTCCTGAATCAGTCCAGTAGCTCCTGCCTACACTGTCTAGAGCAGAAACTGCCCTTAATTTTACTCAAAATATGTCTGAAGTTATTTAGCAATTAGTGGAGGAGTCACCATCCCTGAAGGTGCTCAAGAAAAGTGTAGATGTGGTATTGAGGGACGTGGGTTAGTGGGCAACATTGGTGATAGGTGTATGGTTGGACTGGATGAGCTTGGAGGTCTTTTCCAACCTTAATGATTCCCTGATTATATGATCTTCATTTTTCAACCTGCACTTTAAGGGATGGACCGGGATGGACCAAACCTGTCAGCACTAGGAATCAGATGTTGGTTTGGGGCCATCTTACCACACAAGATTGCATCTCATGAACCAGTGTGCTTGAATTTGTCTTCCAACCAGTGTGCAGCTTCCAACCTGCCTGAAGACTTTGTCTTTTGAGGCTTTAGCTTCAGAGAAGGCTAAACGGGTTCATCTGACGGCTTAGATTTGCCCACTGCTCTACCAGTTAGTTTCCTATCTTCCCAGTTTAGGACACACCCACCAGTCCCTTATTTGTGTGGCTTTATTCTATGCTCCTAAAATAGGGTGTGCATATACAGGGAGAGCCCTACACTTTGCCTGCTGAGCAAAGTCAAGATGAGATCAGCAAAGATAGGGCCTTGCTTAGACCTGGCATGGCAAGAATGAGGCTTGCAATAAAGTGATGCCCAGTGACAGAAACTGGGTTGGACCCATCTGTCACTGCTGTGCTACCTCCCTGCCATATTTAGGGCACACACGTCATCGGTGTACATAAGCACAGCTGTAAAATGCATTGCTTACTCTCCGTTTCAATTTTATCTATTTATATATATATATATATATCTTTTCTCAGGGAGGCTCACTGCAATAAGTGATGTCCAAACAGTGTGAGTTAAGCAATAAAGGCCGCAGTTCCCAAAATGACTCTTGGTTAAGTTTGTTGGCAGGCTGAAGGCAGAGAGCACGCAGGAGTAGCTCCAGTTGAGTTCTGAGCGTTTGCTGATTATATTTTAGCATCAAGCATTCCTGAACTTGTTGAACACACGTAAGGCTCAAATGTTACATTAAATACAAAGGAAGTGGTTTACATCTGTTAAGACGGGCAATGAAAAAAAAAAAAAAAAAAAAAAAAAAAAAAAAAAAAAAAAAAAAAAAAAAAAAAGGCTAAAAAAGGCTAAAAAAAGGCTAAAAAAGGCCGAAAAAGGTCCAAAGAAAAAAGGGCAAAAAAGACAAACAGACGGGTTTGCTGAGTGTAACAGCGTTGGCGGCTCAGCGGCGGGCCCCACCGGGCAGCATCGCCCCTTTAAGGAGGAGGTGCTATAGGAGCTGCCGCCGCGCCGCGATGGCAGCCGCGGGCTGTGCGGGGCCCGGCGGGCGGCGGTGACCGATGTACCTGAAGCGGCCGGCGGGCGGCCTCGCCTTCTGCATCTTCTACCTGGCGTCCTGCTTCACCAACAAGGTGAGCGCGGCCCCGTAAAACTGGAGTCGCCCTGCGCGGCGATGCCCGGGGAGGTGCGGCTGTCTAGCAACCGCGGTGTTCGCAGTCGTTCGCAACAGAAATGGCCACGATGTGCCCAGAAGTGAACTACTTCAACTTAGTTTGAAATAGTTTGCATTGTGTGGCGTAGACAATACAGTGGCCGCTCCTTTCTGTCCAGTTTATCGTAGAACTTCAGATTGCTTTGGGTTGGAAGGGACCTCAAAGCCCACCCAGTCCCACCCCGTGTCTTGTGCAGGGCTGCCCCCCAGCAGCTCAGCTGCCCAGGGCCCCATCCAACCTGGCCTTGAGCGCCTCCAGGGATGGGGCACCACAGCTTCTATGGGCAGCTGTGCCAGCGCCTCACCAACCTGAGTGAAAAACTTCCCCCTCGCATCTAACCTAAATCAACCCTCCTTCCATCTAAAACCATCCCCTCCCTTGTCCAGTCACTGTCTACTTGTGTAAAAAGTTAGTTCCCCTCCTGCTTATAGTCTCCCTTTAAATACTGAAAGTTCAGTTATGCATTTCTGCCTTACAAATGCATACATAATCTATAATAATGCAGTTCTAGAATGGGAAGCAAACTTACAGAAAACTTTCAGGGTGTTTCTTTTACTTTATTTTGGTAGGAGCCTCTTGTATTTTCTTGCAATTGCGTGTTAACATTATAACTCTGTGTGTGCTTGATGTCCATTAATTTGGTGTTTGTTTTCCAGTATGTCCTGTCTGTCCTGAAATTTACCTACCCTACCCTTTTTCAAGGGTAAGTACCGTTTTAAGAATACAGTTGTTCGAAAAATGACTTCAGTCAATAAATTCAGTCAGTAAATGTCTTGCTGTTCTGTGTCAGAGCTACTTTTGGTACTTCATTTCATTGCTGGCTTTTACAGTTAAGAGAACGTACTTAATGAAGCCTTAATAAAGCAGGCATTCATTTGTCCTGGTCAGTTTTTAAGCATCACAGTGGTGATTTAATTAAGATATATAGACTCCATCGGTTCCCGGTTATCTGCAAATTTTATGCTTCAGGGTAGAAAAATGGCAGTTATAGCACAGATTGTCTGCATTGGGAATGGCACTCGTGTGTAACATGTGGATTTGGTGTATTCTTTTCCAGTATGCTAATGAAAGCTGGCCTTTAACCCATCTTTAGACATACACCAATACAGTGCTGCTTATTTTCATGCTTAGTCTTTGTAGTAGCTGTGTGTCCTAAGTCCCTACCATATCTTGATGATGATAAAGTTGAATGCTTTGCCAAATATACGTTTGTCATTGTTAATCCTTTGTGAGGTGTTTAGTGAAATCATGGCCTATTGTATTCCAGTCTTCTTCCATTTGCTCTTTTGAGTCACTGGTTTAATCTGTGGACACTTAGATATCTTTTATTCCTTTTTTGCTGCTTAGCATGGGTTATGGTTTTGCCCGACTTACAACTCCAGGGCTGTAATTACTTCTAGGAATAACTCCCCTGGGAATCTCCAGCTTCTTTGAGTGTAATCAGCTCTACAAAATATGCAACAAGTGCTTCCTTCAGTTCTGTCGCTTGTGTGCAAACAGTCTCTTGGACAAGTCTTTTAACACACAGGAAAAGGGCTTTGAGTAATGTATGTAAAATACAAGCCTGGTAAGTCAACAGTACAAAAAAGCCTTTGCTCAATAGCCTTATAGGATCTGTGTTACCACATTTACTTCCTTTTTTTCCCGTTATTTGGAAATACATCTCAGCATCTCAGTAATTTTGTTTTGTAAAGGTGACCATTGCTTTGAAAATTAAGTGACTCAGATACACCTTCATTTAGAGCAAAGGCAGCTGAGCAAAGGGACAAAGGGTAATGCCCAGTCACACCGTTCAGTGATGTTGGTTTTGTTCGCTGTATAACCTAAGACTGCATCACGTAGTGCTAAGGATTTGGAACTCTTAATGACATCAAGCTCCGTCCTTAAAACGTGAAATGATATTAAATGATGGGAATTAATCACTGGTTTGGAATAGAGCGTGATCAAGCCTTCAGCAGACGAGGGATATCTGGCATCAAGCTCTTATATGCCCCCTGTCCAAAAAAGATGAAGTGAGCTGTGATAGTGGTTTTGGATGTTCATCAAACCCTCATGAGCAGTGAGCTCACTCTTTTCTGACTATGTCCAGCTGCATGCCATGCTGCATATAGCATTTATGTATGTATGAGAGAGAGAGAGATTAAATAATTGCTTAAATGCATTGCAGTGACTGGGAATAATCAACAAACCCACTTTTATACCTGATACATATTTAATGTGATTTAACACTGTAGCATAGTGTCCCTGCCTGAGCTGTACTACATGTCTGGGTACTTTGACCTGAGAAGCACCTCCCTGGAAACCATTAGCCTGAAAAAGGAGGAGTGGTCATTTATTATAAAGCTTAAAAAAGTCACTGTGCATCACTACTGCTCTTAAGTTATCTGCAAGGATTGCTAAAGCCACACACACTACTTCCATAGTAAACTAAGGAATGCCTTTGTGACAGGGTAAGTGACTAGATATCTAAGTCAATTCAGAATACGTGTAATTGTTTTATAGCATTTGAATGAGAAAACTGCAGTATTGTGATTTATATGCTAAATTATCTGGATGTAATTTTTTTTTCCTCTATAGGCTCTGAAGCAGAGGCTCACGCAGGGTGATGATTTGATTGTTAAAGGCACTTCAATTACTGCATGCTACATGCCATTTGAGTTATAGGCAGCGTGTAATCTAGGCCCAGCATGAATAACAACGAGAAGTCATAAAGCTAATGTTTGAAATTACCAGGACGGTACGCTTCATCCCTGGGATTTATTAGTTAATTGAGCTGGGATCAGTCTGTGAATCCTGAAATCATATTTATTTGCTCTAGCAATAGCAGTTTATGTCTGTACAGATGTTTATTTCTTGTCACAGTCCTTGCCTCACTTGCATCTCTAGGTTGTGGTTTTAACATCGCTATGATTACTGAATATTTTGTTGGAAGAAACAATGAAATGGGGATTCAGTAACATGACTAAGGAAATTGTAGTACCTGGTTCTATGTAAAATGCTTGAAATATGAGGTGGAAAGCATCGGAGTAATAAAAAATCTGGAGGATAAGACAGCCCAGAAAACAAAAGATTTAAAGAGTAGTGCCATCCCTGGTGACCTGGAAGAGCAGTAGATGACTGTAGTCCTATGTGTGCTCTGGGAAATTCTATGTATTTTAAAGTCATGCTCCACATGGTTAAAAACAAAACACCAAAAAACAAATGATTTAGGGATTCTGTTCTATTTCAGGTGGCAGACATTAGTTGGTGGACTTCTGCTTCATGTCTCCTGGAAGTTGGGCTGGGTGGAGATAAACTTGTGTTCAAGGTACTGTGAGGTTTTCAGTATCTGCTACAAACTTACTGTTTGTATTTCACTAGCTTACCATGTCACTAACTTGCTGAAACGTGAGATGGTGTGTGTATCTGTATGTGTGTGTTCTGCCTCACTTGTGTTGGAGAGATCTTGTGTTTCAGTCTAATCAGTGTTCAGTCACACATTTCCACAGATTACTAATATAGAGTGGATTCAGTTTCACGTTGGCAAGATAAAGAAGCATAACCATTAGAGAAGGCCATGAGAATAATATATCCAGTGTCATTTTTTGCATCTCTGCCCTGGATCATCAAAGAGTTGTGGTCAATAGAGTGGAATCCAGTCAGTGGCTGGTCACGAGCGGCATCCCCCAGGGCTCAGTGCTGGGGCTGCTTCTGTTTAATATCTTCATTGATGATCTGGATGAGGGGATTGAGAGCACCTTCACTAAGTTTGCAGATGACACCAAGTTGGGAGGTAGTGTTGATCTGCCAGAGGGAAGAAGGGCACTACAGAGGGACCTGGATAGACTTTATCGATGGGACAAGGTTAATGGCATGAGTTTCAATAGGACCAAGTGTCGGGTCCTGCATTTTGGTCACAACAACACCAGGCTTGGGGAGGTGTGGCTGGAAAGCTGCCTGATGGAAAGGGACCTTGGTGTGCTGATGGACAGTCGGCTGAATATGAGCCAGCAGTGTGCCCAGGTGGCCAAGGGGGCCAATGGCATCCTGGCTTGTATCAGGAATGGTGTGGTGAGCAGGACTAGGGAAGTCATCCTGCACCTGTGCTCGGCAGAGTCTCATCTCAGGTACTGTGTTCAGTTTCAGGCACCTCAAAAAAAAGAACATGGAGGTACTGGAGCAGGTCCAGAGAAGGGCAGCAAGGCTTGTGGAGGGCTTGGAGAACCAACCCTACGAGGAGAGGCTAAGGAAGCTGGGGCTGTTTTGTCTAGGGAAAAGGAGGCTGAGGGGAGACCTTATCGCTCTCTTCCAGTATCTGAAAGGTTCTTACAGTGAGAGTGGGGTGAGTCTCTTCTCACTGGTGACAGGTGACAGGATGAGGGGAAATGGCCTCAAGTTGTGCCAAGGTAAGTTTAGGTTGGACATTAGGAACCACTTCTTTACAGAAAGGATAGTTAAGCACTGGAATAGGCTCCCCAGGGAGGTGGTTGACTCACCATCCCTGGATGTGTTTAAGAGCCATTTGGATGTGGTGCTCAGAGATATGATTTAGCAGAGGGTTGTTAGAGTTAGGGTACTATGGTTAGGCTGCAGTTGGACTTGATGATCTTTGAGGTCTTTTCCAACCTGTGTAATTCTATGATTCTATGATCTATGTGTGAGGAGAACCAGGCTAAGTTCTCCTTTTTATGTTTTTATGTGCATGCAGGTGTCCACAACCCCACTGAAACCTAAACAAAGCTGTAAACAGAAACAAGACTTAACTTCCTATCTTTTATCTACAGTGTAAATAAGATGCAGATATGGAGTTCAAAGCTCTCATCGATTTTGGCAGAGGCAGGATTAAGTACCAAACTTTGCTTAAGCAATGGTTACTGATATACATTGTCACCAAATATATGCTGTTTATGCATATTTTGTCTTTGCAGTACAGATTAAAAAGCAAAGGAGTACAGCCATCACTGCTGTCCTTTTTAATTCATCTTTTTGTCGCTAGTGGAGAAAATACTTTTGCTTTAAGCTGTGACAGTAAAAGAAGCTTGGAAAATATATTTTCATTTTTCCATAACTTGAAAGACTTTTAAGATAATACTGCACAAGAACTACTTTCCACTGTTGAAGAGGATGTTTTTGTATGAGAAAACTGGGTGTAAAATTAGTTTGTGTTTTGTAGATTGAGACTTCAGGCCAGTAGATGTCAGCATACTCTAAGGAAAATGGTTAAAATACATCTTGGGAAAGCTCTGTAGTGATTTTCTAGAATATTAGCTATGGACAAAACAATATGGCCAGAATTAATTATTTGGCTATAATTCAGACTAGCACTTAAGCATGAATTTGAAGCTGCTTTTCTTCAGAAGGATTAAGTGCATGCTTTGTTGAACTCAACTTTCAGCATAGATCTGTCTAAAAAAAAAACAAACCCAAAAAGCAACCAGCGAAGAACCCCATAGTATTTCAAAGCTTTTCTCAGTCATCTCTCAAACTCCTTCAACCTGCAAAGATGTTTTCCTAGTGGACTTAGAAGAGCTTTTTTACCCCCTCTTCCAGCATCTTGTTGTATGCATCTATCTTTTTGGTATACGTGTATTTAAGAAGACTGTTTCCAGTCCCCAGTCTTCTCATGCTGCAGGTAATAAACTGTTATCCATCTACACTTCCATAAAGCACAGAGTATTTCTGTTCTGCAGACAGATCTTATGAGCTTTCTGAGCTGGTTCAAGGCACACCATAGTATTTCAGAAGAACTGTTTTACTACCTAGAGATGACCACCCTTTGCTTGAAGATTATGACTGAGTCAGAAATACTAGCTTCACAATAAAACCAAATAAAAATAAGTCCTTAGTCCCATTAAACATATTATTTACATTATTTGCTCTTTGGTTTGATGAATATCTTGGTTTTTTTTATCTGTTTCTCTTCAGTACTGCCAACTGCAAGAGATTCTCACCATCACTGTTGCTTCTTCAAGGTGAATAGCAACTGTCTGCAAAATTTGTGTCCAAAACAGGACTCAGTGGGGTGCAGAAGAATGTGTGTGCCATTCACATAATGCCTCCAGTGCCGTGATCTGCTGCCCACCTTCTGCCTGACCCCAGTAGGCACCTAAGACCTATGTTCTGGTTGGCATTTCTTCTACTGTTGAATTTTTCCCAGCTCAGAAACTCACATAAACCAAAACTTCAAAGTCTGGTTTTAGAGAAGCTGCCCACTGACTTAAATGGGCTTCAAATCTAGCCCTATTACATGAATTCATCAGGTTTTTTTACGTCACTAAACTTGCTTGTTTTGCACGTACGTTGCTGTGTTGCCAACATAAGGAGCTGCTATTTGGTTTGCATACAAGACAGATTGTTGGTGCTGACACATTACATCAAACATCCATGCATTCTTTTTCAGTCCTGAAATTCCCACTTGGCAGCATAAAATTCTCCTGTCGCATCATGGGAAAAGCATCTTAAGTCCTTTTCCATTGCACTTCACAGCATTGCACTGGAAACGGAGACATATTTGGGATGCCTAGAATTTAGTGGTGGGGAACATGAAAGAACGATATTTTTATGCACTAAATGGAAATTCAGTTTTCATCTTGTTTTCCTTTCTTCTTCCCAGCCCTCCCTTTTCTTCTTCCTTTCCTTCTTGCTTCAATTTACTGCAAGTCCAGTTGGGGTGGGGTTTTATTTTGTGGTTGGTATCTGATGTGAACTCATTGATAATGAGGCATGACAGTTTTAGGTCCTGATTTTAAAGAGCAAATTTTTATATCAGCAAAAGGATCTAAAGTCCATTCTTTTGTTGCTCTGTTGTTTTTTTTACCAAATTCCTTATATAGAGGTTTGTATATATACATTATATGTATACACCTCTCCATATATAAAGACAGGGGACATGATGTTGGTTTTTTTTTTCCTTGTGTTAAAGGTAACAAAAATCCTTGGGCATGTTTTATCTTATTTAGACTGTTCTGTTTTCATCTTTATTTGTCTTTTTTTTTTCTTGTACTTCATGAAGTATTGTAATACAGTGGTACCTATAATCGCATTTTGACACTTACGTGCTAGTTAGAAGCATAGTCCCAGTTAATGAACTGCAAATACTTTGGCTTCATCTTAAAAATGAGTGTTACATGCTAATACTCTCTTGACTTTAGTTCAAGACTTAGAAAGAATGAATGAAGGCAGCAGTTTCTTCTTCATTCCTGGGAAGCCTCTGAGTTAGTCCTTTGAATCTCTGTCCCTCAAAGTCTTACATTATTCTCTCTGAAGTTTACCACCTACCTGAACCTTTTATTCTTATAAGTACCCAAATCAGACAAGGAACAGTGCAAATTCCAGGGCTCCTTCTCAAAACTGAAGCCTGACTCGACTGCCATAACCAAGATTAAATTTAAACAAAATCCACAACAAAAAACAACAAAACAAAGCACCATCAATCTGCAATGACTTAATTCCTCCATTAATTGTCAAAATGCCTCCAGGAGTTTGGCTTAGTCAAAGGGGTGTCATTAGGAAATCTCCAGAGACAGGCTCCCACAGAGACAATCCGATCTTCAGCAGAAATCTCTTTTTAAATCTGGCTGAGAAATGAAGAAATGAATGTGTGGGTGGGCAAGTGTATTTGTACATGGTGAAAATGTGTGCTGGCTGTGTGAGTGCACCATTTTATGCCTTCATTTGAAAGTTTTTCTTCCTTTTACAGAGCATCAAGGAAATGATTGAAATGAAATTTCTTTCCCTTAAAGCTAATAGGAGTAACTGCTATAAAATAATACAGTTATCGAATGACTAGAGCCAGGGAAAGAGTGAAAAAGAGGCAGAAAGAAAAGAAAAGCAGTAATATTGTCCACCTGGGATTAGATGAAGTGGTTCACTTCTGTCTCAAGAGACTTCCTTACTAAGTCAGAGGAATTCTGAACAATCAGTGAATTTAATATGCACGCTTTTGAATATATGTGTGCATACATATGTTATATTCCTTGCAAGTAACTGCTGCTAACTGCATGTTAACAGACTGTAAAGAAGTAATGAGATTTGAATTGTTTTCACAGGTCTGAAATCCTGTCCTGGCTTCCTGCATCGGTAATTTTTGTGGGCATTATTTATGCTGGCTCTAGGGCACTGTCTAGACTGGTAAGAAACATGCAGGTAGACATCAGTTCTGCATTGCCTCTACTGTATGAGCAAAGAATGTTCTCTTCATACAAGGGATTAATGCTGTTCTTGGGTTGGGTTGAAAAGAGAGGGGGAGGGCTTCAAATAATACATAATCTATTAACATTGTTAGAGCAATGGTCCAGTCTTACAAAGTGTAGAGCAGTAACAAGAAGAACAAAGTGCCTTCAGCTTTCCTTGAGCTCTCTCAGACAGTTCTGAGAACTGTCATTCTCCACAGTACTCAGGATTTTGCAGATGGATCCCCTGTTCTGAATTGTGCAGGTAGGAAAGAAGTTAATGAAGTTACTGACTCTAACTTTGCAAAAGGGTTAATGGGACGCATTTCTGGGGGAAATCTTTCCAAGAAAAGGATGAAAAGCATTTCTGTGAGAGGCTTTGATGCTTCATGGGATTTGAAAAAATGAATTGAAAGTTGGGAAGAGATTATGGGGAGGGTTTGATTCATCAGGTTTATTATCCATTTGAACTACAGTGACCTATGAAATGTTTAATCGGGGGATGTCAAATCTGCCTTCATTAGAATTGAATGCCTTTTACTTAAGTGAGCCAGTGTTTCTCAGAAAGTAAAAGTAAAAAAATATATATACATAATATAAATAAATGAAAATGCAAATATTCTAAAATAAATCAGCTACGTGATTTTTAAAAATTGCTTTACTGCTGTTCATGCTCTAGTTCCCTTCTGTTTTCTGTCACTTCACATTATATTCCAGATCCAGCTTACTTCTACCAATTTCTAAACCCCAAAGAAAGATCAAAAGGGAATTTTTAGGCAAGACACTTCTTGCAATGATCCCTTGAACATCCTAGTGGAAAGGCAGGGCAGAAAAGGATGCTTGGTCTCTGTCCACTCAAATAAAGTGCTAGGCCTCATACTGCAGTGATCTTTAGGAAGGACGGCTGTATGCTTGGAAGCCATATTCCTCCAGGTTAGCTCTGTATCATGATGATTGCATTCACTTCTTCTTGGTTCCTTGTCAAAGCAAATCCACAAGGTTTCCCGGTTGTAAACTCAGGAAAGATCTCTAAGGAAAGAGCTGTTTGGAAATAGCAATAAACCTTTGGCAGAAGCATCTTTTCTGCCTGATCACCTGTGAGTTGGAGGAGGTATGAATCACATCCTGGGTCCTGTAAATTACCTTGTTTCCCTGGCTTGCCTACTCTGTGATCATTCAAAAGTAAGATGTACTGGCTTGGCATAGGGCCTGTGAAAAGTTTTTGGTGTGGATCCCAAGGCATTCTTGAGGAGCATCACCCATTTTGGCATGTTTTTGTTGTTGTTGTTGTTCGTGGATGGGCCTACTTTTGTGGCCATTTGAAGGAGCAGTAGAATGACAAGTAGTCTTAGGCTATAGCTAGTATGTAATGCTGGCCCCAAATTCAAACCTACGGACAAGCTTTATTTTCACTAAACTTGCCTACAATGATTTTGTGATGCGGAGAGAAGGAAAATGGACTCTTCCACATCCTTGTATCTGAAATGGCTCGTTTCGCAAATTTTCTTGTGTTAATGGAGTTTCTACAGTAGAAATCACGTGAACTTTTTTGATCAGAAACACGGATGCCTGCTTTCAAACAGCCCTGTATAGAGACAGGATCTTAGTTTCCATTTGTAACCTCTCCAAGAGACACAGAAAGGCTCTCCTGCCCAAGAGCTGAGGGCTGAGACTGGAGCAGCACTGCTTAGCTCTGAACTGTGATGCATTAGCCAAAGCATGCAAAACTGTGAGGGGGGGGTTGTACAGAGTCTGTTCACCCTGCCTGTCCAAACAGTAAACCTTTCCTTTTGTGAGTATTAAGTGCACTCACAAATTTAAAGTCACATCAAAGACAATAGGCATATGGAGAAGGTTAGCAAGGCTAGGCAAACTGGAGCCGTTGTTGGCTCTGAAACATGTTTGAAAGAGCCAAAAGCAGGGGGGAGGAAAGAAAATCCATCAAATTGGCTTCATGAAAAGATGAATGTAGGTTTTGCTGTTGTCTTACCTTGTTTATGGTTGTTTTTATTTTTACTTTTATGGTATTTTCTATTATTTCAGGCTCAGGATGCTTGTGTTAGGTACTTCTGTTTTATTGTGTTTAGTTGTCCAGCAACAAGGTTGGCAATTGGATTCCAGAACTGATAAAGCAGGAGCTGACAACTTCACACCGGTTGTGTTTGTGTGGTTTTCATTCACTGCTAATTTAGAGGTGTTAAGAGTTATCTCGGTGAAACTGTTGTATTTATGGATCCACCCTCATTGTTATTATGGCTTAAAGTGTTTGATAAGTGATGCTTATCCTGCTTTGCGGGCAAGAAAAGAAAAATCCAGAAAGCAGAGATTTCTGATTACAGAGTTGAGTCAAAGAGGTATTTGCTGCCTGATACTTACAAGACAAGGACATCAGTATGAATTTAACTCATTCTCTACTCATGTGATTTAAATGCTATCCATAAGCAGGGAAACACTGCTTCCTGAAACTGCCTTAGCCTTTAGACTATCTTAATCAGAGCAGATAATTGCTTCTGTTGTGACTGTCTGAGAGACCAAAGATCTGATCTGGAGGATTCATTGTGAACCGCTAATTTGAGTTGGTTTTGCCTGAAGTGATGGGCGTTTTATTCATTGTTGTTATCACTGGGATTTGTTTCTTAATGATTTCATATTGGGATCGTGTCCAGATGCCTCAATGAGTATAATTTCAACATCGCTTTTGTGTGAACTATTATTACATTTCTACCTAAATTTCTGGCAGATCTTCCTAGCAGTAACTGAAAACAATTGCCTAAAATCATCTTACCCGGAATACTGTTGCTAGGAGTTACTCTGTATTAGTACCAGCAGAAGGAGATGGGAAAATAATGAGAACAGTTTACTGTGGAGATTGTAGGTATGCGAACAGAGAGGTAAAACCAGAGGCAGAAACCTGTGGCAGTTCTCACAATGGTAGCTCTGTATGAACATCTGGACAGGGCACTCAAAAGTGGTATTTAAAGAGACGTGTGCCTTGTAATAGTGATTGCACTCTTGGAACGAGTCTGAATTCCTTTAGGAGATATAATGTGGGTCTACAATTTAAAAAGCAAGCAAAATAATACAAAAACGTGGGGCAGTTAGCCCTAACAGGAACACCCTTCCTAGCTCTGTGACTGTTCTGAGTTAATTCCAGGCATTTTTGTTCTCTCCCGATGGCAGCCAATTCCAGTGTTCCTCACTATACACAACGCAGCAGAAGTCATAACCTGTGGCTTCCAGAAGTTTGTGCAGAAAGAGGTAATTTCACCTATTAATTAGTATGTTCAAGACACCTCCTGTGATATAACTGCCCTATAACAAGACATCTAATTTCTTTTTATGCAGGCATTAGTGCTATGTGCTTTTTTAATCTCATTGTGATAGCAAGCCACTAATGAGTCCCAGAGAGAAATTCACTTTTGACAATTATCTATATTGATGTTTTCTTTTCTCTTTTAGTGGATGAAAGACTGCAAGTGCATACTGACGGTTTAATTTCCATTTTTAAGACTGGCTGAGTCCAGTTTGCCTTTTCCTTTTGAGATTTAATATTTCTCTCAAGCTGTACTTGTGAATTTCATCATTCGAGCAGAGGGGAAGGAAGACTAGGTCCTTAGGTCTGACTAGTTTAACGTATCTAGTATTCAATAAACCATAGGTCTCAATAGATGGATCACATCTCTACATGGAATGCTGGAAAAATAATGCATTTTAGGCTGTGTTTTGGGAGTCTGTCCCAAGGCTTGCTAAAGTGAGGAGAATAATTCCTTCTTAGTTTTGTAAGATGTCTGTTTCTCTTCAGCTACACTGGAGATCTTTCTTTTTAGGCTATGAAAGGCTTTTCTAATTGTGTGGCCAGAGATGTACTGTATGAGGTACTGCTGGGAATTGACAAAATCATTTCTGAAATGGTCTGTGGCTTGTAGTGGAAGAGATCTTCCATTGATTACCCCTGCAGTGTATATAGAATGCAAGTAAATGCCAGTGTTTGCTACTTGTTACAAACTGAAGACCTCCCTAAGGTTAAGTGTCATAGCAGTGTGCGCCATTGGCATATCTCTGTGATGCTGTCCCTGCCAAAGTGTTTTATTTTCTCATTCTGGCTCACAAGTTTATGTTTCCTCTCTTTGAAAATTAAAGCACAATGGGGAAGGATAATGCAAACACAGGTCTTGCTAGGAATATTCTGGGGAATGATTTTGGACCAAAAGATTGGGAAACTTTGATGAACTTAGACCAAGACCGGTTTGGTTGGGGACGAACCTAATTAATTAAGTATAGTCAATACTTGAATATCTACAGTACGCAGTTCTGGTATACTTAAGATGAGTGTAAAAACCAGGTGTAACATTCATCCCAGTTTTTAAGTTTACTTGGTGGTAAATAACCTGAAAGTATATATATAAAAAAAAAGTTGGAGTAGTTTAATCTTGTTGTTCTTTTTGTTTGTTTGTTTGTTTCCCCAAATTCAATTTACTAAGCAGTACTCAAATATAGTGGGCTGTCCAGTGTTGTCTGCTGTCTTTTTCATGTGCTTGGTGAAGTAAGATCATCTGTGATTCCTCTCCTGTTTTGAAAGGAAAAAGCACTCTTTCACTATTTTTTAAATAATGCAGCTAATCATGTGTTCATTTTTACAGCAGATCTCTCATCTGAAAGTCTGTAGGTAAGTTTTAAAAACCATTCAGATTCAGTTTCAACTCGTTTTGGCTCTAGTTTCTGTATTTGCTTCAAATAGTAGCACACCAAAACAATGAAGAGTCTAAGACAGATTCCCGTGGGCGGTAAGCGTAAGTTGCAACATACAAGTAATTAAATATTTTTAAAATGCATTTTCTTTCTTCTTTTATACTATTGCTTAAATGGATACTTCTTTTTTTTTTTTTCTCTCCTTATAAAAATAGCCAGAAGGCTGGCCTTGATGAATAACAAAACAGTGCTTGCAAGAATGTTTTTGAAAGGAGATGGAACTCAAGTTTGATATTTCAATGGATAATATTAAGCAGTAAGAGAAAGATAATGGATAGAAAATAGCTAAAAATGCCTTTCCTAAGGAGGAAAGATGGGTGACATCTGGCATCATTCTGCATCACTCGTATTAAGTTACACAACCTTACCAGTCTTGGTTGGCTCTGGTTGTTTAGGCTACAAGAAGGAGATCGTGACAAACAGAAGTCATCCATCTGCATACTGAAAGTTTCATTCTTCCCACTCATTCCCTTGAAGATAGTGTGTTTGCTGCGCTCCACATTTCTTAACCTTTTAACTGTACTTAGACTGAACAATATTGGTTTATTTTTCTGTGTGTTTGGAGGCACTGATTTCTAACTTCCTCC